>NC_053191.1:18643333-19365000 GCF_905163445.1 Pararge aegeria
CAATATTAAACAGCCAAGTTGATGATTGATTTTAGTTTCAAAATAATTTCCAGTAAAACTTTGATAGCTCAGAAACTTCATTGCTTTTAAAGATTTTGTCTAATATAATACATACTTGGCCGATTGGTGCTGTGGACAGCGACCCTGCTTTCTAAGTCCAAGGCTGTGTGTTCGATTCCCACAACTGGAAAATATTTGTGTGAAGAACAGGAATGTTTTTTAGTGCCTGGGTGTTTATAAGTATTTTATAAGTATTTATGTATATTATTCATGAAAAAAAATTATCATCAGTCATCTTAGCACCCATAACACAAGCTACGCTTACTTTGGGGCTAGATGGCGATGTGTTTGTCGTAGTATATTTATTAATATTTTACTTATCTTTTGCCAGCTATTGCTTACATTATTTTATATAGTAATTTTTATCATATAAACACAATAAGGTATATGTTGGTAAAATCTATACATATAATAAAATCGTAGATTTGCCGTGTACTGTACATTAAAGATTTTTGAAAGTAGACCACTAGGTGCCATTAGAAATAAGGAATAGAAAGTAAAATCTAGTTTTTAGAATTTTTCAGTTTGTTTGTGCGCGCAAAAATTACTAAACGGATTGTTATGTGATTTGGTACATCTATAGCTGATAGGGTTCGTTCGGGATATGCGATGAAAGTTTTTGTAGATTTTACTTCATAATTCCGCCATACCTTAGCCGATTTTTAAAATTCTTCTTTCGCCGGAAAGTCTGTATTATTAGTTAATTTTGCCTAAATTTCGTGTAGATCTGGTCAATATTAATGTTCATAGAGGAAATAACTTAAGAATTAACGTAACATTATGAGAACAAAGAACTAGTTATTAGTTACAAAAAAGCCCTGGAAAAAGTATATTCTTACAAATCATAGTTGGACACATAGCAGATTTTGTGTTCTAAAATTTTATTAGATCGCCGGTATAAACAAAAGTGGGTTACAAATTTGCTTCTCAGTATTAATACACATTCAAATAAATAGATTTCAATGATGGTTGTTTATGTTGCAGCAAAACCTTTTTAATTCATTCTAAACGACCATTTAAGTAAGAAGTTATCGCGATTTTAAACAAATTAAAGACTACACCTAAACAAAACAGAAAGAAAAATTTCATTTTAAAAACTGCGCCAGATTTTGAAATTATACTTTCTTAAAGTTATACTTCTTTATAATATAATTATACTTTTTTAAAGTTATACTTCTTTTGGCGCGTTAGGGAAAAATGATAAGAGTAAATTCTCATTATCGTACAACCGAGTTTAACACGCATTCAAATTGGAGATTTTGGAATGAGCCTGCAGACTTTGACAATTGAAAGTGTAAGTACACCGTCAAAAATTAATTTGAAAACTAAAATGTTGACTATAGCTAACTTCAGGGTGTCGGTTTTTCGTGACGGTGTGCGCGCGCATCGTAAAAATTTACTCTCATCATTTTTCCCTAACGCGCCAAAAGAAGTATAACTTTAAAAAAGTCTATTAACTGACCCCAGTTATCATTGCTTACCCAGAACAATCTACAATTTTTTGCTCCTGCTACTGCCAGACATTTCTCAAATGAACTGTTGCTAGGGGATGCTTTAGTAACAAAAAACACGCAGACGAAGTCGCGGGCAACAGCTGTGATTAAGCTAGAGCATCACAAGCCAAACAAAAAGTGCTAATTACTTCAGAATACACATTTGCTCAACAGTTGTTGATTTGCTACGGTGAGCCGTGATCAATGTTTCTATTTTCAATTTTTCTGTAACCATTACTATAGCTATAGTTTACAAGCAATAATGGATCCCTCCAGGAATTGCTAACTTGTTGAATGTTCTGGAGTTGTTAAGCTTAATCAATACATCCCCTATATCCCCTGACTGTCTCCTGCCTGCGCTAGTCCTGCAGATATGACTGCAGATATTCTGAGGATCACAGTATATATAAAGTTTAAATAGTAAGTTAAAAAACGTTTTTTTACCTTAATCATCATCATCATCACACAAACCCTTTACCGGCCCTCTACAGAGCACGGGTCTCCTCTCACAAACATGAGGGATTAAGGCCGTAGTACAAGATTCTGGCCCAGTGCGGATTGGTGGCTCCAGACACCTCTGAGAACATAACGAACGTAGAACTCTCAGCCATACAGGTTTCCTCACGATGTTTTTTTTCACCGTTGAAGCAAGTGATATTTTATTACCTAAAACGCACATAACTTAGAAAAGTTAGAAGTGCGCAAATACACTATCACCGTTTCTTGTATTTAATGGCTCAAATTAAATATATTTCTGTTTAGTACTTCTGATTTCGCTTTTTCTTTTGGGTCACAGATTTAAATCATATATTATATAAATTTAGAGTCGTATTTCTAAAGAATTACATTTTTTTTAGGCTCTGAAATCATACAACTTTCACCCATGTTTGCTTCACTTGGTAAATAAGATACTTCAGAAAATTAAATGGTCCTTGAACGGAAAAAATATATTGAGTGATGGCGATGAAATCAAATGAAATGAAAACAAAATAATATTAGTTAGGTAAGTAATAATATTTTTTGTTTGCGTTGGCTGCTCTTCAGTGAAGAGATTATATTATTAGGTTTCAGATTTTCTTTATTTAATATCTAGCTGTTGCCTGCGACTTTGTCCGCGCTCTTTAATAGTAACACGAAAATATTGCTCATTACAAACTTTTATTAACTACTAGATGTGCCCTGCGACTACGCCGGCGTAAATTACGGGACGTAGCATGCTGCTTCATAGTCTGCATCTACCTCAATAAGTTATCTACCAAACATTAAGTTTTTTCAATCGTTCTGGAAGTGTCAAATATGCAATTTTGCAATTTTAACAGCCGATTGGCGCAGTTTGCAGCGACCCTGTTTTCTGAGTCCAAGGCCGTGGGTTCGATTCCCACTACTGGAAAATGTTCGTGTGATGAGCATGAATGTTTTTTCAGTGTCTGTGTGTTTATATGTATATTGCTATTTATTTATGTATATTATTCATAAAAATATTCATCAGTCATCTTAGTATCCATAATACAAGCTACGCTTACTTTGGGGCTAGATGGCGATGTCGATGACAGATACAGAAAGACGGACCCAAAAAATAAATACAGTTTTGGGTTAAGTAACGGTCATAGAATGCGCTCCAAAAAAAAAATTTGATCCAATGTACAGTTTTATTATAGTTATATACGAGTAGGTAGGTAGATAGATAGATCTATAGATTGTACAATGTACCTCTTTGATTATTTAAGTAATGAAGCGGTGATAGCCCAATGGGTAGAACTCCACTTTCGGGGGGCCGAGTTCGAACCTCTAACTTTTCAAAGTTATGTGCGTTTTAAGTAATTAAAATATCACTTGTTTCAATAGTGAAGAAAACATCGTGAGGAAACCTGTTTGGCTGAGAGTTCTGCATAATGTTTTGTGGTGGTTAATAAAGTTATGTGGAGTCACCAATCCCACTTGTGGGATATTCAGGCAGACGAGAATTCAAATCACTTATCTAGCCTTTCTAAGAATATTGTGTTATTAAAATCTGCATCCATGAAATTCCTAACATTCTCCCAGATTCTCCAGGCAGAACTCCTTTGTGGGGTTGACTACCTATACGCTTTTATAACACGATTCCTAAGGTAAAGATTTTCCGTCGAGTTCTCTTTGGTAATCTATGACCTTAAAACATAATATGTATATGTATCTGAGAACCTGAACAAAGTTTACTCCTGTGTAACGCAAAAGACCGCATAAAAATCGGCACATTGGTTTTTGACGTACAGAACAAGTAAAAGAATTTAAAAGACGTATGCAGCGCTCCCTTTTGTCCTATAGCCCTAAAACATGTCCAAGAACTTGCCCCGAATAGTTACTTGGCCAGGGTAGTTCAAGAAGACAGCATCCAATTCGGTCCATCCGCGTAAGCGTCACGATGACGCAGACCAAATGGTCAAACTCAGAACACCGCTTTTTGCGTTGGGGATTAAAAAAAAAACAGAAAAAAATCTTTTCCTTATTGTATTAAGTCGTGAAACCTTCACTTGCATGGTTTGTTCTAGTCTAGAACGTAATACTTTTTCAATGTTTTAGCCCCCCTTTCCCCTCCAGCAAAGGTAACGCGTTGTATTTCTTCGACGTTCATTCTAAGTTAATTCTTCATTAAAATTTTGATTGATGACGCAGTGTCAAAACTCCGCTTTTAGGTTAGCTTTGTTTTTTATGTGTGTTGGTCATCATAGCACTCAAACGGACGGACTGATTTGAATGTGGTGTTTACCTTACGTAACCTGGATATGTTTTACAGTTATAGACAACAACGGGCCAGGAGTAGTGTTTTTATTTGTTGTATGTCTAAATTTTTCCGAAAAAGTAATAAGCTGATTTTGATGCGGTGTTTTGCGTAGCACAGGTATCTCCTCAGATCAGATAATATTATGTGCTACATAATATAGGCTACCAGAGGTAGTTGTGGTTTGATTTCATTGTGTTTTTCTATTTCCAATTATATTACTTACGTATATTATTTTGAAAAAGTTATGTTAGACTCTGGCACTTAGTAGAGATATTTGTCTGACCTCTCTTGCCCCACGTTCGGGATTGTCGAATTAAACACTTCACTTGAGGAAAAAAACAAAACTGAAAGACGCGAGCGGGCCCGTGAGACGTACTCTTTAATTTTGTTTTTAAAGAGATGTTTATTGTGTAGATCATAAACGCCGTTGTTGGTCAAGTGGTTAGCATGTACGGTATTGGGGTTTTCTGTCAAAAAATAACTCAATACCAGCCCAATAGATACAAAATTAGCTTGGCTTGGTTTAATTACCCCCTTGCCTTCGAGAGCACGTTATGGCTATACGGCATAATGGTTATTATCACTAAAATATTGCGATAACTTAGAAAGCTCGCCAACCCGTGTTGAATCAGCGGGGAAGGACAAAGCTCTAAATCACCGTCTCTATTAGCCCAGCAGTGGGGATATAGTAGTGTAATGACGATCATTATCGTGTCGTTATAAAATGATTGCAGCCAATAATAGGTATTTATGTTTTTATATCACCTTAGCTAAAGGGAGCCCACCCGTAGCTATTGTTTCTACGCGCAGTTGACTGCAGAATGTGTTTCATTTACACCCCCGCAAAAAGACACCCACCCACTAGACGCATGCAGCGATGCTAAGCTTTGGAACTGTGCGGCAGGCCCACCAATGCTTTGTAATTTGACGAAAAAATGAAGAAAGCATTCAAAGGAAAGCATACAAAACTACAATCCGATCTTCAGATTTGTTGTGTACGGAATACTGGGCCTCTACTAAAAACCAAATCACAGTTATACACCACTTCGATGCCCATGTTGCGCTGATTCAAAGCAAGGACGAGTATGTAAGAGGTAGCTATAAAATTGCATCCATGGTACGGACAAGTTAATAGACGACCCGCAGAACAAATGGTACGAATAGCCCTGGAGTCTGGACATACGACGACGAAGTGGTTACAGACGGTCAAAAATGACCTGAAGCAAAACATATTAACGTGGCACCTGATCAAAACCGCATGTAAAAGGGAAACGGACAAGGAGAGCCGACCCCAGATAATGGGATAGGCGCAGATAGGTGATTAGGTATCCAAAATAACCTTAGCAAGTCTTTAGCATTAGCCATGAAACCACCATTAGTTAGTTCTACTGGTGGCAAAACATCGCGAGCAACGCATTCTAGCAAAGTTTCGGTGGAAAGGAGTCCTAATTAAAGCGGGGCTTTTATAACTTGATATTGAAACTTTTTTTACCTAACGTTATAAAATAAAATAAGTATATCGAATTTATACTTATACTTTGTTCTGATTTCTGTGCTTATATTACAAACGTAACTAGTCCGATTCTGTACAGTGAAGATCCTTTTAAAAAATAATTTTAAGGGCACTGTTTAAACGATTCTGCAGCCAACACGCTTTATATTAGCTTCACCTGTATTTTATTTTTGACCCTCTATCTGCCTGTCCGCCTGTTTCTTGGCCGCGCATCACAAAAACTACCAAATGAATTTAAATGTACTATAGAGGTTATAATATGTGTTTAATTTTGCCCATACTGTGGTTGGAGATAGAGGACAGAACTCCTCAGCGAACAGCAGCAATCCCCTCATTTAAGGCTTAGCGATAATGCATACTTTAATTTTTTTAGATCTAGAACTAAATGTAATGCCACATTAAAAAACAAAATCAAACGCAGACGAAGTCGCGGGAAAAAGCTAGTAGTATTTTTTCCTTGTATAGGTATGTGATGATCTGATAACAGATATGTATGGATTGAGATATGGACATGGGTTGGATACCTATGGATGTTTTTTTAGAAACCTTTAATATGCCATGAATTCCGCGAAATACCGATTGCGTTTGATGTTTGATGATGGTAAACAAAAAAGATATTTATAGTAATAACACAGAAAGTAAGTCTTAATATTTCCAAACGGAGCCTATAAGACGCTTGAAATAAAATTACTATTATACAAAGTGTATATGGAAACCGAAATATTACTTAACATGCTTTAGAGGTACATTATGTAGTAGTGTCTCTGAGACTTACTCGTATCTGTGAAACCGAAACGCTAATAGTACAGCGTCATAGTTTTTTTTACTTATTAAAAACGCGTCGTGTAGCGTAGGTTCTATGCACGTGTCGGTATTTTATCTTCAATATGGTTGTCATAAATAAACACCTAGAATGATTTCAATTCGGTTGTATGGAAAAATAAATATGCTTTGTTTGGTTTAATTTTTTTTAGGGAATATACTCTTTAAGAAATATACGTTTGCACCATTCAACAATATTTAGTAATTCGGTTACACGTTGTATATGAAGGAGTTACGCTCGAACCTACATAAAAAACCACCTGTTTTGATAGCCCCCTCCTTTTTGAAGTTGGTTTAAAATAACTAGCTATTGTATAACGAGTGTGTAAGGTGGTTAGGCGTAGGATCAGCGCGAGCTTCTTGTTTCAGTCGGCTGCAGGCAAGGCCAGCCTCAAGGCGGGTCGTTGCCTTCCCTTCGCGCATGAGACAATTGCTTTTTGTGACTTGAAAGAAAATAAACTAAAAAAACCAACCGCTTTATTTTTTTACAGTGTAATTGTAGACTTGCGATTAGGCAGGGCATTTGGTTGGATAAGTACATTTATTTTTTACGTTGCCTTCTCTTAATCCAACTGCTAATCATTATAGGTATGACTCTGTTCGGGAAATCCTAGATGTAGACCTGAGTCATAAACCGAATACGAAGATTTTAGTACATTGATGTTTAAGAATTAATTTACAGGCAAAATCGTAGCATCATCGATTAGCAACTCTCTACAGGTTCGTTGTTATCTCAGTTCGAATGCTCAGAAATTTTGAGTTTTGGTACAATGTCGCATACAAACCGATTAGGGATATAGACATATAAAACTGCTCCTAACAGGTTAGCCCGTTACCATCTTGAGTGCTACGTCACAGGTGAGATTGAAGGGCTGTCAAGGGCTATCTTGTAGTGGAATAAATAAACACACAAGCGAAGAAGCGGCCACGGCGTTGTTTAAAGGAAAGAAGGTCAACTCCCTGCGTTGAATAAAGAAAAGTAATAATTATAAACGAATTAATTAAGCATTTTTTATTTAATTTTAAACTTTATACAAATAATGTCTTAGACGGTTGACCGCAGGTATCTGTTTAGGTAGTTGATTAGAATTCTGGGGCTTGGTATTTTAACAGGAACATTGAAAGGAAACACTTTTACTTTAACGATTATAATAATATGGTAAAATTAAATAACAACAAGTAAAACTGTTCGAAAACAAGGTAATGATTGGTTTAACTTTCTGAGCACAAGTAGATTCGCGTCCAGCTAACTCTCGAATGGCGATCAAACTCATGAATCGTTGACAAAGACTACCTTAGTTTTCGTAAATTCGTCAGTTTCACCAATTTTGAAAAAATGGGAAAACTTACTGATATCAAACAATATTGTAATGGTATACCTACCAAACTACTGATGTCCTTTGGACCCTGTTGCATCTCTTAGGAACGTATAGGGTATATTTGTATAAGTATGAAATACAATGGGGAACCGGGATGGCTCAACAATTTGTAAAGCTGTTGGCAAATAGCTTCGTGCAAAGTAGACGTAGAAGTTCCAAGGTGCCTGAATCGCGACTCCGCAGGACATTGAGACTATGACGTCATTATCTCCTTAGCCGTTATTTCTTGTAAATCTTTGTCAAGTCCATTCTATATCAACGAACCCGGGTGTTTCAGCTAGTACGCACAGGTATAAACCCCAACAAAGCGTGGTTCGTGTCAGACACATATTAAGGTGGGGAACGGTTCGCGTTCACACCTAAAATATCTATTGTTTGTTTATAAAACCCTTATCGAGCTGAATTGCTGTAATAATTTGTACTTAGTCCAGTAATTTCTTATTTAATCCAGCAATTCACGGGGCGCTACAATCGGTAAATTTTAAAATTTCGTGCATAATGGTTGTTGCTCTAACTAACGCATAAAAATATATTATTAATTAAAAAAAACCGCGATAACATGGCGCCTGCCATATTAATGCGCCCAAACACCACACTATCAGCTTTCAAGGAATTGACGTATTTCTTTGTCCCGATTGCAGCTTCAATAGATCGCCTTCAAATATACCTTGGTACACTTGTTATACCAACTGAAATATTTTATAACGAGGGTACAGGCATTAAATTATGTAGTTTGGCCGAAAACAATTAATAATTATGCTGTTGAAGCAATGGCGGTTGATTGCTTGAATAGTTTCGCTATCTGTCTCCGAAACTCTTCATCGGATCTAGATAAAATAAATGGGACCATTTCGGAACAAACCTTTTTCTAACAAAAATATAATTTCCTTCTATAAATGACGGACATACATTAAAGTAACAAACAAACATCCGAATTGATAACCTCCTCCTTTTTTTAAAAGAAGCCGGTTAAAATTAACCACATTCAAATCACTCTGTTCAGCCGTTTGAGGCTTATCGGCTTTATTCTCAGCTGGTAGAGATTTCATTCATATAACTGATATTTATTTGTATGAATAATGGTTGTCTTCCACTTGATACTGCAATATCTTATCCCTGATCTAGTGCTTCAACCAGGCCAGATACAAGACCCTCCTCGTTAGTGCGGGGGCCCCAGCAATCGAAGTCAACGTCAAAGTAAAAAATATCTTTATACAAGTAGGCCCGGCCCATAGGTGGCACTTTTGATGCGTACATGAGAATTACAATGAGCTGATGGCGATGACCATATTCGTAAACTTAAAACTAAAGCTACGAGATTTCCATACGCGTCCTGGTCTAAGAAGAAGCCACATTTTTTCGTTATCACCATCTCACATTGTCATTTAAAATTATTAATCGGTCGCGGTACTTGGTAGACGTCCTGGAAGTATACGAGAACAACGGGTTTCCCAGGCGTCTAACAAAGTCAACAAGAGGGACATACCGTGGTGGTTTTTAGTTTGGGTATACTTATATCCTCTAGAGGGGGGAGTCCCACATAACCTCCGTCCTGCCCAAGGGTAACCATAGAGCTTTACCACCACCCAAAAAAAGGCCAGTCTGCTGCAGTAGCGTGCACAGGAATTTTAACGGGGGTATGCATAAAGAAATAAGATGCCATAAAATGGAAAAATCCTTCGCATTTTTGAGTTACATAAACATTTTAGGGTAGGCAGTCCTCTTGTGCATATATGATGTGCATGCCACTGGTTTTGCGTTGAACCTGAAAACTCCACCATGTATCGTCTTCGGGCTCATGTCTTGTTGTTGAGTGTATACACCAAAACGGACCTGCGGAAAGTTTGTAAGTTATCTACGTAGGGTTTTCATTGTATTACTTGTAAATGGCGTAGTCGCTACGGGCTCGAGCATTGTTTCCAATACTATCTCTGAGGAAAACCGCACTGTAAGGGACCTCGCGCACTACTCGGCCACGGCCAGTGGCTGCAGCCGTCCCGATTGATCATAGTAAACCAATACGCAATCAATCATTTTAAACATTTAGGTAACTACTGTAAAAATTGGGTTACATAAGCATTTATTTATTTATTTATTTATTTAAGGGACAATCAACAGGTTACAACAACAACTCTTAAAAACTAAACAAAAAATGAAAAAACATATAAATGTAATATTGTAGACCCACTTAAAGACTGCCACAACTTGCGAATACAAAACTATATTGTCAGTTAGAAGGAGAAAAAACATAAAAAATAATAATGATATCCGGCCAACTTTTACCGATGCAGGATGAGGGAAATTCGCTTTTTGTAAAAAAATTTACCGTCACGCGACATGCAACACGCAGCCGACACTTCACTTACGTCCGTTTTCTATAATTATTCTATCTCTAATCTGATGATAAGTTGCGCTCTCTACACGTGCCACTATCCCGTGCGCCGTGAAAATGGATGGAACTTAACTGAGAAACAAATTGCAGTCTCCAGTCACTTTTACGACAGGTCCGAATATTTCACAGCGCCGCGCCGGTTGTATACTATTCATGGCAGATAGAGGCGGTAGGTCCCAACCAGTTAACAACTGGCAGAAAAGTTTCTGAGTTGCATATCAATCGGAGCCATTCCGAGCCGGGTTGCGGTCACGATCAGTTGGCGTGTTTAGCGACATAGTGTGCGAGTGCAGGAGAACGCGGCGAAAAGCCGTACCGCAGCATTGCTATCAATAATGTTTCACACAATAAGTAATTATTGTTCATTCGGCGCCCGGCCTTCCCGTATTATGCGCTTTATCATTAAAACACTTCAATAAAACAACAAGTTCTGAAATATGTTTTTGAAGTGAGACTTCTTTATCGGCGTTGGAAAAAAATTTACCGTCACATTTATCGGTTACGCGTCACATTTTTACGTTACGCGCCATCTTTTTAAATACACCAGCACGTGAATGTGATTATGGTATTTATTTTTTTCAAGTTATTTAAGGTTAACCTCAGTTTTAGATTGTAACTATCGATCAATGTATATAATTCCATTAAAACTAGTTATTATCTATACTTATAATAAAACTATAACTGGAAGATTTCTGTACCCTTAATATATTTTGAAAATTTCGACTGGGGGATGTTTTATAATCGGTATGTCTGTCTGTCCGGGCATCACGTGAAAACTACTAAACGGATTTAAATAAAATTTGGTATAGTGTTAGCTGATATTCCGGTTCAACATATAAGATACGTATTATCTCGATAAACAATACGTTTCCTCCGGGAAATGGGATAAAAATTTGTATCAATTTTACTTCATAGCTCCGTTAAATTTGAACCGATTTTATTAATTCTTTTTTTATTTGAAAGTGTATAGTATCAAATCTATAATGTCTAATTATAATGAAGATATCTTAAATATTGTCGGAGATAAAGTCAAAAAAAAAAAAAAAAAACATAACTCTTCACAAACAACAGCAAGTAGCAAGGGACAACGATCGAATGCATGCGTACCATCCTATTAATATTATAAATGCGAAAGTTTGTGAGGATGGATGTATGTTTGTATCAACTAAAATAATGACAACTTAGTACCCCAGTATACCACGTGAAATAATTAGCATGTTAGCATCAGATCTATTCTAGCTTCTCGATCGACTCCTACGCGGACGACGTCGCGAGGGTCCGCTAGTTAACTAATACGACTGTTAATTTAATAAACATCAATTAATTATCATGCAATATAAATTCTGAAATATTTTAAATACTTTTTGTAAATTAATTAACTAATTTAATTTTATGATAACAATGATTGTAATAATTCTATTACAATTAATGAAATGCTGTAATAATCGTAGTAATAATAATGTAAAATGAAATACATAATTGTATTCATGTCATGATAATAAAAGCCTTTTGTTAAACTTTATCTAATTTAACTTTATGTAACTGATTTTTTTAAAGTTGCATACAGTAGATCATTTTTCGAAAAATAAAGTCATAAAGAGATTTCTCTTCTTACTACAACATTAATTGAAAAGGTTTCGTGTACAAGTTTAGATTAAGTTTAATGGCATTTTACCTTCTAACATAACTAAGAAATAAGTAGCGAAAAACATGACATATTTTACAGGAAATCTGCGTTGTCGAGAAATACGATATATACTCAGTTGTAGTAGTCAATTCTGTGTAGCCGTGATAGAAGGAATCTTCTTAAAGAGCTAAAATCGTTGTCACTTCTGCATGATTGGACCATGCGCGATTTGTTTTAGATATACAATGTATTGCTCTCTTTCTCCTTTTCCCCATTTTACATCTTTCTTCTCTCTGATGGAAAAAAAACTGCGCCTAAGCATGACAGAAATTCCATTTATTTAAAAAGCTAGCCATGCTTGGTTACAAAGACTTTTGGACTATGTACCTAGAGGAGCTTATAACACGCGTGTTTTGCCTCGGGGGCTAGTAAAGTATTCCTTCACCGGAGTATTCATGCGGGTCGGGGTCTCGCGGCCCCGGGCGCCAAGGCCGCGCCGCAAGGACGGGCGGCGACCTCGCCGCTGAGGACGCTTGTGCGCGCTCGCACTGACCCTCTGGAAATAAGGTTTCTTTAAGTTTGTCTTGAAGCACTGTTTCTTTGGGTCTCTCGAGTCATCCTAATATACCACGGACATCAATGGCCTATAACAGTCCGCTGCTGGACTAAAAACCTCTCCCAACAAGCGGGAGGGTTCGTCCGTAACCACCACGCTGGGCAGACGGGTTGGTGATTGCAGCAGCGGCGAAGTTGGAGGTCCCAGGTTCGATACCTGGCAGGGTAATTTGAGAATTTATAGAAGGCTTTGGTGGTGTCTGGTTGACCTCCTATCGACGTGCCGCCAAGCTGTTTAGCTTTCCGGTACGATTTCGCGTTAAAACCGATTAGAGGAATGGGTTTACTATAACTGCAATACGTCCCAAGAGGCCGTTACCACCACGTGAGCAGTCAAGGGCTAACTTGTATTGGAATAATAATTTTAAAAAGTAGTGATACAGAGGACAGTTAAAAAATAAAGAAAATATATAATTGAACGCAAATTATCGCATAGATTTGTCTGTTCCCAATAATAACAAGCCCTACTAGGATTACAATGCGTTTGATATCAACAGGAACTTCTCCGAAATGGAAAACTTCTCTGACTTTGGAAGAACTGTTGTCTGTGGTTTGGTGTGGGTCGTACTTCGATAATATAAGAAATATAAGTCATGACACCGACTTTTCTTGCATTGTTGCTTCTAGTTAGATATTACATAATACTGAAAGTGTTTGAAAAATAGTTATGTCACCAACAAAACCATCCCGAGAAGGGTTGACGTCGGACAGGTCATAAAAAATATTTCAAAACTAAAACAACAAGTCTGTCTGACCTCACATAACGTTGTTGTTTTTCAGTATAGGTTTTATATAAATATCCGCTGTGAACTTAGTATGATATTTAGAATTTTACAAATGTGTAAAGAACCTGACGATGAATAGGCAGAAAAACTAGATAAACGAGACTGTTGAACTCTAGTTTCAAATAAAAGATAGCTATTCGATAAAAAGCCAAATCGATTCGAGAGGTAACAATGGCAAATAATAATAATTTTAATTTCAAGGATTCACCAGTTAATTTAGTCTGCTTTACAAGCAAATGAAATATTGGTTTTGTAAATATTTGGGAAAATTTTTCCCCAATCGTACGGGAAAAAATAGGAGATTTTATACGAAGTGCATTTTTTTTGCAAAATATTACTGGCTATATCAATATTCCGAGCAATGATTGACTTTCCGTTTGCCACTTGATTCTATTATATCTAGCATTCATGCGTAAGAGCATGCAAAGTAGTTATAGTCCTTGTATACCTTGTATAGGTACAAAAGAGAATGAGCAGTTAAAATTATCTTTTTATTTGCAGGTAGCCATTAAGATAATAGACAAATCGCGCCTGGACGAGGACAACCTCAAGAAGACGTTCCGCGAGATCGCAATCATGAAGCGTCTGCGGCACCCGCACATCGTGCGACTGTACCAGGTGAGGCTGAAGAGAACTGAACTCATTCGATCGCGACAAAGTTAACTACCGTGTATATGGTATCGAAAGAGCGCCACCTAGTGACAGTACGGTTCCCCAGTACTAGATTTGTTTATTTATTAGCTTTTCACAACTCAGTTATACATAAACAATAACATTAACCACAAATTGCTTAGGAATTAAGTACCAAGCGAAAATTGCACAACATAAGTAATTAAATAAACCTTTTTTAATTTATAAATATATTATAATACTTATTTTGCCATAATTAATTTCCTAATTTGCCTATTTTGACGTGAAAAATGTCCATCTCTGTATATTTGTTGAAAGCATTGCACTCACGAGATAAAAGTTATTTGGCGAATACCTTGTCTTCCATCTAGCCCACGCAAAGGGAGGTTTACGTCTAGCATTTAACCTATGGCTCGCAAGATCAGTATTACTTAGAACAAGTGCGCTCGTTCGTTTCGGGGTTCCCACGCGCTGCAGTCAAGCTCGAAGCTGTATGTACGACTGGTTGCAGGTGATGGAGAGCAGCCACACGTTGTACCTGGTGACGGAGTACGCGCCCAGCGG
Source organism: Pararge aegeria (assembly GCF_905163445.1). Taxonomy (NCBI): domain Eukaryota; kingdom Metazoa; phylum Arthropoda; class Insecta; order Lepidoptera; family Nymphalidae; genus Pararge; species Pararge aegeria. The sequence continues at coordinate 18,657,975 of NC_053191.1, forward strand.
GGAGATATTCGGTGAGTGGCGCGCGCGCAAGCGGCGTGAGGCGTGGGCGGGGCGCGTGCTGACGGTCGTGTGTCGCAGACCACCTGGTGGCGGCCGGGCGCATGGCGGAGGCGGCGGCGGCGCGGGCCTTCTCGCAGATGGTGGCGGCGGTGGGTTACTGCCACGCCAGCGGCGTGGTGCACCGCGACCTCAAGGCCGAGAACCTGCTGCTCGACCGCGACATGAACATCAAGGTGAGCTCGCGCAAGCCCGCCCTGTGGGCTTTCGAAATTCCCGACAGGCATGATTGTAAAAAACTGCCCTTTGATGTTCGGAACTTTTTTGCTGACCTGAATGGTTTTGTTGATATAAATTGCAAATAATTAATTTGATAACACAAAACCGATCAACTGATAGTTTTATATAACAAATTAGGTGAACTACGCAAATACCTCGCCAGTAGAGAGATTTTTCTGTTTAAGCAGTAAAAAATTTTGTTTATATATCGCTCGATTTTGCATTTTTATTTCTCGAAAATAAATACCAATCTCGCACAGAAATAAGAAATTACAAAATCCTTCTTCGGCTATTATTGTGTCCATAAACAGTGAAAACGCCCCGAGTACGTATCACTTCACATGTTGCTAGCTCGCAAACTTTTCCCGTTTTTCCCATTTTATGGTAAACTTTTAGAAAATTACAGGTAAAATAATTACTGTAAACTATTAAATGGTATAGGTATGCTTCATCATAGAGCGCGTCATCGCGAGGGTGGTCCGATTTGTAAATTTAAATGTTGTATACTACGCTGCAGTATGAGCAGAACTCAGTCTTCTTTCTAAAGAGAAGAGAAACAACTGTTAATATACTTCATAGTTAAGTAGGGTTGACGGTAGAAACCGCATTTATTCTTTTATTTACAGTAGGTCATAATCGTCGGACCAAGCAGATGAAGCACCTGATGGTAAATGGGAAAATCATTGCCTATAAACAGACCAACACCTATCATGTATGCCCAGTGGGCATACAAGGATGTTGCAGGACGTGTGACGATGTGAATTTTCTCCTTAGTGTACAAAAAAGTGTATTCATTCATTCATTCGACCGAGCTCTGTCACAAAAAGCTCTGCTACTCTCACATATGGCTCAGTCCGCACCCGGCGTGCTTCCAGCTCGCGGACTTCGGGTTCAGCAACGAGTACACGGCCGGCTCGCCGCTGTCCACGTGGTGCGGCAGCCCGCCCTACGCCGCGCCCGAGCTGTTCGAGGGCCGCCAGTACGACGGGCCCAAGGCCGACATATGGGTACCACTCTTGTTCCTCTTACTCGCACCCAATTGTCCGGGAGTGGAGACGTCTGCTCGGACATATACAGCTTTGGTTTTGTTATAATTTTTTTAAATACTAGTAAATTTGACAGACAACACAGAGTGGATGGGCCACCTGATTTTAGGTGGAATACCATTGTTTCAACCGCAGCAGCACATCTTAGGTTATGCAAGGAACACGTCCTCCAAAGTGTTTGTCTGTGTCTGTAATTACATCGGCAACAATGCCCTTCGGACCGGAATGACTTGATGTACTTCCCAGGACGAGGTCTGCTGGGAAGTACGTATGGTATTATTGGTGCTTATCTAATATAAAAAATATCAATATTTAACGAAAACCAAGACTAGAAAATAATATAAAAATGTATCTTTTAACCATTATATTTTGAGTCCCGAAACTTTCGGAGCGTTGAAATCCCTGTCAGATACCTAACTCCAGCAGTCCGATTGATGGTTGCCCGTGCTCTATCGTACTCGGCATACGGGATACGGTACCCCGCGGGGTTCTCGCGGCTCGCTGCTGAGCGCCAGCTGGTTTCAGTCGCTGGGGGTGGTGCTGTACGTGCTGGTGTGCGGCGCGCTGCCCTTCGACGGCTCCACGCTCAGCGAGTTGCGCGCCACCGTGCTGGCCGGCAAGTTCCGCATCCCCTACTTCATGTCGCAAGGTGCGCCAGTGCTCTATACCTTTTTTCAAACTCATAACACCGATATGTTCTAACAATAAAAACGGAACCAAAATTAAACCCTGTTGCACACCTATTAAAGTAGGGAAGTCTGTGGCTTTACAACATTTATATCTCACACCGTTTGAGTTCTGCCACTACGATAAGAGGCAATAAAATCAAGCCCAATCTCATACCAATTATGCTTATTTAAGGCATCAAAGTTTTATGTTACGTACAATCAAATGCCTTAGAAAGGTCATAAAATCATCAGTCACATTCTGCAACCGTTCACATCCTAAATATATTATTATTTCTTAATTAGCCACTCAGTGTAGCTATAAAAGATTGCCGTTCTGTATTGTATAGGTACGTAATCAAAATATGTTAGGTTGAATCTGGAAGTGACCCCCACTCCGCTCGTTCCAGAATGCGAGCAGCTCATACGGCACATGCTGGTGGTGGAGCCGGAGCGGCGGCTGTCGCTGCGCGGCGTGGCGCGGCACCGCTGGCTGCAGGCGCACCAGCCGGGGCCCGGGCCCGGGCGCTACGACGCGTCGCAGGGCGCGTGCGCCTGCCACCCGGCCGGCGCGCCCGCCGCCGCCGCCGGCGCGCGCCACGACGCCGTGCTGGCGCGCATGCTGGCGCTGCCCGGCCTCTCGCACCACCACATACAGCAGGTGCGACCTGCGGCACACTGCGCCCGACTAGTCGGTTGTAGGTCTAAGTCATGCAATTCGGAGTTCCACAAGGGTGGCAGTGAGCTCCGCTTCACTTCTTAATTGTTTGAATGACTTTAGTCACGCGTTCTTGCAGTCGGTGCAGGAGGAGCGCTTCGACCACATCTCCGCGATATACCACCTGCTGATGGACAAGCTGCAGCAGAAAGACAACGCGGACATGGACAGAGGTGCGCCGATACGCTGACTAATAATATATACATACATTACGACAAAGCACACATCGCCATCTAGCCCCAATTCAACTTACCTTGTGTTATTGGTGCTGAGATTGCTGATGATAAACGGATAAACACTCAGACACTTAAAAATCATCATACTGATAACTTTTACCACCATTAAAACTTTAGAGTAAATTGCATCGTAATAATTAAAAAAAAAAAATTATATGTAAATATACATAAAAAAAAATCTTTTTGCTCTGATAGTTATAATAATATTACTGCCTTACCAAAAACAATATGAAAATATAGTTATTTTAGTAAAGGGCAGTTCAGAAAAAATTTAAGTGAGTAAATGAGTGAATGTATGGCCAAAGCTATTGCATTAAGTAAATAAAAAAAAAGATTCTCAAAAAATTAAACGAGATGAAAACGGGCGAAAGTTTTAATTTTATTAATTTATTAATTTAATTTATATATTTAAATTTTTTGAGAATCTTTTTTTTATTTACTTAATGCTATAGCTTTGGGTACTGTGTTTATCAGTAATTTATCCTTAATTTTCCACAGATTCGCTAGATTCCACAACGGGGCGACCCCTCGATCTCACTAGTTGTAAGGTGAGTCACAAGAGTCACAAATTCTAATAATAGTATTTATGATAAAACTCTACATTGTTTAAAAAATGTTATTTACAGTAAATATTCAATAAAAAATTACTACACCATCCTACACCATCATTTACACCATCTCGAGCGTTATTTTAAATACACTTAATGTATTTTTAATGTATACTTACAAGCACATACGCCTCAGGTTAAAGGACATAGGTTGGCACATTGCAGGACGTGTTCCTTGCATGCCCTGCGAAGTTTTGCTTTCTTTATAGGTTAGGCGATGGTATTTTACTTGACAACAGAGAGCCATATAGTAATATTTTCGACCGATGTTACTTATTCAATCGCGTAAAAGTTAACTACGCTTTTACTTTACGGGATATACGCGCTTTAGCGCCATCTAGTGACAATACAGTTTTCCAGTATTTTAGCTAGATGGCGCTCCTTCGATACCATATAAATCGTAGTGAACTTTCACGCGATCGAATAAGTAATTTTGGTCGAGGGAGGGGAGGGCCACTTGGGGAGGTGTGCGATCAGTTTGGTGAATCTATAAATAATATACTATTTGTTAAACGTTGCAGAGCAGTGACGAGGAGCAAATGGAAGCGGAAGAAAGCGGTTGCGAAGGGCTGCAGGTGGCCGGCTACCTCACCGGCGTGCACTCTGCGGACAGCTTTGAGAAGGTACAGAGCGCGGCTGCCGAGCGAAAACCGACTCAACCCCCACTACTTAGAGCTACAAATGCAACATCCCCTTCATTCATAGCGCCGTGTAAAGAGACATTTTGACCTTTACACGGCTCATCGGACGCACCTTCCGTAGATTAAAGAAACACTATGCTGACATAGGGAAAGGCCCCTAATGTCGCTCGTTTTAGAGTCGCGAATACTTCACTACTGATTTTTCTTTCACTAAATTTTATGTCAAAAGAATGTTATGACATAACCGTACGATTATATTTTTATAATTAAATAAATAAGAAAACTTACGCCCAGGAACTAAAATGTGAACTCACATCCACAGTAGAGTAAATCGGTCTTTTTAAACGCCCTTCATTGGACGTCAAAGTCAAAATTTGATAACTGAGTGCCAAGTGTGAGATTTTCTTTCTAGGTTTACTTATGTTCATTTTCAATATTCGATCTGTCCGTAATCTGAGGATTTACTGCTTAGCAACATTGTTATTGTTAATAAATGTCTGTACAATCTTTTACAAATAATAACTTTGTTAAGTAACTAATCAACCGACTACAGATAGATTGAATATAGATAAACGGATGTTATTCGATCGCGTGAAAGTTAGCTATGTTTTATATGGTATCGAAGGAGCGCCATCTAGTTTATATACTGTAAAACGGCATTGTCACTAGATGGCGCTATTTAGATATCATATCGAAGTTTAGTTAACTTTTTCGCTATTGAATAAGTAACTTAGGTCGAAAATCTTGAACTTGGCTCTCAGATTTGTCGTCATCATCATCATCATCATCAACAGCCTAATACAGTCCACTGCTGGACTAAAAGCCTCTCCCAACGGCAGGGTTTGCCCATAATCACCACGCTGGGCAGACGGGTTGGTGATCGCAGTAGATGGTAGTTGCAGCACTGATGACGCTACTGCACTTCGTTCAATTAAAAAAAAAATTAAATTAAAAATTTATTTATTTCAAGTAGGCCTACTTTATAAAACTTGTACTTTTAAAACGTCAAGTTTGTATGTTTATAGTGACTCTATCACCGGTTCGGAAAGCAGATTCTACCGAGAAGAGCCGGCAAGAAACTCAGTAGTTGCTCTTTTACAACATCAACATTGACAGTAGTAGTTATTTTCCCTTGGTCGCCTCGTACGACACCCGCGGGAGGAAGAGGGGTGGTGAGAAACGTATTCTCATCTGCCGTTACGACACGGCTTTGACGTCACGACAGGCAACAATTAAGGATATGTTGAATCTGTACAAAGTTTTTTTTTTAAATATATTAACGCCAGCGCTTGACTACAATCATGCTCGTTAGAAAGCAATGTTGAGGTCTAGGTTGGAGCACGCTTGCCTAGAAAAAGCCTATTCACTATAGCCTTGAAGGTACTCAAATTATACACCACATGAAAATGAAAATGAAAAAATGAAAAAATTATTTATTTGTTATCTAAATTTCATTACAAAACAATAGGCTAAGACCTCCATTTAAGTTTGGAAAAAAACCTGTATTTGGAGGTCTCGCTCTTTCCGATATAAAGTTTACACATATACTAATAACATGACTTAACCAATTTAATACATTTTATAATTTTATACTTTTTTTTTGTTTAGAATTTTTCAAAATCAATCATGCAAGCATGCAAATTTGTGAGTGTGTGTGTGTAAGTGTTTGAGTGTGTGTGTGTGTGTTTATGTGTGTGCTTTTACTTTAGAATCAGGAAGAGAGATTCTGTCTCATCGTACGTTAATGACTTTATCCAATTTGTTACTGTTTTTTACAGTCATGCAGTTTCAGTGGATAAATATTCAAAACTCTATTTATTCTATTATACAGCAGACAAGATTGTTTCTTTAGTTGCCTAGAGGCAAAGGCTGTTTTTGTGTTAACTGTAGAGACAATGCGACTATTTGTTCTTTTATTTAAAGTTATTGGATCAAAGTGTAGTGTTTTATGAATTTTTAAGATTACTAGGAGTATACATAATTGTCTGACTGTTAGGACATTGCTAAGGGCATATAATGAGTTAGTGGGATACCGAAAACACTTAAAACGCATGACCTTTAACAAATATCGCTGAGCCCTTTCAACGTCAATAAATCTGGTCTTGGCAGCACCTCCCCATACAGGTATACAGTAGGTTGTTATGGATTGAGCCAGAGCTAAATAAATTTTTTCGAGTAAGTCTATTGGAGCAATAGCTCGCAATTTTTTAAAAATCCATGTTAGCTTTCTGACTCTATTTGCTACTAATTCTATCTGAGGGTACCAAGATAATTTTTGATCGAGGATAACACCAAGGTATTTCGTGGAGGATACCCTTTCAATGGTAGGGCAGGAGCAATTTTGAAAAGAAAGATCACCACACTTGTGAATCTTGATACTGAAATCATTTTTTGGTTGAGAACTATTTTTGATTGAAAAACATATATAATTGGTTTGGTTTGTGTTAAGTGTAAGTAAATTCGCGCTAAGCCAATTAGCTATCATGGTCAGTCCATTTTCAGTCGTCTCTTGGACTTCCTTCCAAGTATGCCCAGAAAAAACTATGGCGGTGTCATCAGCGTAACAGAAAACCTGACCATTCTTGAGCTTGATTTCGCACAGTTCATTTATGTAGACCAAAAACAGGGTTGGCCCCAGGACACTTCCTTGTGGGACTCCATAAGTGATGTCAGCCATATCACTAACGTATTCACCTATTTTGACCCTTTGCTTTCGGTTACATAAATAATCTTTAAATAATTCCAAAGGTGTACCTCTAATTCCTACAAGGTCCAGTTTTTCTACAAGTTTGGGGACAGAGACGGTGTCAAATGCCTTTTTTAGGTCCAAAAAAACACAAAGACACTTTTTACCCTGGTCAATTTGGTCTACAATTAAAGAACTTAAATCAGATACTGCGTCTTCGGTCGATTTGTTCCGTCTAAAGCCATACTGGTTTTCTGATATTAAATTAAATCTGTCTAGAAATTTAACCAGCCTTAAGTTCAGACATTTTTCCAAAATTTTCGAAATAGAAGGAAGAACTGATATTGGTCGGTAGTTATTGACATCGTCTCTGGCACCACTCTTGTAAATTGGCGTTACAATAGCTTGCTTGAGTGGGGATGGAAAAATACCCTTTTCAAAACATAAATTGGACAAATGGGAAATAATTGGGGCCACCTCGCTTCTGGCCATTTTCAAAAAACTAGTAGGAATGTTATCCCAACCGACAGCACTAGTGGATTTAAGCCCCGAAAGCACCGCATTTACTTCATCAACTGACGTGGCTAATAGAACAAAAGACGAGAGTGGAGGATGTGGTGTTGTATTTGGAAAATTAAATTGTGAACAGATGGTTGTCAGAGATATTTTTTTGGCGAGGTTTTTACCTACACTTGCAAAATAATTGTTAATATGATTAACAGAATCAATTGCTAAATGTCTAAAACGGAGAAGAGCAGTGTTATCCACCTTCGTTGGAGATAAGTTTGTAACTCTTTTAATATTATTCCAAAGCGTTTTATTATTATACACCACATCTTAGCGGAACGTATCAGAAGCGTGGATAAAAAACGTTTAATATGTGTGTGTGTCCATCGCCGCAGTTCGGCGAGTCGGCGCCGGCGAGCGAGGAGGCGGGCGCGCCGCAGTCGCCGCCGTCGCCGCACGCCACGCGCCGCCACACCGTGGGCCCGGGCGACTGCCGCCACGCGCAGGTACCGCTCACAACATTCACAATTCAGAAATAAAAAATCATGTACTTCATGCTTACTGAACACCTCCGGCGGAGCGGTGAGCGCTGTGGATTTAAGTCTCAGACTCCGGGTTCGAGCCACAATTTGAGTATTTATAGTTTCTGAATTTTGGATGTAAAATGTAGTGATGAGTAAAATTTAAAATGAAATAAGATTTACTTCCTTGCTTCGATGGAAATTATAATTTCTGCTATATAGGTAGTACATGTTGCTACGAAATTACTATATAATATATATTATATTGTACTAAAAGACGATATTATCTCAATCTCTGGTTAACTTACAAAGAATATATAAAAGATATTCTAAATGCTTGTAGTTAACAGTGTTTTTTTTAATAATAATAATGTTTTCGACTCGTTTGTCATCTCCCGTATGGTCTAGTGGCTAGGATACCTGGCTTTCACCCAGGAGGCTCGGGTTCGATTCCCGGTACGGGAAAGCAATTTTTTATTTATGCAACAGATTTGGAAAAAAATTTAGGTACTTAATAAGTTTTTGTTTAATAAAATATTTTTTTTTTCTAGGCGGGAGACTTGTCTGCACGCACGGTACCACTCTGTGCGTCGGCGCACTTTAACGTAAGAAAAGTTATAGCAGCTCATACCCTTAAATGTTGTCCACGGCTTGTTTTTTTTTTGTAGAACTTATAACATCTTTCCTCAGTAACAGTTTAATTAAACAAATTTCTGATTACGGAATGCTAAGTTCCATCAATATTAGTTAATTCGCACAAAGCTTTCATAAGAATAGACTGGTAATTGGTCAGTATTAGAAGATGCGATGTCTATTTATTTATTCAAAGCACCACCAACGGATTGGCATGTTGTACATTCACATATGATAATAGATGTAGGTACTAAATACGCATATGATTCAACTTAGAAGTAGCTACAACATGCATAATTGGTATTCAACCCACGCTAAATTATACCAAGGGAAAAAATCTAAATAATTTACTTTAAAAAATAAAAATAAACTAAACAAACAAAATCTGATTATCCAAGTATTATAACTAGCAACTTTCGGCAGTTTGTCTTTAAATATATAGATTTCTTTACAATAATATGTTTGTATGAATTTATGAAGTAGGATGCATCACACTTGAATAAACAAAACATTGTAAACCTATATTGAATTAAACAATTCAAATATTTCAAGCGTTCTCGTATCTCCCGTATGGTCTAGTGGCTAGGATACCTGGCTTTCACCCAGGAGGCTCGGGTTCGATTCCCGGTACGGGAAGAAGTTTTTATTTTTGAGAGATTTTCAAAGTTCAATTAGTTTTTTTTAAGTTATTTTAACATTAAAATTAATGTAATTAAAATTTTAGTAAGTCAGTAGTTAAATTTGTAATAGACATCCAGAAGAACGCAAAGTTTTTTAATCCGATTTAGTTTCTTTATTGCTTGATGTTTGAATTTCGAAGATTTGTTTGACGTACTCTACTTTCGAATGTTTGAAACGTATAAACTGTGTGAATTGAAATCTGACCAACTGCAAAAATGCTGTTCATCATCATTCTTACATCTAGATCTTGTGAATTCACAGGTGGTAGGGGAATAAAACTAAGAATGAAGTATCTACATTAATTTAATCTATCTTGTAAGGTTTAGCCAGTGCAATGTAACATTAATTTAATCTATCTTGTAAGGTTTAGCCAGTGCAATGTAAGCGCATAAAAATATGTTAGGATGTCATATTGCAAATCTTCGAATTTCTTCGGTTTTCTCTGCTATAATGATAATAATAAAGTTTTATTAAAGGCAAAAAATATCCAGTATACAAAAAAATCACAAGAATTGTAAGGGGTTTAAACAACACTTCCCATGCGTCATGGCTACATATTTATCTCTTATTTCTACTCTGCTGAACCGATAGCCATTAACATTGTTTAGATATGGCATCCCGTCACAAACCGTTTTAAGGAGCATAGAAGTCAGTCTCTTGATTCAGCAAACATGTCAGAGGTATTGCGATATCTAGGCAAAGCCATCAAGTCACTGTCAAACTTGAAACTAAAGCGCTCCAAACGCACCCTGGTCTATAAAGAAGCCCACAACAAACTTAGCCGGTGTTTTGAAGTAAAACTTATTTAGGCGCGACTATAATATTATTTATATTATTTAGTAACTCAGATTTTTTTCGTCTCAGACGTCTGTGTAGTTTTCGCTATTTAAAAATAAAAATTTGGATTGGTCGTAAGTATATACTCCACGCTTTTTGACTTATTAATTCAAACGGATCAATTGTGAATAGTAAAGTGAATAAAAATGCAACAGATTTAAAAAAATATTTTAAATTGCAAAGTTTTTTAAAAATCTCTAAATATACTCGTTTATTTATTACTTTTGTAATAATTAAATAATTCATAAATTTTCTGACGAATGCGACATTCTATAATATTCAATGACACGTGCTGATCTAACCTTCAATTTTCTACTTTCAATTATTCTATTCAACAAATGAAGATATTTATAAAATGTGAAAGTTACATTAATGAATTTTAAATAGAATATAAAATGAAACGGTCAATATTAAATGTAAAGGCGGAGTCGCAGGAACATCTCACTCCTTCAAATATTGATAAAAGTTTTACTTCGATACTCGTGCAATACGGGTATCGCAGTGTCTCTCTCTCTCTCTCTACGTCGTGTTCCTCATTGCTGAGGGTCGTGACCCCTTCCACTTACAACTTTTTGGACGATTTTGTGCCATTTGACTCGGCTTTGAGCAACGTTTAAAGCCGTATGCACTTTGGTGTCGAGAGCAGTGCGGATTTGATCCGACCAACGAATCGGGCTACGTCCTCGAGGTCTCTCATTAGGAGCATATCGCAGTGTAGGACTTGCTCAAAGCAACAGCACACGAGGCATGTACTGTCCGCAGGCGGGCGTGGCGCTGCTGCCCAACACCAACCTGGCCGCCAAGCTGCCCGCCGTGCAGCACCAGCCGCCGCGCTACTGCAGCGTCAAGCACCACCTGCTGAAGCCGCCCCAAGCCATGCAGGCGCACGGTGAGCGGGGTACTAGCACTGTATGTCTGTTGGTAGTCACTCTACCGCCGGGTCGGAAGGCGGATTCTACCGAGAAGAAGCCGGCAATAAACTCGGCAGTTGCTCTTTTCCAACATCAACAATTTATATTTTACGTTTTAACATTCGTTTTTCTATCTTGTGAGAGATGAAAGCGGAGCCGGATGCTTCCAAGTAACCTCGTCATTGAGAAACTCATCAATTGTATAATAAACTGGCTGTAATAAATGTGTTTTAACACATTCTTTAAACTTATACATTGGTAGGTCCAAAATTTCCTTAGGAATCAAATTATAAAAGCTTATACTCAATCCCACAATCCCTAATCGCAGACGATATGCAGATGTCCCTAATTTATGACCATTTCTTGTAAGTCCACTATATCCACTTTTAGTTTATAGACACTAATATGTTGTCTTACAAACACTATATATTATTATAAATATATTGTGAAGCTACAGTAAGTATACCTATTTCTTTAAACTTCTCACGGAGGGATTCGAGTGATTTCAGTTTATATATTGATCGTACAGCTCTTTTCTGCAATATAATTATGTATATAATAATATATACAATACACACATCGCCATCTAGCCCCAAAGTAAGCGTAGCTTGTGTTATGGGTGCTAAGATGCCTGATGAATATTTTTATGAATAATCAAAAATAATACTACTTTACACTTAATACTTTTTTTTTTGATTTGAGGGTAAACCTAATTTTTGGCGTGGCGACACAGGCCGCGGCGTAGAAACGCGACTATGATTGCATTTTTGTATTTCGTATGTAACAATAAAAATGAATATTAATTTTGTGATAAAACAGTCATTATTAACCTACTTACAAAAAAGAGCGGTTATCCGTTTGGTTGTATTTTTTTTTTATTTTCCAAATTAGTTCATAAATGATGATAATTTCTAGTATGAACTTAAAAAGGGGCCATTTCGGAATGAACCTATCAACCAAAAGAATATTGAAAAAGATGTCACGTGTCCGCAGGCTCGCCGTGGGGGCGGCGCGCGTCGGACGGCGGCGCGCACGTGCGGCGCTCCGAGCCCGCGTGCTGCGGCGCCGCGCCCGCGCACCACGTGAGTGCCGCCACCCTCCCCTCGCAGTTCACGCAGCAACGACGCAATGCCCAGTGTGACATGTTCTAGCTGTTCGATCGCGTGAAAGTTTTCTTTAAAGTAAAAACTCCTTTAGGCGCCTTGGGTGCTTTCTGGATGGACATAAATCATCAAATCAACGCGCGTCATCGTCACAAAACGTTCTTCTCTCGTTATTGCACATTCAATTGACGTCAATTCATTCAAATGACGAAATGTATCTATGAATGAAAGAAGTCAAGGGTTAACTGGATGCCCAAGGCGGGCACCTCTCGTTCTTGTAAAGGAGAAAGATGGAAGCACGCGATTGTGTTTGTTGGGGTCGATAGAGCGCCATCTAGTGTCAATACTGGGAAACAGTTTTGTCAGGTCACTTTCACACCATCTCATAGCTAGAAAATCTCACACAAGGCTCTTAGCTCTTTAAATATGATGTCCGTTTCACTATGTTATGTTACCTATGTAAAATTAAAAGCCGGCAAAGCATTGGTGGCTCCTCTGGTGCTGCAGATGTTTATGGGCGGCGGTGATCACTTACCATCAGGTGACCCACTTGGTCGTTTGCCCGCTATTAATATAAAAAAAAAAGATATTCTTTTACACATCAATCGTGTACATTAGAATCTGCAACGTTGTTGAATGCATTAAATTTTTAACGCAACTCTTCATGTAATTGCAGCTGCATAAAAGTATCGTCTTTTTGCAAAACTTATCGCTCGTTACTAAGAAAGCAAACAGCCAATTTTTGTATTTAGTGACATTCCCGATGTACCTATACTCATCGGGATCCCACAGCGGAGAACGTATTTAGTAATAATTCGTTCCGAATTTAAACTTAATTAATTTAATTATTTTAAAAATCATGAAAAGTAATATCGTTTTTACAAGCTTTATATTAGCTTCAGTTATATGTTTGTTTGTATATTTGAAACCGACTTGACTTTGACCCCCTTCAAACGGTCTGATTTCGTTCAAATTTTGTAGATATATCGAGGAGGGACTAATTTGATAATATTATCCCATTTTTCAATTGGCTTGATTTTTGTAAATTTATATAATTTTCATTTATAGTCAATAGGATGGGAATTATGTCAATTTAAATTTCCAACCTTTACCCGATCACTCTAATATTAAGAGAAAAAAAAGCCCCAATAAAAATAATAATAATCAGAAAAACTAAAAACCACGCGTTTATACTTTAGAAATTATTTTGGTTTTCTTTACCAAGCGTGTTTTTTTTAACTATTAATTATCTTTTTTTCTAAAAAGTGTTTCCCAAAGTGTATTAAAAACTGGTTCTACGGAACAAATTGAATTTAAATTGTATGTCGGTGCAACCAACTCGGAACGAATAATCCGAGCTGCGTCCGTTCTCAGGTGTCGGACAGCGGGCCGCCGCGAGCGCCCGGCGAGCCAGCCGACGAGCCGCCCAGCGACGCCAGCTACAACTCCAACCTGTGCCGGTAGCGACGCGCTTTTGTCTAATCAAAATTCTTTGCTTGCTTGGGGTGCTTTTTTTAGACAGAAAACTGTTTTCCTCAACGGAGCGACTTTGGGGGAAACGGAGTGGTTATTTCTGGCTTGCGACCATTCTTGTCCTTCTTTGAACCAATTATAGGCGAGAGTATGGGATGCGTTTAACTTCGAGGTCAAGTTTAGTTACATTTCGTTACATGAGCAAAATATCTCTCACTGGATATAACTTAGAGGGAAAGATACCTTATATATTGTTATCTCTTAAAGACTACATATGATACGCAAGTTTCAAGCGAGAGTTTCGCAAGAGTCAAACGCAGAAGTCACAATGACATAATTGATTAACAAGAGTTTATCAGCAGTTTTTATTATTTTTCTCTTCAAAGTGGTTTCAGTTGTATGTTGTCAGTAAGTGTAAGAGGGCTAAAGACATCGCCTTACGACTTGCTATGAGATCGAGAATATTGAACACTGAAGACATGGCTTTATGCGTTACAATCATACAAGACATGATTATTAAATACTGAAGATATGGTTGTACGGTGATATACCTTTGCCTTTTCCCTATGGGAAAGAATAAATAAAAAAAAAGTAAGTGTAAAACTGGTGCTCGGTCGCAGGTACATGCTGACCCGCGGCAGCAGCAAGCGGCACACCATGGCCACGCCCGAGGACGCGGCCGGCGTGTCCGTGTGCGCGCCCGCCGCCATGGTACTAGCACTTGCGCACCCGACGCCCCGCACCAACAGAATCACGTGATATGAATTCGTTTTCCGCAATATGTTTAAGACTGACTGACTGACCCGTGACTTCCTTACCATGGGATTTTCGATGTTCATCATTCGTGATCATTATCATATCAATCGAAGGACGTCCACTGCTAGACATAAGTTTTGATTTGATGTGTATGCCTGAGCTATCACTATGCAAACAAAACATGTCTACCTCTATTCCAAAAATAATAACAAAATCTATCCCACAGAAACCGTTCATTATTCCGTGATAAAAATTAGCCTCTGTTCTATATTTCATCTGGATCAGTTCAGCCGCTCTGGCTCATTGAATAACAAACATTCATCCAAACTTTAAATTATTGAGAATAGATTATTTGACATATGTCCGCGACTGGCGCGGCATTTCTCTTCTCCCATATAATATTGTGCCTATATCAAAAAGCGTACCGTATACACTATCAACCTACGGGGGAGGGAGACACTGTAATATTTTATATTATGTGTGCTGTACATCTCTCGTGTGCTACCGCCAGGCTAGCAGCAACCCTTCGTCGACGGCCAACCTGCGCGTGCGCAGGACCGGCCTGCTGACCGTCACGGAGCGGCCGCCAGGTAACGCGCACTAGTCTAGTAGTCGCTCTCACACAAACAGATGTATATTCGTTGGACGTTTTAACCGTCTTACATCGGCGGTTGCTAATCATATCAACGCTTTACCGGCCCACTACGAGGGCACGGATCTCCTCCCACAAAGAGATGGGGTTAAGGCCGTAGCCCACCCTGCTGGCCCGGTGCGGATCGGTGGACTCGGCACTCCTTTGCGTACATTATGGAGAACTCTCAGGCGTGCAGGTTTCCTCACGATGTTTTCTTTCACAGTTGAAGCAAGTGATATTTTAATTGCTTAAAATGCACATAACTTATAGAAGTTAAAGGTGCGTGCTGGGATTCGAACTCGGAGTGAAGTAGAAGTCCTACCCATTGGGCTATCGCCGCTTACAGCCATTTGGGCTATCGCCGCTTACAACATCGGAGCGACAAAATCATGTATAGACTGTATACGTCTGTCGGGTCTGTCAAGTTCAGAGTGCCGAGAGTGAGATTTTCTACCTACGTTTACTTTTATGATGGCGTGAAAGTTAACTACGATTTATAGAGTAAGTGCGCCATCTAGCAACTGGGAAAATGTACTGCCGCTAGATGGCGGTATTTCGAAACCATACAAGTCGTAGTAAACTATTACACGAGCGAATAATAAACATGGTAAAAACTCTCACATTCAGCTCTCAGTCGCACTGAGCTGGTACGGGTGTCGAGCGACTTAGCGCCCTCTGATTTTTGCTGCCGCGCACATGTGTATAGCATGTATAGTTCCTGTAGCGCTGTAATGACATTTTAATATTGTGTGTTGTAATTATTGTCTTAACTTTTTGCAAATTTTAATTTTTAAAACGTTATCAGCTGCAAGTTTTAAAAGTATTACCAGATAATTGATTTTGCCGTTTTCAAAGCTCATCTGATTTCAAACATTTTCGGCTAACAACGTTTTTACATTTTTAAAGTTGTTTTTTGCTAGTTATAATGCTTATTACTGTTTTATTTTGCAAATGTGGGCATTTATGATTTTATTTAGTTTTACATTGATATAAACCAGAAGAACCGTCCTATATTACGTTGCTACTAAGGCGATTTAAGAGATTGAAAGTATTTCTTAATTTCATCTTTTCAAAAATTAAAATGAAATGAAAATAGACGAAAACGTTGAAGCGTTCTTAGATTGTTATTTATCTACAGTACTTAATACTCAATTAGTACATATAGATGAGTAAATACTGCCAAATCAAATAAACTGTTTTGTTAGAATGCGATATGGTCAACACAACGTCGTTTCCAATAAAAAAATACATGTTGACAAATCTCGCTAATCCCTCTATCAAAGTGTTGAGGTATACATGTAACGTCCCGCGTTGCAAATATGAGTCTCACACATTAAAATTCTTACAATGTTCTCATAGTGTTGTTCGGATAAAGATATTTTATTTGACTTCATGACCTATGTTTAGAAAAAATCGTTGTCACCAGATTTTCATAACATAATTATTGAGATAATAGAGACCTCTTATATTTAACGAAATCAGTAACATCTGTTAAAGTATCTGGCCACCGGCCTATGATTTTTAAACTAATTTCAATCTGCGTTTTCCATGTAAAGACACGGAGAACTTGTATATCATTTCGGAAGAAATTGGTGATATAGATGGGTTCAGGGCGATACATATATATATATAGATAAAGGATTGTTATATTCGTCTCAGCCGCTAGAAAGGGGTGGCCTGTGCCCAGGACAGGCCCATTAAGTAGGCGTGTTACTGGAAGGCCTTGTAAAACTGGCTCGTGCTGTTCCTGTACTTTATGTCGCGCTGTCATGTCTACACAGTAAATGCCCACATGAGTAAGTTTTGTTTGACAGTAGTAGTTTGCATGTCGCATCGCTAATTTTTATTTTTTGTTTAAACACATTATAGTCATAAGCCCAGAACTCGTAATGGAGGTCGAGGCGCGGATGAACCGGAACTACCTACCGCCGTCCATTCAGGGGGGATACTCCTACCCCGGCCAGGCGGGCTACCAGAGCCCCCCGCCTTGCAGCCAGCCGCCGACCAGCCAGGGGTCCATCACGGCGGGGACCCCCAGTTATACCAAAAATTGTATGAAGCCCGTCCTGGAAACGATTCTCCAGGGGAGCATTATGGGAGCCGCGTCGCAGGCGGCCTCCCCGTACACTCCTGCCGTGTCCCAATATTCCCCCACGCATGGAACGGTCGCGTCCCAGACCGGGTCCATTGTCAGTGGGACCCCTATTTCCCATCAAGCGGGGATCCCGGATCAAGCCTTTTCCGATAGTATTAACGCACAAAATTCTGCGTCGATCGTATCTGGTACCCCGATACCCGCTCAAAGTTATCAGAAACAAGGTTCCATTATGAGCGGAACTCCTATGCAGAGTCAGTCAATCCCACCCAATATCTTACAAGGCCAAGGGCCTACGTCGTCGGCTATATTCCAGACGCAAGGGTCCATCGTATCCGGAACCCCGATGCAAAACCAAGGATCGATTTCGAGCGGTTCTCCCGTACAAATTCCAGGATCAGCTATGCAAAATCAAGGGTCAATATTGACCGGAATGTCTATTCAGAATCAGGGATCATTTCTGAGCGGTACTCTCATCCAAAGCCAGGGGTCGATTTTGACCGGTATTCCCGTTCAGAACCAAAATTTCAATTCGAACCAAGGGTCCATAATCTCCGGAAGATCCATTCCCACCCAAGGCTCCATCGTCTCCGGCACTCCCATGACCGTGGACGCCAAGAGCTTCGCCAAGTTCGGCGTGTACTCGCCGAGCGGCGCGGCGAGCGGCGCGGCGGGCGGCGCGGCGAGCGGGCCGGGCGCGCAGCCCGCGCGCGCGCGCAAGTTCGCGGGCGCGCAGCGAGGCAAGTTGCCCGCGCTGGCCACGGTGCAGGAGATGGGTAATTCACTTTGCTTGTTTGTGGTGGAGGACAACTCGCGCCGTAGCTCATCTCGCGTGCGCCACTGACGCCACGGAAGGGATCTCGGCCGTTTATAGGATTTCAGTGTTTCAGGAAATCGTGGTCTAAGAAAAGGTGACATGAAAATCAACATCTGACGGTAAATGTGTAAAATATTCACTCATTTTATTGAAAGTTCAGTTCGCGCATTTTATTTGCTTGTAGTATTGTTGGCACTACTTTTGTACGTGTGTGTGTGTGACTGTGTGTTGACCTAGCCTGCTTGATCATAGCGAGTAGTTGGGTGTGGAATGTGTGACACGTAGCTCAGCTGTGACGTGCGTCGTGTTGCAGCGCGCGAGCACGCGGAGCGCTACTCGCCCGTGCGGCGCGCGGAGCTGAGCCCGCCGCGCGCCGCGCACGACCTGGCGTCCGCGCGCCTCGAGTACCAGCAGCTGCAGGTGAGCGCGTCACCCCGGCGCCGGCATTCTGCTCATGGTTGTCAGCGCGTAATTTTAGGACAACTGTGGTTATTTCTTTATTTGTTTTTAAGTAATCATTGACGAACCAAGCTAATGCCCCATCCATCGCATATAAACAGAAAAACACTTCGCCATATGAAGCGTGCCCATCGACCTGAATCGCAGGCGTTAGTACTCCGGCGACCCACCCTACGAGCCGCAGCACAACATTGCAAGATACAACGTTATCGCAGAAATAAGCGTGGCTTCTACTACTATATAGTACTGTGGAACAAAAATGTTCTTTATCATGAATAATCTTATACCCTATCGGCATACTACCCCCATTCTAACTGCTTCACCCCATTCGAGTTTCCTGCTTAGGTGCTAACTTGTAACCTAGCTATTAATTAATTGGCAAACAAGCTCGTCAACGCAGAGCGCCCGATTAACTTGCTAACCGGTATATACTGAACATAGGCGACAACGATGTGGTCGGTCGCTTGATGACGCGCGGAATTATTGGAACACCTTAGGAGTTCATGCGTCGCGTAGGGTGGGGTGGACTGTTCTGAAATCCGTTCCACCAGAAAGTTTCGTTTACTATTTTTCAAAAGTACAGATGTAACGGTTCTAGTTAGAGTGTATTAAAAGATGGAACTCGTAATCACAAATTTATTTAGGGTAACAAGGTCAGGGTCGTGGGTGAAAGGGCCCGTCAATTAGTTCGCTTCCAAATTCTGCAGTGGGCGAGTACTGCCCTTGTAGCCGTTGATTGCGTGGCCCAGAAGGAACAGGCGAAGGCGAGGTGGTCTTCAGCTGCACCAGGAGACGGCACGTTGACGGTGACGTCGACAACCACAGGGAGTCGAACCCGAAGCGAGGCAGGCGAAGACGAGGTGGTCTTCAGCTGCACCCGGAGATCGGCGTCGGAGGTGACGTCGACAACAACAGGGAGTCGAACCCGGAACTTGAAACTTGAAACTTGAAGCGAGGCAGGCGAAGACGAGGTGGTCTTCAGCTGCACCCGGAGATCGGCGTCGGAGGTGACGTCGACAACAGTAGAGAGTCGAACCCGGAACTTGGGTTTGACTCGAACTTGAAGCGAGGAACTCGAACTTGAGACTCGAAACTCGAACTTGAGAAACTCGGAACTCGAACCCTGGAATTTTCGTCCAGCATGTGAAAAATAATTCCGCTTCAACTCGTCTGATTGCGAACACGTGGCTCAGCTAAGCGGCAAGCACTGCGCAAGATGGCGGATGCGTTGTTCACAATCAGACGGAGTTTACATTATGAGAGCGTGAGAAGCATTAAAATAAAACAAAAGACATTAAGACTAATATTAATTAAAAAGATAGCAAATAGCAAAAGGTACGTGAGGTTATTAGCAAAATACAGAGAACTACTATAGTATGAGAATCTGGGAATTTATCGAAATAGGAAACTTAATTATAAAAAAAAAATAGGAATTAAAACATTTAGATGAAATTTTAACAAAGAATATGCAAGGATTAAGCCAAATATGTTCGATTGCATGGGTCAATGTGCGAGAACAAAGAACAAAGGCAACGAGCGTAATGGCCGACCCGCATGCGTGTAATTTACCTAATTAAAAGATATTCTAACGTCTACACTTTAAGGAATCGTTCAACACTTACCCGATACACGGGGTTTAGATAGCTCGAGGGTAAGTATCCTTAAGGTCTAAGGCAAAAAAAACAGCAATCAGGTGAGAGTCGTAAAAAAAATGCGGCGGCGGCCGCACAGCAGCCGCGCGGCGTCCAGCCTCTAGCAGAGAGCTGGGCGACTGACGAGCCGTGCGAAGTTAGAAAGCCGCGAGCGCGGTTGGTCCCCGCGCACCGCTCCCCTCGCGCCGGGATACCAGTTTCGCGACATTTCGGAAGATTGCCCGCGCGCAAATTCCAACAATATTATTTTATAAAATTTATGTAACGTAATTAAATAGACATTTATTACGTTACACAGAACCGGTGAGATTAGAACCTGCATTTAATTCTATATCTGATTAAACCATGACCTTGTCCGACGATACTTAAATTTAGATTAGCTTGTGTATATCAGATTAGCGACTGTTAGCGCCATCTAGCAGAAAACATTGCGAATTGAGGCTACTCAAAAATGACACATTTATAAAAAAAGCAAAATATAAACTAAAGTCCGTGTAACACGACACGGCCATATAACAGCATCCGTCTGTCACAGCGCGGCCTGGAGCGGCGCGGCGCCAGTCTGCCGGGCGCCGCGTCCCCGCCGCACCCCGCGCACACGCCCGCCGCCTCCGTACCAGGTATCTTCTTAACTCACCTTGGGGACGGCCGATCACTGGCCCCAGAAGCGAATCTCATAGCGATGACAACGCACAGGAACCATGGTGCTCGGTGTCACAAATGTAATGTGTCATAAAAGTAATCACGTAACAATTTTGTGCTTCTCTGCTGTGTCACACTTTATTCCTTTCGCATGAATGCGAAAGTGTCTGTTTGTGCATAATTCACACCATAACTAAGTAACCAATCCACTTAATATTTGGCACATAGTTAAAAGTTAAACGAAGAGTAACATAAGCTATACTTTTAATCCCAGGAAACAAACTTTTTTTCACGGGATTTGTTAAAAAACTGTAATTAACGCGGACGTCTTAAGAACACGGGCAACAGCTAGCGCTGGAATATTCTCGTCAGGCCTACCTAATATTATTCAAGACGGTTTGCCCTTGGCTGCGTATAACAGATGGTTAAATTTACAGGTTCTCCTATACACGCTCCTGCACTCGACCTCGCCGCAGCAGACCCCGCCGCGCAGGTACTTACGAGACCTTTGATTACATTTGATTTTCATCTATTGAGATGAACGTTCACACCATATTGCTTCTTTCCAGGACCTGTCACTAAAACTGGGTATCAACTTGAACAACCTGTACACATCCCACCTGTCGCAAGAAGTGCTCAAGTCCCTCCACTCGTACGGCAGCTTCGGCTTGCTGTCCGGGCACACCTCGCCCGCCAGCCCGGGCTCGCCGCTGCACCAGATCACCGAAGGGCTCAGCTACCTTCACACCGGCTCCATCACCAGGGGCACGCCGCAAGCCAACGCGACGCCCTTAGACTTGCGGAGCAATGTGGACATGGACACCAACTATCCTCAGTTGCACCCCATGGTGCACCCACAGATCCACGTGGTAGCGCACAGGTCCCTCAACAACTCGCCCATATCCAACCCCGGCTCTCCCCTAGACATGATCCAGGAGGAAATCGGGAACGGATCGCACAACGGAGGAACGAAATTCCCCGATCGGACCTTCCAGGCTTATCCGTCGACCCATCCACAGATCAGTCTGACAGATTGTCTAGGTTCCGAAATCACATTAGTCGCATCGTCCTCTGAGGATAGTGTAGATAGTTTAGAGAACTCCAAGTATCCTCTACCCCAATTCGTCATATCGGAACCTTCGGATCTGGACGATCGGCCCTCCATCACCAAGGGCATCGGCCGGAAGGTCAGCCAGGAAACCGAGCTCGTGGAACACAGACACGTGGAGTTGGTGGACAAGGACACGGAAATGCCGTCGCCTAAAGAAAGCGTCGACGAAACTAGCAAATATTTAACTGAAGAACTGGCGAGGCGGGGAAGTGACAAATCTTTAGGTTTCAGTGATGACTCGTTAAGTAACGACTCCGCCAATGTGTCTCCAAACTGCGAACAAAATATACAGTCTATTTACTCCAACATAGTATCTGTTAGTTCAGGATTTAGCGAAAATAGAGGAAGCTTCTCGGAAAACAGAGAGTCATTTTCCTTTTCTGACCGCGGGAGCTTTTCTGAAAGAGGCGATTTCGGGAGATCTTCGTTTTCCGAAAGGAGTGATTTCGGAAGAAGCAGTTTTTCAGAGAAAGGAGAAACTCCGCGATCGTCGATCTCCGCCCAGGGGATTTTAGGTGAAGTGAAAGAATATTACGAGGACGTGTATATGCCGCGGGATAAATTAGAGCCGTGCGGCGAGGAAAGTCGTGAAATAGACCAACTGCAGAGATCGACCATGGATCTGAGGCTCACCGAGATCTGCAGGCCCGAGGAGCAAAAGATCCCGATATTACTGAGCCCTCAGAAAGTTTCCTGCGTCCAAGAGTACTACGAGGTGGCGCTGTCCACTGTATGCTCTCAGTTGGACTCCCATAGAATAATGGAGCTGTTAAAAGAAACCATAAACACCAGGGTTCCGCCGCAGAACATCTTTGTAGAAACGGGGGATCAGATGGGGAAGCACGATGACTCCGAGGCGCTGACAGGGTTCTTGAATCTGGAATATTCTGGCGGGATTCAAATAGAGTTGGTCGTGTGCGAAAACAAAGCCAAGGAGAAAAAGGGGCTGAAAATGAGACGAATATCGGGCGACCAGCGCGAGTACGGCAAGCTGTGCCAGCAGCTCATCACCAGCCTCACGGTGTAGCCGCGCCCGGCCAGAGAACCGCTCCAAGTGGAGTTCGATGCAGTGAATCGAACAATGAACTTACCTCTGCAAAATGTAACGCCCGTCCAGCACACGAGTGGCTGGCCCTGGAAGACAAGTATCCTAGCCGCGAAGGCGTTTCCAAACGAAGCCTGACCAAGTAGTTTTATAAGTTTCTGCCAACGATATATTTGACTATTCGACTCGTGCGTATATCAACCTTAAATCGATCGAAGACATTTTAGTTTTCACAATGTTCTCTTCGAGCGATGTTTTTCAAAGATAACTTATTCCTTTCTGGAAGCATTTATAAAAGTGTGTTTTCCGATTTCCATTACGGATTGTACGTTACTGAGTGAACAAATAATTTGATCGTGTGATAGAAACTGATTTCGTGTACAAAGAAATTTCTATTTAGGTAGGATAAAATCTTAATCCATTTTAGACTCTATGTTAGCATCTTTCGGTCCAAGTTAGATTGGGAGTTGGCTATATATTTGTATATAGTTCGAATGCTTATATTTTGTAATTGAGAAAGTTTCCATTTTTTGTGTCAGTAATTCTGACAGTTATAGAAATATTGCAATACCCTAAAAAAGATAGAGATCAAATGAAAAATAGTTTACTTTATTATTTTTACTGTGGCCAAGCATTCCGCCATATTGGCAGTGCAGAGCTGAAATGGAAACTTGTCGAGACTGCTGCTACCAAGCTATGAGCAATAGAAGAAGGGAGACGTTATGACTTCAAGTTGTTACATATTTGTATATTATGTTGATAAAAATGTATTGAATTTATTTATTCCAAAATATATTGTTTTAAAGTAAATATTCCATTTTAGGGGTAATTTAAATATAAATTCGTGTAAATATTTTAATTTTAAGCCCAGACTAGGTTATATTTTAATTATGACGAATTAAATATCTATACAAACACGTCAAGCCTCACAATTACGATTTCAAAAATCGCGATTATTTTGGTGTATCGTGTAAAGGGTACCTCACAATGCGATTGCACACCTCATAGGCGTAGTGTTTTGAAGTATCAAAACATTTTAACGTTAGAGTAAAGTGGACCTAGTGCCGCTTGTTTTAAAGTAGTACATTCCGATCCGCTAACTTTGGTGTGACAATATTTTCTAGGGGCGCTGGCTATATACGTTGGTACTTTATACTTTATACGCTATGGCCAGCGAGATTAGTGAAACGTTTCGATGCGGGGACACCATTATAGCTTGTGAGTTGTGCAATCTTGTGCTTAAGGGTACAGCTATCAAACGTTGTAAAGAGTATGTGTGAAATGTGTACCAAGTCCCATATGAGAAGTAAACAAAGGAAATATATTTAAAATATATGTGTTTTGATCAGTCGCTCGTACACCGATGTACTAGGTACGTGCGACAAGGTGAGGGCTTGGTACCCAACACGCAGGTACGCGTAGGGTACACCTTTGCCATAAGTGTAGTTAGAGCCATGTTATTGAAGATTTAAATATCTTGTAAATAATATTTTAATAAACAATTCCGATTCCATAATGTTACCCACTTGTTTTTGTTTTACCCCAAAACGCTTTTGCCCTACCTTGCTCATACTAGGCGTCTTAACCTTCATTGAGAATCTTTAGCCTACAAAATATTAGTTTACGGGTTGATCAATTCATTAATCTTCCGTCTATATGCGGTACGAGAAACCGCCCGGATTTTTGTGTATTATTTCGGTGTAACATTTCTGGCTACTTTTGTTTAAATGTTACCAGAAAAACGTTTCTCTCGGCTGCACTAAATACCTACTTAAAGTATCAGAGATAGGACGTAATCAAAACGCCAGAAGGTTTTAATAATAATTTACTCATTTAAATATATACTCTATCATATAAATCTGTTACATAATTTACATAATAGTTAGTGAGGCGAGCCCCGTAAACCGATCATTACTTTAAAATACAATTATAATAACGTAATAAATTAATTTTTAATATTAATAATACAGCGATTCAACAATTTAGCAATAAGTAATATCTTTGGCTAATTAAGATTCATTTGTGGATGAAATGTTTCGAGGTTCCAGCTCAATTGACTATTTCAGAGTGGCAATTAATATGAATTCCAGTGAGTCACATAAATTGAGAAACTCTGTGCAACAAACTCGAACAAGAACCTCTGTTATTATAATTATCAACAGTGAATAAAATGACTTATTTTTCAAAATAAAAGTTTGACATGTTGCGATATAAAAGATGTACCAACGCCGCACCAGTACGACATTCTGAAGCAACACAACTAACTAAGAGTAAAAATACATTTTAAGGAGTGCTTGATTATAAACTAAAATTTTGTCAGGACTTTCCCCTGTTATCAAAAACTAGCTCAGAACGTCTGCAGGTCTGCGCAATTTTTTCAACTGTAGATAGGTTTGGTACATTTTTTTGTATCACAAAATAACAATAATGATAAAATAAAACAAAAAAACAACCACGCCGCGACCAAGCATTTAACCTCTTTATATTAATTAATAATTATAATATAGCAGCACTGACTTACCCCGTCAAAAGCACGAACGCATTTTTTACTCTATGGTAAATGTATCGCCTATATACCTACTTGCATGACATACCAATTTATTATTAAAAATACAATACATGCGTCGTCATTAGCAAAATAATCGCAATTCAAACTGAATTGATAAATATGTTGGAACTAGACAAACAAGTCTAGATCGTTAGATGGCACCGACCCCGAGTGTGCGTGGGTACTTACTCAAAACGCGAGGCTTTTAGAAACTCAATAGTACTAAATCCGACCTTTACATAATTCATAACAATGTAAGGTTTTGCAAAAAAAAAAAAAAATGCGGACCATGTGGGGAGTGCGTACACATCCACGCGGTTACGCAATATATTGTGCCAATAATATTATGTATTCTATTTTTTAATAATTAATTCCTCCCTAGTTCATGTTTTTGACAGACGAAGCATTTTATGGACGTATGTCGCCGCCCGAAAGGCGTTTATAGAATATCTTTTATTTTAAATCGTTTCGTATATTATACATATTTGTTTCAATATACTTTTATGGTCGTGATTACAAATATTAAAATAGCTAACTGATATGGTAACGCTGGTGTTACTTAAAACAAATTTATTTACTTTTATTTACTTTACGAATAATGCAGTAGGAAAACATAGTCACCGCTTATTGCGCAACGCCCAAAGCCCAGCCCAGGAATAATTTCAGATTTGTTATGAAACTTATAAATAAAATAAACTGACAAATTTTGTAAGCGCGGATTGAGCGAAAACCGAGCGTGTCGTCGTAATGTCTCACCCAAGCTAAACACTTGTTTGAATTTTGTAAATACGACTTACTATGAAGCCTCAACATAAAATTTAGAGTCAAATTTTATCAAACGTTGTTATAATACAGCATGTAAATACCACGTCATACAAAAATAGATGAGTAACTGAAATAGGGTTCATTATACTATAATTATTTAGACTATGAATGCAGTTATTTTGGTACTTCACAAAATTTGACTCTATTATACAGTTATTTTACATTCTTGATACACATGAGCATATATTTATATCTGATACATACAATATCATAAGTACAACAGGATGATATATGTATGTCTTCGCTATTTAAATATTGTCTTTCAAAATAAATTGTGCTAATTCAGTGTATAAAACCTAAACCAAACCAAACATTGACAGATAGTCGTTCTCGTACATGCTTATGATACTTTAGCTTGTATAGTAGCGCCATCTACCGTATAAACTCCAACCATTGAATTACCAGGCTATTCTAACCGTTTAAGTTATTAAATCGTTTTTTTATCGTTCACTTCTATTTAGTTTAGGATTTGGATAACTGAAGGAGCATAATTTTATTGACTCCTCTTTTTCGGTTTAACAGGATTAAATATTTTAAAAATGTGTTGTTAATCGCACTTAAACCTCACTAGATTTCTGTAGGGTTAAAAAGCATTATCCCACAATAAACAAAAGTATGAAAACAGAAATAGGTTAGGTTCACAATAAAGAACGTCAGGTCCGCCACTAATGAACAATGAAAGGAACTTGAACGTCTTCAAGTTGTTTCATCTGATTTCGTATACAACTGACACATAATTTAAAACAAACAAAAGTAAAACAAATGGACCCAACTGAAGTTCGGTTATAATTCTCTTATTTATCTTATCACTTGTTTAACATTATACAATTAACTACGTAATCGAGAGTTTGTACTTGTTTTTTTTTATTCAACTTTTTTAACATTATATTTTGACCCTATAACGTGATACAGAAAATATTTTATTATTTTCCACCGCTTCGCAAGTCTTAAATGCCCTCTCCTCGCGACAACTAGTCACATATTTGCGTTCTTTCTTTAAAGACTACAAGATTTTTTGTATTTTTGTTTATTGCAGAATAAAATATTATATTCAATTGTTAATTTAGCTTTGTCTTAACATACACAAAACTGAAATAGGGAAAACAATTTGCGACGTCTGCTTTTTATTTCAGTAGGTAAAAGCTAATTGAAAAGCTCCTTGTTGTATACTCTGATATTCAATATAGACTTTTATATATGAGCCACTAGCGCTGGCTCGACGATTTATGTTCGGACCAATTTAAGCTTTATGACAAGAGGCATTCGATCTTGATAAGTGGAAGGACCCATAGGTGGTGGAGGGGAAAGAGAATGCCTACCCCCCCCCCCCCCCCCTTCGCCTAGGTTTTCCCGAGTTGACTGTGATTTGAACTACGCCTATTTACTAACGTATCTATACACTTGTGATGTTTCCTAGTCAGTTGTAGTACTGTGATGGTGACAAATTGTTGAAGTTGTACAACTTTAGGCGTACTTAAAAATTGAAAGTGCTAAAGTTAAGTTGATTGCACACTACGAGTGGAGGTTCAAGCGAAATGTCTCTTAGTATTTCGAACTATCATACCGCGCGGTTCGCTGGGGGCGGTGTGCGATCTCCTTTAAGCACTCGCAGCTACTGCAAGCTCTACTGTACAACGTTACAAACCAAAAATAACAGTTATTGAATTTGTAATAGAGAAATTATGATATATAAGGTTAAGGTGAAATAAGTATAACGTTCGACGCGCATACGTTAGTATAAGTTTTCTATCTCACGAAGACCTTCCGGTTAAGGATGTTGCTTAACACCCACATTTATATTGCTATAGTGGGCGTAAGTTTGGAACCGATTAATCTTAGAATGCCAATCTTCCTACATTTACTTATTCGATTGCGTGAGTTAACTACGATTTGTATGGCAAATATCGCCATCTAGCGGCAGTAAGGTTTCCGAGTATTGTCACTAGATGGCGCTCCTTCGATACCATAAAAATCGTAGTTAGCTTTCACGCGATCGAATAAGGTTGACGTAGGTGGAAAATCTCACACAGTGACGACATTTATGACAAACGGTCTTCGTGAGATAGGAGACTATGCTAGCTCTCACTTTTGGGCTGACCGCACATGTATCGGCACGTGCGGCGCGAACTGATCACTTCATTGAGTTCAGCAGACGACGAATGTGCTAGCGGTGGCTGAGCTCGAGTGGCGGGCTCGCTGCGTGCGGGTCACGACACGCGCCGCACGCAGCGGACAGCGCCGCAGTAGCCCCGCCCCGCTCGCGCAGGGTGCTGCAAGTAGACACACTTCTTAGAACAACCTATCTACAAAATGGCAATGTGGTCCCGGGGTGCTCGAATCGACATCGCACCGGTAAGCGCAGCGTCGGCGGACCCCGCGAGGTGGATAGACGACATCAGACACGGTTAAATTCAACGGCTTATTGGCAATAAGTCGTTGCATTTGGCACTCTCTACAACAGACCTCTGTGCAGCGGTGCACGTCTATCGGTTAATATGAAGACGATGATTAAATTATGGTATATTTTATATGTAGTAATATTGATTTTGTCTACAGATTAATAAATTAAAATTCAATGTCCAATTCTCCAACCATGTTAGTCTGAGCAGGGAGATCAAAAAGGTCGTTTGACAATCCCTGGTGAATAGATGAGGTGGCGCCGGATTATGTACTCCATCGTTCTGCTCTTCCTTCCCACAGCAATATGATGATGACGATGATGACTTATAACAAGAGTAACATAGCACGGAGAAGTTGGGGCTCTCGAGACGCTGGACTGGCCACCACGCTCTGTAAAGCGCAGTGTTGGTAGACATGACATCGAGGGAGACGATGAACACAAACTTCACAAGACTGTGGAATGTGGAAGTCCTAACACGGAACCTATGTCCAGCAATGAACGTTTATGAATTGAATTGATGATGACTCCGAACAATATCTCATCTAGGGTCAAATGGTTTTATTTTTAATTGGTCAGTAAGAAAAGTTGTGGATGGAAAAGTTTAAATTTCAAATCTTAAGTCATACATTAAATTAACAGTATTGAACAAAAGCGTATCGAGCGTTGTAAGGAATTTGACTGGAGAAAATTATCGCTCGAAGATACGTGACGTTCTTTGGTAGCATCTTTCATCTGAAACTATTGTTTATAATGAAACGTTAAATGGCAAAGGGACACTCACACGGAGCGCGCTACGCGCGCGGCACCAGCTCGTAGAACAGCACGTACGCCTCCGCCGACACCACGTCGCGCGGCGCTATCGTCGACACTCTGGAACGACACATCCGTGGTGAACAGCCCGCCCTTATCAGTCTCTATTGTTCTTGGAATACCATTATTCGGATAATTTGTCGATTTATTTTTTCAATATTGCAAAAAACATATAGATTTTCAAATCTACAACCTCTTTTAGACCAATCCTTTTAAAAATATTTTCTTTCTAATATAAACAACATAATTATTAGTTTAACTATTAAGAGCTATGGTAGAATCCATGAAAGAGGAGATTTCGGGAATTACTCTAGCGCGTCAGAATAACATAACTTTGCACCTTGTGAAGTAATTCCACCATACCTGAGCCCAAATATATAGTCAAACGTAGGGCAGCCGATCTGATTATTAAAAACATAGATAGTTAGAAAAACTCGAGTCAGATTAAGGTAAAGTACATTCGTTACATGCAAGATGTGTGTATTTCAATAAAATTACGATTTGAGCGTGACATAAGGAAACGGGAGAGTCACAAAGTTGCAAATTAAAAAACATAACCTGGATTAAAGGAAATTAGTGAACTTTATTTATGAAACGTAACTATATTCCTTGAAATAAAATCCAGGAAGTAACATAATCTGCCGATTTGCACGAGCAGCATTTGCTAAAATCATGAATAAAGTGTGGTGCATGCAGACTCTGCGAACTATATACTTCTCGCCGCTCTGCCCTTCTCACTCTTACAGTTGATCACCACAACTCGTGCACGTACAACGTTTCAGTTTTATTGTGTTTAACTGTCAGATTAAGGTAATCCCTCCACATAATTGTCAGATGGACAGGGACATAAAGATAAAGCGTTTGTATAGTAATCTGACGCGTTGAACCTTGAGGTCACAATTTTTTTTTTTCGCATTTCTAATTCAATATGACCTTACGACGCGGCTCGAGTGAATTAAAAAAAATCAAAATTTATTTATTTTAACTAGACCTAGTTTATAAGCACTTTTGCAACGTCAAGTCAAGTCTGTTTGTTGTAATTCTACCATCGGTTCGGAAGGCAGATTCTATCCAGAAGTGCCTGCTAGAAACTTGGCAGATTACTCTTTTTCAACATAATTTTATCCCGCTTTTAAAATATACGCCTCCCCGTCTACTAACACTATGTTGAAATGCGTTTTAAGACAAACCAAATAAACAAGTGTTATAATTGTCACCTGCGAACATATTTACATCTCGCATCGTTTTGCAACGGATTCATTTTTTTGCCTGTCCAATAACTATCAGTACCTGGAGTCGTTGTACTCGTGCCAGTCGCCAGTGTAGGGATGCTTGCAGTACGCCGTGTAGTGGCCCGAGTACGTCGTGCCTGCACACAACAAGTGGAACTTGTTAACTGTTTCATGTCCAGCAACGCGTATGTCAAAGTCTTATTCAAATAGACAAATAGATGGCACTTTTGATGCGTACATTACATGTGTAATATATGACGTAAAGTCCTGGTGTGGTGGTGAGAATAAGCCCACAACAAACTTAGCCAGTTGTTTTTGACGTGACAACGTCTTATAAATTGGTTTGCCGGGTGACACTTCAAGAAACTGCGTTACGCTCCGCTCACGTTATGCGCTCACAATGAGAGCGAGTGAGAGGCACGCGTCCCTTCCACTCGGGCATGGTTAGCCCGCCTAAGAGCGAGAGAGACAGACATAAAAAGTGAAAGGCACGCGTCCCTTTGTAGTAAACGCTGTTTCATTGTACGCAAATGTATTGCAAGTTATTGTATGTATATTTGTATATAAATACGTATGTATGTGTAAAGGTAAAAATAAGATTTTGTTAATATGAAATTCAGTGCGAGATTCTTTGTATAAATTAATGTTTTAAATATAATTCTTTGTATAAATAAATGTTTTAAATTGTTACTATTATTTCTTCCTTCTTCCTACTATACGAATGAATATTCACATTAAAATTATTTTACCACTCAAAGTCGTTGTCACGTAAAACTTTCGCCCGTATACCGACTTTACAGGCAACCAATTTTTTGTCACCATCTCACATTGTCATTTAAAACTATTTAAGAAGCCACCTGGTTAAAACAATAATTTACACCCAAGAATTTTTATCGTTGACGTTGCCCTTAATACTACTATATATAATATAATACTATAATAGGACATTTCTATAAGCTTTCGTTTAATACAAACTTTGAACTTTTTAAGAGATTTCTCCAAGATATCAACTGGTAGTGTATTGTAAAATTGCATACAATTTCCTTTACATGAATTACTTATTTTATGTTACTATATTGCACTGCAAGTTTATTTTTGACTATGCAATCCACGTATGGAGCCATACCGTCTAGTGCCACATGGGATTTTGACGCCACAGTGGTGACATATTGACAAAATTTTATCACATTTCTGAAATTAAACTTATTCTCTCAGACTCGTATAACACATCTACTTGTAATTATTTGTACAGTGTAATGTGAAGGGAAGAAGATAAAACATGTAGCGCAAGTTCGAGGCTAGCGAACTTAGAAATATAAATAACAGAAATGAGAATTTCAGACAGTTGTCTGTCCTGAATGTGTGGTGTCGAGTGAGTCGATGTTCTGGCACCCACCCGAGTGGTTGCTGACGGCGTACAGGTTGTAGACGGCGTGCGTGGGCGCGGCCGCGAAGGGCGACATGTCGAGCGCGCTGAGCGGGAACTCCACCAGCACCGACAGCTTGCCGCGGAAGCGCTCCGTCGGCGAGAACCTGCGGGCACACCGTTAGCGCCACCGCCACACGAGATCACACGGTTCGGCTTTAGTTGATAACTGGGTGGCTAGTTACCATCCTACCGACAAAGGCGTGCCGCTAATTTAGTGTTGCGGTGCGATGTCGCCTAGAAACCGATTAGGGGTATGACTACCGTACACCCTAACAGGTTATTGCGCTACCATCTTAGACTAGATCATTACTAACTATCAAGTAAGATAAATTCGAGTCTAAAAAAAATAGTCGAGCTAAAAAAAACTGGAGGCGTTTACAGAAGAATGTTAAAGATATCCTGGTGAGTCAAAGTTAAAAGTGAAACAGTACTGCAGCGCTTTCGGGAGATTTACTTTTTTCACTTTATACAGATGCTGTGTCCAAAGTTAAGGTTGCCAGAATTCGCCGACCTTCTTTAGACGAGGCACTTTAAGAAAAAGACTGCTAAATTGCATACTATGACAGACGCTCCATCAAATTGAGACAACGATAATCGATCCAAGTATAGCACCTTTCAACTTTGGTCGATTCAAGTCTTGATGAAAGCGAGTAGACTCGACTGACCGTTCAATGCGCCTTCAACTGTTTATTGTTTACGTTGAGCAAGTGTGAATTGTTTTTGTTTGGATATGATTAAAAACGCCATCGTTTGATACCAATTTGCTAATGTTAAATCAATTTTCATTGTTAAAACCAAAAAGTATTGCTTCATAGTAGTTTTCAATGTTTTGTTATACAAAAAAATGTTGATCAACTAAAATCAAA
Organism: Pararge aegeria; assembly: GCF_905163445.1. NCBI lineage: Eukaryota > Metazoa > Arthropoda > Insecta > Lepidoptera > Nymphalidae > Pararge > Pararge aegeria. The sequence continues at coordinate 18,690,839 of NC_053191.1, forward strand.
CCTTGTGAACCCACTATGAGCGTGTGCACAGGTCCTCATCATTGGAGTTTCGTTTAAAAACTTGTGTATAGTAAAATTGGGATGGTCGGTATAAACAGTTGCCACACTAGTTTTAAGCTAAACTAAATAATTGACAGGCATATTTAAATTCTTGATAATCTTTAATGAGATCTGCTCCGATGAAAACATCACGAGGAAACCTGCATGCCTAAGAGTTCTCCATAATGTTTTCAAGAGCGTGTCTTTCAACCAGCGTGGTGGACTACGGTTGAAACCGTTCCCATTCTGAAAGGAGACTCGTGCCCTGCGGTGGACCAGTAATGGGTCGACGATGACATCAGTTCGACACTAGCCATTACGTGAACAAACAAAGTGTAGTTTTTGCTTTATTATTGGCAGGTACCCGGCCGGTGCGACCTCACCTTTTCAGATGCAGCACGAGGACCTGCGGGAACTTCTGCACCGTGAACCACTTGAGGCACTTGCGCCGCACGCCGCACTTCGAGCACGTCTGCGGACACAACACACGCGTTACAGAGCGCTCATAGCTGACTCCAGTTTAACAAAACGCTTTTCAGATTGAACTGCTTTTGAGGGGGAAATTCGGGGACAAATAACTGTGACTTCCTTTAAGTAGTAATTTGGACAAAGTTTCGTGCCCAGAGTGCCGAGGGTGAGATTTTCTTCCCACGCTTACTTACTCAATTCTTCTTTCTACCACAAGTTATTCACTATTCAGGCTGTTGCAAGCTTTGGAATGCCTTGCCTTTGGCCATTAGAGAGGCAAAATCTATCCAAATCTTTAAACAACTTGTGAAAGATCACTTTATGTCTCAATCAACTGATGACCCGGGGTAGTTCACCGCTCCCTTCTTCTCTTTTATTGATTTTTTATAATTTTTATTTGAGGATAATTATTTCTTTTATATAATATTTTGTTTCATATTAATTAGTAAATATTATTTTCATATATTTAAATATTGTTTTTTTATATATTATATGTACATATTGAAGTAATGTAGTGTATAGGGTGGGGAGTGCACTGACCGGTTTCTCGTCGCCGTCCAGCGCCTCCTCGCGCACGAAGTGCTGCAGGCACTGCTGCAGCTTGAGGTTGCCGGTGCGCGCGGGGAGCGGCAGGCTGCAAGGGCACGGCGGTTATTTATGCAACTGCTGCGTAGTCGGGGGGTTTTTAAACCTGTTGTATACGAGACTCTATCTACTCCTATAATATGAAAACTAAAACAGTTGGCAAACATTGAAACAGCCAGTAATAGGACTGGCTACAACCTGATGCCATCCATTAGTGAGTACATACGAATAAACTAAGTATTATCGAAAGACTTTCGTATTAATTCATATTTTGTACAGTATTGTGCGGATTCTTCATATATGGCGGTTTGCTGTTAAAACTTGAATCACTCATTTTTTGTAAATGAAAATATCGAATAAAATCTTTTTATTACGGTCATGCGCGTGAATGACAATATTCTTTATATGAAATCCATACAAATACCACGCATCGAGCGGTAAGAATATAACCGTCTGTTGAGTAAAATCTTTACGCAGGAGGAAGGGATTGAAAAAAATGCGAAAAAAAGCGAAATAATGAATTCAAAAACGTCTACCTGAGGTCCCAGAAGGGGTCGAAGGTGACGCTGTCGTGGTGGCAGTGCGTGCAGCGCAGCGTGGACTTGAGCTGCCCCACGAAGATGTCGCCCACGCGGCTGTCCTCCATGCGCAGGTAGCGCGCCCACGCCTCCGCCGCCGCCGCAGAGTCGCTGCGACACCGCGCCCAGGGTTAACACACCTTACCGATTGCTATGCTCAAGGTCAACAAACGATTACCAGATATTCAAATCATTTTTGATCAAAGGAAACGTATAAGCAGACAAAACTTCACAGGGCATGCAGGTAGCACGTCCTGCAACGTGCTACCTTGTGTCCTTCTTCCTGAGGCGAAGTTGTTAAGCTTCATATATGCCTGTAATTACACCGTCAACCACGCCCTTCAGAACGGGACACAGCGTAACAACAATACTGCTTAGCGGCAGAAGTAAGCATAGAGTACTTCGCCGGACGAACTCTGACACAACCAGCTCGATTGTTACTAAAATTCCTAATTTTTCGGTTTTCGGGTTAAGAAATGGAGCATTCTACCTCTCGCCGCATATTTCGCGGCCACCTTGACGCACTCGTCTATTTTATTAGATTCCATTCAGTACGTTGTTGAAATTAACATATACACTGAATAGTAAACGCAATCGGTGAAATAGTTGATCAAACATCACTCTTCCCAAAAATCGACGCTTATGCAGGAGAAATCTCTTAGATTACGCAATCTGCATCACGTTCCATCGAGTCAGTTCTCAAGAAACTAAATATGAAAGAACGACTTTGTCGACGGTGTGGTTAAGGTTAGTGAAGTTCTTGAGACAATCTTCAGGAATAGACCCTCGATTGAGCGTTCGGTGGTGCCAGACCAGGTTTGAGTAATAAGTTGACTGACACAACCATAGCGACGAGGTTCTCTCGTCTCGTTTAGAATTTAGATTGTACAACAGCACGCATTTATGATTATAATACTGGTATCGAATGTAGCCCCCCCGAGGAATGGCGTACCTGAGCGTGTCGTCGATCTCCGTGAGGATCGGCTTGGGCTTGGTGGTGACGCGGTTCACGTCCTCGTGCAGCCCCTCCAGCAGGTAGCGCAGGAACTCCTGCAACACGGGACACGTGAGCGACGGCGCCGGGAGTGCGGCGCGGGAGTGCGGCGCGGGAGTGCGGCGCGGGAGTGCGGCGCGGGAGTGCGGCGCGGGAGTGCGGCGCGGGAGGGGGGTGCGGGAGTGCGGCGCGGGAGTGCGGCGCGGGAGTGCGGCGCGGGAGTGCGGCGCGGGAGTGCGGCGCGGGAGTGCGGCGCGGGAGTGCGGCGCGGGAGTGCGGCGCGGGAGTGCGGCGCGGGAGTGCGGCGCGGGAGTGCGGCGCGGGAGGGGGGTGCGGGAGTGCGGCGCGGGAGGGGGGTGCGCTCACCTGCGCGTCCTGCTGGCTGTAGCCCATGAAGCGCGGCGCGAACCGCTGCACCTGCGCCTTCAGCGACGTGGTGTTGATGACGGCGTCGCGCTCGCCGCTGCGCCACAGCTCCTTCACCACGCTCGCGAACGCTGCAACACGCGCGCACTCAGCGGCCGCCCGGCACGACCGCCCCGTGCGGCTGCCGGCGCAGCACTGCCACGTAACGCCATCCGGCGGCGTGGCATGCACCGCATCTCCGATAATCTTTATTTGACAGCCCGAAAGTGAAGACGAAGTCCTTCCAGCTAGGCTATAACCGACTTATCGAAGTCTTATAATAATCAGTCATCATACTTGACAAAAAATGCTCAAGTTACTTTAATAAATACTCAAGTCGCTATAAATGTCCATTGAATACAACTGATTATTGACATCTTTAAGGATCATCGTCATTTTAAAGAAAACCATAATAAAATATACACTAACACCTTCAGCGTGAGTCGGTCTGTACATTAGTGAAAACCGTATTAATATCTGTTTGGTAGTTTTTCGCACCCAGACAGACATACAGACGCGGCGGGGGACTTTGTATAATACCCTCTTTATTCATAATAATGTAATGTCTAACATAGGAAACAATCTCTAAGTACTATAAATATGTATCGCCTATTACTTAATTATAGTACTGTATACTGTACGTTTTAACAAAATAAATAAATGGGTAAGTAAAGAGTCGGCGAGCGGGGCTCCCGCAGTGCGCGCGGGCTCCGGCGGCTACCTTTGATGAGCGCGCCCTTCATGCACGACAGCGTGGTGTTGACGTCGGCGGCGTGCGGCTCGTGCAGCAGGTACTCGAGCAGCGGCCGCGTGTTGGCCAGGCACTGCAGCACGCTGTTCATGAAGCACGTGTTGCCGATGTTGCGCAGCCCGTTCAGCCCTGGGGACGGCCAGTTACAGCACTCACCGCGCCGACGAACCATCGTTCGTATACTCACAGTACTTTGAAAATAGAATTATATTATCTATGGCGGTGACGCGAGATGAACGAGATGGATTGGCGGGAAAAACAAGTTACACGGTTTTAACGCCGTTATTCACCGAGCATGTTTGCATACACTTATGACAGATTAAGTGAGGGGTTTGCTTTGCGATCGTTGATGGTTTCAGTCCTGTATCTCCAACGATATTGATCTCATCGTAACAAAATTTGGGCATAATCAAACTAATTATAAAATCGTCGCAGTGAAAGAAAAAAATTTATTAAAATCGGTTAAGAAATGGCGGAATAAAATCAATAAACTTTCATCATATTTACCATTATTTTAATCGGGAGTATTAGCTATAATAGTACCAAATTGCACGCAAATACGCCCAGTAGTTACTGCGTGATGCGTGCACAAACCAACAGACATACTGACAAACAGACAAAAATTGCATTTTTACGTTTGATTGCTTACTAGCGACTCGTCTAGTGACTCGTCACTCGCGGGACTTCGTCCGCGAATGAGACAACTTCAAAAAGTAGTCGTAAGTTCACACGCTCTCAAAAAGGATATTTTGCAAAAAAAACTATGCCTATCTAAAAAAAACACTTCAATCTAAAACTACGTTGCGCGGATTTTGAAAGACAAATGCGATAAAAATAGTGATGCTATCCTGTAGGAGCTGTTTGCTTTTCCGGGATAAAAAGAAGCCTATGAGGCTATTCCAGGATGGTACGAGCTATAATATCAGCTACAACTATACCAAGTTTTATTTAAATCCGTTTAGTAGTTCGCACGTGATGCTCGGACAGAGAGACAGTCAGACAGAAAGACAAAAATTCAATAAAAATCTATTTTGGACTCAGTATCGATCATAAAGCATCCCCCGGTCAAAATTTTCAAATTATATTAAATGTACAGAAATCTTCCAGTTACAGATTTGTTATAAGTATAGATAGATTACTAATGACTCCCAGTTAATGTTTTTAAAAATCTTTCATTTACAGACAGTAATTCTAAGATTTTATTATATGTATAGATGAAATAATCTAGAGAGGCCGAAGTTCTAAAAACTAGGCACGTTTTAGAACTTCGGCCTCTCTTTCGGAGAGACCGAGTTCGATCCGTGACACGAATTTCAAGACTTTCCGGAGCTTTATGAGTTTTTAATTCACAGAATTTAAAATATCACTCGCTTTAACGGAGAAGGGAAACATCGTAAGAAAACAATTCTCCATAACGTTCTAAATGGCATGTGAAGTCTACCAATCGAAAAAAAATTAAGAGGAGACTTCCGAGTGAAATGAATTTTATTTCTTTAACCTTAAAAATACTTTTGTTTCTGCTACGTGATTCGCTCAATATGAACGACATCTCATGGAGTGAGTAGCGTATACCGTAATCTTTCGCTCGTTTCAGTTTCTGTGGCTTAAGTCCCCATCGCAAATTGCGTTAAGAACTATCGTTGACAAAAAATTTTATGAAACTATACCATTATTGTAATGCGAAAATTGGTAAGGGTGGATGGGTGTTTGTTACTCTTGCACGTTAAACACGAAGGCTAATTTGTATCCCGGAAAACTGTGCGGTTGTAGCGGAATTTATCAAAAACCGCTACGTCACGTGAAGCTGCCAACGTACCACTGGTGTGCGAGTGTTTCTCGATCCGTTCGCCGACGTCTGTGCGCTCGGAGCTGCGTCGGAGTCCACTGGGTCCGCTGGGCCCGCTCTTACCGCCGGCCAACTCCTGCAAGCACGACTCTACGTCACCGCTGCATACACGACGGATTCGTCGCAGGCGTTCGACCAAGTCAAACAAAATAATATATGGGTTTAAAGAAAAATAATAAATTAAGTTTTGACTATTGACAACAGCAGCTGTACTACGATGAGATTTTGCTTAAATTATCTAAGGTATTTTTTAGGGGTACCTCAATGACTACTTTGGGCCCTCTTATATTTAACTAATATACAATTGGCACAGTAATAAAATTAATGCGCATTTAATGTTAATTTGTTTTCCAAAGCAACCAAACAAACATATCAGTAACTAACAACTATACACTGGTATGACTGTTCATGCGAATAAAATAATAACTAGAATTGTTAATAGAGAATGGTTAAATATTCAAGTCATATTACATTCTGAAATTAAAGGAAACTAAGTACTTAACAAAACTTCTACGTCATGCATCTACGAGTGATGTCAGGCAAACATATGAAAATATAGCGTAATGTGTGACCTACTGGAGCAAGGATTCATTATTGATGAAGGCACCCCATCAACTACGTGTAAGTTGTACCTCTGTGTAACAATGTTGGCAACAAAATAACCCAAGTCGAAATTAATCTTTTAAAGAGCTCAAACACCAATCTGGGAAATAGTTGTTTATAAAAGAGTATAGGTATTGAATTATATTTTATTTCGTTTGAATTTTTTGGCATGACTTTGGGTTTAATCAATCGACCTATATGCTTCCCTAACTAAATGATTTCGTACCTACATTTCGAAAACTGCAAAAAAACCAAGGCTGCAATTTACAAACGTCATAACCGTTGAGACCAAGCAAGCACACAATAATAACATTTCATACAACGTAACAAGAGCGAATATTCGGCTGTTTATATTACCATTCGTGTGAATGTCACCGCAGAAAGTTCCACGGTTCGCCTAGGCGACAGAGGCACGCCGGCCGCGCCCCCTGGCGGACATGTGCACACATTACACGGGGTTCCTTACAGGTTGAGGTGATGGCGTCATATTATGTACTTTACGAATAACTACTTCACTTATACTAAGAACTGGGATGAGTAAAGTAGAACAAATCTTTACTAAAATGATCTCAAACTTTGAAATTAATGGTCGTCTAATATTAATTCAATACTTTCAATATTAATATTTCAATTACAAATGAGGTCAAATCGGAACTAATATAAATAATTTAATTTCCGGTCGGGCTGTTGTACAGACTTGAAAAGTCATAAGTTCAGAAAGCAGCTTTTACCGAAGAAAATCCGTCCGTCAATTTAATAGTATGAAAATCAAGTGTGCTACTTTTGCAAAGCAAATTGCTTTAAATCATTTTTCTAATTCAAAAATTAAAATGGCCGGTCTATTAAATTTCTGTTAAGAAATTGGAATAGCCAAGTCAGGTCAGCTGGTGGAAAGTTTTTAGAAAATGTTTGATAAAACGTCCGGGCAGTACTTGTTTAGTCAGGGAAGATAGAGAGGACCAAGTATTTTACTTTGCCAGGCAGCTTCATAACATTTTCCAACGGCTCTTGGGCTTTAGTTTCAGACATGATAATGAAAACTGTAGGCGAGGCCCCGAGACAGTTGAAAATATTCGCGCCACTAACTACTGGTTAACACGCGAACGGTATATATTTCGTTAAGTCAATAACAAAGTTTTGGCATATTTTAAGATAGTTAACGAATTTTAGAAGTACGATCAAAAACAATTTTGGAACTCGTATCTGATGATACATGAAAGCTTTTGCAAAAGTGTCAGATTGTTTTGGACGACTTTCAATTGAGTTAGACTGCGCGAATCAAATGATAAGTGAATAAGTAATCATCTGTATTACATGTTTTAGTTTGTTCTTTTGTGGCGTTCTAGAAACGAAACGCGTGTTCATATTTTGATTATTCTTGTATAGCCATAAATTCGTCTCGACCTTGTAACCAACGATACCGTTAAAAAGAGTAGCAGCGGGGTTTTAGTTATTAAAGCTTCAAAAAGTTACTTAGCTTACTTATTTAATTCATGGGTAAAGTAGAAAATTAAAAAGTGACCGAAGTAAACCTCCGAAAACAAGTACTCTAGGCACTACTGCAGATACTTCTGGTGAGCGCCACAGGAAAAGGTAATCTAGCAATTTCTAGCTTATTATGTTACTAAGCAAAGCCTGTAAATCTTAAACGTCCGCAACCCTCGCTCACAATTATTATCATGTCGAAACTTAAAGTTTCTTCTGGAAGGTCTTGAAATCGGATTTAATATTGCACCTCATGTTTGATTTACGGTATGAACTTCCTTGTAAGTAAAACAAGGGGTTATGGCCGGCCGCTATTTTGGATGGGGTAGAGTCAGTCCTGATCTCGTGCACCTTAGTTGACACTTATAAAAAATAAGTTAGGAAACTTTTGCGTTTGAAGTTTCGGATTTACGGTCACGATTTTCAGTTAGTTTAGACCTGCCAGATGGGCACATGTCGTAAACATAGTGAACGTCCTGGAAGGTTGTGCTCGGACCTGATAGTGCACCCCATACGCGCGGAGCGGCCTGGCGGGCGCCGGGCGCGGCTCGTAGTAGCGCCGGCAGCCACACCTCATGCCGCAGCGCCGACAGCACGCCCGTCGCCACGCACGCCAGCGCCGCCAGCTCCAGGTACCAGAGCATATACCACCCTCCGCGGCGACTACACCGATGTATTGCACGAGACAATTTTCGACTTCGACCTGTCTAGCCTCTTTGCTATGCAGGTATTTCTTTTGGAACTGGGATCAATAGATCTTTAGCCGATTCGGATTGTTTATCATCAGGAAGTGTTCCGTACTTCAAATTTTATAACTTTTTCAAAGTGCAAATCTAGGGACAGTCAGTAGGTACCTCGGGTGCTATCAGTAGCAAGTATCGGTATAACCTTGACACGTTTTGCACTCCTAACACTGTCTATATTCACTTCACTCCTGACCGTTCAAAGGTCAAATTCAGAACTTGCTAAGGGTGGGAAACTTTTTATTTTTAATTCGCCAATGGTGAATATGGACTGCTTCGTTCTTCGAATGAAGCGCATGATTTGTGTGCACTGAGTATTCTTAATCACTATACACTACGTTCACAAGACTATTCCATGGTTCTCTACACTAACCCGCGTGTAAATAATATTGACCGGTGTTAAAAATTATTGGTGTGTTTGAAATATGATTGTTTTAAATATTTTCTCCCTTGTTGCTCATACACGTTGTTTTGAAAACTATGTCTTTCCATCCACACTTTGGTTTTATTCTTGAAACAAATTTTGAAGCTCAAACACTCATTAAAGTTTTACACAGGTTTTACGCAACTTTAAAGGGTTGCAATTTTTTTATTCAGTACATTCACGCCTTAACGAGAATTTTTATTTAATTTAATTCAAGTTTATCTCTTTTGAAAAGAATTTTAATATTCAAAACGTTAAAATGTGTAAGGAACGGTAATAGAACTAAAACTAATTACAACGACTGTCTGAAGTCTGCGAAAATATTAATTTTAAATTTAGTCACAGCACGTGGGTGACGGTATCAATGAAAAAGTTTATGAAACTCCTCCGACTACGTCACAGATAGTAAGTACATTAATTACTTAAATAGATAACTCAGTATGACGATATCTGAGATCTTGGTAATATTTAAGTCTTTAATAAACCGTACTCGTATTCCGTTAATATACCACCAAATGCTACCTGAGTACCTACAACTTCGAGATATTTTTTACGGATACCAAATATATTATCTTCAAATTCACATTTCAATTTGAAATATTCTTAAACTTAATCACTGTCTCTTTCAATTTCATGGACAACCGTGCAGGCATAGCATTTCAGAATGGTTCTTATTTCATCCGCCGTAAGACTCCACTCTCATTTTCCATTGGCACATGACTAGAGTTTATAAACAGTCAAGGTCACTTTCGATAGACAACAATTCTCAAGTCCACAGTCCAATTAAGAATCTAGTAGAATCGCGACAAGTAAAATACCCAACGCAGCGAACGCGACACTTAAAAGGGGCTGATTACATAAACTGACGTTTGAAAAGCGCGGGAACTGATCCGAGATGGTCGGTCGGAGAATTAGGTGATTCCCGCGGGAAAATGCATTTCGCGCGAATGGTATGTGACGTCATTAAGCGGCCATTGCGATCGCCCGGCGTGCACTGGGCGGGCGCCGGCCGAGCGCGCTAGGCCAAATGCCGCTGCCAAATTTCACAATCGAACTTATGCGTAATCTTAGAGCTAAGTTGATACCAACGTGTCTCGCCGCGTCGCCACTCGCGGCCGTGGAACGATCAAGGCTCTATCAGTGGTGCACGGGCGTAAGAATATTAACTTGTATGGTTTCCCCTCAGTAATGCGGTATTTATAACGATTGCATAAGACAATGTAAGGGAACCCAGTAAACGAGGCCCAGTCGGAATGCTCGTGCTATGATGCGTACGAGGTACTTGTGATCAATGGGATGTCTACCAATGTGAGATTAATTATAGGGTGGTTTTGTGGTTTAAAAAAATCCGTCCAGTATTAATCTTTTGCGTGTTGCAGTTATGGTGCAACGGTACTTTGTTTTGTAACCACTTTTATTGGAGTCATGAACCATATTATACTCCGATAAAAGAGGTGGAGGCCTGCGCTCAGCAATGACATTAACAAGGTGATGGGTGGGTGGTCAATCATCCCGTTCAAAAAACCTTATACAAGCTCTTACCCCTGATCGGTTGTGTCTGAACTTCACATGAGAATCGTATCCTCTGGCCTGAGACCGTATGGTTGTACTGTACATGGGTGTATGGTACTATCGATTTGAACTACAAGAAATCCGTATCCTTCCACCCTTCATCTCAGATCCGGCAACTGAGGAAACACACGGGTTGTCGATGGAATTGATTTTAGCATAATTTAACTCTTTCACATTAGCAATATCAGTAAACAATATTAATAAAATACGCGTTCAAAAATTGTTAAAAGGGGTCGAAAAGTTTGGCAGACTGACGTTAAGTCGAAACGAAACGTCAATACTTTTTTTTGCGGACACAAAAGTTTTACTTCATTCCAGAACAAATACAATAGTATTGTTATTGTTACTTCATTATATTGGCTGTTTTATTGTATACTGGTTGTAAGTAAAGATTAAAAATGTTCTACTCTGTGAGCAGAAAATTAACCCGGTAGAGATTGTCTTTAATTCTCAAATAGTTCCCAACCAGATTTATTAGCCTATATAGACCGATTTCTTGAATTATTTAATCGCGATGCTATTGTGTATATGTTCGATGTTTACATATATCTGCAGCTATCAACTTATAGCTGGATTTCATTAACACAATTTATGTTCATGTCATTTCTACATTTCCTAATGAAGTATTCCTAATGCCAGAGCATTAATTTGGTTGCCTCGAGGTTAACCTGCTGCAGCGTGGACACGCTGTGAGTGCAGAGACTCCTGGTCACTTTAGCGCAGGAATGTCATGTCGGAGCTTGAGTAATTGTGGCTTGATATAAATGTTGTATCGCTATGACCCCGAGAGCCCTATACAAAGTTTATTTTCGTCGTGGCTACTTTTATTTTTTTAATTTAATTACTTGCCAGTAAGTGTGAAATGGCCAGTCAAATGTATGTCATCAATAACATGAGCTTAATCAATGCCCGCCCCACTGTTTCAAGGCACAGGAATTATTGCTCAGGAGAAATGGGATATCGCTCGGATGCGGCTGGACGTGTTACGGCAAAGTGTCACTTGGCAATGTTGGCAGCACTTGTTTTAAACATGGCGCGACGTCAGACTGTCCACGTGGCGCGAGTGTTCGGTCGACATTTCCCGCGTATTTTATTTCGAGATTACATTTAGCGCGTGTATTATTAGACTCCGGAATCTATTGGGAGGACGCGTCACGCGGGCCTTCTTCGCATAACGAATATTTCCTTATCACATTTTTACGGGTTTGAGCCAAAAAAAAAATGCCTGGTTCATCTTAAAATCATGTAAATTACTTTTGCAAAAGGAAACTTTTAACCATTATTTATAAGTAACTATTATCACACGTGCATGCGTTTAGTATTTTATTCTGTTATAATAGACAATACAAGTTGACCCACCCGCCTCTGCAGGGGTGGCACCACCAGCCACCACGCTCCAAACTAACGACGGTTCAAGGCTATTATGATCTCAAGTGATATTAGTAAACATTTTATGACTGAAAACCATCAGCTCAGCTCAACAAAAAATTATACTATTAGGTTAAATTCGAGTCTCTGTGTGTGCAAGATAATCATCTTACGACATTATTTGAACTGCAACAACTTTGAGTTTAGTAGACAAGACTTTGGAAGAATTTTATTCCACGGAAAATGACATTCGGCGAGGGCTAAATATCGCTGCCTGTGAATAGTCTTATAAAATAAGGATTCCCTAAAAAAACTGCTTCAGAAAGAGTTCAGAAAAGGATGACAGACAACATTTCGCACGCATATATCTGCGCGTCGGTGTGCACCTGACTCACGCACACAAATACACCGACGCCCCCGTTATAAATGCCAATGAACTTTTGGCTTCTTTTCGAAGATAGCTAAACGATTGCTGCCTTTACGATGTAAGGTTAATCAATGATTATCCTACACCCTGGCACATGCTTCCTCATATGAATGTGGGAAGTAGACCCGCCCAGCTGCGCCGGTAACCATCACCAACTCTTTGGTTACCGTCACGAAGAAATCATTGGGCAAACTACGCATTTAATTGGATCACTGGAAGTTGGTTCAAATAACAAGGCTAATGCGTGTCACATTCACCTAACTACGGTTCTGCAGTCTGTTTATTTGTTGCCTGCTGTCAACCGACCTGAACATACGATAGTTTTTTGCCTGCTGATAGTAAATGTATCATGGTTAAATTTTTTTTTGTCGTCCCAAAAATAAAATAAAATATAACCTTTTTGGAATATTTAAGCTTAGGTATTAAATAAATCATTCCTTTGTGTATTTATATGTTAGAAAGGATTTTTTTTTTTAGAAGTCAAAAGTCACCTAGCAATTTCAAATTATCTACATCGAAATCTGTCAAGCTAAGTAAATTGTAACTATTCCAGAGCTTCTATCGAAAGACAAAATAATTACGCAAATGGTCTAAAAAAGTTCCTAATATTATAAAAAATATGCATACGCACGAACCTCTCCAATTGATAAATGTAAAAAACAGTAAAATTTGGTTTATTTTGTTGCCAACACCTTAACTCAGTACTGCAATACATCTTTATAAAAGTGTGCCTTCAAGTAAAGTGAAAGAAATGAACACTTACCGATTTGATATAATCATAGTCCTTTATGTCCAAGGTCTTTCTTCGAGCCGATGGAGTTTCCGGGCTAGAATCTTCTGTGGATTCACTGATGGTACTCTCTGTGCTCGTTTCCATCGACTTGACACCGTCATCCCTCGCTTCAAGCTCGTTATTTTCAGTTCTTTTCTTCAGAAAGTTTTCGTGTTCGAAGGTTTTGTTTTCAAAACCCGTGCCGCTGGGAGATTCTATTTCATTTTCGAGTAATAAACGATCTTCCTCAGAATCTATATACTTAAGAGACTTCTTCGCTTCTTTGTTTTTTACCTGTTTATCAGTAGCTACCTCATTACTCTTCTTGGGCGTAGCTCCAGATGCGATCGGTTGGGATATTTGTATATACGAAGCAAAATTTGTCGTGTGTTTCGGTGTTTTGCTCTGTTTTTCTATATCACTCTTCAGATCTTTTAATTTGATTTCGGGACTGTTGCGTATTTTTTTACGTTCCACGTAATCTATATCACCGTTTTCTATTTGGATGACTTTGGACTTTTCTAGATTTTTTCCTAATGTATTGTTAGGGTCTAATTGATTTTTAATACTAGCTAATCTTTCGGACGTAGGCTTGGCGGTGAGAGATGTAGACATCGTACTATTTCTATCTAGGGAAGGTTTCGCTAGGGATACTGGTTCGGATAAAGTCTTACTAATAGTCAGATCGGAGTTCGAGTTAGACCTAGAGCTGGGTGAGCCCTCCCACCTGTGGCTGACGCCATTCTTTTCGACATACGGTAAGTGAACCGGCACCGGCTGTTCATCTTTAGCGTTTATTTTCGTGTAGCCAACTGTTCCGTTTTCGCAATCCTTGAGCTGACTAAGATACTGTTCCAGAGTTTTGGGAGGATATCTTGATTCGTTCGCCGGAAGCTTGGTCACGGCCATCTTTGAGTCGAACCGCTTCCGCATTTCCGACACAGAGGGCACCTCGTTTCCATTAGTGTCGCGGATGCCGTTCGATAGAGAGTGGCGCTTGCTGTAGCCGGGCGATGGGGAACTGTCCTTGTTTCGGCCTTCGGGTTTCTGGTTGTGTTGAAAATTTACACTTAGCGAGAATGGAATATTCATGGGAATAGCGCGATGTGTGTGTTAGTTCTAACAAATCCGCACATGCGCAGACCTTGAGGGTCACTGCTGTTACTACGATGCTATTGAAGGGAGCCGAGCGAAAGACTTGCGCTTTCAAAAGTTAACGCTTGAGGCGGCTACTTCCGGAGTTCCCGGGAGACAGTGATGGAATGGATCTATCTTCGATGATGACCGCTCTGGACTGGTTTAAAGATATGCAACACAGATCTCGCGATAAACAATATATTCGCCAAAACAATACTTTTTGAATAACGTGATAATGAAATGATTTTCTACACAAGGCGGAAAGCTTAAGATATTCTCACGGCAGTTGCAAATTTAAACCTTACGACAAAGATTGGATGTTGGTGCCAAAATTGTATGTGAGCTTTCAACGTCAAAAATGGTTGCCGTGACAACATCTCAAATGGGGGCCCATCTCTCGTAGGTGGTTCTTGGTTATCGTTGGGAAAGAAAGCGTTAACTTTCGAAAGTATTTACATTGCCTTTCGGGCGGCACGTGAATCTATTTGAAAGCTGTTGGATGGCTCGCTCGGTGCGATGGTTAAGAACATAAACACACAGCACACGCGCACACGGCTTTGTTTACCTGCGGGATATGACGTCAGACAAGCTGAAGCACTCACTACGAGATACATAATCATGGGATGCACTCTTTGCGCGCTTAGAAACTATGAACCTAAACCTATATTCTGATACTTTTTATTGTAATATTAGGCTAATTAAACTAAAATCCAACAGTGAACTTTGAAGTTTATAGCGCTTGCTGTTTGATATGTAATATGTCGGCAACGAAAAAACGAAAAAGCAGTTGATACAAAATTACAAAAGTGACAAACGTAGCTCTTCAATATTTTTAAAACAACAATAATAGTAATTAACTTTTTACACACATTGATTTATAATAATTTGTCTTTTCCCTCTATTAAACATCGGATACACAAATAGAAAGGAAGACATTCCGACAAATTTGTGTTCCAGCCGCACATTTTGACTTCGAAAGTTAGGTAGAAGAAATAGTAGATTAAAAAGATTAAATAGAAGTATTATTTAGCACTAATTACTTCAAAAGTGCAGAACATTTCTTCGTTACTATTTTATCCAAAATTGGCATTGACTAGTAATCAAAATCGAATCCTAGCAATGATGAAAGCGATCCCGCGAATAAACAAGCCCGATTGGTCGCATTTTATGTGAATTATATTGGAATCGCTGTGGTAACGTCATTTCGCAACGCGTAACGCGATAACTGTATCTATAATGGAGTTAATCTACCCAAGATGAACCATTTTTTAAATATGGTATTTTAACGATTTACGGCATCCCATAGTCATTGAAAGCATTCAAACTTGATGCTCCATCAAAGGTAGATAAATGCTCCAATGTACAGAAGCAGCTAGGACGGAAGACGCTACCAGCACGGGTCCAGCGAGCGGCCGGCGATCGCACGAGTTACCTCGGAGATGGAGGCCGCGGCGGGGCGCGCGCGGCGCGGCCGGCAGTCGGCCGCGGGCGGGCGGCCGATGTCGTTGGATATGGACTTGGACCTGGAGATCTCCCCGTAGTTGTTCTGGGCTTGCTGTTGTATCCTTTGTGTTAATGGCACGTAATTAGCGGGAGAGTACTTATTGTAGAAGTCCACGGTGGACATGGCCAATGCGGCTGTACTCAGGACGTTTCTCTTTCCCCTGTTCAGGTCGGAGGTTCTGGAACTTTCGCTTCTAGTCGTCGATACGTCCCGGGATCTAGACTCGCTTCTATCCGAGCGGTACCTGCTGGAAATGCCGCTGTCGGACTCTCCGACGCTCGGCGCTCGGGAGTTCCTAGTGTATTCAACCAAAGATGTTTTTCTTTCTCTCTTTCCGTCCACATCGCTATATCTGGACCTGAATTCCGTAGTTCTATCCCCATGATTGCTCCGTATCGTCGACGTGACGTAGGTGCCACTGCTATTTCTATAATAAGGCTTGTCTATGCTAGATGAGGAGGTCAGTGTTGATCGGTAGGAGCCGGTGAGGGTGGAACTGGTGGGAGTGTATCTGGAAGGCGAGACGACGGGCATTTTGTGTTTGTTTGTGTTCTCTTAGTATGCTTTCAGACGGGCCGGACGCCTTCTTTGCATCTTTAATTTATTACCTGCAACAAATGGAAACATTTCATATCAATTCTGCAGGATTATCATATTATTTATTCCAGCCTGAAATTTAATCATAACTTCATGTTTGTTATCCTTTTAACTACCTATGTCATGTTTTAGAACTCAACAAATTATATATACTCCTAAAGGATTACTCCTTTTTAGGAGTACCGATTGCAGTGTTGTATCAGTATGGAATGCAACAAACTCTTACACATTGTATTAGTTCAACTGACAAATTGATATAGTTAATATCAATTTGTCAGTTGAACTAATACAATGTGTAAGAGTCCATACAAATTTGAGAAAAAAATCGTAATTTTAACAAATAAAAGCTAAAAGTGGACAAAACCAAAGTATGTCTTAACTGAGCTAATAAATGTAAAAAAACTTTCAGGGTTTTATTCAGATTTTTTATTCTAAAGACCAATTATGACAAATATAGAAATATAGAAATTTGGGAAGATTACATGAACATGATTTGAAAATTAATCTGGACTATTTAAGAGGCAGTTATTTTGAAATTGCAGACATAGGACCCTACTTTATACACTGAGATGACCCTACGTTTATCATGATTGTACATTTAACTAAAAATTTTAATTTGAGATAATCAATGTAATTCTTTAATAATAGTAGACCTAGGCTACCATCACTGCAGATGATTACACTGTGATAACGTAGTGGTTAGGACATCAGCTTCACTTCGCTATTACTACCCCTGTGTCAGAAGAGCGGAGTCTTCTGACACAGGGGTAGTAATACTACTCTTTAAAGAAGGCTTCAGCGGTATATTGATACCACTTGGTTTCTTACCGAAATAAACTATTTCTATTTTTTTTATTTTTTTTTTTTCACTCTCTAGGGGCAAAATTGAATCCCAGCACGCACCTATAACTAATTTGCTGCATGAAACCTGCATGTTTGAGAGTTCTCCAAAATATTCTCAAAGGCATGTTGAGGCCACAAATCTGCACTGGGCAAGTGTGGTGGACTACAGCCTTCTCATCAGTCACACAGTATGAGGAGACTTCTGTCCTATAGTGAGCCAGTAATTTGCTGATGAGTGAGATTGAATGAGTAGGCCAATCGAGTGAGAGTGAATGAGTAGGCCAATCATTTCTTTTGGCCATGTCTTGTTGCGAGGCACAGACCTTTTTAGTCATAAGAGAGCCTTTGAGTAACACAATTCAAAGTCATGCTTACTGTCAGGTGTTAGTTTTAATAATCTGGACAAATAGCATTACTGGCTGACTACAGTAGTGAGTAAAGAAAATGCCCTTAATCACTATCCTCCATGTTGAGTTGCATTTAAATCTGTTAACCAGTTTGGGAAAGAAGTTGATGGTATGGTAAAGAAATAAGCATACAATGATTATAATTTAATAATACTAGAGAATACCAATTGTGATTGTTTTTGTTATGTGGGTGTACATTATTGTTGCATTAGTGGCTGTAAACATTGTAATTTATAATATGGTGTGGTTGCATATATTTTTATCTGTGGGAATAATACAGTGAGAAATGACATAATGCCGTGTTTACCATGGCACCTGGCGATCAGTGCATGTTTAGCGTGTCAAGGTCGCACTCTCACTGATCCCCGCTGCCTCTCGGCTACGAAGTGCCACACGAGTAGCAGCGACAATCTGAGAGCGTAATTTTCAATTTTGATGTCAACTTATTTCGATACAATAGTGTAACTCGACACCGCGGGCGAAGGACGTGCCGATATCGTTCAACGAAAATTATGCACCCAAGTAACACTTCCACACGACTCACCCGATCTACCGCTCGCTAAAACACCAAATCCAACCCAAAAATACACTCCTTGTTTTATTTTTAGCGTATCCAAATAAGATTTCGCATGACACACTGTGTGCTCGATGCGAACACTTTTAATTTAATTTTTCTAATAAATGACAAGCTGAGACGTA
The DNA here is from genome assembly GCF_905163445.1 of Pararge aegeria. NCBI lineage: Eukaryota > Metazoa > Arthropoda > Insecta > Lepidoptera > Nymphalidae > Pararge > Pararge aegeria. The sequence goes on from NC_053191.1 coordinate 18,709,086, forward strand.
TTCTAATCGATTGTGTGCATTAGCTATGAAAAATTATGCGATACTTACGAATATTAAGGGATTTTTCGTAACCAAAGCAACTGTTTTCAACAATAAATCGTTTACACTGTTCTCGATACAATCTAATTATTTATTTTAAAACCACACGCGCCGTACACTGTGCCACTTACTCTCGTATGTAAAACGACGTAGTGAAAATTGGAGCGTAAACTTCGAATAATGTTTTTCTTAAGCGCTCATGTAATTTTAGAAGGCTCAAGGCTCCATCGCTCCCACAGTTTGCTCCATTTGTGTGACGTCACTCAAATTGTTGGCAATCCTATTTTTGTACGATTTCCGACACGAATTCTTCAAGGATTTTAGTCCTTCTTGCGTTATAATAAAGTTTATAGTATATTTCTTGACAGTTAATAGACTTTTGTGTTTAGTGTTGCTATAGAAAATATGGGTTTTTGTCCCGCTTCCACAGAGCATTAATTAATAATGCATGACGTAATTCGGTGACTCATCGGTCAGCTGAGAACTAACAAAAACATTTTTAGTAGAAAATAATTAATATATGAATTCTGAAAGTGAAAAAAATCATAGGTCATTATTTTATGCGTTGTGGTTATAATTTTAATTGTTATTACAGTAAATTTCTAAATTCTAATATCGTTAACTGTTTTGTTGAAATGGTTTTGCTACTCGACGGAAGACAGCGCTAAGAGTACTTATTCTCTTCTTGTCAATAGATGGCACTCCTAGTACATTCTTTGCGTAGCCATTGTGGTCTTTATTAAATAACTTTAGCTAGCTAGCTTTACGTAAAGACAAAAATGTTTTATTCATTTCTTATAGACCTTATCACAGGCACTCATGAAGCATTCATACATTTAACATGGTACCACTAATGTTAGGTGATGGTGATAAATGCATTCGTTAATTTAAAAAAAAGATAGGAGGGTTCCAAACGCACCCTGCCTTAAGAAGAGCCCACAACAAAATTAGCCAGGATTTTTTTTGTTATCACCATTTCAGAATCGAGTTAATGTCTAGCTATGAAGTTAGAGCAATTCATTCACCAAGCTTTTTTTTATCGTACATGTAATCCTTAATTTGATTTCTCTATAAGCTTACGAAAGCATGAGCCTGGTAGGTTTATGCTCTAGGCTTCTCTTCTACGGCCTGTGGCCGGAAGTAGGCCGTTAATACTCTGATGATAAATAAATAAATTAATATACTTCGACAATACACTCATCGCCACTTAGCCACAAGCGTAGCTTGTGTTATGGGTACTGAGATACCTGATGAATATTTTTATGAATTACTAGCGTACCCAGCCCGCTTCGCCGGGCTAGATTTTGCTTCATTTTATTTAAACAATAAACTTACATCATTACATTTTTAATTTAAGTCTCATAATATATAAATCATTTATTTCTCTCCGTATTCATTCTCTTCTATTCTCTTCTCGATCGGGTGAAGATCATTATCTAAACCCATGTACACCCAACAATAGAATAACATCATAGTAAATAAAAGCTGTATTTGACAGTTTGACAGTTCAAAAATAGGAGTGCTCCGATCGTCACCAAACTTTACAGTATTACAAGCCAGGTCAATCCGGAGATTCTCTGAAAGTTTCATTGAAATCGGTCCAGCCGTTTCGGAGCCTATACGGAACATCTCACACACTTTCTCTTTTATAAATATAGATATACATAAATACTTTTATGTTCATCACACAAACATGTCCCAGTTGTGGGAATCGAACCCGAGGCCATGGACTCAGAAGGCAGAGTGGGGTGGGTGGCCCACTGCATAGGAATCCCTCCGGAGGTAATAACCGCTCAATGTCTGTAGTTATTTGCGAGTGTATTCATTTTCAAAAGCTGTCAATCGATATCGCGTTTTTTGGACTACTTTTTGAGAAAAAAATCGCTAACCCTAATAAACACCAGGTGCTAAATGGGGTAAAAAAATACCATTGTCGTCGATATAATCCTACCCCGCGTCACACCCTTTATAGTTTTTTTTGGTCACGACTTTAAAAACAAACTCGTGTAAAAATGTTTGAAGTGTGTTAGAATTTATTAAAAAAAAGCATTACCCGTTTGCTCTCATTTTCCGGTTTCGGGGTGAAAGGGAACATAGATGAGTAGATTTTTTTTAAAATTCGTTTTATGGATCTTTTTATCTAGTTATGTATAGGTATACCTTTCTAATAATAAAGCTGAAGAGTTGGTTTCTCAACATCTAAAAACAAATTTTCCCAGTTCAAACGAAGAAATGAACTCTTCAGCTTTATTATATGAAAGGTTTCAAGAAGATTATTGGTACATCACTTTGTAGAAGAGGAACTCTGAGGAGAACAGAACACAGACGGGCGATGCGACTTGGAGCCTGAAGGGTTAGGATTTATTGTATAGAATAGCTGATGATAGTTTGTATGGGAATAAATCAGAAGTTGTAGCAAACAAAATTGCTGGTAACCGCGTGTTACTACTAAAATATGTATTTAGTGTACTTAATGTGGGATATGACTAAAATGCGATCCATTAATTTATGGCCAATGTTACTGTTTAGGGTTCTGTACCCAAAGTGCATAATGCGGCACCATGTTAATAAGCTTGTTTGTTAAAGTTAGTACATATTCTCATTTCGTTGCTCACAGTAACTACAGCTTCAGCGGCAACAAAGAGAAATATTTGGCTATCCGCGGAGTAACTTAAAATTTCTTTATTCTCCATTCGTAATTTTTTACCGCACAGAAAACTCACTGCTATCGTTTCGTTTTGCTACAGAATTATAATCCTTCTTTTTAGGACGTCAAGGATGTCATATTTACTGTCATTTTAAGAAAATATTGTGTTAATTGATGGTAACTAAGCCCCAGTCTTGCAGTGGGCACATTCCGCACTGAAGCTACCTTAACTTAACGGGATGATGTATTTACATAATACATTTTATAAGTAACGAGTACCTACTGTCTCGTTAGGCTAGGGGTCAGGATGTTCGAATATAGATAATGCGGTCTCGAGTTCGATTCCCTTGTACCTAAGTATACAATAATAGTTGGTGTTGGGCAGACAAATCGCAGCACCAGCTTCGAGGTAAGAAATTGGTTTACCAATTCATAACGACTGAGACACGGGGGACATCTTTGCATCGTTCGAGTCCATACAGGACTGAAGTGTATTGAAAATGCACCCCTCTATTTACATCAAAATACCCACTGACACAATGTCTTGAACATTTGCTATGGATCAAATATAAATAAGTATTTCTTGGAAACTATTTATTAATTAAATAAGAATATCAGCACATTTTTTAAAAGTTTATGTAAATTATAGTTTTTATAATTTTAATTTATTACTCACTTTATAATATTACTGTAAAATAATTTAAAACATGGATCTCAGATAATAGCTAGTCCGCATTGGAGCAGCGTGGCGGGTTTGAGCTCTAAATCCCTCCCTCCTTCATGAGAAAAGTTATAGAAGGCTGACGAAGATGTTGAATGAGTTCTACTAAATCGGGTTAAATAGTTTCGTGGGAGCAAACCCTTTCTTGTAAAAAGTTAGCCAAGGTTATCGGGAGATATAAAAAAAAACTATCTTTATATTTATGTAGTTTATTTTGAATGCACCCATTATAAATGTATAAACAAGCGGTATGCACGGTAGGAGATAAGTGGCCAGGTCGTATGATCACTGCATTACATCAATATATTTCGTTATCATAAAGTTACATAACATGCAGATCGTAGCGTCGCCCTGACATTGCCTGCCCGCTCTTGCATAAAGGCTTCGTGAATAGCTGTACAACGACATAATATCAACTCTGCTACAGACAAATTCCATTCTCTTCAAGTAAAGCCTTTGCACACTGGTCATCTGCGCGCAACTAAATGCTTTAGTCGCTAAAACACCTTGTAATAAGGGTATTGGATTTGTAACATCAGATCCAGTACCTACCCTTGTTCCAAGTTATAGAGTATCCACATTGCCAATTCTTATCAAATAGTATCACAGTAAAAAAACTTCCTTGCTTTGATAATTTTAAAATGTCTCACTTGCCAGCATTGTAACATAGTACGCCTAAAACGCAGTAACGGCCAGCCGCGTATCCAGATTAATATCTACCTCGTTAATTTACATTCATGTTTTGTATTCACTTTTAATATATTAGTTTGCAAACGCTGGACAATATCAAATTGTATAGAAGGTATGCTTGCAGTCAGCTTAATCTCTCCCAAGAAAACGGTAAGACATTGTTCCATACATTTTGATATTTCCAATAAATGTACAGGAAATGGATTTTATCGCAGGTCGCGGAGCTTGATTCTCTGGGCCATTGAAATCTTAACTACGCACGAAATACATTTTGTGAAGAAAGTTGACACCTCTTTGTGCAAGAATGGTCAACTCACAAGTTGTACGTCATAATTAAGATCTTCAATACGCCCACACTGTGTCACATCTTTAGCTACACGAAATCACACCAAAACTAGTGATCTTGTGTAAAAATATATTCGTGCCGACGCAGACTTTCGACAAATGACTTGGTTCATGCAGACATCGCGGAGTTTACCGCCGCAACCGAGCAACGCACGTATGCTTTGCTGTGGCTCGAAATTTACCATTCTGCCTTCAATCACTCCCTTTGAAGTTTGCAATTTTTTATACGATTATATATGCTTTGAAAAGAACGCAATGACGTAAGGCGTTATAAAGCTCTGGTCTGTGTAGAACAAGCATTGTTCACATCAACGAACCTCAACTCTAGCAACGATCGTTAACTCAAAACCTCACACACAATGCTCGGTTCCATTACTCTGCTTGAGCAGATAAAGCCGTCTTGTCGTCCGCCTGCACCGTACCTTAGGGTTTCTAATCACAGCTAAAATATTAAATATCCTAATACATATATCTTAAACGTTATTAATTTAAATTTCAAGTTACGGTAATGATATGCAAGTTTAGTCTTCCTCGGTGCTCGTTGGACTGATGTTGGACCCGATTCCGATACGCCTATAATAGGATTGCTAGACTGAAATTCAACATTTCCGTGACATCAATAGAAATATTTACTCAATCAAAGCAGATTCGGTTGGACACGAATTTTAAAATAAACCGTCTGCCCCAAACGTAGCGTTATAGTGTCCGGTAGCGAATCTAGAGCACAAAAGGTTTTACTTTTAGACCGGTCAGTTTAGATTTAGTTAGTTTCTAGTCTAGTTTAGTTTAGACATTTAAACGCCTAGACTAAACTATATTTAATATCGCCGAATTAGCACCGATCGATGTAAACTTCTCGCGACATGATTCGTTGGCGTCGACTTAGAAAAATCTATCCACCAACCAACGAGCGCCAAAAAACACAATATACACAACAAAATCTTATTCTACATGGAGCCGGTAGCAGTCTTCTTTCTTGCGTGTTTATTTCTGTTCCCACGTCGCTCTGCCGCCGTCAGGGAAAGTTAGCAGGCTATACAGTCTCTCCTATGTGGTGTAATGCAGTACTATACAACCTACTACCTCACCCCGCCGGCGGCTTATGCCCCTGCGGCCGGCGTCCTCTGCGACGTCTTCGAGCTGTTGACACTGCGAGCAGCCAATAGCGTTGCGCGGACTAGTACTATAGACGTGGGCAAAGTGGCTTCTGGCACTTTTCTTTCAGTAGGTACGAATTCCCAAGATCAATGCAGAAATCCCACATTTTATTTTTTATCCTACTATATAAAAACAAACCCGGTATACTTAAAAAAGTTACTAATTTAAAATTTATGTTAAAACGCACAAAACGATAGATGTGAAATGAGCAATTGCTGAGTTTCTAGCCTGGTTCTTCTCGGTACAATCTGCCTTATGAACCGATGTTAGACTCATTAGACAGACAAACTTGACTTTTCAAAAGTGCTTGTATAAGACCTATAGATACTCTTAGTAATTGAATTTCGAATGTTAACTTTTTGAACCTTTTCTAATACATTACTTGGTTATTTTCCCCGCTGATTTAACGAACTAAGTCTGCCTTTTTAGTCTGTTCTGCCTAAAGCCGTGGTTGAATGGCCGCTTTGCCCACACCTAAATTCAACATTGAGTACAAATTTTACGAAAATATTGAGCTATGTGTATGATCATATGCCTAAAGACACTTTCCTGTAGGTAGTCTTCAGGGTCTACCCCTGCAGACAACAAGCAGATAAGTATCGGCAGGTCCCAGGGGGGTATACATTTTATTCCTTAAAGAAGCAATTAAATATTGTTTCTGAAGTGGTTACTAATTTGTTGTTGAGTTGGTTTCAATATTACTTACACACCGAGCACATACAATTAACATACTGTCATACAAGAAAATAAAAAAAACATTTTCTCCGAACCGAAGCAGGCAAAAGAAAATGAAGGCACTAACGCGCCCTCATTTTTCGTTTTAGGCACAGTGTTCTTACTTCTTATATTTATCTTGCAACAATTTCATTTTATTTATCGAGTAATACTTATCAATTTAAATCTGTTGATAATTTTAAAATGTCTCACAAGTCTAAAAGTAGCACTATCTTTTACAAGTTCCCTGGGGGAAAAGGACAGCGCTATTTTTAGGCCTGTCCATTTAGTTCAGTTTACAGATTCGTGTTCACTGCAGAAGTAACTGGAAATTTGTATGAAAATTTAAAAAAAGTTTGAGTTTTAATCGAATTCAAATGAGAGATATTTTGTGTCTATAAATATTATTGCTATGGAAAATAGCTGTGCACCTCATCGGCTGAGCGGCGAGGAATCGCTCGCTCGCTTTTTGACCTAGCTCCCCATCTAGAGCGCGAAATAAAGAGCTCCGCTTCAAAAACCAATAAACGTAATACGAACACAAACAAGCAGTGATAACAAAAGATCAAACAAAACAATTGAAGAACAAAACGTGCACTTACTAAATTCATGTGCAGCTCGAAACAAAAAAATAAATAAAAGAACAGTGAATAAATAAATTGAAGAGGCGACGATTTCCAGCCAAAACTGCGCCCGCGTATCACCAAACTTGTGTGGGGCACGCGCGTGCGACTAGACTGTCGCGCGACCGCTGCGCGCTCTTGTCGGAAGTCTACGTTTACACAACTTTCGATTATAAGTAATTCATATTCAACAAAATATTTATTTTATATGTGAACTTATTTTGAATGGTTTCCGGAAGTCGGACAGTTTGGTGTTCAGAACGGATGTGCGACAGAACAGTCGCAGCAGTGCCTCCAATCGACTTTTGCGCACAAGTTCGGATCTACGGGTTCCAGTTCAGGAGGCTTTTGCTAGAAAGCGATAGCGAACCAAATAATTATATAATTCTTGGATTCGCTATGCAGGAAAAAGAAAAAAAATAAGGATGGATCAAAAGGATAACAAAAGAACTGAACTTACAAAAATAAAATGAAGACAGATCAAATAAATGTAACAAGTAAATATTAAATAGATTCTAAGGGCTCCTATTGAGTTGGCAACTGTCGGACTGTTATTAAATAAACATTAGTACGTGATACGGCCTTCATAAAGCGGATACAGGCTTCGTGGCCAGCGCCTGCAGGCGCGAGGCGGGTAGAGCAGGGCCTCTAGTACCAGCTAACACCATAGTTCCATGACAAAACCATAAACGTGTGGCCTCATAGTTTCGTCGCTTCTGTCCTGTGTAAAAGATGCTATGATTTATTCTATACTACACACACACAGTTTTCCTGACGTCTTTCACTGACGATGGCCCATCTCAAAGATATTTTCCAACTGCACAATTGTGTGCTCCAACACAGGTGCACTCTCTGTTCCCTCCCTCTCATTGTCCGACGGGACGGCAGCTTCAACAACATCGGCCGATAGCTTAACATGCACTCAGAGGCACAGGTGTAAACTACCACCAATAATCAAACTCCGGGCTGGAGCCGAGAATTTCTTGATAGAAAAACCCAATTTATAGAAAGAAGCAGGCGTTACTTTGCGGAATTCCAAGATATATTATGAAAATTAAGCTTAATTTGCTATACTCCACGAAAAGCAAGATAATCATCTGTATAGTGTAATTTATAGTTACTTCAATCCTTATAACCAAACAGATCTACGGTAATGTACCCTCTACGCACGTTTCGTTCCGAATAATTCTATAATCTTTTCGCGGAGTATAACAAATTAAGCTTAATTTTCATAACATACCAATATTATTATACCAATATTATTCATTGGCTCGACCCGGGGATCGAACCCTGGAACTCGTGATCTGCAGTCGAACATAACCACTAGACCAACAAGGAAGTAGGTTAGTTAGAGAGTCTGTAAACTATTAAAGCTGTGAAGTAACGACCTGCTCGAAGCAAATATTATTGGACAAAATAAAAATCATCTTGAATAGCCCGTGAAAACATAAATTCTTAAAGCAGTTTAAGTAAAACGTATTCCTTTGAAAAGTTTTTAAAACGATGCTCCACCAAATAGGAAAATGTGTAGAATAAGAATGAAATGTTAACATTGTTTTCCATTATATTTGCATCCCCGAAACATATATATGTTTTATTACTTTACAACCGTCCAATAACTTTTGACTGAGCAATAAATTAAACATTTTGACAGTTTCTGTATGTGGCATCTATCAAAATGTCAAATTTATTCTTGAGTTAAGTTTATATCGGGTATAGTTAATTTGGTCTTAACTGAGGAGTAAATTTAGGCAGTTTTATTATCCAAAAACTGTCGAAGGTTAAGAAATGTAAATTAATCATAAGGAGCTAGGACAAGAAATGAACTTCTGAACGGTCGAAATATAGTCGCCAGATTTTTTATGATGATGTTTCATAGATAATTTTTGTTATTTGTTTTACCTCTCTGAGTTATTCTTCATTTATTATTGTTATTTGTATAGTCGGCAATGATGAAGATAAGAAGGCCGACTGAAAACTCTTTAGTGTGCTGCTATGCAGCTCCTTTTAATCACACATTATTTTTAAATACTTTCTGATATCCAAATCCTTTAACTTCTCCTACCTCTTTCCTCCTTCTCCTTAATCCTATCGCTTTAATTTTAGGTACACCAATCTGTGATAAAAAAATGATTTTCTATGTTTCTTTAAGTGTGTGGCTAGGGTGAGATACAATGTTTTTGTGTTACAAAGTATCTATGTTGTGTTATTTTACAACAGCAAATTTTCGGATTGAATTAGTTTTGACGTTTCCCGAAAATGCAATGTTTTATAATATTAGCTTCTTCCACGATGAAGCTTGGCTGCGTCTGCTTGAGCCTCGATCTGAAAACAGGACAAAATTTTCTTTATTATTTTTGAATTATAATAAGTTCTTATTTTTAATGGGTTGGTGAAAATTGCTTTTATCAATCGAGGTTTTTAACCTTAAGTGACCACATAACTACACTATCGAACAATACAAACAACGTTAACAGAACTTGAAGCGACAGAAGACTAATCTAGCTCATCCGGAATATAATATATAAATTAATTATTAAGAAAACCCCCGACTTTGAATACAGCGTACATGATTCTAATTGTCAAGCCCTTTCATATTGAGGAAGCTGAAAAAATGTCTTTTGCTATAAAAAAAATGAAATTTTAAATCTGTGAGGGTGTTACGATTCCACAGACAGACCCACACACAGAAACGTCGAACTTATACCACACCGTGGTTTTTGCGTCGCGGGTTAAAAAAAAGTATCAGTTTATAAGTGATTAACTTACGACCAAAGAAATGAAGCCTGTTGCGTAAATAATAAATTAAATACAAATATACACGAGACATACAGACATGGTACAGTTACGAAAGTAGCAAGTTAAATAAGAACTTGTAAACTGTTGAAACAAGACATTACAATAATTCTTATTATCAGCGCTATCGGGCAGTTGTATTGCGAAACGATAGTAATGTCTCGCTTCCGACCCAGGAAACTCTAATCTTAAAAAACCGTTATATTTTGCACAAAAAAAAAGATCATAAAGACTGCTATATAGCATTGATCTATTCTTCTGCTCTTATTGTTGCAAATAAAGAGATGTGTGACAATCAATTGTGTTCAAAATGGTGCTTTTACAACTTTTTACTACCTTTTATTTAATTTTGGTAATAATAACGTTAGTCAAAAAAAAAACAAATTCATTTTACTTCTACTATGGGAAATTTGGCTGGATGTTTGTAAATCAACGAGACAAGAACGGGTGGACAGATTTTGATGAAAATTGGTACAGTGATAGATTATAGTTTGGAATATCACATAACTAGGCTACTCTAGGACTGATTCCCGCGTTATTTGTAACAAACCGTAATGAATGCGATATTATAAAGAGGTAAAGTTTGTCACTTTGTCATACTGAAGGGGATAATCTCTACTTAACCGATTTTAAAAACTCTTTCACCAATACAAAGCCACACTATTTGTGGCTGCCAAAGGATATATATTAACCTGAAAACTGAAGAGAACGTGGTACTCGGATTTGCAAATTAAGTTGGGAAAAACGGTCGAAAGAAAACATTTCTAACGAAAGCTGCCTTAACGGTGAGTGATATATGATTGAGTTCTACAGGAAAGTTGTCGACAAAAAGGTATAAATTTTAAGCGGTGATAGTCTAGTTAAATACATTCGAAGATATTCAGAGGCAGACAAACACCCGAAACAGACTAGCTAACAATTTCCTAAATTTGACAATGATCCATCAAATGTTCCCTACGATAGATGCCGTAAAATAATAAAAAAAAAAAATTTACCTACTCAAAAGCTTTGTAAAACATTACTTTATATGTTTTTTTTTTAACAAATTTATTGATAACTCTAGAAGTAAATAATAATAATTAACAATCACTAGTATATTTTAAAAGTAAATTGCAATTTTTCCTCAAATCAAAACAGGTGTTGCAAACGAAAAATCGTAAAAAAGTACAAAAAGCTCCCGTGAGAAAGTGAACAGCTGTTACTTAGATGTACAATGGCGGTTTTTTTACATATTATTTCGCAAAAAAGCCATGATCGGTTTTTGTGCGTAAGTCGAACAAGATGGTAGTTGATACGCTTAATTTGAGATATTAAAGTTGAGTTAGTGCAACTCACTTACTGTACCGAACTGAACCACCTATCGGCCCAACCTAACAACTGAAATTCGTTTGGTGTACGTCGTAGGGTACCTACTTAGATGTCTAACAGTACCAAAATACTACTACAAAAACAATACATGTGACAATACACATTGGAGTGGGTAAAAGAGAAAAAAATTTAAACTACCAGTAGTCGTGAATTAACATGCCCGAGTTAGCGGACACGTACATAATTGCTTTAAATTCACAAATAAAACTAAAACATTTATTTGAAGGGTGCTCATACAAACACAGGCTGGTGGAGGAAACATTGCTTAAATTGAAGTTGGTCATCAAAACGTGGTTTTTAAACGTTATCTAAGTTAAGTTGTACTTCTGAGTAATTTTAGTCATATTCAGTAATTGATAATAATATATGACAATAAGCTGCACTCACATTGAACATAAATAAAGTTTGTAATTTGGAAAGCGAGAGTTAATCTCAGAAGTTATTGCTATGCTATATTTCCAGTGGACATAATATTATCCCGGTAAAACAGCTTTCGTGATAAATTTTGCAACAAGTAGGTAGCTCCAAAAACGTAGAAACGGCCGAGGAGTGCTTTGCTTACGAACCCTTCCATAACAGTATGAATGCTTTCTATAGAAATAATGTAGGCCTGTAAAAAAATCCGCGATGTTAAAAATCATAAATCGATGTTATATAATGATAAAGATAACGCGTCTAAAGCCGCGACGTACAGCTGGTCAAAAATAAATCAAAATAACACATTATAAAGAAAGAAGTTTATCTTAACAAGTGACTTGGTTACTTATTACAGGTAAAAGAAAATCAATCTTTTTGTAAGTACCTACACAGGTTCTTTGCCAAATATAATAACGAACATATTTTATAAATCGTTCCTTTATGACTATTGACTTAGCTTCTCAGCTGAACACTAAAAACACAGGTGGGGTAGTCTGCCGGCAGTCTAGACGGGGGGCCGGGGGTGGCCAGGGGGGCAGCGTGGGGAGGGTTGTCTAGACAGCTGATCGACTTGTTGGATTTAAAATTGTCACTACTTTAGGTTTCGGGTTACTTGGGTGCCTTAAGTAGGGGTGAAATGTCAATAATATTTTTGTAATAAATAATGAAGTAAAGCAAGCAAATAAATACTTGAAGTTAATTTCTGTCAGAACCTAAGACTAATATTATGTGTATCTGTGGTCCAAACATGAAAATGATGTTAAAAGAATAAATATTTTAAGGGAAATCACTTGAAATTTATTCACAATTATCGTTGGACCTATCGTTGGATAGGTGCAACATGTTGCAGCTGTAAAATGATAGGTCCACCAAGAATGTCAACGCCATATGTTTTGTATGGGAATCGCATCAGTCAAATGACTTTTATTGGGAAAGTCATTAGATAATAATACAAAATTATCTCCTAGTTTGATTTTGGTTTTATCTCTTAAATGTTTCTTTATACAAACCGCGGTAGTAGCATGTTTAATCATTATTTTATTAAATTATTTGGCAATCGATTTTTAAATAGAAATATTTACATAAGTTTATTTATTGTAAATAATTTGTTTCTAAATGTGCAAATAATTTATCAAAAATTTACTGAAGAGATTTAATAAAAATTACCTTTCAACTGATCTCCCATCCGCTGTTGGTCGTGCCGTCTCGCCTTAGCCGTCAAGGCTCCGTCCGCACTGACGACTATTGACTGACGACTTAACGACTATCGACTCTCCTAAAACTAATATTTCCTAAAAAGCATGCATTCAGCTTTTTCTTTAAACTTTAAAATAAAAAAAAAAGATGCCAAGTTAAAATCAAGAAAACCAATGCCTCATGTGACAATCACTACAATTCAGAGCATAAATAAAACTTTACTAAATGTCCACAATAATTATGCTTACGTTTGCTCAGTTGTCCGTCGGTCCGTTCACGAGTCACCACACCTTTTTTTAGAGACAATAAAGTCTACGACCTCTTACTGCGTTGGTTTTTTTTCCATATACAAAAAACTTGATTCTAATATTGATGCGAATATTTTAAATAGCAGATAGTTTCTGTTAGGAAATTTGATTATATTCATCAAAAAGGATGGTATAAAGGGCTATAAGGTAGTGGCGGTGGGTTTCTCCAGGTTAAACTTTGCATTTGACGCCATTTAGTGATTTATCGTAGTGGATATCACGTTACAAGGGCGCAGGTATATCTATATGTTGAATATGGGAGAGCGTCATTGCATAGATTATAAGAAGTTTTTTGAACTTTTTAAAAAAAGGAGGTTTTTTTATCCTCCTGATCTGATGAAGATCTTCGTTAATTGATTCCATAACTTTTTAAAAGACAATACAGTCGAAGTAGAATATTGACAGCTCGTTAAAAAATCAATTTTTAAACAAACTGTTTGGTTACTAAAAGTATACTTGAGCGTTCGCTTCATGTTAAATTTGTTCATAAATTATCGTTCTATTTGAGCAAATAGAAGATAGCTATCGTTCATTGATCAAGGTCTACGTTCGTCGTTAAGTCGCCATCGGTCAGTGCGCAGACGCCCTTACGACATCCGGTATTTCCTTCCAAGAACAGCGGGGCGCGTGACGTCACAGGCATCAGCATCTGAAACAAGATATTATTAGTAAGTTGAGCGACTTGGCACAAATACTTTGACTTACAACTACAGGCGCGAGGAACTTATCAATTTTACCCAGGTCCTAGTATAGTTAACATATATCTCCATCATATGGTGCGTGAAGTCCATCGATCCGCACTAGGGCAGTGTGGTGGACAAAACCCTTGTCTTTCTGCGTAGAGGCTCGTCCCCTGCAGGGCTAGCACAGGCAAGACACAAAAATGATATCCCCCGATTATATCCCCGGACAGGGGATATAATTAACGTGTCTACCTGCTAAAGCACGGGAACAGAGAATAGGAGAAGTTTACCCCAGTTTATTTTTAAACATATATTATTTGGATATTATTTCCACTTGTGCGCCAGTGCTCTGAGAGTTGATAAAGATGTGGGAGAAGATACATTTTTATCCATTCCCCGGGGATATAATTGTCTCCTGCCCATGCTAGCCGTGCCGTAGTGGGCCGGTGACGGTTTTAGCACGGAATAATAAATTTGTCACATACTGACCCTCAGTTTGGCGGATTAAACTTTGACAAAATGGCGGATTAAATTTTTTCTCACATCTCCCTCAATATGGGTATCAAATAAAAGGGCTTGACTAGTAGAATAATGTTATTCAAACAAAGATAGCCGCCACTACAGAAGTGCTTGTCCTTCTAGACTAGTCATGTGTAGAATAATGCACACTTCTTTAACAGTCGGGGATTTTAAATTTTAAATTATTAAATTTGTATGTGTCCGTCAAAACTGAATTCTTACCCATTTCTATAGAGATGTTCACAGAGATACAGTTAGGTTACAGTTTCAAAACTTTTTCATATTATATTTTTGACAAGTAACGTCGCAGGGTCCCACTAGCAAGGTTTAAATATCTTTCGAAGGGAGAAGCTTCTTAAGAGCAATGTCACGATACTCAGCCTGCCGTGCGGTCCAAACGAAAGGATGTCGCGGTGTTTTAAATCTAATTAGTTTTCTCTGTTTTTAATTTACCTTATTGAAATTCGAAATATTTGCAGATCAGACTGCTGGCCTGTTGGACTATTTTCACACTTAAGATACCAAATTTGAAATTAATGTCGAGTACTAAAGTCGTCTGAAGCTTCAAACTGCTATGTTAAATTCAAGTTTCTAGTTTAATGCAGTAAATAAATTGAATATTCAAAAACGCATGACTTTTAATTTAGGTTACATTATTCTACTAGTCAAGCCCTTTCATTTGATACCGATATTGAGAGAGTTGTGAAAAATGATGTAATCATTGCTATGTAAATAATATTGTCGTTGTCGAAGCGGAAACAATACACTGGAGAACGAAGCAGAGTTTATTCTGCACTTCGTAGTTGTAAAGTTGTTTATATATTTTTAATCTTCTTAACGATTAGAACTTCTGAGTCTAATCTATTTCTAAAAACTTTGTAAGGAGAAAGTAGACAATACAAAAACAAATTATGGCGAAGCGACACAGTACTACACACATCACTCCCTCTTCCGCCACGCTTGCTCCTATGCCATACACCACGTCGCCCACAATCCGGTTTATGCGGCGATTGAAAAAATGTCTACCGCCCGTCTAGCGTCCGCGGCGACCGGCGACGGGAGGCGAGCGACCGCGCGGGCGACTACCGTCCACACGATAAGTCCTTACGCATGTAATATCAACCTGTTATTAACTAAATTCCCAAAATCCCTAAACCTAAGACGTTTTGGCAGTCATTTAAAAAACAAACACAGCAGAAGTGAAAATTCTGAAAAGTAGCCTACGCCTACGAGACATTGAGAAGGATATAGAGAATTTGGAATATTAGAACGAATGTAAGATTTATTCTTTTTTATCATGATTTAATATCTACTGATGGACCCTGCTTCCTGCCCGGTGAAGTACCCACCTACCGGGTCAAATTGTGTTTTAAAACCAAACAGATACCCATTGAAATATACACAATAAACTTCATCAAAATCGGTGAAGCTGAACCGTACGGAAGAATTATATTTATAATCGTATTTTTACATTTATGTGTTAGTTTCCTTACCGTGACGCATTTTCGTTTCATTGAGTTTCTAAAGAAGTTTCACATCAAAAAGCTTTTTATTCGCCTCTTTTGTTTATTTCGTAAATGTTGACGCGTAACTATTATATCTGAAACATGCCTCAGGGTGTTCCTATGAACGCTGAAGATCTAAGACAGCAGCGAGTCGCATTCAGTCCAATAATTGTTCAGCAAACATTTTAAAAGTTAGATAAGAAAAGACATAGTTGTCTTTTTAGTTTTTTACGCAAACTTCATAATTATTTTCTTGTATTATATTGAATAGAACAAATTTATTTACAACAATCTATATTCCTAACTATCTATATGTGCTGCCAAGTTTAATATATTGCTGCAGATTATTAGTAGATACAGCTATAATATGATAATAGCCTCGTATTGAAAGTCAAAGTCAAAGTCACTTTTGATACGTATATTGCATGTAAAATATGACATAGAAGTGAGTTGATGGCGATAACTAAGTTCGTCAACTTAAAACTAAAGCTACGAGGGTTCCAAACGCGTTTCTTTTTTGTTTGAATATATAGTTGTTTTCAATTTCATTAGTTCCCTTTTCATTATTAACTTTATTTTTCGCTATAATTATAATCATTGTCAGATGCGCATGTGCTTTCCTGTAATTAAACTATAATATTATGTTTCTCAATGATGTAGTTCCTAGGCTAGTTTTAGTGTATATCTGTTGACGAACCTAATCCTACTAATATAATACCTAATGAAATGCATGCATGCAAAATTTAGATGAAATTTTTCATGCATGTATCCTTTGACATGGAAAACAACATAGGCTACCTTTTGTCCCGGAAACTAAAAGAGTTCCCGTGGGGAAAAAAAAAACCTTAATGCACGCGAACGAAGTCACGGGTATCAGCTAGTAAAAAAATAAATAATTATTTTGAAGTAAAAATTCAAATGCAAAATTCAATTGTAGGCCTACTTTATAAGCACTTTTAACTTCAAGTAAGCATATCTGTTTGTTGTGACTCTACCACCGGATCGGAAGGCAGATTCTACCGAGAAGAGCCGGCAAGAAACTCAGTAGTTGCTCTTTTCCAACATCAACATTTACAATCGTTTTTCTACCTTACGGGAGATGAGAGCGAGGCTGACTGCTTCCAATCTACTTTGTCATAAAGAAATTCATCAATTGTATAGTAACCTCGCTGTATATTAGATGTGTTTTTACATATTTTTTAAATGTATGCAACGGTAGGTCCAGAATTATCTTAGGAATCATGTTGTGAAAGCGTATACTCAGCCCCACAAAGGCAGACGCATACAGATATCACTAATTTATGTCCGTTTCTGGTAGGTCGAATGTTAATATCAGCTTTTTGTTTATAAAGAGTAATATTTTGTTTCACAAAGTAAGTATGAAGTAATTTAATATTGTAAAATAAAACTTCCTGGTATACAGCTCCCCGGAATACTGGGTAAGGGAGCAGACACAGACGGGTAGCAGCGACCCCGCCTGTTCTAACAAATAATTATTTTTTATAAGTTTAGTAACAAACGGCAGTCTAAATTCGGTGACGGTGCGATCGATCTTATTGATTTTGGCAACCATATTGATTTTTTTTCAAATCTATTGTTCGAAACGTTAGGGTTGTAGAAGGGTGGAACAATGAAGGGAAACTAATTTTGGGGACAAATAAGCGAATTTTTAGCCATTTAGAAAAAAGCGCGCGCCATCTGCTCTAACATGAAAATATGGTGTTTTGAGGGTTCCGTATTTCATTGTAGAAAAGCCCTTATTGATCATTTTAGTCGGTAAGTAAGCTGTTCAAAAATAAAGGCTCTTTAAAATATTTTGATTTTAACGAGCCTTTATTTTCTGAGTTTAAGGTTTAACTATTCTTTATAAAGAAGATTAAGTGGAAATGTCTCATTCCAACAATCCGCAATTGCAATCGTGATTGAATTTAGATATACTTATATACTTAGTTCCAAGTGAAAATGTGAGATGGTGATAAATCCGGCTCACTCCGGCCTCTTTTTAGACCAAGGCGCATTTGGAATCTTCGTAGCTTTAGTATGAAGTAGATTTCAAAATTACCATCTCGTCACTAAAATAGCAGTACACAAAATTTTTCTCGCCCACATTTTACATTCTCCAAGCATGGGCGGGGGAAATTTATATTAAAAGAATATGCGTGTAATATCAAAGGAGGGCGAGTTTCTCCTTTACTTTGTTTCACATTGGCACATGGACAAGTAAATTTTATCCCTTGTCAGTGGATGTAATCGGGGGATTATGGTACCCTGCCTGTGCTAGCCGTGAAGGATGCTAGAATTGTTATTTTGACGCTAAAGATTTCAGTAACCAGTTTTTTACATTTATACTTTAGGAGCTTCGGTGACGGAGAGAGGAACCGGTCATCGAACGACAGCAAATCAAACACATCTGTTTGGTTTTCAATTGCAATCATTTCCAACACAGCACGCGAAAGCCAGTTCGTTATTATTTTGACACTATAATTTCGTTCATCTACTAATTGTCTCAGTTAAAGACTAAATTCCTAACTTTGCGTGTGTTGCAGTTTGTACTGACAACCTCGACAGTTCTTCTAACGAGACGTGCCACAATATGCAACGAACTAAATCGCAATTCACGAAAGTTTATTTTAATTTATACTAGTTTATTTTAGTTTATAATTTATGAATTTTCTCTTGTCTGGTCTGGTGGGAGGCTTTGGCAGTGGCTAGTTACCATCCTAGCGACAACGACATAACGCTAAGCGATTTAATGTTCCGGTGCGATGTCGCGTAGAAACCGATAAGGGGTATGATTACCATCCTCCCTAATAGGTTAACCCGCTACCATTTTAGACTGCATCATCACTTACTAGCAGGTGAGATTGCAGTCAAGGGCTAATTTTTTTTTTCTATTTAAAGTTCTACCACCTGGTTAGTCTGGTGTTAACCATGTTTAACGTGGGAAAAAAGGAGGAGGATCTCTATTCGTTTGTTTTTTTTTTGTATACTTCCAGACTTTCCTTGCTACTATATAAAAAGGAATACGAAGTAAATGATGTATACATAGTAACTTTCTACATTTCACTTGGCACAGACTTAAAAATGTTGTAGAAAATATTGATTTGTTGCTTTTAAGTTTTATAACGAAGCCCGTTCTTTTTTTGTCATAACTTTTGATGTTACACTTCTTTTGGCGCGTTAGGGAAAAATGGTGAGAGTAAATTTTACGATGCGCGCGCACACCGTCACAAAAACCGACACCCTGAAGTTAGCTATAGTCAACATTTTAGTTTTTCTAAAAAAGGTTTGACAGTTGACTTTCAATAATTCAAACAATACCTTTTTTCTATTGTTAGTGTCGTTTTTTCTACAAACGTAGAATAAGGCGAAAGATAAAAATTTTCAAAAGATTTTTATCTTGTTACTCCAAATAAGTAGATATAACTTCAAAACGCGTGTACATAAGAACACACACGTTCTTTTTTTTATTGAAGTCTAAACACAAAGAAGTGTCTCGTGCGGTTATTTGATAACTGCAGTTATACAGTACTGTGCGACTCCCCGGTAACTGTATCATGTTATTCTCAGCTCCTAAGTCCTTTTGAGCTCCTAAGAAATTATCATTATTGTACTTATTTGCGCACAATTTTCGAAGAAAATCACAATCTTTGGCACCAGCAAAATATATAAATATAACAAACAGAACAAAATCATTGAAATAGCTAAGATTTTATGACGATGACGAGAATTATACCAAAGTAAAATATTTTGAATTAAAAATTAATGACGAAACAGAACATAACGAACTTGGTGTACCTTGCAGAAACTATGCGAACGTGGTCTGGGATCTCACCTACTAAATACAAAAATCTATTAAAGGCCTAGAAAACTTCTAATACGTAACGAATATATATCGCAGTTTCGTCTAGTTGTAGATCAAAATTTATTACAATTTACACCACACATTTTAAGCACGATTCTTGGTATCGCAAATTAGTATGAAAAGAACAAATAAAGATTGATTACTGTAATTGAGTACAATCAATGTTTAATTTCTGCGAAATAACGGAAAATTGTTAGAAATACTGAACTGTGAACTCTACGAGGTGCGACCGTGAAATTGATTAATTTGTTATTAAATTTTCTCACCGTCGCGTCGCGTCATTGCACTAATATATTTATTTTGGAATTAGATTCTCAACTCATAATATAGGTAGTCCGGGTTGGAGATCTACGAGTATCTCACAAGCGACAGAGCGAGCCAGCGTGTGTTAGTGGCACCTTAGATATTACCATGAAATGCAAGTCTATAATATATTTTACCACAAGGATACATTTTAGTAATTTTTTAAAAGTAATTATTGTCTAAATATCACACAAAATGATTTGAAATATTTAAAAATAAAATACAGGGCTACACGATGTTGACGGTTCGATTTAAATGTTCAAGAGGTTTATTAGAATAGCAGTACACCGCAGTTTTACTTCCGTTAACTATATGGGTTAAAGTAGATTGCATACCTAGCTAGGTAGGCCTACGAAATTACTGATTAACCAAATTCAAATATTGTTTCTGAATTGCTTTAGATTTGTTTATCTTACTTTACTTTGGTATATAGTATATTAAAAAATTTAAAATACTTAAATGAATGTGTTGGATATTTTGAGAAGTACTTACGTTATTGTTATTCTATTTTTCTTTGTAAGCAAACCATTAACACAAAGTACATTTCACTACACACCGTCGAAATACTCTTCGTGAATACACACGCGAGATTTTATGACTCGGCGCGACACAACCTCCCAACACGACTGCTCGTGGCCAACTGACGGATGACGTATGAAAAAAGCTTTTCTGCTTTATTTTCCCATTGCTACCAACTGACTCAAACCATACTGCTATTAGACTTTTAACTGTATTGCTATCACTATAACTTGTATAATAAGTTTGTCTTAATAGATAACTCGAAAGCTTTTGTTTATTATTTTTCATTTATTTTGTTTTAGCAACTTTAGCGTTTTGTTACCATGGAGCCTTGGAGTGATAAGTTTTATGAATGACTAGCATTGATCCGCGGTTTCAGCCTCGTTAAAAACCAGCAAAATATATTCGTTAGACGAAGGCTTTTCTCTGCGTCCACCGGTCATAAAGGCTACGTTGCCGTGCCCTGGCCACTTCAGCATTGCAAGTCGTTCAGCTATGCCTAATGCCGGTAGCTCCGATCCTGGAATACCCTCGTTTCTGTTATATACTTAGAATAGATTAAAAACAATAATAATACCTTAAACGTATTACTGTGAGAACTACTATTAACAGTGTGAAAACTGGCGTTTGCATTTTCATCACTTTTGTACCCCTGAGAACGCTTATGCGAAATTTCATAATGATCGGTTGAGTAGTAAAGGCCTAAAAACAGACTTACATATCAGACATTGTACGCGGATTAACATTGTCTGCCGCATAGCAGGTCTCGTAATTATCTTTTTAACCTCGCCACTTTGTCCACGGGGTGGCCACCCCGTGGACAAAGCATCGAACCTGTAACCTTTGGAGTCCTGATCAGTTACCCACCTCCGCGGCCCTGCAGTGGGGCGGCCAGTGCAGCCGGGTAATGACCTCGAGCAACAAGCACTGTTCGCAAAAAAAACTTTACAAGCAATAAAATAGAAGAGTCTGTCTGTGATATCAAATTAACTCCCTCTTATTTTATACTAGCGGTTTCCTGCTTTCTCCGTCCGCGTCTATTACCTTTATATCCCGTTGGAACCGTTTGTTTTCCAGAAGGGCGTAGTTAGGAGATACACATATACCTATTATTTGGATATTATTTCTGCTTGTGCGCCAATGCTCTGAGAGTTGATAAAGCTCTGGGAGAAGATACATTTTTATCCTTTCCGCGGAGATAATTGCCTCCTGCCCATGTTAGCCGAGCTGGGATTAACAAGTAGCCTATGCTAATTACAATCCATTTTACTACCTCTATGCTAAAAATCTAATTGATTGGTTGCTTAGTTAGAAGCGTTAAGGTAGGACAAACAAACAGGTTACGCTTAATCTCATAATTAAGCGTAACATGGCCTAAACAAGTTTTTATATTTGTACAGTGTGGTTTTTTACGTTTAACCCCTGTATAGTTCGTCTCAAATCCGGCTTAATTGTAGAATAAGATCATGTTATCTGACGGCCACAGGATCTATGATCTATGAACAATGCTTCCCAAACACTATTTTCTGTGGTTAACAGTGGCAATAAAAAACTTCTGTTAATTTGCAATGCAATGCATAATATATCGGTGTAGCGTTGTATGTTCGCCTGTGATGTTCATCCGAAAGCATGACGTTCGCAATTTAAAGTAGACGACGAAAAAGGATTTTCATAGTACTTTAATAGTGTTCCTCTTTTGCATTCGAATTAGAATTTAGTTTATTCCCAACTTGTGAATGTGGTATTTTGTGCATTATTTATCCTTAAATGTTATTTGAATATTTCGTTATAAGTTTTAAAAGAATAACGTGATTAACCACATAAGTATATCTTACTTCTTAATTCGTCCAATATTTAGAAGTGGCCTAGAACATGTTCACAAACACATAGCAGTTAAGTAGTAGGTAGGGCTTGTCCGAGAAGTAGGTACTACCGCCATGCTTATTTTTGCCGCTTAGCACCATTAGTGCAATGCTGTGTTCCGGTCTAAACACATGCGGCTGGCACATCGCAGGACGCTTGTTTAATCCGTCAATTATTACTAAGTATAAAAAAATAATATTAAAGAAAATTGATAAGTAATCTTTTTTGTTATCTGTCCTCGGCCAGACTCATCCCCGCCCGGGCGTCGAACCCGCCTCCCCCGCCTCTGTCTGTCTGCTGCCACCGAGACAGGCGCTCGGCTTCAGGTTGCCCTCGAGTTCCCTTCAGCGAACTAAGGTTCCGAGCGAACTTGAAAAACCTCTGCGATTTGAAGATATTGGTCGATTGTGTGATGAGGCACCGTTTGTTTTATTCCACTACAAGTTAGCCTGTATCGATCCCCGGAAAAGGATAATTTTGATAAGGTATCATTAATTATTTCCAAATAGATTCTGGTCTGGAGTTTTTTCTTATTGGAAAATAATTAGCAAAATTACAATCTTGAAGGTGTCTGCAATCAAAGTGTGTGGAACTATTCTGAGTTTGTAGAGTGGCATGCTAGCACTGCATTGTTTACTGACCACCTACGCAAAATTTTAACCTATCTATATCAATTTTCGAAAACATGAATTTTCGATCCCTAATTAAATGAAAAGTTAAAGAAGAATACAGACTTTGAAGTGTGGATTATTATCATTAAGATTTGTTGTTGTTGATTGAGGGTTCGGTCCCGGCGTAATCCGAGTACGATGGAAACATAAAAATGGCGAGAAAGCCTTTTTGGGAAGTCAGTTTATAAAATAACAAGGTGGATAAAATAAGCTATAAGAAGTAGGTGTGGAAGTATAAAGCAACTTGGCTTAATCACTTGATACAGACTGATAACATATACTACTAAATAACTATACCAGTTGGAACACGACCGGGAAGAGATGGCGCTGTTCTGTTACTTTCAAATATATTTATATTTCAATTATGTCTATTGAGATTAGTTACTTAATTAAATGTTTAACAAACATACACCAAAAGTAGCAGCAATTTCCTACGTTCCCAGCGCGGCGGATGCAGCATCGGGGTACTAGGCGCGCATAGGTCGCAGACGGCGACTAGTGGGGCAGGTCGCCGGCGAGCCACGCTACGCGCTCAAGGTCGGCGACGCCGCGCCGGCTTGCCGAACCCGGTACACTTGCTTGATATCATGCATGCGCTATCTCGCATCCCGGACACGGATGTAAGATGCTTTTTATCAAGGTAAATTGTGGTTTACATATACAGTTCTAGGAAGCTTGGAGAAAGCCGCTCCGCTTTCATCTTACACAAGATAGAACAATGATTGTTAAATTATGTTGTAAAAGAGCAACAGCTGAGTTTCTTGCCAGCTTCTTCAAAGTAGAATCTGCCTTCCGAACCGGTGATAGAGTCACTACAGACAGACATACTTGACGTTTTAAAAGTGCTTATATTAGGCCTACTTGAAATAAATGAATGTAGATTTTTTTTAGAGTTTAATTTCGGCCTCGATGTGTGATTAGATGGTTTTCCAACTTTACAGGAGAGCCAAAGGAAATTCCGTTGTTCAAATGTCCATCGTATCAACAGTGTCGTTATTTTTTTTTATAGAAACGTTTATAAAAACAGCTGTCACCACTCCACTTCCTCGTCCCGTGGTTGTCGTACGAGGCGATTAAGGGAACACGGGGTAGCAATAATTTATGGACAGCAGCGTCCTCTTTGCTACTACAACCATCTGCTTCGATCACCAACCCGTCTACCCAGCGTGTTGAGTATGAGCGGACCCTCCTTGGGAGAGGCCTACAGTCCAACTGTTATGAGCTATTGATGGATACGCCAGTGTCACCTTACTCAGAGAAAGTGGATCGTATAAGTATAGAGCGAGCATTGATTGAACGAACTTCGACTATAAAAGATCTGTTGCTTTTCGGATATGCGCTCGCTGCGATCATATCCGGGGCCGACGTACGCAGCGAGGCACGAAGGGAAGGTAACGGTCACATTAATTAGAACGGGTTTGCTGTGTAGTCGCTTCCATTAATGTTTTTGGAAGGTTTCCAAGTGGTTTTGGTGGTTAAACTCACTAAAAATGACTACCCAAAGTATAGGGAAACCCTTAACTCTTAAATATAATAAACGTCTAAAGACCAACCTTAGAAGGAAAGCTCTAGGTACATAATTAATTGGTTTATTGATGTTCAATAAAGTTTATATAAGTTTGTTTGTAAATAGTTGCAATAAGTTTTCTAAAAATCTGGGTATTTTAAAGTATAGTTTATATTAGTTTTTAATTTCCTTATACCCAAAACATCACTTGTTTTGAGGGTCTAACTACTAACAGACAGGGTCTAACACTAACTAAGAGGGTCTCTAGCGATTATTATCAGTTTGTTTTAGACAATGTCCATTAATTATGGCTCTACATACTCTGTACTTTTCTAAATCCGGCTTTGTATTGAGAGTTTGTTGACGAAAGTCAAATACGTAACAATTTATACCCTGATCCGGAAATCAAATCAATGAGCTCGTGATCCATAGTCGAACGTGCTAACCAATAGACATACGAGGCATCATGATTAATATTTTATATAAGTGTGGTTTACAATGCGTATGAAGCATTGCTTCTGTCGGGCTCCACGGCAACGCAACTTGTTTGCAGCTAACAAGCAGCCAGCGCAGCCCGGCCGTTAACGCACACACGCACACACGTCTGTCGCAGGCCCTGCGACGCACACCGCCACGCGGACACACCAGTCTTTATACATGATGCCCACGGGATAATGATGTATACTTTTTTATCTCACAACGAAAGCTTTATGAAGTCGATCTAAATTTAACTCAGACTTGTGAAAACCTTGGTAGCCACGTGACAAAAAACTATACAAAGAATGAAATATAACATAAGAACAGTCAATGAATTAATTAAAATAAGCCAACCGTACGATATATAGTTAACTTTTTGCTGATCTATTGCATTTATTGGAAGATCTTCGGTGTTTTTCTTTCAGGCGTGCCTTCTAGTGTCGAAGCTCTATTGAAACGGAAATCACTTTTAAATTAAAATACAATTTGCAGTAATAACGTATAACAAAAACAAACTTCTCAATATAAAAGGATATTCTCAATATCTAAAAAAAAAATCGAAAAAATCAAGGCATGTTGATTCAAATTAAATTGTTTCAGTGCCGGATTTATTAACGCTTCCAATGTATGTATTTCGTACTAAGGGCTCAAATATCTGGGAATAAAAATAATGTTGCCGCTATATGATTGAATTATTATAGAAAGTAAATCAGGAACGCGATTCTAATCACGCTGTATCAGTTAGTTCACACTTGCGCGCCTGTCGCACGCACACCCGCGGCTGTCGCACGCACACCCGCGCGAGCGTACGTGCACACGTGCGCTGTGTTCGTGCTACGTCCGCGTCCGCGTCCGCGTCACCGCGTTCGCACTCACACCAGCGCAGGTCGCGCACACCGCCGCACCTTTACCGAACGCACACATGCAAACAAGTTCGTCGACCGAACGCGTGTCGCTTTTTGCGATGTACCGAGATTCAAAATTCGTATCTCATTTTAGTTTATAAATATACGCGCTGAATTGAGAACAACCCCTTACTTTGCAGTCGGTTCAAACATATTGACGCACATAAAGGCCGAGCGAGGACTGCTTTTTTTGATTGAGTATTCATTTTCGCCAATATGAGCACCGAGCAGTAAGAAAACTGCCAATGTCATCCGGATAAGCCAACGAATTGGAAAGTAAACGAAAGATACGAAAAATTATACAAACAAAAAATACCACACCTTGCGGCAAAAACCATAGACAAGTTAGTTTATATGTGATGCCTAGTGAAAATCGATTGGGGAAGGTAAATGTATGCCTAGGAATCTTTTTGAATTAAAACTTCTTTAGGCGCGACTAGGGAGTAACTCAGATTTTTTTCAGACGGAAGTAACGCTTACGTCAGACGTCTGTGTAGTTTCCGCTATTTAAAAATTATAATTTGGATTGGTCGTAAGAATATGTCATATACCTACGTGGAGTATTAAAAGTCTACTTGACTTATACGCCAGCTAGTGGCACATATTATAATCAATTAGGATTATTTATTTAGAATATTCTTAAACGGATCGATTGTGAACAGCTAAGGGAATAAAATTTCGACAGTTTATGAAAAAAAATAAAATTGCAAAGTTTTTTGAAAATTTCTTAATAAAGGTACTTTTTGACGATTGCGACATTCTATAATATTCAATGATAAGGTTATATTGACATGTGCTGATCTAAGCTTCAATTCTCTACTCTCAATTATTCTATTTAACAAATGAAAATATTTGTAAAATGTGAAAGTGATATTAATGAATTTTTAATAGAATATAAAATGAAATAGTGAATATTGAATGAAATGGCGGAGTACTAGGAAGGTTTTACTCTTTCATCAATAAATAATAATAAAAGTTTAACTTCAATCGCGCGTAAAACGCACACACTTTTTGATTAAGCATTTCGTTGTCCGACGTTAGTGCAAAAGGGCATAAGTTACACTTGTAAGTAGTCAAAGTCAAAGTCAAAAATATCTTTATTCAAGTAGGCCCACAGGTGGCACTTTTAATGCGTACATAAGAACCACACGGTAGTGAGATGATGGCGATAACCACATTCGTAAACTTAAAACTAAAGCTACGAGGGTTCCAAACGCGTCCTGGTCTAAGAAGAAGCCCACAACAAACTTAGCCGGGTGTTTTTTTTTTGTTATCACCATCTCACAATGTCATTTTAAATTATTATAAGAGCAACCTGGTTAGAGCAATAATTTACACCCAAGCTTTTTTATCGTTTACGTAGTCCTTTATACTATAATAGGACTTTTCTATAAGCTTACGTTTAATACAAACTTTGAAGTAGTTTTAGTTTCCTAAAAAAATTAATAAATATGTCGTTTGTCGTATGGGCATTAAAGTCTTTCTTTTATTAATCTTGAGATTATGTTTAATAATAGCTAATACTAGCTATTAGCTATTTTTCCGCGTTTTTCCCGGTATGTGCTATTAAAAAATATAACCATTGCTTATGCTAATTTTTATCTGTATCGGTCCAGTCGTTCTGGCGCCATTGAGTAACTGTTCGAGTGTGGATTGGTAGACTACACTCGCCTTAAAGAGAAAATTTGCTATTGTGACTATCCTTTTTTATAGTTACATATGTTTCATAACAGATTTTTTTTAGCTTATAAATAGTACTTTACATAACTCATGTAGTACATAACTTTTATATGTCATCCAGCAATTTTCTTAAGGATTTGTAGTTTTTTGAAAATAAATGATATCCTATGTTACTTTATGGATTTTCTATTGGTAAAGAAATTGTTAAAATCCGTAATCCGATTCAGAGCCTTTTCGTTATAAACAAACAAGCAATCCAAAAATCTTTCCTACTCATAATATTAGTGTTATAGATAATCAATAGAATTGTATTTAGATAATATTCAAAATAAGATGTCGGTGTAAAGCATAGGCAACGCACATAAAATAAACAAACAGACAGACATACCATTTATAAAAATGGTATGGATATTCCATTCCATTATTGAAATAAAGCACTTGTAAATGTGTAATGTAAAAAATAATGTAATTTTAAAACACGTGGATAGGGGCTGCTTGCGGGTGAATCCCCCAAAGGCGAGTGAAGTCATTGCATATAATGATTGTAATAATTCGATCCCCCTGCCCCCGCCGCCCGCGGGCCCACCCCCCGGGCCAGGCCAATGGGGTGCTACTTTCACCCTATTATTACTGCTCGAGCTATCGATTCGAAGCCCCTTTGTTGTTAAGAAACATTCTATTTGTGTTCTCCTATCGAACTTACCTACAATAGCTAGGTATTTTATTATATACCTGTTTTAATAGGTTGCCCACTTTTTTTTACTGTTACTTATACTGACATAAGGCCGCCGCATAATGTGCTGATTCACTCTATATTTTTTCTAAATTGTCTTATGAAAATGAAAATCAAAATACATTTATTTCCAGTAGGCCTTCTTAAAGCACATATTTGGATAAATCAAGTTTGTCTGTTTGCAATAACTCTACCGCTTATTGGGAAGGCAGATTCTATCCAATTAGAAATTTATGAAGTTTGTAGAACCCACAATATATTAAATGTGTTTTATATACATTGTTTAAACTTATGCATAGGTAAATCTCATATTACCTTGGGTATTTGAGCATGTTATAACAGATAATACTCAACCTCTGCGAAGGATTTCTATATTTTTTCAGATTCTGGTATTATCTACTTATGTAACTTTTTGTGTAAAATTCTATTTTTTTTAAATATTATCTCTACATTAATTTAAAAAGACCACTTATTATAAATATTCTGCAAAGCTAGTGCAGGAATATATCTGTGTGGTATATATTAGTCAAACAGCTCTGTTCTGTAATAAAAATAAAGAATTTAGGTTTATCAGCGGCTTTGCCACATGAGGATATAGAGTAAGACATATCCAACAAAAGTAAGTAAATTTAACATGCCCAGCTATTTCCAGGTTGGCAAACTGTCTAATTATTCTGACTACTTATGCAGCTGAGGCGAGCTTACCCGCTAGTGTCTGGATATGGGCACCCCACTGTAGCACTGAATCATTCCAAGGTCACTCCCATAAGAATATTCTTATGGGAGTGTGGTGGTGGTTCTTATGGCATTCAAAAGCTACAATAGAAAAAACGTCGCAGAAATAGGTAGGTACTCTATACAGTCATATAAAAATATAAACATACATTATACCTTAAAATCATAAAAGAAATAAAAATTATTTTCTTTAAAATTGGGTATCGAACCAGATTCGAAGGTGTATAATTGTCACAAATTGAGCAAACAAATATAATTTTATTGAGTTAATTCAATGTGTAAACCTGTAATGTATAGGACGACCACTTTTCACTTTTGTCATATTCAACGTTCAACTTTGAAGTTTGCAATCTCGAGAGCTTATGCACTTTCTGTATATTTACCGGTGCGTTTGCGCACACTTATGTCCCCAACCCTGTGAGTTTTTAGCTTTCCTTTCATGCCAATCGACTGACAAATGGCATAGATATATTTACTTATTTCAATATGTGGTGATGTTTGCGCGTATCACGTGCGGTCACAGTTCGCCTAATAAGGTTTCCGAGATCGATACAAAAGTCCAGGTACAATAGACATCAACGGGAGCGGGGCGACAGGCTGGAGCTTCCAGAAAGTACATTCACTCGAGGTTGCTAACTGTTTATTTCATAGTTGGATAGTAAGCAGCAAGCTGGAACCCCCTTATGTGAAACGTATGTCTTAAGAAGTACAAAACAATGTATACACGTACAGTAAACTTAACAATGAAAAATTGTAAGGTAAACTTAACAATTATTCATTGTAAAGTCAACATCTCCTGAGGATGCTCTGGTTTAGGAGAGAAACGTGCGTAGAGGGTACATTGCCGAAGGTCTGTTTGGTATGGAGTAAAAGGATTGAAGAAATTATAAGTTACACCATACAGATTCTCCTGCGTTTCGCGGAGTATAGCAAATTAAGCTTAATTTTTATAATGAGTCATGGAATTCCGCAAAGAAACGCCTACTTCTATCCAATATTTAAAACCACTGTAACCATGCAAATGCAATTTCTTACTTTCTAAACTCGTGCTAATTCTGCCGATACTCAATCTCGAATGCTTATTGCACGTTGATGGTGGACTACGGGGCATAATGTGCAGATAACTATTATCACAACAGAGTTACACATCTCGTCATCGTACAACAAAATGTAAAGGTCTCACTTTCTAAAATCAAGTAGATTCCCGAGTGTAACTGATCTCGCTTGTACCAAAGAAAGAGCTACTGTCGATAGCTTACTGAACCTACATTATTTACATTAGTATCTCATCACTTGATTAATGGCGGAATGTTTAATGAGGCGTTTTTGTAAAGCTGATTGACAATATGTCTAATCTATATCAAGTACTAAATATAAGCGGTGATAGCTCAGTGGTTAGTATTTCGTCTTCACTTTTGGGGGGCGAGCTACAGTCCCAGCATACACCTCTAACTTTTATAAATTACTAGCGTACCCAGCCCGCTTCGCCTGGCTGTATTTTGCTTTATTTTATTTAAACAAAAAACTTATATGATCAAATTTTTAATTGAAGTCTCATAATACATTAAATCATTTATTTCTCTCCGTATTCATTCTCTTCTATTCTCTTCTCGAGTGGGTGAAGATCATTATCTACACCAATGTACACCCAACAATAGAATATCATCATGGTAAATAAAAGCTGTATTTGACAGTTTGTCAGTTCGAGGTTAGGAGTTAGGAGTGCTCCGATCGTCACTAAACTTTACAGGATTACTCGCTAGGTCAATCCGGAGATTCCCTGAAAGTTTCATTGAAATCGGTCCAGCCGTTTCGGAGCCTATATGGAACATACCCACACACTTTCTCTTTTATATATAATTATAGATAGATAGATGTGCGTTTCATCACTTGCTTCAACGGTGAAGGAATACGTCACTTTTGAAGTACGATTTATACAAAATTTGGTTTCAAACCTTTGCCCAATTATATATTGAAGAAGATAATTTTGATTGAATTTGATTAAATTTTCAGTGTCATTTAATACTAATTTAGCAACTCCAGACTTTTTGCCCTTTACCTTCAAGTTTTTCACTGAAAGTTATGTTAAGAAGAGCATACTGTCCATCACCTCGAATGCTGTTGGTACTGACTGCATTAGCCGTAATATGATCATTCCTATTCTTGATGTTGTTTCCCCTGTCTTAACCCATATTCTAAATCATTCTATCATGACTAGCAAATTTCCCGAAGCCTGGAAAAAGGCTCAAATTATCCCTCTTCCTAAAAAGGCCAACCCTGCATCTTTCTCCGATTTTCGTCCGATTTCAATTTTGCCGTTTATTTCAAAAGTCCTTGAGTCCTTTAGTCCTAGTATACCAGCAACTTAGTCTTTTCCTTAATAAAAACTGTATTCTTAGTCCTTTGCAGTCTGGCTTTCGCCCTGGTCATAGTACGGTTACAGCACTAGTAAAAGTTACCGATGATATTCGAAGGGCGATGGATAACAAGGAACTCACAGTACTGACTTTACTTGACTCTAGTAATGCTTTTAATACAGTAGATTATGACATCCTGTTGAGTCTCCTGCGCTGGATTAACATATCTCCATCGGTGTTAGAATGGTTTCGGAGTTACCTCAATGGTCGTCAACAGCGCTTTCGGATTGAAGAGTCCTCATCGTCCTGGTGTGATGTTGCGGCTGGGGTACCTCAGGGTGGCGTGTTGTCTCCCCTACTCTTTGCTATTTTCATTAACTGAATTACTCATCGTATTTCTTCTCTCTATCACATGTATGCAGATGATATTCAAATATATCGTCACTCTACCCTTGGTCCTACTGTTTCTGCAGTTAATAGTGATTTATCTAACATTTGTGAGTGGAGCAGGCAGTATGGACTTAAGGTTAACCCTGTAAAATCTCAGGCTATCATTATTGGCAGCCCGGGATTGGGTGTTAGAGTTGATTGGCAGAATCTCCCTCCTGTTGTATACAACGGTGTCACTATTCCCTACTGTGACACTGTTAAAGATCTAGGCTTACATCTTGATAAAAAACTATCATGGTCTGTGCATGTCAACGTATTGAGTAGGAGGTTGTTTGCGACTATTAGGTCATTGCGTCGCCTGCGTTCTGTTCTTCCAATTCCGACCAAAGTTATGTTGGCACATTCTCTTATTCTCTCTATTCTTGATTATGCGGACGCAAGCTATCTTAACCTGACCGAGGACCAACTGAACAAACTTGAGCGTCTTCAAAATCTCGCTATTCGGTTCATATTTGGCTTACGCAAATATGATCATGTATCTGAATTTAGACTAAAGCTTAAGTGGCTCCCTATTCGTCGTCGCCGGGATCTGCATGTTCTGTCGCTTCTGTACTGTGTGTTATTTAACCCTAAAACTGCCTCTTACCTAAAGGAGAAATTTAATTTTCTTGGAGTGCAGTCAGATATACGTTCTTGTCGTACGCTGACTTTGAGCATGCCGTTTCATAAAACTAAGTTTTATAAGCATTCATTCATTGTTCAAGCTACTGAACTGTGGAATGCACTCCCAATAAGCATACGACAGTCAAGGTCACTAGACATATTCAAAAATGCTGTTAAAGCCCATTATCTTGAACAATAAAGACGACAGTGATTAACTCTTACTCATATTTAAGTATGTTTTAGTATATATTAGTTTATTATTTTTTATATTTATTATTATTAATATTTTATGTGTAATCTTGATAAGTATTAGTGTGTAATTGTTCGTAAGTATGTATATAATAATAAAACACCCCACCAATCGGTTTCCCTAGGTTTTCCTAATCCTAAGGTTGCCTGGAAGAGATCGCTACTAAGCGATAAGGCCGCCCTTTGTATCCTACTTTTTAAGTTTATTTTTGTTGTGTCCATTGTTTTTTTTTTACTATTGATGGTTTACAAATAAAGTGTATAAATAAATAAATAAAT
This sequence comes from Pararge aegeria, assembly GCF_905163445.1. Taxonomy (NCBI): domain Eukaryota; kingdom Metazoa; phylum Arthropoda; class Insecta; order Lepidoptera; family Nymphalidae; genus Pararge; species Pararge aegeria. Next base: position 18,742,012 of record NC_053191.1, read on the forward strand.
AAATAATTTACATTTGATTGGCGTGTAAAGCCGTCTCGTGATATTTCGGTGAATAAAAGAGTTGATGTTACCTTGTTGGCCTCCACGTCACCACGACTGTTGTTTAAAGTTTCTATAAAGCGTAACCTCATAGAAAAATCCTATTATAATATTAAGGATTACATGTATGATAAAAAAGCTTGGGTATGAATTGCTCTAACTTCATAGCTAAGTATTAACTCGACTGTGAGATGGTGATAATGAAAAAATGAGTGCGTGTAACCTTAACGCGCGATTGAAGTAAAACTTTTATTATTATTAATTAATGAAAGCGTAAAATGATCCTGGGACTCCGCCATTTCATTTAATTTTCATTATTTTATTTTATATTCTATTTAAAATTCATTAATATAACTTTCACATTTTATAATTTTTTTCATTTGTTAAATTGTTAAGAATAATTGAGAGTAGAAAATTGAGGGTTAGACCAGCACATGTCAATATAAACTTGTCATTGAATGTTAAAGAATGTCGCCATCGTCAGAGAATTTATTAATAGTTTATTTATTACAAAAGTAATAATTAAACAAGTATATTTAGAGGTTTTTCAAAAACTTTGCAATTTTAAATCATTTTTTTCAAAACTGTTTAATTTTATTCACTTTGCTATTCACTATTGATTATGATATTTGCCACTAGCTGGCGTATAAGTCAAGAAGCGTGGAGTATATGACCTATACTTCCTTGCGACAAATCCAAATTATTACTTTTAAATAGCGGAAACTACACAGACGTCTGACGTAGCGTTACTTCCGTCAGAAAAAAATCTGAATTACATCCTAGTCGCGCCTAAAGAAGTTTTACTTCAAAAACCTGGCTAAGTTTGTTGTGGGCTCTTCTTGTACCAGGGCGCGTTTAGAACCCTTCTAACTTAAGTTTTAAGTTAACGAATGCAGTTATCACCATCACTTACTTTAGTGTAACATGTTAAATGTATAAACGCTTCATAAGTGCCTGTGATAAGGTCTACATGAATAAAACATTTTTGAATTTGAATTTGAACGTACGACTTTGACCTTTGTCATGTGCTCTATGCCAACACCGGAACGGGAAGCTTTCGTTTCAGGCCATAAACACTAACAAAAATTTACATGAACAACTAAAGTTTTGTTCTTGTTCGTCAGTCTACCATTCCATTACTTATTCGTTTATATAGATATATTAAGCTTTCGCTTCCTCGCATTTTCATCATGTAGGAACTGCGTCTCACCACTTACCATCAGGTGAGATGCTAGTCAAGATCGTACCTGCTATCAATAAAAATATGAATGTGAACGAATTCGCCACCAAAAAAAAACATTTTACACTCACAACACAGTTATCATAATAACAAAAATATTCTGACCTCCAAAAGAGATAAAATTCTACTGCACTCGGGGTCATCGGATACTGGTATTGTTTTGATATTAGATTAGAGCTAATCCTCTCACAACGTCCGCAAGTACAAAAAATATATTTTATAACTACAAAAAATGTTTGACCTAGAAATTGTAGAGAAATCCATACTAAATAGAGCTCAGCCGATACTGGCTATGAATAAATTCGCTGTTGAACAAAATTTTACACTGCCACCGTACATTTGAAATAGCAAAGACACTCTGACCTCCCGGCAGTAGGGACTCCTCCATTGCGCTGGGGTCAAACGGTGTTGGTTATGTGTAGACAGAATTCGCAAGCACAGCTCGCACGCACACAGCTGCGACGCACTCACACGCGCGCCATGATTCACGCAGCAGGCCGGGCCGGTCGGGCTACCGCGTTACGCGACGCGGGCCCGCTGCCGCGGCCGGCACGGCCGACGTGCATACTAACAGAAAACACCAAGTATATCTTCTATCGATTCATCTTCAGTTTTAACATGGCAGAATCATGCAGCAGAGTAAAACGTATCTTTTTAATTTCTTATCTATCTCTAAGAATATTTAAATAAATTATGTGCGTGACTCTCAAAAACTCAGGTGTAATATTTTTAGGAATACGAAAATTGGAAAGGTACAAACCACAAAATCTTTTGTTTTTTCAAATACTAATTTAACTTGCATCCGATTGAACTGATGTTTGGCATACATTGTTCCTGGCGTACGCAATACAGAATGCAATATCTCGGACGGTGGTGACATCTCTCCGTGTACGTGGGCACACCGAGTTTAGGATTAAGATCGCCAAAAAAGATAATAAGTAATAACGTCGAATTGATAACCTTTCGGAAGAATTTACGTTATTTACTACTTACACAAAACCCACTAACAACTTCTGCAGCTCGCCCTGGCGGCTTATAATCTTAGATATGTTTATAAAACTAATGATGGAACGGACCCACACGTATATATGCCAAGTTCGGTCTGTATGTTTGAGCATAAAGATGATACGGAGACAGGGAAACTAAGCGGTTAACGTTTTAGATCCCATTTTTTGCACGGCGGGAAACGAAGTTAAGGCATACTTTAGCTATATTATGCTTTTACGCGCGATTGAAGTAAAACTTTTAATATTATTTATTGCTGAAAGAGTAAAATGTTCCTGGGACTCTGCCATTTCATCTAATATTCACTATTTGATTTTATATTCTACTTAAAATTCATTAATATAACTTTCACATTTTATAATTTTTTTTCATTTTTTAAATAGAATAATTGAAAGTAGAAAATTAAGGGTTAGACCAGCACATGTCAATACCTTGTCATTGAATATTATAGAATGTCGCAATCGTCAGAAAATTTATTAATAATTTATTTATTACAGAAGTATTAAATAAACAAGCATTAGAGATTTTCAAAAAACTTTCAATTTAAATGTTGTTTTTAAAACTTGAATTTTTATTCTCTTTGCTCTTCACAATTGATCCATTTGAAAATATTGGAAATAAATAATCCTAATTGATTATTATATTTGCCACTAGCTACTAGCGTATAAGTCAAGAAACGTGGAGTATATGACATATACTTATGATCAATCCAAATTATTATTTTTAAATAGCGGAAACTACACAGACGTCTGACGTAAACGTTACTTCCGTCAGAAAAAAAAAAGAAATACTTCCTAGTCACGCCTAAAGAAGATTTACTTAATTCAGGTATTGGACTGAAAAATTCCTAAGTTTAAACTTAGCCATTTTTTAAGTCATTCGAATATTCACTTCTAGGTCTATTGTCTTGAAAAAATTTAAGTATTGAATTCTTTTTTTTAATAAATTTCACAGAGTGAGCCAGGAAGTGTGAGCCAAGAGTGTCCTAAACATTAGTTTATTCCACCCGTGCCTTGAAGAGTGCGTGAAGCTTTGGGTACCACTTATTATCATTATTTTTAGATATTAATCGTTAAATTGAATGCTATGCGATTTAACTACTAACACTAGAAAGCTCTCACTCCTGTAAGATTGGAGGCCTGATAATGACTCTCACCACAAAAACTCACTTTACACCGCTAAGTTTTACTTCAAAAACCTGGCTAAGTTTGTTGTGGGTTCTTCTTAGACCATTACTTAGAACTCTCCTAGTTTTAAGTTTAAATAGGCGAACGAAGTTCCATCCCCTTACGATTATGTAAACATATATATATTATGATTTTTTTTTAATTTTTTAAATAAGTAAATATACTACCACAGTACACGCATAGCCATCTAGCCCCACAGTAAGCGTAACTTGTGTTATGGGTAACTCAGATGACTGATGAATATTTTTTATGAAAATTATACATAAATACTTAAATATACAGATAAACATCCAGCTACTGAAAAACCTCCATGTTCATCACACAAACATTTTACTGTTTTGGGAATCGAACTCACGGCCTTTGAATCAGAAAGCAGGGTCTGCCCAATGCGCCAATCGGCCTTCAATGAACGCTTTGTAAGTGCCTATGATAGGCCTACATGGACAAAGACATTTTGAATTTCAGTCAAATGGCCTTCAAGAAATACAAGAGAAAAGTTACATTACTGCGACTAAAATCACGTCCCTCAACAAAGTGAGCTAATGGAAACGGTGCGCAGTTCACGAGGCAATGACACGCTCGCAAGTTCGGGTCCCGGCTCGAATGTAGATCGCGCTCATGAGCTCCGCGAAGCTTCACTTGCGATGCGTGGCGGGCGCGACCTGACTGGTTCGCACTTCGCAGGTAAGGCGATTCCGGACGAGGATGCAAGTCATAAAAGGGCCCAAACGCTCGCGACGATCGTTCCCAAGAAAATAGTTACGATCGATTGCTATAACTGGACTCTACGCACGAAAAGATTGCATTCTTGAATCATTTAGTTCATGGATTGTAACGTGACGTGGCGTAATATAAATACATAATTAAAATAAGACAAAAATGTAATCGCGGATCCCAAGCAGCACTGTCGATTGATCGTTGTGATATTTGATATTCCAAGATTCGTTGCGATCATCGATGTCCTCTTGGAAAATCGTAAACTAGTTGACGGCCCACTGGCGCAGTGGACAGCGACCCTGCTTTCTGAGTCCAAGGCCGTGGGTTCGATTCCCACAACTAGAAAATGTTTCTGTGATGAACATAAATCTTTTTCAGTGTCTGGGTGTTTATCTCTATATTATAAGTATTAACGTATATTATTCAAAATATATATTTATCTGTTATCTTAGCACCCATAACACAAGTTACGCTTACTTTGGGGCTAGATGGCGATGATAGATAGATATTTTCGAAGTTTATTTATTTATCTATACTAGTATATAAACAATATTTATCTAATATAACGATATTGACCATTAATTATATCGATGCGACGTTTTATTAGTGTATGGACCTTATCGGAATGGTGTATTTTAGAATTGTCAAAGTTAGGTGATATTTTTAAATGTATATTTCTTGTGTGCGTGTGTATGTCACTGAACTTCTCCTAGACGGCTGGACCGATTTGAATGAATTTTTTGGTATGCGTTTGGGTGGCACCCTGGATGGTTTAGATTCACAAATCAGCCTGACAGATGGCGCTAGCAACTGACTCTGATTTGTCTTATTGTAAGACTCCTGATTTCGGTTGACTCGAGGCATTGTGGCGCGGAGGTGGTATATGCGGTTGCCGCAATGGTTGTCATTAAGTATCTATGTTTAACCATTGTCATCATAAAATAGTGGGATCTTTTTTAACCGACTTAAAAAAGGAGGAGGTTTTTCGAAATTTCGGCATTCTATTATCGAAAAGCCCCATTTGAGCAAGTAAAACTGATGATGCAGTCCACCGATGGCCAACGAAACTACGCAATAATAAGAATTTCATGAGTTGCTATTTGATTTTAAATGACAATGTGAGATGGTGATAACAAAAAAAAAACATCCGGCTAAGTTTGTTTGCTTCTACTTAGACCAGGACGCGCTCGGAACCCTCGTAGCTTTAGTTTTAAGTTTATGAATCGCCATCATCTCACTTGTACCGTGTACTGCTCATGTAATGTACGCATCAAAAGTGCCACCTATGGGCCTACTTAAATAAAGATATTTTTGACTCTTGACTTTTGACTTTTGATTACCTTAATAAAGTAGATTGTATTTGTCGGTAGGGTTGTTACTAGCCACGGTCGGAGCCCACAAGACCAGACAAAATAAAATCAAAAATTGTAAATCCCCGTATTGCCCCTCACCGCTGCGCAAAATAAGTATTCTGTAAAATGTATTGAGCTGTCGACATTTAACTTTTTTAATCGCACACACACTCTCAAAAACACACTCGCACTCTGCAAAACTTCAGGATTTGGATAAATTCAGGAAGGATTGTCGTAAGCGTACGAACCCTAAGTTCTACGAAAGAAATTTTTTGCTTGGAATGGGAATTACTACGGAACCCGGCCATACCTGGGTGTCTCACCATACAAGATTTAACCTCTAATGCAAAAAGAGCGGTGTAAAAACGGTTTTTATGACACTTTAAAGTTTGGATAGTACTGCTACTTGACGAAAGATGGCGCTATCTGTATGAACTCTACATTTGTAGAACTTGGTGAGCTCTACCATGACATTGTTACTAGTATTTACCAACAGATTTCTTCTTTATAAAATAAATATTTTGTGAATATGCCTACCTACGTGATTCTATATCACGATAATGAAAACAACTACAACAAATACAACAAATTAATTGGTAGGTATTCAACTTTTTTTTGTGTAAGACATTAGGGCTTGCAAAAGTAGTTTAAAGTTTTGGTGTTGGATGGATTTATTTTTCAGGTACAGTTCAATTTATTTCCTTTGATTTTTACGATGCCTTTAAATATAGGCAAGTATTTTTACCTATTTCAATAAGTACGGTATAATAGCGGTTATCTATAGGTTATTTTATCTTTGTATATAAATACTAGAAATGAATAAATGTATTACATTGGGAGTGTTTTATACTTATATTTTCTTAAATATAAATGATAACAATATATGGTTTTTGAAATTATTTTCAAAATACAATATCAAGGGCCAAATCATAATTAAAAATAATTTTTGTATTGACTAAATTTTTTACTTAATTTTTGAAAAGATTTTTAATTCACAACCTCTTTTTAAACCATAGTTTTTGTATACCGTATATTGTTACCCGATTACTCCTGCAATTAGAAATAGATCTTTATCCGACTTATAAAGAAGGAGGAGGTTTGCAATTCAGTTTTTTATTTTATATAATATATGTTAGCTCTAAACCCTGTAATTTATAAACAGATTTGAAAAGTTATTTGTTTGTTTGAGACGGTATACTTCCCTTTCGATCCCATTTTCATCAGGTCAAGATTTGTTGAAGGGATCCTGGAGAAGTTGAAGGAACAGGTGCATTTTCTTTCGAAAAGCGCCATGAAGTCGAGTGGAACTGGTGATGAAGGCCACAAGAACATGCTATAATTAACATTACAAGGATTTAGCTTCGATTATGGTAACGATTGCTAAGCAATTTATGCTCGTCACACAAAAAAGCTGATGGTGAAGTGCTGGGAGAGCTCCTCAACCGTTAATACCCCGGTCTCGGGAAAAGCAATATCTTGTACTTGTGTGAGATATTTTTTTTCTCAAATAACCAACTTTGTTAAACAACTAAAAAGCCAGAAAAATATATTTTCTTTAACATTTTAGGTCAGTATTAAAATTTAAAATTTCTATATAATGACATTAAATTATGAATCTATTGAATTTTAATAAATTGTTAAGTAGGTATCCTCATCTCAATACAGTTCATTTATGATAATGTGAAATATTCGTACACCAACTGGTAGATTGTACTGGATTCTATTTAATTCTTATAATAAAAACTCTATGTACGTACATTCTTGTGAGTAAATTATTATTATGAAGTACTTTCCTTGTTAGTTACTATAAACTTAGTAATTTAAGATTTTACTTGGCACTGACGTAGAAATGTCGAAGAAAATATTTATTTTTTGCTTTTTAATTGTTAACAGCGTCTTTGTCGGTCAAAAATTTTTCTTTATTTTTAAAATCAATTCCGAGGTGCAAGTTATTTTTTTTAATAAATATCTACTGTTCTCTTTAGTGTCTATATTAACTTGTTTTAACTGAATAATTTTGAATCTACATATATATATGTCTTGGGTGCGTGTGTATGTCACTGAACTCCTCCTAAACGGCTGGACCGATTTGAATGAATTTTTCGCTATGCGTTTCGGTGGTACCCTGGATGGTTTAGATTAATAAAACACCCCGACAGATGGCTTTGGGGTCCGCTAGTCTTTATATATATATTTCTTTTGTGCGTGTGTATATCACTGAACTCCTCCTAAACGGCTGGATCGATTTGAATGAATTTTTCGGTATGCGTTTTTGGGTGGCACCCTGGATGGTTTAGATTAACAAATCAGCCCGACAGATGGCGCTGGGGTCCGCTAGTATATTCTAGCGGACTATATATTCGGATGTTATTATTTTTAACTCCTTTCAATTCTATACAAGTGCAATGTGTTATGTGTGACCAAAAAATTATCGAAAAAATCATTTATTTCAGGTAGGAATATTTATAAGCACGTTTTAATCTTTTAGTCTGTCTGTTTCTAGCAACTCTACCGACAGTTCGCAAGGTAGGTGCCGGCAAAATACGTAGCAGTTGTTTAAAAATCATTTTTAATTATTCTATCTTGTTTAACATGAACGCCACCTTGTCTTTGAGAAATTAATCAATTATTTAGTTAGCTTTATGTGATATAATGTTTTTCAATACATTGTTCAAACTTATGAATATAACCTTTTTTATTTATTGTGACATTTAAATATCACAATAAATCAAACACTTTTTAACTTTTTTCGAGCAATTTGGCATTTTCTTGTACTAAGTTGTAATATTACGTTACTAGCAGTGGCGTGCATAGAGGGTATGCAGATGATATAAAATGAAGAAAATCTCCAGTACGAGTTATAAAAAACCTAAGGCTAGACATTGTAAGAGTAATACAAAACCTACCCTTAAATATTTATAACTCGTACTGGAGATTTTCTTAATTTTATATGATCTGCATACCCTGTGCATACCCTCTATGCACGCCACTGGTTACTAGGTAGGTGGATAGAAAAGTTATTACGTGGAAAATTACAAAACTTTTCCCCGTATGTTTACGTAATAGTTAGCTGCTAGGTATATATCATGTTGTACATATAAAACTGGTATCAGTTAAACGTTTAATCAAGTTATTAAACTTAACTACTTATTTGCCGTTAGTATTATTCAAAATTTATTATTATTTAAAAAAAAACGGAACCTCTTTTTATGTTACTTATTAATAAAATAGGTAGGAATGTTTAATTTTTTTAATAATTTACATACTCTAATGATAACAACAAGAACTCCTGATAAATTGTATTTTAACGCTGTTTTTTATTGTTTTCAACTTTCGCAGCGCCCCCTGGTGGCGTATTAGCTTTAAAATATTTAAGAAGCATTCATACATAAATTTGAGTGGCCACGAGTCTCTGCTTCATGGACATGCAGATTGACTGAAAGTCCGTCATTATTATAGCACCACTCTTTTTGCATTGATGGTAAAAATATCAAAGTAAAGGGTGTGCCAAATATCATATTGTAGAAGTTATTATATTATGTAGGGTTACTTAAACACTTTCACCGACTTGTTAGGTTTTAATAAGAAGGTCTTGGTAAATACAGCACTTAGTAGTATAAAGTATTTTTAAGACAGAGTGTCCCTTGTCATTCTAATAACATGTGGAAAGAAAATATTGGCATTTCCCTATGATTATATGATTTTAGTGGAAAACATTGTAAAAAATATATTAAAATAGGTAACAATAAAAAATGGGTTTCAACTTTTTTTGAACAATGAATTAATTTTAGGCATTAAGGGTAAAGTCTGCTATGGCATTCCATATCCGAATTGCATAATATTTATCGTGACAACATTTTGGTAGGTAGGTAGGTATCAGGTAAGGTTAGATTAGGTACATGTGGCCTAAAATAACTTAGTTCTACCACATCAGCTAGTACGTTGGTAGCGACCTATTTGTACGACATTTTATCTAGGTTCACGCATGAAAAACAGACCTGCAACGATTTACAGATACCTACCTACCTCATACACAGCACACAATCATCTAAATGTCATACATTTGTTAAAATCACAATTATAAATTATAATTAATTTACTCGATAGTAATAAATATAGGTGCCAACTCTTTGCAAGAAATATCAAGGTTCCAGGAGGGAATCACAGCCCCAAGATTGAACTGTCAGCCTGCAGATATGACAGAGATTAAGAAACGAGAATAACGTCAAGTGGTCGACTCACCCAAAACGAAAATCCAGAAAACGCCACAAAACTCACTAGAATCCACAAAAAAAGGAAAAAACTGTCAAATCACTCGAAAGAAAGTACGCGTTCCGAGACAAGGACAAATGATGTCGCTAAAACAAGTACTGAGTCGCGGTTCAAAGCCCCGAACGAGACGGCTATCGGTTTCAACGTTCAGCCTCAAATTAAAGAGTTCATTGCACCTCCTTACGTGGGCGCGCGCCGCTCGCCGTCCCGCTCGCACGCGCCCCGCGCCGCCGCGAGCGAGAGCGGCGTGCTCTACTTCTTGCTCCGAACTTGAATTTCGATCAATATAGCGCGACACACCCGGACTTGGTACTTGAGATTTTTCAAGCCATTTAAAATGTTTAAGATTGGAAATTAAACAGTTTCCATGCTCGAACAGCAGTGATTCTGTTGTTGGATGGGATACGTAATCGTACGTATCAGAGTTTTTCTCATATGTTGTATAAAATAAAAGTTTTTTTTCTCCTCCATGATAATACCAAGGGAATATTTTCTTTTAGGCACTTTTTTTGCTGCAGTAATGCCAGCCACCAGAGAGATAGACATAAATATATTCATGCAGAATGAAGATTGTCAGTTTACTGTGTAGGATGTGAAAAATGAAGGCTTTAAAATAAGTAATTTTCAAGTCAACTAAAGCATTTTTTCAATTATATTTATGAATGATAACTATTTTATTCCACACGAATGAAGCTCCAGCTCACTAGATATTTTTTATGTCTTAAATAACTATTAGATTTCAGTAACTCAAAATTCAGCAGTCTATGCAAAAAAAAACATTTTGAATAAAACTAAACCAACTCTCATGTGATTATGTTCTAATGTAACAAAAATCACTGGGTGGTTTGCTGTTATTTTTGTTATGTCCATCTTCATCATATCCTCATAAAATCAAAATAGACAACTAGACGGTAAACCCATCCAAATTGAAACAAAAATATCAAAATCGATTTAAGGATTCACGTTAGTAGCACTTTTTTTGCTAAATAAAACACATTGAATTGAAAGCTTCTAGAGGTTGGTTAAGAATTTATAAATGGCATTTAAAATAATATGTATTTACTTGAATCAAACGCTTTAAAACATAATCAAATAATAATAATTAAGTGCACACGATAATGCTTAAAGCTTCAAAGTATGCGGTGCGGCTGCATGCATTTACGTTGGTATTGCATAGAATGTTATGCTTAGCAACAGCTCTTCTATTTATAGGCAGTTATTTATAGCTCTGAATCATTCAATTAGAGGTCTAGACTGTACGATCGGCTACAATGAAACAATATGCTATAGCGTTATATATCTTAAGCGCTACATTTTAAGAGTTGTTGTCGTGTGTCCAGGTGATTGCTAACTCAGTGTACGCGACGAGTAGAACGCCAATCTTAAATGGCTGCAACATGGTAATGTTTTACGATAAGAATTTTACTTGAGGCGATTCTCGGTAGAGACAACATTCTTCGTGGAAGATATGATTCCTGGCTACGCCTTTTTGTAATGCAATTTTTTACATTTCCAATTTTACTTGTGGCTGACATTCCATAGATTTATAAATTAATTAACACCGATAGCTCACCTTTGCATCCAAGTAAAAAATGTTTTCATGTTCCGTACTTCTAAATGAAAAAACAGGAACCACAGATGGTCACTTGCCTGTATGTACGTCTATCACGGTATAGTTTATTTTCTGCGTAATGAAACTATACCTTAAAAATTTCTTATCTAAACCAGCTTTAGTTACGATGAAATTTGTAATAGTTTGCATCCTGCAGACGGACATTGAATACTTTTTATCCTGGTAAAATAAAGAGTTCCCGCGGATCCTTGTTCTCTCGCTGGATCTATGATTTTCAAATTTCATTTAGATATCTTTTGTAATGACTTGTGATAGACAGTAAAAAGTCGCATAATTTACCCTTTTTAACGAGCATGATTCTGGGTTGTTAACCTATTTAATATTAATTAAACTAACATAAATATAATAAAACGTTTAATGCACAATTAGGTAACTTAGTTGACGATACCATATCCTAGCGGGTTATAAAAGAAGTAGTTGTGATGTTAAAAACTATGTTATCGTCAACGTTAATTATAGAATTTAAACGGTACATACTCAGTAGAATATTAGTAAATAGAACTCGAAGTCTATTAATACCGCTGTCGCTATAAATCAACGTACAAAAGTGAGTTTTACCTAGCTGCCCTTGCATGCATAAATTGAATACTTCTGGAATATGCTAATGAGCAAGTGTTCGACTGATGTCAGACACGCTTGCGTAGATCTCGCCCGACAAAAACTCAGCGTGCTTCATTATGCTTACGAGGCAGTGTGTTGGAATTTAAAACTCTCCTGTATTCAGAAACTGGTATGTTTAAATATGGTCAAGGTTAAGCCATTGTATTGGCTGGATATTAAATATTACTTACTGGCACGAGCAACTTTAAACGCGAAGGTAAGAAACATTTTTGTTAAACAGAGTATAGAGCACATTTACGCTGTAATAATATGGAATCCAAATAGAAAAAAATATTTTATCGGTACTTTAATTATTATCTGTTCATGTTACTTTCTCTAAAAAAATGCTTGCTGATAACAACTAACACAGAAAAATCCTGAGCTTCAATTCAAAATAAGTAACCTGCGTTGTATAAATAATTCAACCTGAGGAACTTATATTGTATTTTTTTAAACTTTTATTAAATTGTGAAATTAAATTTATTTTATAATTTTGTATGTTATTCTAATCAAAGTTTTAGGATTATCTACAGTTCTTGACATTGGCACCCATATAGATTTAGATTACTTTATCAGTGTAGTCAACTGCCGTGTTACCATTTTTCATGTGTACTTTGAACTAGGTTCCCATTTTCACGCTGACAACATTTTTTAATTCACTTGAAATTTCCCTTTAACTCACATATACCTGCAATATGCTATGAAGTTTAATATGTAACAACAAAAACAACAAAAAAATGGTCAACGAAGTATTTCTGATAACAAGAATTAGTGTTGTAAATAGTGAGTAATAATTCAATATATCTGTCATGAAAACTTGATTTTAATTTGTAAAATAGAATAGTATATGTACAGGAGTTTTATTTCGTCAAAATTACTATTTTTTGATTTTCATTTTGTAATTAAAAGTTAAAATGTTTAAGATTCTCATATTGCTTTATAATTGACCTACATTTTTAGGCTTTAAAATCTTGGTTGGCTGTCCTCAATTCTGCAGTGCGTCAGTAATTTTAGCGCATGCGCGTACCGACGAATACACCATAAATACTTTCAGCTCAAAAGACTACTAGATTGTTATCTATGCAAGATTTGGATCAGAGGTTATGTGTTTATGCGTGTGGTGGTACAATTTTTCTCCAAATAGGTAATATGATAAATTTGGATTAGGTTATGTGCAGTACGGTAATATATTTTAATATGAGATTCTGTGCTTTAAAGTTTGTTTTACGATATTGATACTGGCACTGCAATGAAGTTATGGTATCCCTAACTTGATGTTGGATACGAGGAATGTTTACGAACTAATTGAACAATTTAATTATATTAGTAATTGACATTATTTGTACATATTTTGTTATAATTATAAAGACGTCACGTTTGGGAGTTAGTGAATTTGTGTCACTGCCAGGGTAATCTCTGGATCTACTGAAGCAATTTAGAAAATTTGTTCACAAAAATAAAGCCACATAATTTGTGAGTGCAATAGGCTTTATATTCACCTGAACACAAAATAATTTTACCGAGTAGTCGAGTTTGCAAAGTAAGTCGGAGAAAAACATTCAAACTAAAACGTTTTTTACAAACTCTGCCTTAAAGATTAGAGATATATAATTGAATTCTATAGAAAAAATATAGAACTTAATAATGCCAACAGAAAAGTTAGTAATAGCATACATATAACTTTTATATTTAAGTTAAAAACAGTTGTTTTTCATATTAAAAAAATAATTAAAATCGTTAGGTTATGTTTATTAATTACTAGCGTACCCAGCCCGCTTCGCCGGGCTGGATTTTGCTTTATTTTATTTAAACAGTAAACTTACATCATTAAATTTTTAATTTAAGTCTCATAATTTATTAAATCATTTATTTCTCTCCGTATTCATTCTCTTCTATTCTCTTCTCGAGCGGGTGAAGATCATTATCTACACCTATGTACACCCAACAATAGAATATTATCATAGTAAATAAAAGCTGTATTTGACAGTTCAAAAATAGGAGTGCTCCGATCGTCACCAAACTTTACAGGATTACTCGCCAGGTCAATCCGGAGATTCCCTGAAATTTTCATTGAAATCAATCCAGCCGTTTCGGAGCCTATACGGAACATACCCACACACTTTTTTTATATATATATATATATATATATAGAAAGATATTATCAAAAACTATTTATTCATATAATTTGGACGAATGGTTAAAGAGATAATACGAGATACGTAAGGAAACGCGACAAAGTCGTAATCTTTTCATTAATATAAAATTATTCTATTAGATGGATTTTTCTTATATGTTCAGCATGCCAATCTATTTAGAAATAATCAATGATAGCTTTTATGGGGTTGGAACTGAAAAGGACTGTATAATAGTTTGATACCAAATAATAACATTACATCTTATCTTATACTACTATATAAAGCGGAAGCTGAGTTTGTTTGTTGGTTTTTTTAATTGAAAGCGATGATCTCAGGAACTACTTTTCCGATTTGAAACATTATTTCAGTGTTAAGGCTTATAGGTGTTAGGCTATATGTGTAAGGCTATAGGATATATTCCTTATGCTAAGACCAATATGAGCATAGCACCAGTGAAGAATGTTTGATAATCGGGGTTATTTTCCCTTTTGAGTGCTTCCGCTGCGTGCGCTGCGTAAACGGTTAAAGTTTCAATAAAATCATGTATCACATAGTTGTTTCCCATTAAAAGTTCAAAAAAAAGTCTGTCACAGCATATGTCTGTCTTTTAAGATTGACTTATAGGGGAATTAAGTCGCGAGGGCCCGCTATTTTTGTATTATTTATATTTATTTTGACTTATTTTATTATTTTTTCTTTTATCGAATACTTGCACATTGATTTCATTGAATGTGACGGCCTATTACTTACTTACTTCGTATTTACTATCACTTATGTACGAATAAATATTTGCCATAAAAGTTTCTTACAGCTCATAGATATGTCGTTCGTCGGCCGTATTTGAGACTGGATGAAACAAAAATACGTCATTATAAAGAAATAAATACATAAATGTGTAAGAGAGAATGAGATTGAATACATAACACATTTTAAATCCAATTTCGGATACCATGGAACCTGAATAATATGAAGACAAAGAACACAACACATCAATGTAAGGAGAGAATGGGATGGAAAATGCATTCTTTTGAAAATTGCACAAGATACCTTTTTCAATTTAAGTTATTATGAAAGAGAAATGTTTCTGTAGCTTATATTTTCCTATTTAGTTATTGGTCCGTCCGTGGACGTTAAATAAAGTAGTAGATAGAGAGAACTACTTATAAAAATGAAATGTAAATAATGAAGTATCAAGAGCTGCCGCGTCGCGTTCGCCCGCACCTCCGAGGAGGCGGTGGGCGTCTCGCGCGAGCAGGACGGCGCGGCGGTGCGCGCGCGCCGCGACCGCACTGTTTTAAAAATGAGCGCTTCTTTCAAACGACTGCAAAAGAGAGCTTCTGATTTCCGACCGGTGTAATAATACCGGTGTGAGCGACTGACGTGCTTGGCCACTCGGGGTGCCTAACTAACGCTAGATTATCTACAGGCGATTCCTTTGTAATATGTGGTTCGCCTCGAATTCAGACCTTGCGCTCTGTGGCAAAAACTTTTTCCTTTTACGGGTACACACTACTTTTTGTTATGTATAAGTGAGTCGGTGAAGTCCGTCGCTATAGGGAAACGTGACAAGAAATCTCTTTACGAATTTTTGTTTTTTATTTATGTTTCAGATTGTCACGTAGTGTATATATTGTTTTCCATATTTAATTATGTTTTGGGCTTGTATAGTATTTTATGTGTTTTTGGGCCTTGTTGCCTGAATCAAATAAAAAAAAGACCACAAAAAAGACAATTGTATCTTACCTGTCTTAAATTGTATGCAATATTTTCTTGTGTGTAGTGTAAAGTTTATTTTAAATTTTTAAGTCAATAATAAAAACACATTTTCTCAAAGAAAGTCTCTTTCTATTTTATTTGCTTTTATTCATTTAATTACAGTTGCTTTTTATTATTTTTAAAACATACTTTACACTAAAAAGTAGTGATAATATTGTTGTCATTCGAAGACAAGTTAGTTAGTTGTCAGTGAGTGATGTAGGCTGCAGGTTACCGTGGGAACTACTACTGCACTGATGTCCACGGGACTCTAGTTAGCTTCGCAAGGGGTTATATGTGCTTCTCTATAGGTCTATGGGTTTTTGGACAGGGGGTGCCAGGAAAACCCCAATAATAAAAAACATTAAGTAATTATCTATACTTATAATAAAAATGTAACAGGTCAAATTCTGTACATTGAAGATTAAAAAAAAACGTTTTGGAGAGCACCTATAACCGATACTGAAGCCAAAACTGTAATTTTTTTCATTCGTGTCTGTCTGTCTGTACCTGGGCCGCGGATCACGCTGAAACAACATGAATGAATTCAAATGAAACTTCGCACGATTTGAGGTCTTACTACGAGGTAGAACGTAGGAAACTTTTTATCCCGAAATACAGCTCGGTTCCTTCGGGAGAGGGGATGAAAGCGTTTGACTATTCATCACCATCACTCTGTCACATGTTAACCGATTTCAATAATTCTTTTTAAACTCGATAGGTTATATAATCAGGTTAGTTTTGCCCCAATTTCATTTAGATCTGAAGAATATGATTGGAGATAGAAGACAGAACTCCTCAGCGTATAGCAGCAGACCGCTCGCATAAGGCTTAACGATACTGAATATATAAAGTGTTGTCACATTTATGAGGGTGGATACCAAATTGCCTTTCAAACATCCGAAGACGGGCGCCCATCCATTAACTGACTTGGGTCAATGTTGCTTACCCACTGCTATTAACTTTCAAGTATCTTGTGCTGCTCAAACATTATTAATGAAGGAGGTAATTTGTTCCAGGAAATTAAAGTATTTTAATTGAGGCAAAACGGGAGTAAGTCCTCGGGACGGAAATTTCCGATTGATAATGTTTACGTGATTGAAAGTTTCAAATAGTGGGACACCTTTTGTCATTTGTTTTAATATCTTGAAATACTATCTTTACTTTATATCATATGTATATTTGGCACATCCGGTACGATTGAAAAAAACTGTACGTTTGGTATCTGATTTATTGAGGTAAGTGTAGATTATGTAACAGTACGCCTTATCCCGTAATTTACGCGTTAATAATAAGGATATTCTCGATTATGATGAATTAATAAAATCAAGTAATTCGTTTTTTAGGGTAGATGGGTACGTTCAGTTTTCATGTAAAACCAAGCATATAAAAAATGGCAAACAAAAATTAACATTTACCTATGTGTGTGTAAATATAACTAGTCGTAAAATATTGTATTGTGTGTATACCTCGGTAAGGTATATTTAAAATAACCTCTTTTACGTTTCCATAGTAATCGATGACCCCCCATTGATGACCTTATGTATTTTACTTATTTTCACAGCATTGTGTCCTATGGCATTTTATTATGGGGTAATGCTGCTGATATAGATTCTATTTTCGTCCTGCAGTAAAGGGTTGTTCGTGCGAAATATAAAATAGGCCCAAGAGAGCCATTAAGGGATAAATTTAAAGAATTTTAAATAATGACGTGCATAGTCAGTACATAGGTATATGATAATTTAATTTATGTCCATAAAAATATATCAAAATTTAAAAAGAAAATGGACTGTAGCAATATTAATATTAGAAGCAAAAATAAACTCGTTGTGCAGTTTACTAGGCTACACAAAATTGCTAATTCATTCAAGGGCAATTGTATATTATTTTATAACAAATTTCCAAAGGAAATCTTTGAGATGTCTCTCAAAACGTAAGCTTACCTACAGAAAAATCCTATTATAATATTGTGGCGGTCTCCACATTACATAACTAGATGGCGCTACTAAAATCCTACATCGCGCTAGCGAAGTGTTCACAAAGAATGCCTATATATACAACTTCCAAAAATGAATGTTCGGACCTCTGTACCGAGCACGATCACCCGCTCGGAGGAAGATCTTCCTATTGTTACGGTCGAGCGTATCACCAAAGCTCCCGTACAATATTAAAAATTACTTGAACGATAAAAAAGCTCGGGTGTGAATTGCTCTAGCTTTATAGCTTAATATAAATTTACTGGAAGATGGTGACAACAAAAAAAATATTTACCCGGCTAAGTTTGTTGTGGGCTCTTCTTAGACCAGGGCGCGTTTGGAACCCTCGTAGCTTTAGATTTAAGTTGGCGAACGAAGTTCTTACCATCCCGTTACAATTATGTAAACAAATATGCATGAACGCTTCATAAGTGCCTGTAATAGGCCTACATGAATAAAGAAATTTTGAATTTGAATTTGAATTTGACCTTAAATGTGTTTCACGCCTGGCTGTTATGGCTGCCACCGCGTATTTCTTTAGAATAATTCGTTTTTTATTTTGGTTGATTGGATCGATTCAAGGAAACAGTTGTTAACCAAAAGAGTCGGAGAATACTGCAATACCCCATTGGTATATTCGTGATAAGGCTCCCTATTTCTTAGCCATGTACCTATAAGAGAGTGCACAGGCGAAGTCGCGGGTAAGTCGCGGGTAAGCGCAGTAGGTAGGTACCTATAATGAAACAAATGACACCTGATACTTTCACCGTAAATTGAAGTCAGCAACGCCCCAGATATAGAGCGTCGATCTTAATAGAACAACCGTACGGATTCCGGTTTGATCCGGAACTGGCGCCGCGCGGGGGGCCGGACGCCGGACGTCCATTTCCCGGAAAAGTGAAACTGTGCATGGGGAAACCATACCGCAATCATATTTTGTCATGAGATGTGACAGGCGATAATTGTTACGTCATAGCTGCGTCTTCGCGATACACCACACTATTATTAACAACTTCGTTCAAACTTAGTTCATTTGTACCTTTTTTACTCCCTTGTGACTAGTGGTTAGATGGTCAACTGCGGTTCTCGAAGATCTTGGTTCGGTTCCTGGGTAGGTAAGCATTTTATTTGGTAAGCTATACCTGTGTTTAGGTGTATCTATTCTCACGGTTACTTTTTCCGGTGCTCTTCGAGATAAAAAGACATATGTCCACATCCAGAAACCTAACTATATGAGTGCAAAGTTTGATTAGGATCGGTGCAATGGTTGAGCCTAACATAGGTAACAAACAGATGGACACACATTGGCATTTAGGTATACTATTAGTATGGAATGGCAATGGACTAATACATTTGTACCGGGCTACCCTACGGCTCCCCGCATACACATCAACATTATTGACAACTAGCTGTTGCCCGCGACTTCGTCTGCGTTTGATTTTGTTTTTTGATGTAGCATCAAATTTAGTTGTAGATCTAAAAAAAATTAAAGTATTCAGTATCGCTAAGCCTTAAATGAGGGGTTTGCTGCTGTCCGCTGAGGAGTTCTGTCCTCTATCTCCAACCACAGTTTTGGCCTCACACCTCTATGGTACAAAAATAATTATTTAAATCGGCTATAATTTGTCGGAGTTATGATGTAAAATCGTCAAACACTCATCCCCTCTCCCAAAGGAACCGAGCTTATTGTCGGGATAAAAAGTTTCCTATATTACTTCTAACACTTCCAAGAATATATGGAGGTAGGGATATAACTGCATATTGACATATGTATTGCCTGCGTATTGAAGTGCTATATAATATTGTCTTTTTTTGTACTACTACAAGTTTGCCCTTGACTGCAATCTCACCTGGTGGTAAGTGATGCTGTAGTCTAAGGTGGTAACGGTTTAACCTGTTAGTTGTATGGCATATATACTAAAACCATACCCTTATCGGTATCTACGCGTACAGTAGGGTTCGTAGCTAGCCACTGCAGGAGCCTCCCACCAATAGACCAGAGAAAACTCAGAAATTGCAAATTACTAAATAGCCCTTGCTGAGCACCGAACCCGGGACCTCCAACTTAAAACGCAGCGCTGCTTCAAATATAAACAATATAAATACATATTGACAATGTGCATTATCGACGGCCGACTGGCGCAGTGGGCGGCGACCCTGCTTTCTGAGTCCAAGGCCGTTGGTTCGATTCCCACAACTGGAAAATATTTGAGTGATGAACATGAATGTTTTTCAGTGTCTGGGTGTTTATCTTTATATTATAAGTATTTATGTATAAAAATATTCATCAGTCATCTTAGCACCCATAACACAAGCTACGCTTACTTTGGGCAAGATGGCGATGTGTGTATTGTCGTAGTATATTTATTTATTCATTATCATCATATCAACACTTCAGGGCACGGGTCTCCTCCCACAGTGAGAAGGGGTTAAGATCTTAGCCCACCATGCTGGCTCAGATTGGTGGACATCACACACCTTTGAGAACATTATGAAGTACTCTCCTCACGATGTTTTCCTTCACCGTTAAAGCAAGTTGTATTTTAATTGCTTAAAACGCACATAACCTAGAAAAGCTAGAGGTGGCCGGGAGCTGGGATTCGAACTCGGTCCCCCAAACTGAAGTTGAAGTCCTACCCACTGGGCTCTAACCGCTTCCTTGACAATATTACATTGTCAATTGTGTGCGGGCAGCCTAATTATGACATTAAATACATTTCAAGCGCTCGTTGACATCATCCCATGAAGCTGATTGCATTGTAGTTGTGTAACTTGTAAAGTGTGCACGCAGCTGGTCTGCTGAAGGTGGCGGAAGGTGATCAGACTATCTCCACCAGAGACAACGCGGAATCACCCAGGGTTGCTCTTAAGATTGAGCTCGAAGCAACTTCGGAGTGTGTGAAGTTTACCGTGTCAGTAGCCAACTGTACTACTGTATCTTTTATCTATCTAACTCTACCTATATCTACTGGTAATCAAACTGTTACTGGGCGATTACTGTACATTCAATTATTGAAAGGAAATGAAATGTGTTTATTTGTATGAATCCCTACTAATATTATAAATGTGAATGTAAGTTTGTTTGTTACGCTTTCACGCAAAAACATATCAGGCAACCCCAACATATAAAATTTGGTCAATTTTATATAAACAACCTAGTTCTGAGGCTTCAATTGCAGAAATTCATCAATTGAATAAAACGCATTGCTCAATTGCCACTTTTTTAATATATTTGGAATTTATTTTTTTGACATTTTGAGATTTTGGAATTGCATTAAATATTTTTACACACCTGTAATTTTACTTTAGTTAATAATCCGTTAGCTTCATATCGATAAAGAATTTTCTTTGTTAGTGATAGAAGATGAATCCGTCGTTCGCCAAAATCTTCTTCAAATCTTCACCCACTCATTTACTAACTTTTGACAACGCTGCTTACCTAGAGTATTTTTAATCGACTATGTAATTGCAATTTACTATTTTTTAATTCTGCTACTTAGTCCAAAAAACTCTCGATTATTACCAGTAATTTATGATAGAGAATGAATAGAATAATAGGTAAAGTATAACGGTAGTAGGTCCCCGGGATAGTCATTTGCGATTGACAATGTTGATTGCGAAAAAGCGGGTACGTCTGTTTGTTTGTTTGTTATCTGTTCGGCTCAGCCTTCACCTATCTTAATGATTTTTGGCACAATTTGTATCCGGCACATAACCCACAAAGCGTAGAATACAGGTTTTTTTTTGCATGCATCAGGCATTCGAGCGATATACATTGTACAATATTATCCCCGGGAAAAAAGCTGTTCAGGCGGTTCCTACGGGGTGCTTTAAAAACTTGAACAAACGTGGACGAACAAAGTCGCGGGCAGCAGTTATATTATAATTGCGAAGGATTGAGACATAAATTAATAGCAGTCTGGAATAGCAGCTTTCTTCATTCCGATCCCGGGGAAATGTGCGGTTCTCGAGGGATAGGTTTGTTCTTCACAGAACGAAATGTTATTAGGTAGTGCAGTGGCAGGTCGGGGGTCAGAGAATGGCATAAACAAAATTTCCACGTGAACAAAGTCGCGGGCATCAAGTATTAATATCACAAGTTCGAAAGGAACTCTGCATGTTTATCTGTTACCGTTTGACGCCTAAACAAATCAATATAATTAGAACAAAGACTGTATTCTAGTTAAGGATAAGATCCGCTATAGTCCGGAAACAGGCAATTCCCGTGGAAAATAGCCTAAAATAAGTATTGTGTGATTATTTAACGCGTAGGTAATTAATGTGTAACAAAACCGAATACTAATCGCATTATTGTACGATGTAATTCTGTCAGCCTCGTGACCCTGGTGCCATACATTGGACTCAATGGCTGCAACTGTTTTGCGGAGACCTAAATATCAATTTTGGACTAAAAATAACTCGCTAAAGCTGAAATGACGTTTACCAAAAAGGTCGTCGTCAGGTCGTCGACCTCTAACGCTGGTTGGCGGGTCCTTCAACTGGGCTTTTTGGTCTTTTTGGGCATTTGATAAAACCTGTCTGTACGAACCTGGTCCATATCAGCCGGACACTTAATTTTGGGAATTAAGCGTCCGGCTGATACCTACCTTTCTATAAGCTCGTTGCCAGACTTTGCTCGCGTTAAAGAGCGTTGACCTCAATTATCTTAAAAATATATATCCCCCCTCCGAATACAAGGTACCGTTAGTTAGCCAAAAGTCTGTCTTGTACTCGAATCTCTTAACTAATGTAATGTCGCCCCTTTCACTGTTGTCTTTTAGTACAGGCCATTTTTTTATTAATTTTGATAATGATAAAAATGAAGGACTAAGCGGATTGCCCACCTGATAGCAAGTGGGAAGCCATCGCATGTAAACAGAGCAACACTTCACAGCGTATGCAGTGAACACGTGAAACAGAATGCTGTCCTGTGTCCATGTACCTGAGGCGTAGGTGTTTAGCCCCATGTGCCTGTAATTACACCGGGAACCGTCCGGCACTCAGCAACTCTGCTGCAGTAGTACCCTACCGGATGTGCTCTGTCACAAAAAGCTCTACTACTTCTTTAGTTGAGAGTCTACTACTACTCAGAGTAAGTAACGTAAAATTGATATTTTGTGTGGGTGCTCCAAAATCATATTTAAAATGTAGTACTTTCAACTAATTCTGAATTACCTTTGAAGCAAAATTGTTTGTTTGTAGCGACTCCATCATAGGGTTGAAAGGCAGGCAGACTATCAAGAACCTCAGCAGTGCCTCGTTTCTAAAAAATCTTTACTCCCCAAACAACACGATATCAAATAAACGACGCGATAATATTATATTTCGAGGAACGCGATAATATTATAGGAGGAATCGAAATCGCATGTTTTTTATTTTGTTCTAGCACTAAAGTCCTCATAAATGTGTCCACTTTATGTATTCAGTATCGCTAAGCCTTAAATGAGGGGTTTGCTGCTGTCCGCTGAGGAGTTCTGTCCTCTATCTCGAATCACATTCATCAGATCTACACGAAATTTAGGCTATAAACAGATATTAAAACCTCTACTTACAGTACAAAAATAACTATTTAAATCGGGATATCATTTGAGTTACGGTGTACAATTGTCAAACACTTTCATCCCCTCTCCAAAAGGAACTGAGCTTACTGTCGGGATGAGAAGTATCCTTTGTTACTTGTAATACTTCAAGAATATGTGTACAAAGTTTCATGAAGATTCTCACGTCACGTGGCAGTAACCGGGACCGTAAACTGTTAGCGTGCTCTGTTTGTCACGGGGGGGAAAGCGACCAGTCCCAACATTTCGACTGGTACCTACTCAACACTCAATTCTGGACGCCACTCGGGAGTGGAACCAACGCCACCTTGATATATAGTCGAACACATCAATAGACCACCGAGGCTGTTCAATGAGCGGGATAACGTAAATTCCCAGAGCCCTTCCCGCTGCGATATATCTTGCTTATCTTGGATGTATATTAGAAATATTTCGGAGAGTGTGCCATCAAACTGCAAGGCATCGTTACGAAGTTGATGTTCCAGACTCGTACAAAGCGTTTTGATTCCTCGTTCCAATTCGCACCGCAAATATCTGGAATACTCTTTCGGCTTCCGTCTTCCCCGATTCCTATAATATGGGCTCCTTCAAATGAAGAATGAACAGGAATCTTTACATACTATTGGGTGTGATTGGTGTCAAGAAAAAAAGAATGCAAAGAAACGTGACCTACAAGGTCATTTCACTATCAATTCTCGTCCATAAATTATGAACCGCAGTCTCGGTTGTTTCACTCCAAAAACCGCATTTAAACCGGTAGAGCATCCGTTTGCAAGTTACTATGTCATAGACACATTGACGGGCAAACCTGCCAAACTTATATAAGTATTAACTTATATAAATGACTGCAAGTACTGTGGGGCGATGGTTGAGCAACGTTGACAATATTCACCAAATATTGAAGTCTCCTGAGACTGAAGTGAATCGAAAAAGCACCTGTACCAAAATACGCACCCACCGAAAACAATAAATTAATTAAATAAGAACTAATTATCAGTAGGTTAAAATACGTATTAATTTGATAAAATATCTGGGACATATCAAGTTAAAGTTATCAAAAGTTTAATTATTTACCCATTTTATAAAACTTGATTTAAAAAAAAATACTTAAGTTGGTATAACTTTTAAACCAGAAGTTGCTTTTTTTAAAACTTTTTTCTATCTTGTTTTGTTTTTAGTTCGATTAACCAATAAACTGGGGTTTTTCGCTTTTTAAAACAGTTTTTTTAATATTAGCGTAATTGTAAGTTTATTTATTTCCACGCGAAATGAATAATGATGTAATACGTTCTACAAGTCAGTTCCACTCGCATGCAGCCGGTGGCATGGAGTGGCGGCGCATCGCTGGTAGCTGATAACGCTGTCTGTTATCAGCGCACTCGCGAGTGCTCAGCTAATTGTACAATGATTCTTCTGTAATTGCCGTCACCGAGCCAGAGTGTGATGAAGCAGAGTTTCAGTTTCAAATGACCAAGAGAAATACTAACTATCTGTTAATAATATAGTAGAATGTGTTTTATTAACTGGCGCTTGCCCGCGACTTCTTTTGCGTTTATCTAGGTTCTCCAAAGGTACCGCTGTGCTTTTTCGTGACATTATGTATGTGATGCAAGCTATCTCTATACAGGATAATTTTTTTTCAGTGCGGATATTTTAATTTGTCATATATGAACCAAATTTATGAATATATATATATATATTTACTAGCCGTTTCCAGCCCGCTTCGCTGGGCGAATTGAAAAAGGAAATAAATTACATTTTATGTTTCATTTTTATTTATTTTTTTCATATTTTTATTATTCTCCTTTTTTTTTATTTTTGTATGAACATAAATAGGCCCCGCGGATAGAACTGTAAGCATCGATATTGTTTAGACTTACTCAAATTCCAAATTCCATCGATTTAGCCTGTATCTTTCATCCAGGTGATTTTTCTCACTAATATTCATTGTAACTTTCAATGTGCAATCATTATAACATTTCCGTGCCTTTCTTCCAAAAATTAATAATAATTGACATGAAGAAAAAAATTTGAAATGAGCATTGAAAGTTTAAGTTAAAGTCATTGCAAGTCTCATATGTGAAGTTGAAATCTATCTAGGTTCAAGTGCGCCGAATTTTCTGTTAACTAAAATTTTCTCCGTGACATCAATTTTTTATAGAAAATTAATTGTGCATGTTTTTTATGAATTGTATTGGAATAAGTAACTAAATTTCTTTTCCACATCTCATGTGCTTGGAAAATGCATTCATTTTAATCTGTTACATTTCCGCGATCCCGCAATAAAAGAATTCGTCGGTTATGTAGTCTGCAAAAGTAAAATGAATGTAAAATTCTTAGTCCGTTGATTGGATAGCTACATGTAAAGTTAAGTTTTTGAAACCTCTCAATGACTTTTTCTCCGCTGCCAAAAAGACGATTGTTGTAAGGAAATACACGAATATCTCTACATACACGAAGCTCCCCACCAAATTTGGAGTCTGTAGAAGTTACAGGTTAGAAATAAAAATTTTAGATTTTAACACCCACCCCCGCAATTCCTGTCGGAAGTAGACTTTATTGAAATCCATTTTGAGATGTTCTTTATGTGAATAATAAAAGATTCCTACCATATTTAGAATTTTTAGAAGCTATATTTCGAAATTGAAATTTTTTATTGTTAACACCCACCCCCGCGAACCTTATTGGAGGTGATTCATTGTAAAATCCGCTCGAAGATCATTTTTATATTACATATAGAATACTCTCACTAAATTTGGAGTCTATAGGAGCTATCGCTTGGAAATTGAAAATTTTCATTGTTAACGCCCCTGCAATCTTCTTTGGGGTGGGATATCGTAAAATTTGTTCATAAATCATTTTTACATCACTTATAGAAAATTCCTACAAAATTTGGAGCTTGTAGGAGCTTTAGCTGGAAAATTAAAAATATTAATTGTTAATACCCACCCCCGCAACCTCCTGTGGGGTGAGCTATCGTAAAATTCGTTCATAGCCTATTTCTACACCTCTTACAGAAGATTCCTACCAAATTTGAAGTCTATAGGAGCTATAGTTTAAAAACGGGAATTGTTCATTGTTAACGCCCCCGCAATCCCCTTTGGGGAATGAATTTCTTAAAATCTATTCATAGCTGTCCTCTACATATAGAGCAAAACTAATATTCCTACCAAGTTTCACGTTTCTAAGTCTTATGGTTCCCGAGATTTCGTGGTGAGTGACTATTTAGATGGGAATTCTTCGATTATCATCGAAATTTTTAACTTTTTATCGGGCTTTTTTAAAATTTTCTTACATACAAAACTTTCTCCTGACAATTCTGAAGATAAAAAAAAGCCCAATTGGTCCAGCCGTTCTCCACTACCGTGAGTAGATTCTTAGCTGAATGTAAAAAACCATAATCCGTTTAATACACTCTTTTGAAATCCATGAAAACAAAAGAATCAAAAGAAAATGCTTATCTTTTGTTTTTATTAGCGGGATAAATGTTCATAAAAGTAAAACAGCAATAAAAAAATGAAGGAATGTTGGAATTCAAAAAATAGATAGCCATAAACCATCTAGGAAAAATTTCGCATCGAATGGTGGTAGTTTCGTGTCGATACGATCAGTGATTTAGGCGTGATTGAGCCTCAAAGGAAGACCATTTTCATTATATATATATAGATTTATATGTTTGACCTAACGATACAGAAATTAACGGTTACAAAAGATTAGTCCCCGGAAGAGATAATTTTGGGCACCCTAAAATGGCTCTCAGCTCTTAACTTGCGATCAACGTTCCGTTCTCGCACTCGGTCCTATCGTCGCAGCGGTAATTCCATAAAATAAAGCACTTAAAAACTTAAACAATTAAAATTTAAAAACTCATTACTTACCTATGCATGCCACACATTACGATGTATTCTTTTTCCGCAATCTCACCTGGTGGTAAGTGAAGATGCAGCCTAAGATTGTAGTGGGCTATTATTTTTTTAGGTATATACCGTTTAGGAGTAGCCATTATTTGCTTATTTTGTGCTCGGACATGGTAAAAAAAAAATATGAAAAATTTAGTGGAAATATGTTCAACCGATACCGAACCAACAAAAAAAATCCGCAGTGGTTTTAAAATTATCCTGTATTATATATTAATTTCATCAAGATTGTTGAAGGTTGAGCATAACATAGATCACACGCAAAGAGACAAACAGGCGCACTTTCGCAATCAGCATTGTCAAATGTGATGCATTAGCGTCCGTGTCTGGGGTGACTACTGGGGTGTCACCACCTATTTTACTATATAATGACTGCTAATAATTTGGAGATGTGTGCCGTAGAATTTACCTTACTTTCAGTTTTCTATCACTAATAACGAATACTTAATTAAGAGTCAACATAGTTGACTTGTATGCTGAAGATTAACTAAGACAACTTCTACCATTTTCATGAAGTGTCAGCAGCTACAACGTCATAATATTACATGTAGCAAGTGTGTACTTATCATGTAACATTAAGTTTGTTGTCTCGTATGTCCAGAGATATTCACCAGATCTTCACGAAATTCAAGCAGATTTTAAGTTATTTAAAAAAATACTTATGTAAATACTTTTTGAAATGACAGAAATAATGACGTGTGAGATTGATAAAGTATTTCATCCCCTCCCCTGAAGAAAAACTCTTTATTTTTCGGGATACAAATAGCTTCAATGTTTACCCGGAGTATGGGCTAAATCCGCTAAGTAATACCCGCATGATACAAAGAAAATAAAGAAAAACAGTTTTGGGTTCTCTCTTCATATTTAAGCTTCTCCTGATAAAAACATTCAGAATATGTTTATTAAATGTACTGGAATATTTTAGTCACTACACAGTTTATAGTTTTCTTTACGCATTACTCTTACTTACTTATACGCATACAACTTGCAATGTTTTTAATGTGTCATGGACTTTTGTCACCTGCGATTGAACTCCTAAACTGTATCTGCACTAACAACCGTCGGGTCGACTTAGATCGTACTAGATACGTAGACACTGTGGATCTGCTGCCAATGAGGTATCTAAGCCACATTATGGCACACAGAAAGTGTCAAGGTATATCACTTCCTTCCGGTGAATTTAATGGACATACCCACTAAAATTATATAATTTAGTGGCTACAGTAGCCATACAAACTTACTGGAATTTTATGACATCAAGGACACCACCTAATATGATTGTAAGAGCATATAAATATTTACATTATGGTAATAGGTACAATCAATTAGGTTACAATCAAGAGAAAAATTTCTGCGCCTATCTATGGGCCTACTTAAACAAAGAAATATTTGACTTAAATTTTTAACTAAAATATCTCGGACACAATACAAATTGATCCCGCAGGTTAATTAATAAATCGTAAACAAGTTCATTTATAAAACTCTTTTAACTCTTATACAGGTAAGTATCGAGGCTGACACAATATAATATGAGAGTTGCAACTATCGTGCAACGGGTGCGTTTAGTTCCATGAAAACTTGTAATTTACGCATGAAGTCGCGGTCATCAGCGTGTTTATTTAAAAAACTATGTGACTATATCATGCAAGTGTTATGTAACAGAAAGTATATCGCCGGTAACCGGAACTTACCTTATTTTGAAATCAGTCTCCAGCTTTCCGCATCAAGGAATCTGAAACAAACAAAATAATTTGATAAGATACCATCGGCATTATGATAAACCCCATTACTGGTTCACAACTGGGCAAGGGTTTTTGTATCTAAAACTATTTTACAATACTGTTACATTAAAACTGCTAAAAAGTGATGGCTGGTTACCAACCTTGTCGTCACTTCTTCCCCAAAGAAAGGTGGTTTACCTAAATGGTTATGGTTAAATAAACCATTTAGGTAAATGGTTTATCTTTAATTTTCGTAATTGTAATAGGTGTTAAGTTAGGATTGTTATGAGTTGCCATAGCACTCGCGTCCAGTTAGCACCTGGACCAGCCATCGGCCAGCGACCCAGAGCGTCCACTGTCACTACCCGCACCGTACCAGGATACCTAATCAGATCAGGAATGCCCATCGGACCAGGCTTCCTCACCAGACGACGGTACAAAAATAAAAAAAATATGTTTGTTTAATGTATATGTTCTCTTATATGCCTGTAGACCAGACTTTAACTTATTTAATTTATTTAATACAAAAAAAAACATGTTATTTCTGCGAAGTGACATTACACTGTGAAACCAAATATGTGATTCGATAACGTCGAGTAGTGAAGTAATGGTTAATGGTTTGAAGTAATGCGTAACAGAGCAGTAACAAGTAGACTTATTGAATAATTTATTTATTTGTTTTATCAAATTAATAAAAGTCGTACACGACAAAAGTTGTTAGATTTAATGCAAACAACTACAAGCCGAGACCGTTCTGTTTTTTTAAAACCTGTAGTTGAAATTTCTGAGAACATACCCAGATGTGTAGGTTATGAAAATAATTGCATCTAAATCCGTTCACCCGTTAGAGCTAAGTAACTAAAGTAAGTAAGTAACTATTAAGGGTTTTTTTATTGATTTACTTAAAGTAAAAATTCAAGAATATTATAATTATTTTATCAAGGGTTCCTATACAGCAATGTGAGATTGCCTCACAGCTGAGCATATTCCACCTACGGCAAGTGCAAGACGTACACGAGAAATGTATCGCCTCTGAAAATACGCCAAGACGCAGATGACGTCACTGGCGCGCAAGATATGCACGTCGCTTGGGGCTATCTGTCCCACACAAGCGTTCGCTGACGTGGAATAGGCAAGGCCGCGGCGCCGTCAATACATATGAGCAAGCAAAAAACACGGCCCGCCCTATGGCTATCTATCCTAACCGTCTAAAAAACCACGTGCACGGGGGGCGGCCCCTCGCCCGCGCGCCGTGCGCCCGGGAACACCATTGGGCAGCGGACGCTCGTTTTGTTGTGAAGGGCGCCGGCACCGTGGAATATAGCTTTTCCTTAAACCACTCTCAAAAACGTAGGTCCTTTTGGATATTGAATTGCTATAATTTTTAGTGTAGAAAGGCAGTTCTTCCAGTAATGGGAGGGATGACTGCTGGATGCAAGAGGTGGCCGCTAATTGCAGACCTC
This sequence comes from Pararge aegeria, assembly GCF_905163445.1. Taxonomy (NCBI): domain Eukaryota; kingdom Metazoa; phylum Arthropoda; class Insecta; order Lepidoptera; family Nymphalidae; genus Pararge; species Pararge aegeria. The sequence continues at coordinate 18,772,582 of NC_053191.1, forward strand.
AGTTTGACAACCAGTTATGTTCGGAGTATCAGTGCGTTATGAAACTTGAAGCAAGTATCCAAGATACCCATATAGCTCAACGAGTTGCTAAGCTAAAATGAAGCACGGCGAAGCACATAGCTTAGGGGCCTTAAGGGTTTTTAGCTGCTGGAGTGACGAATCCACAGCGTCAGTAAATTCTCGACTACGTAGACAGTTGGTGAGTGGAAATGCGTAAAAAAACCCACGCCTTGCAAATTGATCGTTTAAGACTATTATGATGAAAGCTTTAGCAGACAAGGTTTTAAGTTTTAGCGATATTTCTGGCGGAAATATTAAGTATTTGCACAATTTTCTCATCGTTGGAAGAACTTGTATTCGATTCCCGACTGGGACTTTTATTTGGTGCTATTACTTCATATTTATAAATGTTTTTCAAATGCTAGAGTATCCTCATTCAAGAAAATGCAGGTAATTATTTTAAATTCAAGGGTTGTTATTTAAATTTCATCACAATGTCTTACTTGTGCAAAAGCTATTTAAATAATCGAGCAGAATAATGTGTAATCGGTATGCGGACACAGTGTAGTGGCGCCGTACAAGCAGGGGACGTCTGGGGCAGTGCTACAGTTCGCCCTCACACTTGCGACACAGTCAATATGTATCTATCAGTCTATAGATGCAAATTCGTAAAGAAAAATATACAACTTTACAATGTATTAAAAAGTAAGAAAATGAACAACGTTTTCAAGAAAATACGAAAAAAAATTAAATTATGTAATTAAAGTAATCAAAACAAGCACTCCCAACGTCCATACGCACAATGTCCATAAAAATATTTAACTGAAAAAAGAAATACCTTATTGAGCATTGTTTTTATTTAGTACTTAGATGATTTTTTATATTAGAGAGATGATAATTGAACATCCTTTATTAAATCGGTTTCCCTACTCAATATTCTTTCCCAGATGGAGTCTTAGTAATTCTTGAAATTATTTAATTTAAAAAATGGCTGCCCCTAAACTGTGCATTGCTACGTTATAATATATTACTAAATTTGTCTTAAAAAAATTGGTGTAGACACGTAAGAATTAAAACTTCTATATACCATAATAAAAAATATATATATTATTATTAGAACTAAGTGATGTCTAGATACATAACAGTCGTATTGATCAACACATTCAATGATATTTACGATCAAAAATTGAGTTTAACCTAAAATAAATTTAAAAAAATAATACCATAATCGCACCCACGTGTTCATTGAATTAGAAATAAATATAGCGCGTTACGGATAAATATGACTTAGAAATGAAGATGGTGCGTAACAGAAAAGAAGTTACACTTCAATAAATTGAAATGGAAATGATATAAGCAAAAGTGTATTAACTGTGCCTGCGCAGTTCGCGAGCGCCGCAAAGCGCCAGCGGCCGCCAGTTGAACTGTATGCAAGTTTAAATTAACACTCATCTCTCGTCAATCTGATTTGATGAATAAACCAGTGTCGATCTGTCCACCGTCTATCTTGCAGAGCGTGACTGGAATGACAAGAAAATTCCTAGCAAAACGTGTACAAATCGAGCTTCCAGTTGTTAGGTCGGCGTACGAGGGATTCAATTGGAAATTTAACAGCTAGTTTTAATACCGACGGACCAAGCAGATTGTCCACCTGACGGTAGGTCGCAGGGCATACAAAGTACCACCCTGTGGCGGTGCTAAGCCTCATGTCACATGTGCCTGTAATGTGCCTGTGTAATGACACCGGCAACCTCGCCCTTCAGACCGAATCACAAGAATGGGATGGATTTGTTTTTGTTTTAAACAGAGCAAGAGATCGACATGCATTTTTGGCTCAGAGAATAACAGAACATATGCATACACGTGCTAAAAAAATATAGAGAATGGAAAGCCCAGGTATTATGATATACACTATAATACCCACAATGTTCAGGATGGCACTTAGATCTTTCATTAATTAACAGTATTATTGAAGCTAAATACCTAGTTTCTTAGCATTAATCATTTATTCTCATGACTATTATTCTTCCTTTCTATTAAAGTATTCATTTTATAAAAGAAATCTTTAAAGACCACCAACCTGCTTTAGAGCAGTGTTGTGGGTCTGTACTCTATAAACCTGACTTCCCAAGGAGTGAAATAAAACAACTGGACTGACTCTAATACTGTATATTAAGCTTCTCTATAATTCATATTACTTGTTACCTTCAAATGACTCTACTACCAGTTCGGAATGCTGTCTTCGGCAGAGAAGACCACTGGCAAGAAACTCTACCGTTGCTCTTTTATTCAATCAATTAAAACAAGACTTATAAACACAATTACAACATTATCATATGTTATAACGCTAGGCCCTTTGATACAAGACATATAAGACAGGTCAAACATAACTACTATGATCACTTATAACATCAGGACTTTTGGAACAAGTTGTTTGTATAGAGCAACCTCTGCTACATACGCTATCTGTATAAAATAATGCTAGGGCTCCATATATTATACCTGAATAACCCAAAGGATATAAGAGATATACTTATCTGATGCAACATCAGGTACAACCATAGTACCAACAACTTTTAACAACTTATCTCAACTCCATCACCAGTATATACGACTCTTGTTCCGCCACAACAATATTTCCTTAAGTATATCGTTTCCATTATAAATCATCTATTCCCAATTTGTAACGTTCTATCCACAATACTTTACTTAATCTCCATTTCTTAATTAATTAATTAAAATCCGTGCTAACTTTTCTTTCCCGCCAATCGATCTTGTCAAACTCGCGTCTCCCGCCATAGATCCTATATTTTTCTTTGACAGTCTACTAAAGGCCATTATTCTATTTTCAATACACTATCAATGAGTATACAAACTATGATTTGTTGATATATTTATTATAATCATCGGGTTTATCATAGATAAAGTGCTATAATTCCCTATTTCCTAACACACGCATCAAAATATGCACGCGAACGAAACCGCGGGCAACAACTAGTAATCTTTTACTAAGAATAAACTCATGTAGAGTTTGTTTCTGTTTAAACTTGCAAAAAAGATTGTTGAACTTTTAGAGTCATATCTGCAATATTTTGATAGTCCCATTTTTAAAGAAGCTAAAGGAAGGCGCTACTTGATGTCATTGCATCACCCTGAGGAGCGATGCGACGCGAATAACTGCCAGTACAGTCCAGTAAAGTGTGTTGTCATCCGATCCAAACAAACATATCGTTAAAATTATAATATTTCCTTGCACCAATAACCCCACAACACAAGCCGGTACGGGGTGGAAAACAATTTTTGACCCCTAATTATTTGTATGAGTGCACTCCCCAAGTAAAACTCTTTGTAACTTTTAATGGCATTTTCGGCTTTGGGCCTCGGACTTGCATTATACCTATTTATGATATTTGAGTCTATTTTATGTAAGTAAAATTTTTGTATTTATCTTGAACCTTATCGACGCAATAGAAAAACGGATATAGTAATCGCATTGTGTCTATCTGTCTGTACTAGTGTAACCAATCTTTTTAGATAGGAACAAATGATAATGTATTGAAGAGCATAAAAAATACAGGCTTATAAAGCGCGTTCTATGACTTAAACCCTATATTTTTTGGCAATTCAGAGGTTTCTTTGCACTATTGAAAACAAAAATCCGAAAATGCAGTTTCCTTGTTAAATTATTGACACAATTAGTTTTCCCGGAAATAAAGTGTCATATTAGGTCCGCCCTCAGCATGCAAACGATATACATGCTTTTCATTGAGACCGGTGCAGTGGTGCAAACTTAAGTAACGTAAAACCAAACAGATATTCTTTCGCATTGCCAAAATTTATATATATGAATATTTTTTTAAAGAAAATATAATATGCCGTCTAAGTTATCCCTATCCCTATCTCTACTAATATTATAAATGCCAATGTAAGTTTGTTTGTTAGGCTTTCACGCAAAAACTACTTAACCGATCCTCATGGAAGTCAGATTGTCAGATGTTCTTGGAAGTGTTATAAGTAATATAGGATAATAATAATAATAATATTTGTTTATTGTTCAATAAAACATAGGTAAAATTTACATTACATCTGCACAATAGGTATAACTTATATTAATGTTAAAATTAACACGGATATACAGAAATCAACTGTCCCTAAGCTAGGTATAAACCTGTGTTATAGGCGACAGTGCTCTCCTTATAAATATGGCTCGTTTAAAACAAAAAGAAAAAAAAATAAAGATATCAATTCGCAGGTAACGCTGGTAATCATATTTGTACTAGGTTACATGTTTTGAACGTTTTATACATATGTGTATGTGTGTGTGTGTGTGTGTGTGTGTGTGTGTGTGTGTGTGTGTGTGTGGGTATGTGTGTGTGCGTGCGCGTGTGTATGTGTGTGTGTGTGTGTGTGAAATATTACCGAACTAAGATAAAACTTCAAGCAACTTTTCAGTTTCTGCATATGTTTGCGTGAGCAACCATTCTTTGACACGATTTTTACATTTATTTCCATTTAGTGGATATATGTTAATGGTTTCATGTATTTTATTATAAAGTCTAGAGCTGAGGATATAGGACTGTCTCCCTGACAGTTTAGTTCTATGGTTCTTAGGTGGTAGAATCACTACAAACAGACAGACTTGACGTTTCAAAAGTGCTTATATTAGGCCTACTTGAAATAAATGAATTTTGAATTTTGAATTTTGAATTATGTCTTTCTGTTCTAAGCATGTCTAATCTTCTGTTTACTTTATTTTTATCAAAGGTGAGAGAATTATGTTTGCGTTTTATAACTTGCGATAGGAAGAGTTGACGAACCGAAAGAACTTTGCAATCTATTGTGGGGTATCTATATGGCTTTTTTGTTATTACTTTTAAAATAGATCTCTGTGCTCTCTCTAACCTTAGCAGTGATGTTTTATTGCTACCTCCCCAAACTGAAATACAATACAAGAGTAATGATTGCACTATTGCATAATACACCATAAAAATAGTACTTTTATTAGCTGATGATCTAAGATTTTTAAATACATAGATAAATTTCCTTATTTTTGTAGTTAGTTTTGATATGTGTAAATTCCATGTCAAAGTATTATCTATAAGTAGTCCAAGATATTTTATATTTGTAACATATTCGACAACAGGACAAGCACAGTTTAAGTTGTTACTAAAAGAATTACAGGTATGAGCTTTCACAATGCACTTATCAGTACTGGGTTGCGAGGTGGTGGAGGGTGAGAAGGTAAGTAATTTTGTTTTGTTAATGTTTAGGCTAAGTAAATTTTCGGTCAGCCTTTTGTAAAGCATATTCAGTATTTATAAATGTGTTTTCCCACGTATTTCCTGTAATAAGTAAGACGGTATCATCTGCGTAGGCTATCATTTTGCAGTTAGGTATAGAGAGACAGCAGAGATTGTTAATATATATATGGAATAGCGTAGGGCCCAAAATGCTACCCTGGGGGACTCCATAGGTCAGAGGCAAAGCATCACTCAAGTATTCATTGACTTTAATTTGCTGAGTACGATTTGTCAAGTAATCCCTAAATATATCCAGCGCTATGCCCCTGACTCCTATTTTTTCCATCTTATCCAGGAGTATAGGGATAGAAACTGTGTCGAAGGCCTTAGACAAGTCCAGGAATACACCAACACATTTTAGTCTCTTATCCAAAGCCCTTGAAACAGTTTCAGTTAATTCTAGAGCAGCGTCTTTTGTAGATTTATTTTTCCTAAAGCCATATTTATTTATAGATAAGATATTTTTAGTCTCTAAATAGTTAACTAATCTTTTATTTAAGACCCTTTCAAATATTTTGGAAAAAGCCGTAAGCAACGAAATAGGTCTATAGTTGTTAACACTGCTTCTATCGCCATTTTTATATACTGGTATAACTAAAGCCTTCTTTAAGCAATTTGGAAATATACCTTTTCATAAACAGTCATTACAAATTTTGGTTATAATAGGAGTTAAGATAATAGAACTTGACTTTATAACCTTAGTTGGTATGCCATCCCAACCAACGGCGCTATTTGATTTTAGGCTCATTATAATGTTTTGTATTTCTTCTTGATCAAAGCTTGTAGCAGGCCAAAAGAATTTACAGAGCCGAAAGAACCACCTATTTTACTGATTGGGGAAGAATTTGAGCTTTGGAGAATCTGTGTTGCCAATTTATTTCCCACCTCAGCAAAATATTTATTTACGAGATTGAGTGAAGATTTTGGGTCACTTTGCAATTGTAAAAGTTCTATTGGAGGGGAGGGTGAAGAAGTAATATTAGTAATTTTCTTTATAACTTGCCATGTACCTTTTGTATCGTTTTTAGTTTTTTCAAATTCCAGTTTTTCGTAAGTTCGTTTTAACCGCTTTAATAGATTATTACAGAAATTTTTGTATCGATTATAAGTTAATTTTAGAATTTCATTGTTGGGTGATTTCTTATGCTTTTTATGTAGACGGTCCCGATGTTTAATGCATTTCAAAAGACCTGGAGTAATCCAGGGTTTAATTGGTACTTTTTTCCGAGACATACGAACAATTTTCGTGTTGGAATGAATAATGCCGCTCAGAGTATCAACTAGCAAATTTGCCGCGTTATTTGGGTCTTGAGAGTGTACTATATCACTAAAATTATGTTCATCAATGCTGTTTTTAATACTGGTGTAATCAATGACGTGTCGACTATTTGAGACATGTTGTCTAGGAACTCTCATGTCAAGGCACACTGCCACATGCATCTAAAACTACTGTAGTATTTTTAAAGTGCGTTTTTAATAATACATGGTCAATGCAGCTTTTATCGTGGGTCGGGAAAAAATGTGTTGGTAGGAGACCATGGCTACTGATAAGATTCAAATACTCATGGGAACGGTTGTCATAAATTGGTTGAGAAATATTTATGTTCATATCACCCATAACAACAAGAGTCTTATAATGTGTCAAATCAGTAAGAACCGTATTAAAGCTATTAATAAAATTGTCTAATTGTCTATAAGAGGGAGATCTGTAAATAGCAATGAGACATACTCTTTATCCCGACATTAAGCTTGGTTCCGATTCGGGAGAGGGGATGAAAGTGTTTGTCTTTGTGAAGTTGTTGTGAAATCAAACGCAGACGAAGTCGTGGGCAACAGTTAGTCACTTATAAACATATGCCAAAAACGCTGGCGCGCTTACCTCTTTGTAAGGACAACTGACGCTACCTTCAGCTCAAATCTGTCTACTCCTAAATCACTTTTAAATTCAAATTCAAATTCAACAATGTTATTTTCATGTAGACCTTATCGCAGGCACTTATGAAGCGTTCATACATTTAACTTGTTAACACTAGTTAGGTGATGGTGATGACTGCATTCGTTAACTTAAAACTAAAGCTAGGAAATAGGCATAGGTACATGGCAGATTTACAATCTGACTAGTTAGCGTGGTTGAGTCAGAAGCAGATGATACTAAAGACGGCTTTCTTTGGTCCAGGTGCGGTCATCAAACTGTATACTTGTGAATTTAGAGAAAACTATAGTAAACCTATAGTTTTCTCTACATTAAAAACATAACTAATAAATTCTACATTATTTAGAAGCTATAGATTTAGGCCCTGACAATCGGACGGGCCGGGCAGGCTGTCAAAATAGAAGTAGGTAACTCGCGTCGCTAGATAAAAAAAAATACTTTGAAAATTGACGCTTAGAAAGATTTTTCCCCCCAAGGTCTAAGTATTTTAAGGACAGCTGTTATGTTAAGACCTGTAACTATTACAAAAGATACAGCTTGAATTATTATTAACTTTATAAAGTTTATAATAAAAAACCTTTCAAACTACGCTTAAAAGTAAAAGCTTTCCCCAACTCTTGCTTTACTATTTTTTCGGGGCGAATGATGACAAATGTCCTTAATTCTCAGAAAGAACATCAAGATTCATTAATTCCAAAAGGTCTACTTTAGCTTTACTGAAACGTCAAGATGTCGTCTCATGATAGTCCCTACAAACACAGTGTGTAGTGACTATCATCGGACCGGAAGGCAGATTTGTCTTAGGGAAGCTCACATAAAACATCTTTTCTACGGTTCTTACGAAGAAAGACAACGTAGTCGCTTAGGAGCCGATAGATCTACTCGGAGTGGTCGCGCGTCCGAGCCATCAGTGAGTTACAGTTGCGATGCTCTGTGGCGCGCTCTGTGGCGCTATGCGAAGGGCCGGAAGGGCGGACTCTTGCGCAGGGCCTCCATTGGTCGCAGGACTCCTAGACCCTTTTCTATTGGTCTATTTCTGGCTCGTGATTGGTTAGTTTTTAGTGTATGCATTTTGGAATACCGGTTGGATAGTTTTTTATCTATTCCGTTGTTTTTTCACGTCCCCGTCCTAAGTTTTGGGGTTCGGTCGGCGATTGGTTACTTTCATAGCCACGTAGGTGACTCTACTTATGTACTGCGCCGGTCTAGCGTAGAGTTATTTATGTTTTCCTGTCAATATTTATTCCCCTATTTTTTGTCCGGTGTTATCTTTTTTTACTCATTACGGGGTTATTTTTAATCATATTAAGAAAATCATAGCAACGTTCTTTCTACAAAGGCCTTTTACAAGCATTTAAGAAAAGTCCTTTATAGTCGTAAAAATATAATAGGCCCGTTTTGACATTTGTCATCGCGACGTAACTAGTTATGGAACCATAAGACTCAGGACTCGATACTCACGATAAATCAATTCAAGTTTGTATCAGTACTTGATTAATATTATTATGTATTGTAAAGTGTTCGTTCGTTCAAAGTATTCCTTAAACTTCACAACCAATACGCGTGACTGGCTGTTGATTATACGTCCACTTTTCAACATGTTGAAACAGAGTTAGTACTATATAACAACAAACACAAAAATCGATTCAAATTAATGTCCAAAATAGAAGAGCCATAGTTAACGTAATAGTAAACAATATATATCAAACTTAAACGAGCGCACAGTCAACTTTATAAGATGAGGAACGAAAAACTGCACAGTGCGCGCGGGGACGCTTCAGTCATGTGCCGCTTGGTCAGATACATCAACTCAGATTCATTATTTAGAACCCATTTTGAGAACCAAGCTCATTCTTTGCAGTAAAGATAACTACACAATATTTAATTTCGATATGCAGTAAAAAAATGGTTACAGCTCTAGTATAAAAAAAAAAAGGCTGAGAACGTAACCGTTTCGCAACAATTATAAATTGCATACTACTGTGAAGTAAGCGCAAAAAGAAAACTCGCGATATATTCTTTCATATTATTTAACGTCCCAAAAAAATTTACGTATTTTTTAAAACACTGTATGTAATTGATTTTTATTTTATTGTTTCTTTCAGTTTCGTTCCAAGTTACATTCTATGGTCTTGCACAAATGTCAAAACGGGCCTATTATATTTTTACGACTATAGTCCGTAGTACTTACTATTAGGAACTCTACACCAGATCAGAATGAAAATTCTACCGTAAAGAAGCTAGTAATAAACTGCATTCCTTAATCTTTGTATACTTATTTTGTAGAGACTATACATTTTTTTTTGTTTTTCAGACACCGTAATGTATTCTCAAGTTATCCACTGAGCTGCACATGTTGTTGAGATATGTTTTGGTCCGTCGCCAAAGCTTAGCGTTTATATTCTTGGTAGAGTCAGTAAACAGGCTACGTGGTATAAATTTTATACGTTTCAATTTTTCTTAAGTAGAATTACTTACGGTTTTTTTAATTTACTGTAACCCAAATTTTGATCGGAGTGCAGGTAGCACTGGCATAATATTTCTTCAGCAAGAAATATAACATTTGTGCGTTAAATTTCCACCACATCGAGCTGTGTGCTAAGTGCAGACTGTAGCTAGGTGCTACATAGATATCGACCTACATTCATGACCTAGATGTGAGTCAGCTATAGATTACTTGGATCAGCTGAAACCGCTCGCGGGCAAACTGTAGATGTTGTGAAAAGTAATCTACATGCCTACACTAACAAACGTATACATTATACTTAGCACAATTACCATTGAATTTATTTGTTTACTCGTTTACGCACTGAATAAATATAAACCCGTTCCTATTTTGAAAATTGAGAAATAGCAGAGGACATGAAACATCCAGTTAAGCTGACTGCAGGCTGTGTGACTATACCCAAGTATAGAAGGTATGGTGCTGATACAATTCTGACATCATAATCTCTAATTGTATAGTAAAAGTAGTGTATGACTCAGGGTGGAAATACTCCCTGTTCCGTATATCAAATGATTCTAAAGTGCAAGCATAAATAATTTGTTTATAACACTGAAAAGGAATGTAAATGTCAAGATTCCGAACGTTCGCTAGCGCTACCTACGAGTACCTATCAATGTCATTCGCTGTCTGACTATTCTCGCTAACGTGCAACACGGCTTGGCGCGCACGTCCTTGTTAATTAGGGACTTTTCAACTTTTTCCCATTATCATCTATCTTTGACTATCGCTGCCAGCATCTATACTTGTAACCAACGATGAGACATTTGGAGCCAGGAGCGGGGACCGCAAAAAAAAAAGAATCCTGCATCGACCGGTAAGTGGCAAACGTGCATTCTTACTTTCAGTGTTAGAACTTAAATCCGTTACCAATACTCCAAGAAGTGACCAGAAATAATATACATGGTGAGAGCGAAGTGCTGCAGTGGTACAGAAGCTGCTGAACGATTGCAGGACGTCTCGGCAGGACGCACCGTTCTCTGATGACAGGCCGATAGAGTTGCAACAATAACAAGGGCTATTTGCGAAATGCTTGTTTACTGTTGGACGACACGCGTGTCAATCACCCACCGCGATACCGGGCCGTTGACCCGCCGTGACATATGTTCGGACAGGCTGATTTATTGATATTCATGTTTATACACCTAGGTACCTACATGTCCGCATACTAAATATGTATAGATTTTTTTCTAATCATACATTGAAATATAAAACTGCTCAACTAACGAGAATTTAGTTCTGTTTACCTCACACCGTGTCACCAAAACACGATTATGAATAAGAAGCCTCATCGGGTTCAAAAGAAGTTGGGCGAAATTTTAAACGACAATAAAAGAGGATTGGAAAGAAATATTAAATCGACTTTTATGGTCTGTGTATGTCGACAAGTAATTGAACGATGCTGATAAGATATTAAACTACACCCTTCCTTTGCGAGAGCTAGGTACGAAGAAGTTGCTGATCATCAGACCTTTACCAAGAGAGTGCGAAGACACGATTTACATCTTCTAAATAGAAAAAAATTAAGTATCTAAATAAGTTTAGATCATAAAAATAGTGTAAAAAACCAGCCAAATGAGAGTCTGACTTCTGCAATCCTGTTTCGTAAAAACTTTTCTATTTGATTGTTTGTTTTGTGTTGAAGTTAAGTTTGACTTTATAATTGAAGTTATAATTTGACTAAGGAATATATATTTTACAAATTATTCTATCGTGACTTAAATTACGAGTTATAAATTCTTTGTCATCGGTTTTAATCCCTGCAAGTATGCCAATATAGGTCGTAGGTATGGGACCACGACCTTATGTTTTGATTGCGTTGACTTCGCCCAAAATCATTAATCCAAAAACTTCTTGACCAGATATGTTTAGCCATCCTTGGCATCCAACGAACATTAATGTTTGTGGGATGAATATAAGCGTTTTTCAGGGTCTGGGTGTTTATCTGTATGTTATAAATATTTATGTATATTATTCATAGAAATATTTATCAGTCACCTTAGTACCCATAACACAATCTACGCTTATTTTGGGCCTAGATGGCGATGTGTGCATTGTCGTAGTTTATTAATTTATTTATTAATTAAGGAAAGGATAGCACTAAAATATTTTGTAATCTTCATCAGTTGATGTTTTTAGAGGTCCCAGATAGACCTGGGTATTTGATATTCATTTCATTTCATTTTGAAGCGTTACTGAGAAATACGGTAAAAAATATGGTTTAGACTTGTTGAAGATATGTCTATCCTCCTAATCCTGAGGATTCCTCAGGATTTTGGTTGGTTGGGTTTGGCGGTGTTGAGTCGCGAGTCGGAGCCAACAATTCAAAATTCAAAATTCAAAATTGACATTCGAAATCCATTTATTTCAAGTACCTAGGCCTAGTTGCATTTGTATAAGCACTTGTATAAACGTCAACGATGTCACTGCCAGTAAATTCTCCGGAAAAAAAAGGCGTTGGCTCGAAGTACACATAAACCGTTGGTTTGTATTATTAGCACGAAGGATGCCAATAAGGGTGGAGCAGTTTCAAGGATCTAGCATGTAGACCCCTCTCCAAGCGAAGCGTCTGTGCGCAGCCGCGGTGCACCAACCGGTCGAACTTGTGATGACGACAGCAACCTATTTTTCCCCTGTTTTAAGTGATCATTGTAATCACCATCAACCTTCGATGCCGCCACTCGGCCCTGGCTTCCCGCTTTTTGGTTAAGACTTTATGTGGAGCTAAAGTGGGCGAGGTGACGGGCTACCGGGTGCTATCACATCAAAATAGATACCTACGTGATAACACAAATACATAATCAGAGGTAGGTTCGTAGGACAGCTTTGGCCCACTAGGCTCCTTCAAGTAAGTACTACCATTATACTATTCAGTTAAATATTAAGAAACAAATAAAACAGAGACAAAGAAGAAAAGAAGTTATTTGCTTACTTGTTAATTGGTAGTTGTGATATCATAATGATATCAGCATGAATGGGTAGGTACAGTTCGCTGGGCTATGTGCGGTGTGCGCTATATGTCATAGTTATCGGCAAGGAGCGGGGGCGCGGAGCGTTCAAAATGGCGCATCTTATGACGTAATCATTAAGAATTTTAGTGTTTCCCAAACATCAGTTTTCCATAAAAATATTTTCAAAACATTTACATCTTTCTTAACAAAAATCGTAAGCACAGTGGGTAAAGAGGCAAAGGAGTGTCGAGGCGAGGGCGTGTGCGGCGCGTCTTAGTGCAGTATTGATCTATTTCACAGCGTCACGCGATTAGCCGATTAGCGGCTAATGCAATAACGAAAGCTGGCGCCCGGCCCGCCAGCGCATTGTGCGCCCCGCTGCACATGCACGGCAGATGTTCGCCGGAGGCTGAACAAAGAGGTTTTTCAAAATGGCGTGCGAGTGTTCCGAATTCAAAAAATTGGAAAGCGAACTCACCGTGCAATCCAACATGGCGGCGAACAAAGACGCCTTCATTTATCCATCCCTATCACAGTTTTCTTTCGAAAAAAATGCACGATGCATGGTAGTGGACACTGTAATCGGGATGGCAGGGATTTTTTCTGTGATTTTTGATGTTCGGCCGGGTTCGCGGCGCGAATGCACTCAGTCGGATGCATCGGAGAGTACTGACCTAGGGCTTGCTGCAGTCGCGCAGGGCGTGCACACAGGCGCACTACGCACACGGCCGCGCCTCGCGGTCTGCAGGCCATTCTGAGCCCTAATGCGACAACCGTAAGGCGCAGTCGCCGCGCCACCGGCATGTACAGAGCGAGACGTGCGGTTCAATAGCCATGGAAGCAAACTGAAAGTACGCTCGCTGTAGCGGCTTGTACGGCAGGCTGCGCCGCCCGCCGGCCCGCTGCCGCGCCGCAGCCGAGCGGCACTGCACGCCGAGAGCTTGTACGCCATTTGCACTCCACTTTCCACCCATCGAGGGGGAATGTCAAACGCAGTCTTTGATTTCATTTTTCCTACATCGTTTACCCCGATCATGAGACATCTCTACCTCAGAGCCCGCGGCAGGCGCCGAGGTATGCTACCTCACCTCATGCATCAGTCAGGCGTTGTAAAGCAAATAGCGCTACGATAAACTAACTTTTGAAATCTGTAGAGATGTCTCTTAATAAGTTCAAAGTTCATCTATTTTAGTGTCAGATTTTCATTTAAATTTTTACCTTTGAAATTAAAATTTGGTACGCTAGAAGTTTCTTAAAACCGAGTTAGCACTTAGTATATTTTTATCTCATAGTCGATTTTACACTATAACTGTCATATTATCACTGAACCGAACCTGTCATCACTGAATCTGTGTCTGAAAGGAGCAAACGCTCAATCTCTATTCTCGCCTATTATTCCTACGGTCCGACAAGAAGCCCGTAACGTCGAAGTTGGGTAACAAATACATATATAATAAGTATATTCTAGCTAGCGGGCACGCTACATTGTATGCGGCCTTCAGATGCCGTCTTCAGTTGAGCCCAGAGAAAATAAAAATGTTAGAGTACATAGGCGATTTTTTTTAGGTCCGATTGACCGCGGCTGTTTTGTGTTTTTTTTTTCAGAGGGCCTTCTATAATCAATACTGAATCCAAATAATTTTTTTCATTCATTTTTGTCTGCCTGTCTTTATCTTGGCCACCATATATCCGCTGCATTTAAATAAATCGAGGGGAAAGTTTAAATTAATAGGCACAAAAGTAAAAAACTTTAATTGCAATTCAATTGAAAAATTCTTTATAATTCACGCCTATCACACGCACTGATGAAGCGTTCATTAATGTTTCTATTATTGTGAGGTAATATTGATGACAACATTCGTTATCTTATAACTTAAGCTACGAAGTTTCCAAACTCGCCTGGTCTAAGAAGAGCCCACAACAAACTTAGCTTTTTCGTCAAGCCACCTAAAAACCTGTCGCTTTTAAGTTAAATGTGTTGAAGCCTCATTGCAATCGGTCCATTACACCACTGCTACGACAGCTGCGCACCAAAATACAAAGCTGCCACTTCCATGTGCTATGATGACTGTTAGTAACTAAAAAAACATAAGTATTTAAAGATATCTTACAGCATTAAATGTCACCATCAACCCGCCGTAGAAGTAAAAGCGGGCGAGTAGTCGGTCGGCGGGTGCCCTTCGGTGCAGTCTGCAGACTAGATCGATGCTTACCGCGCCCTGCGACGCGCCGGGTCGATACCCCGGCTGGAGCCTCCAGGACTTGCTGCTAGCCTAGTTGCGCTCGATGCAAGACTCGCTAGCACTGACATCCGCACTGCCGCACTCAACGTTTCAAATCACTAACGATTACATATTAATAAGCAATTCCTTTTATAATAGGACATTCTTAAACAATACAATCTTTTAATTAAGTAGTTAGCTTTAATAAAATTGGAATGTTATGTACATTTACCATTATTTGCATTAAACAAGCCCTTATATCCGAGATGTTTTTCCCAGATATATATAAGGATCAATTGGGGTTTCGGACCTAGATTCCTTACTTGTCGCTTTTCATTTTGATTGCGAAAAAATTAAATAAAGATTTGTAAGTACATAGATGTATCTATAGTTTAAATTTATTTAAAATCTCATTTTATTGAATAGTTTGTATGATAATATTTATAGAATATTTTATAAAATCGACTGTATTTTTTTTTTGTATATTTGGTACGCGATTTGTCCGCCAATTATAATCCGATTTTGATTATTGTTCTTTTGTTTGGTACGTTATACCTCAGAGGAGGTCCCATTATAGTTTGGTGAAGATTTATAGAAAGGATCCTGATGAAATCGAGAGAACTCTTCAAATATTATATGCACATCTAATGCAATTTGTATATTTAAAACGAACTTGGGCACATTCTTTCGGGGTGTGCTTAGATTATGGTATATTATATATCGTTCTATTCTGTTCTATATGGTTAATAAACGATTGATGCTCCTCACAATAAAGGAGCTGATTACTACAACACAAGGCAATTACTAGATAAGACTTATCTCGTTAATAATATTAAAAAAAAAAACAAAACGGACCGACTTTTTTATACAAATAAAAAAAAACGTGCGTGTACTTATGTACCTACCCGCGTTAGAAGTTTGTTTTCCAAAAATTTAGCTTTGCGTTATTCTGCGTGTGTAGAAAACACGACACTAACAATAGGAAAAAGGTATTGTTTAGATTATTAAAAGTCAACTGTCAAACCTTTTTTAGAAAAACTAAAATGTTGACTATAGTTAACTTTATGGTGTCGTTTTTTTGTGACGGTGCGCGCGCCTCGTATAAATTTACTCTCACCAATTTTCCCTAACGCGCCAAAAGAAGTATAAATTCAAAAAAATAAGATGCGACTTTGTTATACCTACAACTAAAAAGCAAGAAATAAATATTTCCTACTCCATTTTTAAGTCTGGGCCAAGTCAAATGTAGAAAGTTACTATGTATAGGTACATCATATACTTCGTATTTCTATTTATATAGTAGCAAGGAAAGTACCAGTAAATTTCACTTAAGCCTGGTCTGGTGGGAGGCTTCGGTCGTGGCTATTCACCATGCCGTCAAAGACATGTCGCAAACCGATGAGGGGTATGGATTCGATATTACTGCCATTCCTACTAACAGGCTATGGTGCTACCATCTCAGACTGTATAATCACATCATCATAGGGTGATTTTAGTAAAGTGCTATCTTATAGAGAAATAAAAAAAAAATTTGAAAATCCAAAAGTGCACGACTCATAATGCTCATTTAATTATCAAATATTGAAAAAAAAAAAAAAACAAAAAAAAAAAAATTTAAAACAGCTGTACTAGGAAAGTGATGCACAGGCGCCCCTGGTGGAATAAAATGTACATAATATCTATAGATATAGATATATCACCATCCATGTTAATTTTACATGGATATATATAGATAAGTATACTTTAGTCTACTAGTCTTGCAGTTTTCGTTTTTTATTAATTGCAATTAAACTACACTGAATTAATTAATCATTCGCATTCAGTGACCTACAATCGTCGATTAGAATTTTTTTGACCTATTTTGGTGTTTTTTTCAAATTCTGATGCAGTAAATCAATTTATTAAAAGTATGGAATTAATCTCCATTAAATTATCTCGACAATAGTATGCAAAATATCTTGATTCCGTGAACTAACAAGGCTATAGATAATAATAAAAATAGCCGCCGAAATGAGGCGAAAAAATTTTTTCAAAATTTTTTAAGTAAAGCACTCTCTGATGCTTCGCATCATGAGTCGTGCAAAAAATTTATAGGTACGTCCACGACGACTTTTTTTTTTATTCCACTACAAGTTAGCCCTTGACTGCAATCTCACGTAGGTGATGACGAACGGGCTAACCTTTTAGGGAGTATGGTATACACTTATCGGTTTCTACGCGACATCGCACCGGAACACTAAACCGCTTAGTAGTGTGGTAATTAGCCATAGCCGAAGCCTCCAGCATCCAGAGAAAATTCAGAAATTATAAATTCTGCCGGAAATCGAACGCGGGATTCCCTACTTAAATTCGCAGCGCTCGCCGTTGCGCCAGGGAGGTCGACAAATAATTACTTAACTTTAATGGAATAAATAAAATGAAAGTCCGTCAATCAACATTGTAGCAGCGCGGCGGGTCAAAGCTTTAATTTCTTCCATGAGAGAGGATTTGATAATGGTAAAAGCAGGTTAGACAGGTCAAAGTAGCCCTCAGTAGTAGGCAAGACACGCGAGATGGCCGGCTTGCCACATTGTAATCGGTTTCTAGGAAGCTGCGGTTGCCAAATTAAGATAACGCTTAGCGGAACTGGCTCAATGGCCGCGTGTGCCGCATCGCAGCACACGCTACCCAGTTGTGATGTCTTGCCTTGCTGCGAGAAACCCCAATTTCCTAACTAATATTATAAATAAATAAAAATAGTAGTTTAATAGTGTTAGTAGTTTTTCTTTCACGCCCGCACTAAGCAACAAGTGGAATTTATTTTTAGCTTAAAGATAGTAAGAGAAGACGGAGATTAAAATGGGCTTTTAATCCAGCAAGAACCTGCAGAATACTAGTTATTTATTGCATGAAAAATCGATAACAGTCGTCACTTCTTTTCTGAACAGAAAAATAATGGACGGAAAATAATAGTCTTCCCTGAAAAACTGGATTAGTAAAAAAAGTGATTAACGCGGAAAATCTAGTTACGTAACTGAACGGTCGAAACGGTTTTGTCGACGTCCCTGGCACAGCGGTGAGCGCTATGTTTTATGGTCCGAGGCCCTGGTTTCTATTTTATTTGGTCCGGTGGGACACTTCAGGCATGGTCAGTTAACACCCCACTGACATAGACGTGCATAGCAATTTACCGTTCCGGTACGATGGGGCATAAAACTGAATCAATATATAACGAGCATATCCCTAACAAGTTAGCCCACTACTATCTTAGACTTCGGCATCACTTTCCACCAGGATGCGATTACGTTCAAGGCTAACTTATAGTGGAATAAAAAAATGCAAATATAACAAATTAAACATAAATATTTGATCCGTCCACGACAACGACAATGTTCCTTAGGGCTCCCAGCTGCCCACACGTAGTTTAGAACATGCTCGGCTCCTTATATTATGAAAACTAAGCTTAATTTGCTATACCCGCGAACAGCAGGAGAATCTGTATGGTGTAATTGATAATTTCTTCAATCCTTATGCTCCACACCAAACAAATCTTAGGCAATATACCCCCTACGCACGTTTCGCTCCGAAACCGGACTTTACAATGCATAATTGTTAAGTCAACATCTCCTTGTAACGCCTGCTTCTATCCTATATTTGCCGCAGCATTGAGATCTATTGCATTCTGTGACGTAATAATAATGTCACTTCTTTAACCAAAACTGCAATTTAGTGCGTCACAAACTGTTTTTAGGAGTGTGTTACGATTAGAGTATGGCATCGAAGGGAAAAACCGCCCGTGGATGTCCAAGAATTCGGTTACGTAATGTGAAAATAACAGTACGTGATAGAACTGTCAAACAATTGTGTTGTGCCCTTCCTCCTCCTTTCTAGATTACACGTTTCTTATCTGTAATGCAACGAAAGTGTCGAAATCCATGCTTGCATCAGACACCAACAACGAATGTTGTGTAAGATTGATAGATATGTAATCAATCATCATTTCAATGCCAATCCATTGAGGTGATCGGTGATACAAATACTGGTAGACAAATAACGTCTCAACGTAAAATTCAACGTTTGAATACCGTTATTACCGAAAATCAGTAGAGAGAACTCTCAGGTCTCAACTCCCTTTACAAAAGTATTAATTGATCAGAAAAAATATTTAATTTCCTTGTTTTCATTAGAAGATAGTATAAAGCATTGGAAACATTGTGTAGAACTTTGACAAGTTGATTGAATTAATCAATAAATCAAACCAAATCAATATACTAAAACAATACACACATCGCCATCTAGCCCCAAAGTAAGCGGAGTTTGTGTTATATAACTGACGAATATACTCTATGAATAATAAACATAAATACTTATAATTTAGAGATTAACAGACAGACACTGATAAACAATCATGTTCATCACACAAACATTTTCCAGTTTTGGGAATCGAACTCACCACGGCTTTGGACTCAGAAAGCAGGGTTGCTGCCCACTGCGCCAGTCGGCCGTCAAAATCAACGAAAAACATATAATAAAAGAAGAATCTGCTTCTTTCAGGGGAAGAAAATATCCTCCAGGGTCCTAAGCGTTATCTTAGTGTAGCAGTTGGAGCAACGTGGTATTAGCTAAGGTATGGTATGTGCTGTATCTCTCTCCTATGAGAGAACAGCTTATGACAAGCAATGGCGAACTTACTCGGCGGACTTGCTCTGCGTTTTAGCTTATGAACGCTAGTTTGAGGCGCTGTGGGAGCACAGCGCTTCCTAGAATCACGGACAGTGTCACCTTAAAACATTTGACGCGTAAAGAGTCCATACTGTTTCGAGGAATTTCCGGTAAGACAAGCGCGATATCATTCGGTACATCGCAAAGTCGTTCAGTCTGCTTAATTTGTTTATCTCTGAAGCTTATTTTTGATCTCTATTTCTTGATTAAGTCTTAATGGACTATTACTGAAATTACATGAACATTTCCAACTTTTAAAACTAAACCGTTTAGAACCCTGGAAAAAATATCTTCAAAAACCGGCTTAGTGAAAGTCTCACTATGGATTAATATTTTACGTTATCTATACAAACGGTATTTCATCATGGCTGTTGTATGGGAGCCCCCATATTTATTTTATTCAGTTTTTGTACCAAAAAGCAGACGACAAAAAACTCAGCAGTTGCTCTATTTAAAAATTTTCAATTTAACATTTACGACACGGACACGTTATGCGATACAGCACGGTTTTCACCGTCAGAATTGTGTTTATTTCTATCAGCCTTAAAAATTTGAGGTTAATCTTGTGCATGGTTTTGTAGATCAATTATATACTCCGTTAAAAAATGGCCTCAAAAGTAAGCCCTCTGAGACACCCAAAATATTAGTAGCTTCTATATGTTCTATATGTTGTAGAGAATGACACTTCTGATAATGCTCTATGTTCTCGCTCTTGTGGACTTTCATTGAAAGTGTCTTCAATCATTTGCGTTCCCGTTTTTCATTAATTAAAATGAATTTAATGAAATGAAAATCGAAAAACCAAATCGACTTTAAAACTAATTGTAATACAAGTTCATTAAAAAGCTTTTAGAGGTATTTTATTTAAAACCATCCCCATTTTAATACATTAAATTTAAACGAATGTTGGAAACATTCGTTTCACCCTTTAAAGGTTGATTTTAGAAAGTTCCCTAAATGGAATCTTACTTTAAAACAGTAATATTCCCAACTTTGAAAAACATGGGACTCACATAGTTTCATAGCCTTACCTTAAGGGATAGATTTCTATACTAAAAAAATCCCGTTGTACCTCCCCCTCCCTAACAATAAATTTCATTTCAAAAAAAAAAAAATTATTTAAAAAAAAACTCCCTCTGTAACCATCTGTCTTTGAAAATACCGTCAATATCGGTCCAGCCGTTTGGGAACGACTAACCCCAAACCAATACTGTTTGTTAGTATCTCTCATGTGCATTGGTAAAACTCTGCCAATTTGGCTTGAAACAAACACTTACAATACAATTTTACTTAATGGTATGAATAGAAGGTACATGTACAGGTAATAATCATTCAACGTTTGTACAATTGTATATTTTTATTATGGAATTACATATTTGGTATAAGTTTGATAATAATACCTCGACCCAAAACAGAGCAAAAAGGGATGGACAGGCGGATGGACGGACTCACAGAGCCGCAACAAAGTGATCCTATAAGATAATTGCATCATGAGGAATATAACTCCTACAAACTTCTCCACATAAATAAGTTTATTCAACAAGTAACTGCCTCATTGGTCTAGCGATTCGGTTGCTCGTGAGGCCCCGGGTTCAAATACCAGGTCGAGCCAATAATTTGTATTGAATTCTTTTGTCTCACAATCCAGGGATTCTGTGGGCTTGTTGTTTACCCATCTTCGACTTGTCACATTATTAACTGGGAAAAGGAAGGTAATCGCTGCAAATACAGTAACTCCGGTAGTACCAAGGGGGTATTCGAGTAGCCGAGTCCGCCGCGGCGGGCGCATGGCAACAGCCGGCTTTGTCTCGCCTCGCCGTGCAGACGGGCCACTCCGCGCCGCGCAAACCGGACGGCGAATAATTGATAAGCGGGCAAGTCTTGGGTTTTGTTTGTTTGTTTGCGGCGCAGGCGCAAGGCTGGGGCTGCCGTAACATATTACGACTCGCAGCCTCCCTATTATTACTTATCCCCTGGTAGGAGGCTGGCAGTGCCTAGGGACTCAGCTTCCGGTTTCGTACCAGGAAGATACTTATATAATTGCCTTTGCAGCTGTCCTTTGGTGGAAGATGCTTGTGTCCAGGAGCGGGACAGTAGCGCGCCACCGCCTCTGAGTCTCAACTGACCACACACCAGGAAATTACTAAAGGGCACAGGCAAGTCTACATCGACAAATGCGACGGCCATTAGTGCCACGGAGGCCCTGACCAGTGACCACGCGTCAACGGAACCCTACGTCGCTGAGTTCGCGTTAGCCGTCGCTTTACTGCAATGCCTCCCACCAATCAATAAACCTACCCTTCCGCCCCCACTGCAGAACATATGCCTTTCAAATCGTACGAGATCCAAGACGAACTATCATTGTCCTCTAAGCTCCGCTTCATATCACCAAAGGTAGAACACATCAAAGACTTTCGTATTTTGAATTTGGGCTTTTAACGAAATGAAGAGCTTCCGCAGTTTCCCGAAACCTCTAAGCGGCTTAGACGGCATCGATCTCGCACGGATCTGAACCCGGGACCCGTAGACAGCCCTTTATGCGTCGAGCAGCCGGCGGGGTCGACGACCGGCCGCCTGGCGTCGTGTGGCCGCAGTGACAGCGGCAAGCGAGCTAACTTCACTTCTCGTTTATTTTCTTCGTTTATTATCTCTATTACAATTGCTTTGAAAATACATTAAATTATTTTACACACACATACAACGTATAACTCTCCCAACGCAAATCATATCCACTCCGTGGGTCGTCGTGCATTATACAAATTACAGAATACAGGGAAAAATATGTATGTCTCTACTGGCCCTGCAAACCACTTCACAATCGATATCCACGTTCAATTGATAGAATGGAAGCTGCCGGCTAAGTTTTGAGCCAATCTGTAACCTGTTCACCTTAAAAACCATCCATCCGTTCTTCAAGAAAATTGCTATTCGAACTTCCCATCTCGTTGAAGGATAGATGTTCCTAGGATTTCCTCGTTCATAAGGATTGATCGCGTAGACATAGGTACCTCGGGAATAACTGTCTACATTCTCCGTCTCAACTTATTTTCATATGGAAAACCACAAGGTTTTAAAATATAAATATTTTATTTAAACAAAAAATTGCAAAACCCGCTCGGGCGAATCAAATACTAGTGGCAAAGTATGCCTGAATCGAAATCCAGTATTAGGCACAGTCACGAAGGCTGCAAGCCACACTGGTTTTGCGATTTTGTTATGTAAAATTATTACAAAATTGTCTTAATGAACTCAGAACGTGTTAATTCAAATGGCCACAAGAGGCATATAACTTCAACAATGGTGAATAGTTTCATGAAACGGTAGTATTATTCGATAGCTGTGATATAATTTTTGAGAAAATATAGCCTTTATGAATACTTACTAATATCGGAGTGGTATGGCACTTATTTATATGTAAAGAAAGTATATTTCTTTAGAGTTTCAATATTCTCTAATTTAAATTCTCCCGCGCTCCAAGCTGTCGGCAAAGCAGTTCAAAAGTTATGATAAAACAGTAACAAATATGGCAGTCAAAAAAAGACAATTTTGATGTGTCATTGTTGTATAACGGATATAACGGAATAAATCAAAAAACTATTTGTGAATTTACTTAAGAAATAAACTTTAAATGTCGTTTCTTTGTTGTTACAGAGCAACACATTTAAGTTGTTTCAGTTGACGGAATCATACGAATTAAACTAAAAACCTATTATATATATTTGCCCCTGATTAACTCGAATGCTATTTAGCTTAGCAATACGTCTCTGCAATTATGGTAGTAACTAGCCGCATGTCCGATGGCACAGTTCTAGACGGTGGACCATCAGACAACCCCTAACCCAATTTAGTTAAACATAAATTTCAAATGAACCTCTCCGGGTATCGATCCTGGCAGCTCTCCGTTGAAGATTACTTTGCCGGGGAGGTGGCTCGCTTAGTGAGCTAGCAGCTCATGGGTCAGTGAGCGTACCGGCAGCTATGCCTGCATCCGGCGGCGCGCGGTGGCTAGAGGAGGATAGACAAACATAATCCTTGACGCGGAAGCGCAGCCTTCGGGGTCGACGACCGACCATTTAGTTAGGTAGGTAGGTGCGGTCGCAGTTACAGCGATAAAAGTACGGCAAGCTTCTTACGTCAAATCTTGAACTAGAGAATTTTAAGCCTTTTTAAAGTAACGTGACTTATATGGTTTGTAACGGTATTGCATTATGTAAGCATTCAAAGTAGTCTCGTATTTTTATACAATCATTATTTTAGAATAGTCTTTTAAATGAGCTGACTAAATTAAATATTACATGAAAGGATTACATACAAATCAACGAAACTTTCATTTTATTTGGAACATAATATTTCAAAGATTAAAAGATTTTGCTACAGACTAAAATTAAATAAAAAAGATGAAACCAAAAGTCTATTGAAGTCAGTTTCTTTAGACTTTCCGGTGCAAAATCACATCTATTCTTGATATTAGCGAGCACTATTGATAATAATAACAATTTATGCAACAATTCATTATAAGAATGCAGGGTTATTTAACGATATGGCCTTTCGGGTTTTTAAGTCCCACCCTTACTGTTGGACTTTCGAGGCTTCCAATCGCTCCGGCTATCAAACCGCTACTACTGGCACCGCACGACAGACCGAGACGGGTCTGGCTGTAGGAAGACGCTATCTATCTCTGTCGCACCCGCAGTCACCGATACAGCTGTTCCTCTCTTTCAGGCAGAATATCAAAATTTGTGCAGAATTGAATTCGGTAGTCTGCAAGACCTCTATATAAGTATAATACTGTCTGGGAAACTAGTAGGACAAGAGCCGGTCACTACTCTTGTACGAGGTTCGGTGAATGCGTCTTTTGATACTAGATGGTTTTCTTAGGTCCGCTGTAATGAGTAATTGTTTTGAATTTGTTGTGCTAACCGCCATTGTTGACGAGTCTGCGATTACCGCTCTCCGCTTGGCAGCCTCACGGGCGAGTTAAACGATGAAGCATCTGCTTTTGTTAGTCTAGCTCAGATTTTAAAGAACAGAAGCTATTTCATGACAAGGAATCTGTTGGCTTCCCATTGCGACAAGGTAAGCTAAAGGTAAATCTGAACAAAGCATATCAAAAACCGGTTTCAACGTGCTATTAGTAAAAGGTTTTTATATTTTTACTTTTAATTTAATTTAATTGTTTTTACATGCTTTACGTTAGTTTCACCGTTTTGTATGTTTGTAACCGACTCCTTTGGGCTTGATTTTGCCCTCTTCAAACAGTCTGATTTCGTCCAAACTTTTAAGATTTGTTGAGAACAAAATACTTATTTGATATGATTATTCCATTTGTCAATTAGCAAAATAAGATTTTTGTTAATTAATATTATTTTCATCTATAGTCGATAAGGCAGCAACGAAGTTACTTTTTATTTCCAACCATTTCTTTAGCCGATTTCTCTGATATTAACAAATTTGATGGCGAATGGTTAACCGATTTATTTTGCTATAATAAAAATAGTAGTTTAGAAATCACGCTTTTATTAATAAACTTAACTAAAGTTTGGTTTTTATACCAGCGAGTTTATTAGTTTTTTTGAACTGTTAATTTATTTAACCGGACAATCTTCAGTGCTGTGAACCTTTTAAGACAACTGTACTCGGAATAGAAATTGTGAACTATTGCACAAATTACTTTAGATTATGTAGTTTAAAAGATTTGCTGCTGTCGGTCGGTTCCATCAAACTTCAAGGGTCTCTCACGTTTATATTCTACTTGTTTCATGAGAATAGAGAATAGAATCGTCATCATCGCGGTCATAAACGGACGGTTCTATATTGTATTCAACCCACGACTAAACTTAGGACTGTCTCTCAAGCCACCATTTCTCATAATACAAGCAATCATAGTTCTTATGTGTTACACTAAAAGGCACTATTGGCTTGCAGTTGTGTTCTGCAGCCGATCTGTTAAAGTAAAAGCAATTTAAAATTTGGTACGAATGTCTGGGAGACTGAATTTTAGAAGTTTGTAACAAACGAGCTTGTTCGAGAGAGAGCGTAGTCGTCGCTCAGGGGACGCGGGTTCGAGTCTCGACCTTTGACGAGCTCTAACCGATCTAAACGGACATCTATTAATTTCATGATAATAAAATTTTAAAAGTAGGTACCATAAAGTATTTCCAATAATTAAGAGGTAGCTTTCGTCAAGTAGTTAGAGTGTTTCACTACAGATCATGCGGTCCGTATTCGATTACCGGGTCGAGCCAGGAATTGTGAGGTACACTTACTTACAGATATTTTTATGACAAGGAAGAAAGGTTGACCACCCCAGGCAGCACCAATTACCTGTGTGCGCACGTTAAGCCCACGTCTATGTCACCAACACGTGATAATGATTCACCACCACTCGCATTGAAGCCGCCTGGTGGGTTGATGCTCTAGTTATAACGCTACGACGATGATTTCATGAATATATTGGTTAAGAGTATAGTTTCCACTAAGCTATTGCTCTGATTGAGTTAAGTTATTGCTTTCAGGAAACATGCGTTACGTGCTCTATGTCTAAAGAATATATTCAGATCCTTACGAAACGTTTTAACCGACTTAGTAAACGATTTACAAAAGAGGTTTTCAATTCGGTTGCATTTTTGAAGTAAAACTTCTTTAGGCGCGACTAGCGAGTTACTCAGATTTTTTTGACGGAAGAAACGCTTACGTCAGACGTCTGTGTAGTTTACGCTATTTAAAAGTAACAACTTGAATTTGTCGTAAGTACGAATGCGTAATAATGTTTGTAATATGTCATATACTCCATGCTTCTTGACTTATACGCCAGCTAGTGGCAAATATCATAATCAATTAGGATTATTTATTTCCAATATTTTCAAATAGAATTCCATTCTGAATAGCTAAGTGAATAAAAGTTCAACAGTTTTAAAAAAAATATAATAAATTGCAAAGTTTTCTGAAAATCTCTAATAATACTTGTTTACCTATTTATCACTTTGGTAATGAATAAATTATCATTAAATTTTCTGACGATTGTGACATTCTATAATATTCACCTTCAATTTTCGACTCAATTATTTTATTTAACAAATGAAAATATTTATGAAATGTGAAAGTGATGATAATGAATTTTAAATAGAATTTAGAATTAAATGGTGAATATGAAATGAAATGGCGGAGTCCCAGGACCATTTTACTTTTATCAATAAATAATAATAAAAGTTTTACTACAATCGCCTTTACGCACACACTTTTTTTAATGATTGTTAGCTCCGAAATCTGTCATTTATAAACAGATTTAAAAAAAAATTCATCAGTTCAATATTTGTCGAAGGGATCCTGGAGCTATTGAGGGAACTCTTCAAATATTATCGGGACACCTAAAGTGATTTGAGTATTTTTTTTTAAGTTAAGTTGAGCATTTGCTATTGAAAAGTACCATTTGGTCAAGTAAAACTGACGATAAAGATCACGGATGGTCACCGGAACTACACAATAATAAGTATTACACTAATTGCGTTTAGATTATTTTATATAGTAAGCAATTTACGCTCGTCATAATAAGAGCCGGGAAAACTCCTCAAGCATTAACGCCTCGGCTTCAGGAAAAGCAATAATTTGTAGAAGGTTATGAGCAGTTGACATTCGGCTATTATAACTCAGATATGATTACAAACCTACCCACTAAAAAGCGATTAACCGACTTTGTTATAGAACTAAAAAGCGAGAAATAAATATTTTCTACAACATTTTTTATTATGTGCTAAGTAAAATGTAGAAATTAGTGGTAGTGTTTTTGCTTCTATATAAAATGGTACGAGTATATGAAGTATACAAATACACAGTAACGTTCTACATTTTACTTGGCACCGAAATAAAAATGTTGTAGAAAATATTTATTATTAAAAAGCAAGAATTAAATTTTTTCTACAACATTTTTGTACATGACAAAGCCGTTTCTTTTTTAGAGTCTCTGCAACAGACATGACTGCCAAGGTGAGGCCATACTATAAAATAAACTATTCCCTAGTCGAATCGATTCCTATTTCTGAACGTACAAATTAAAATTTCAAAAGCTCAGTGGTTTAGGTGGGGGTGGAATGAAATCGATATCGAAAAGTCGCAGGTGTAAATCCCACCCGTGGGAGTACCCCCCTCCGCCCAACTGGACGCTAGGGGAAGGTATAATGTCTAATGTTAACTTTCAATTAATATTTCAGTCCAAAGTCAATATTTCCATGACTAAAATTTTACTATTATTTCACGTGGTATACTGGGGTACTAAGTTGTCATTATTTTAGTTGATACATACATACATACACACAAACATCCGTCCTCAGAAACTTTCGCATTTATAATAGATGTTGTCCCATATGCCTTGCGACTTCCTGTGATTTGTGAAGAGTTATGTCCTTTATTTCCGAAAAAAATTATCAGAGCATTATTAAAATAAGACAAAAAATTGCTTGATAGTATACACTTTCAAATACAAAAAGAATTATTAAAATTGGTTCAAATTTAACGGAGCTATGAAATAAAATCGAAAAAAGTTTTCATCCCACTTCCCGCAAGAAACTTATTGTTCATCGGGATAAAACGTATTCTATATGTTGACCCGGAATATCAGTTTCCACTATACCAAATTGTATTTATTTAAATCCGTTCAGTAATTTTCACGTGATGCCCGGACGGACAGACAGACTTAAATTAGAGAAAACAACATTGAGAAAAAAATCGAAAATTGTGAAAATAATTATAATAACATCTTAAGAAGCTTTCGCTTGGTTGTTGGATCAAGGGTCAGGTACAGAAGGCAGTAGTCCTTGAAACCGCGCGTATTGTGAAGAGGTTCCTCACTCTGGAGCCCTGCCGAAAATTATAATAAGATCAAGAAACAGTAAAGAGATAACATCCAACTCTTGATCGTATCAAAGCAACCATTAAACACATGCATGAGCGTGTGTGTGACTGACTTCACACTTCACTGTGTGAAGTCATTACAACTAGTTATAGTTGACAGTTTCTTTTGCGTTAGTTACTTCTATAAAAAAACATAATTGCAATTCAAGAAACATATTAATTGAAAGTTAACTTGTTACTTGAAATTATATTTTTTTCAATCGAATATTAAATTATTGATTCTGATTATAGTTTGTGTTGGAAAAAGTCATTCCGAAAGGGGGTAGCCCTTTCTAGAATGGCTATACGTAAAATGATATAAATTCCTGTGACAGGGAAAATTTCTGAACACAGAATTAAGATCATACAGAATCCTCATTCAGCCGTTATTGTATGCAGTGCATTGTGTCCAAAAACAGTAAAAGCCCCGCGCTCACTTTACATCCGCGGAATGTTGCTAGCTCACACACTTTTTCCCATTTTCCCATTTTGTGGTGAACGTTTAGAACATGACAGGTACAATAACTACTGTCAACTGGTTAAATAACTAATGTCAAATGGTATAAAGTGCCTAACCGTTTGTTCGAGAAACCCTTCTAAAGTGGAGTGGTTTTGATGCTTATATTAGTCGTGTACGCGGTTTCTGTATGTTCTGAATTCTGTGGTTCAGTATATACTTGTAAGATTTGACTCGCACATAGTCCCACGCGCTCGCGGGTTACACTCAGTTCCTAATTAACACCTAGTTGCTTTGTTTGTTTATTGTAAGGAATCGGTTTCAACGCAGTATCTTTTGACAAAGGTAAGTCGTAGGTACTTTACCAGTAAGGGTCACTATCAGTGGCGTAAACCCACAAGTCCGATGCCAGGTCATCGCTACGCCACAGGGGCTCACAGCCACAGGCCTCCACTCGGTCACAAGTCGTGGGCAGGTATTTTAATGAAAGCAGCATTTTTGTGTGAATGCCAAGAGCACTCGCATTCCGATTAATAATGTTCCCACCGATTACGATATGCTGCCTGCTCGAGAAAAACACTGTTTACATATAACTGGGTACTATCTACTTGTGGTGAAGATAAAATGATTCCACATTAAATAATTATTCCTTATTGGCTTGGAAGAACCGTATTTTGTGAAATAACATCGGCTTATATTGCTTAGAGAATTAAATTTAAAGCAATAATGAAGTTTATAATTTAGAAAAGTAAGCAAAATAATGTACCTACACTATGGAACTTTTGGAACTTATTAATTATCTTATCTTTGACAGGGAACACAGAATTAAGATCATACAGAAGCATACGTTCTCCTCCGCTATCGGGTCTTGCCGAGTAGATATAGGAAGAATCACAAATAACTTAATCTAATATTAAAGACCACTCCGTATTAATGACTTCGGCGTCTCCCCATCTAGAACACTAAGTAGCTGTCACTTAAAATATACAACATGGTTCGAGTTACGAGTAACATCTATACAATGAATATGTACAACAATTGCTAAGTCAATTCAAAATCGTCCGGGGCCGGAGCCAAATGTGCGAAGAGAGTACATTTTTGAAAGATATTTTTGGCGTGTAAATATTGAAGAAATTATAAATTGGTCAATGTTCGGTTCCCAGTTTTCGCAGAATAAAGGAAATTAATCTTAATATTCAGTTTAATTGAACTCCACAAAATTACGCCTGCTACTATGCTTATATAGCTTTTTTATAATCCTACTATATCCTACTAATATTATAAATGTGAAAGTCTGGATCAATCACGCAAAAACGGCTTAACGGATTTGAATGAAATTTGACGTGCATAATTTAATACTAAGTTGTGTGTAGCCATTGACATGAAAAAGAACATAGGCTATCTTTTTTCCCGATTCCTTAAGTAGTTCCCGACGGAAAATTAACAATTGTTTACAAGCTAAGCCGCGGGCTATACCGGGGGCTAACCTATGCTATAGAAAAGGACTATTTTCAGTTGTTTGACAACTAATTTGTAAAATTAAAAATACAGATAAACTCATAGTAGCCTCTGAATAAACAAAGGAACTAGGAAAGTGTGTCAATATCGATAAGTAGAAACGCAATAGGTATTTGGATCTACGCTTATCTGATACCGACGTATTGGTATCAAGGACGATCAATTTGCATGTCACTAATTCCGTTATAGATTTCGAGACAAGTGCCTCGCTATCTACTGATAACGACTGCGGCCGGAGGCTCGCAGAGAGGAGCCCGGTGTCCGGCACTGATGCATGATGACTTGCCGACTGGGCACTGGCTGACAGGTGCATCCAGAGGTGCTCTTAAATTAATTGGTAGGTATTTGTCGAGAATTACAAGCGATTTCTAAATAAGTCAAAAATATTGATGAAGCCGATATGTGCAGTATCCCCTCGATCCCTTTGTCGCCTAAAACTTCTTTTATGACGATGTAATGAAAAAACCTCATTTATTATGGTTAATTTTACCATTACACACCGCACGGGGTAGAATTAGTCGTTTGTTGTCTGTGTCGGGCCGCTGTGTAAAAGCTTTTTTTTAGAAATTTTATTTTAATCCGTTCAGTAGTTTTCACGCGATGCCTGGACAGACAGACAGACAGACAAACAGACAGACAAAAATTAAATAAAAATCTGTTTTGGACTCAGTATCGATTATAAAGCATCCCCCGGTCAACATTTTTAAAATATTTGTACAGAAATCTTCCAGTTACAGTTTTATTATAAGTACCTATAGATATATAAGAAAAAATGTTCGTAATTGTTGTAACCAAGGTTGTTCCAAGTTTTGTGGATTTGGAATACTGCGGAGCGTCGTTATCAGCTTGCTTTATTAGTGAACGCCGGCAGTGTCGAAGGACGCGAGTTTCCCATGGCACGTAGAACACGCGACATTGTACGTGGTGACCACGCAACAAGAACAAAACCGACCCTAGCCCTAGGAGCGGATCGAATTAAAAAAACAACGTCCCCGCTTCCCTCCAAAAGTGTCTGTCAAAAATAAATCAAACATGGCCGCCGCCCATTGGCCGTGCGCCGCGGGTGGGGCCGCGCACACTGCGTGCATGTACACTACGACAGAAACGATCGAGCAACCTACACTGTTATCGTCATCATCATCAAAGGTTGCCAGCGATAAGGCCGCCTTTTGAATTATATTTCCACCTGTGTTTATCTTATAAGTAGAAATGAAATTAAATCATCATAGGTACGCATAATTATTATGAATCATTTTCGTTATGCAAAGATCATCATCACAAAGACACTGTTAGAGAACTTTTTCTTTTTTTTATTCCACTACAAGTTAGCTCTTGACTGCAATCTCACGTGGTGGTGAGTTTTGATGCAGTCTAAGATGCGGGCTAAACTTTTAGGGAGTATGGTAGTCGTACCACTAATAGGTTTCTACGTGACATCGCTCCGGAACACTAAATCGCTTAGGGCACGTCTTTGTCGGTAGGGCGGTAACTAGCCACGGCCAAAGCCTTCCTCCAGACAAAACTCTCACTAGTGTTGAACTCTTTGTAGTAACTAGTATTTAATTTAGTGTCGCGGACGGTATGGTATGGTGATAATGAAAAATTATCACCATATTATCAGTGCATCACCTTACTATAGTAGAAAACGAATTGACGTTATTTTACCGCGAAGTTTGTTACCGCTTAAAATTAGTAAGAGTCCAACACTAATACAATGCAACGTTACATTAAATTACAGTCACAGCAAGCATGCGAGCTGCAGCATGTCCATGACATCCCTACTTCCCGACTTAATATAATTAATGTTAGTTTGTTTGTTACGCTATCACACAAAAACTGCTTAACCGATCCTCATTAAACTTTGTACA
The DNA here is from genome assembly GCF_905163445.1 of Pararge aegeria. Lineage (NCBI taxonomy): Eukaryota > Metazoa > Arthropoda > Insecta > Lepidoptera > Nymphalidae > Pararge > Pararge aegeria. The sequence goes on from NC_053191.1 coordinate 18,804,921, forward strand.
CGTATTCTTGGAAGTGCTAGAAGTAATATAGAATACTTTTTATCCCGACATTATGCTCGGTTCCTTTGAGATAGGGGATGAAAGTGTTTGACGATTTTACACCATAACTCCGACAAATTATAATGATTTAAATAATTATTTTTGTACTATAGAGGTTATAATATGTGTTTAATTTTGCCCAAACCTTGTGTAGATCTGATGAATGTGGTCGGAGATAGAGGACAGAACTCCTCAGCGGACAGCAGCAAACCCCTCATTTAATGCTTAGCAATACTGAATACTTTAAATTTTTTTAGAACTACAACTAAATTGAATGCCACATCAAAAAACAAAATCAAACGCAGACGAAGTCGCGGGCAACAGCAAATAAATAAAACTATCATTAAAAACATTGCAGCAAATAAAGTAATTCTATTCTATCAAGAATCAATAAGTTCACTCTGATATTCTAGTAGTTCGCAGCTGCGGGGTGATTTGAAAGGAAGAAAAGTGAGCCGCAAAAACCACTTTGCTTATTTTAGTATAAGTTTGTAGAAAAAAAAGAGCATGACGGTGCTCGCTTTTGGCTGTGCATTTGCCCAAACGGACCCCCGGCGCAGGCCGCTCCGCCGCGCAGAGCCCATTCGTAGAGCTTGTATCTACTTGCCTACGCCTAGCGCCGGCGTCGCAACTATTACTAGGTCAGTTCATAAACCGGTTCGAGCCCTTGCTATGTCCCCCCTAGACCAATGGCGGCCTGCTCCCGCGGGCTCCGCGCCTCCATTGGTAGGGAACTACATAATCCATATTATTTATGATACATTTCGACAGGTATACTTTTTTTCGAACTCAAGCTTTTCGTAGAAATACGGTCAAAGTTTTATATGTTTACTCGACTATAACCTATCGGTTATAATACATATCGCTATAAAATGTGATAGGTTATGTAATATTCAACCGCCTTCAAAAATAGAGTCAATGCGACGCGTATTTTTTATAGAAAAAAGTACACTGATTTTTACAGATCGTTTTTAAACACTACAAGGAACCTCTTAAGATGGTCTTAGACCAATTTTATTATATTTAATAGCAAACTTAATTGAGCTTTTAATAACACGCGGATATCCAGAAAGATGTGAATTAATGGAATTCACTAAATATTATTAGTTTGTAGTAATCTAATCTAAGCTAACGCGCTGATAAAGTTTTTCATTGTTTTGAAGTAAAACTTCTTTAGGTGCGACTAGGATGTAACTCAAATTTTTTTCTGACGGAAGTTACGCTTACGTCAGAAGTCTGTGCAGTTTTCGCTTTTTAAAAATAATAATTTGGATTGGCCGTAAGTATATGTCATATACTCCACGCTTCTTGACTTATACCTACGCCAGCTAAATATCACAATCAATTAGGATTTTGTATTTCCAATATTTTCAAACGGATCAATTGTGAATAGCAAAGTGAATAAAAATTCAACAGTGTTCAAAAAATATTTTAAATTGCAAAGTTTTTTGAAAATCTCGTAATATACTTGTTCATTTATTTACTTTTGTAACAAATAAATTATTAATAGTTTTTCTGACGATTGCGACATTCTATAATATTCAATGACGAGGTTATATTGACATGTACTGGTCTATAAAACGAAATAGTGAATATTTGATGAAATGGCGGAGTTCCAGGAACATTTTACTCTTTCATCAATAAATAATAATAAAAGTTTTACTTCAATCGCGCGTAAAGGTTACACGCACACATTTATTTTTGTTTAATCTTTATTTTAAGAGATGATTCGCTAGGCGAATGTGCCTCTCTGTATTGTTACATTACGTACAAGTACATAGAGTAAGCAGTAACTAGGACTGTCATAGAGAAAGAAATTATTATTGTCTCTTCTCGATACCAATCCCAATCAATCGAAACAGTTTTCTTGCTGTCATAGAAAGTGGGTAGGCCAACACAGTGTTAAAATACCACATCGCTGAATTCGTTAAATAAAATTCGATTCGTTAAATAAAATTCAATTCGTTAGTTAAAAAAAAAACTTAATATCCTGTAATATTTACAAGTATTATTCTATATTTACGCTATTTCTTTCAAATTTTCGCTTAGAAGTAGAGGCCTCGGTAGTGATTTTTTAAAAATTATTTAGAATGTGTTCAAAATTATTTCATATGATGCTTCTCTATAACCACGAATAAATGTACTCTCTGAAGCACGGAGGTAGGCCACTCATCTATATACCATACTAGTTCTTGCCCGTGTTCTTCGCCCGTGTTAATTACGGATTTTTACAAACCGACCGTTTGTTTTTCCGAGATAAAAAGTAGCCTCTGCTACTCTCCGTCCCTTCAACTAAATCCATGCCAAAAATAAAATTGATTGGTTGCTTTTAGAGGGCGTAAAGGAAGGACAAACAAACGAATCCAGAAGCTCGTTATTTGTAATGGAGCATGCTAACTGGTAGCTCAACGAGGCGGACGGTACACGGAGCGTTGCAGGCACGGTCCCGTGGCCGCCGGGGTAAGCGCGGCGACCCCGCTGTAGGTATGTGGGGCGCGGGGTCGACGACCGCGCCGAGTGCTGGCCGAGTCGAAGCGGCGGCGCTGCTGTCTTCTATCGGTTACAGAATCTCCTAGACTACGCCTATATAGACTCGTTGTTGGCCCGGACTAAGACCACGAGACGAATACCCTTTTAGCGTAACATAATCGGCGGATTGGCGCAGTTTGCAGCGACCCTGCTTTCTGAGTCCAAGGCCGTGTGTTCGATTCCCACTACTGGAAAATGTTTGTGTGATGAGTATGAATGTTTTTCAGTGTCTGGGTGTTTATATGTATATTTTAAGTATTTATGTATATTATTTATAAAAAATATTCATCAGTCATCTTAGTACCCATAACACAATATACGCTTAAATTGGGGCTAGATGGCGGTGTTTGTATTGTCGTAGTATATTTATTTATAATCTTGTTGCGATGGAGTATGTACCTTACATACTATATGTGACGACCTCCCTGTCTCAGCGGTGAGCGTGGTTTTAAGTTGGAGGTTCCGGGTTCGAATCTCGACAGTGGCAATTTGGGAATGAATAGTTTCTGAATGTTCTCTAGTCTAGTCTGGTAGGAGGCGTTGGCCGTCGCTAGATATCTATTAGACAAAGATGTGCCGCGAAGCAATTTACAGATTCGTACGATGTCGCATAGAAACCAATTAGGTCTCCATAAAACCTAGGTTAGCCCTTTATCATCTAAGACTGCATCATCACATACCACCAGGTGAGATTGCAGTGAAGGGCTAACTTGTAGTGGGATAAAAATTAAATAACTGGTGTGTTTGTTTGAAGGAAGAAAAATTTAGGAGGGAAAATTATTGATGAATTTTGAGTTTACATTCTGATAGACGGACAGACAGACAAATGAAAAATTCACAAATATAGAATAGCTTTAAATTATAAATTTCAATTATTATAGATATGCCCAAAAACATTACGCGTCCATTTGACCTTCCCCGTTCTGAAGGCGGTTTATAAAATTAGCAATATGTTCCACGTGTAAGTGATAAGGAAAGCGGCCTCGAGTGATAGCCGATAGTGATAGCTAGTGATAGCTAGTGATAGCGGTGATAGCGCTCTCTCAGCCCGGAGACGCGGCGGCGCCCCGCTTCTGATAACGTGACCACGTGTGACGTGCGCAGCCGATTTTCCTTTTTTAATCGACGGCTTCCGAGTTGAAGCGGCCTCCCTCGGCAGACGAATTACATTGTTTTTTTCACAAGAATAGACCACTATCTCATCGTCATTCATTAGGCCTAATATTAGCTCTATTGAAACGTCAAGTCTGTCTGTTTGTAGTGACTCTATCTACCATCGGTTCAAAAGGCGACCATACCACCGGTTCTCGAGAAGAAACTGACCAGAAGCTCTTATCTAAAAGCATTTTACAATTTTCTACGTCCTGAGAGATGAAAACAAAGCTGCATGCTTCCAAGCAACCTCGTCGATAAGAAAGTCATCATCGCAACTTTTAGTTGTATAACTAAGTACCTATAACATTTTAGAGGCAATAAAGGAGGTTTGGTGACCAACAGCAGAGAGGGGTTGCTTTGATTGGGTTATAGAGGCACACCACCCAACAGACATAACCAATGGACATTCTCTCATCTCTCTTTTATAGAGATTATTCCAAATACAACGGTCTCGTGCCGCTTGGGCTTGACTCGCTTGATGTCATCCGTCCACCTCGTCCGGGTCGACCAACGCTGTGTTTTCCGGTGCGAAGTCGCTATTCCAATACTTTGGAACCCTAACATCAATCGGTTCCCCGAGCTATGTGGCGCGCCTAATGCCACTTCAGCCACTCTTTGGGCTATGTCGGTAATTCTGGTTTTTCTACGGCTCTTAGAACTCTATTCCTAAAGCTCTCCATCGCCCGCTGAGTTACCCTGAGGCTTCGTATGTGGCACCTAGTTTGTGACAACTCTTTTACGCCATAAGTCATCATTCTTCGAACAGTGCGTATTGCCAGTGATGACCACCGCTCTAACTTTTACCGTGCGGATTCAACTAACTGCTTTGACAAAATTTTCATCCAATATCACACATTTCTGTTTGATTCGACCTATTCTGATGATCGTGCCGATTTAAGCGATTTCTGATTATATTAGCGAATTAGGTGAAACTCTGTATAAAGATACCGAATAGAAAATAAAATTCAAAATTCAAAATTCATTTATTTCAAGTAGGCCTAATATAAGCACTTTTGAAACGTCAAGTCTGTCTGTGTGTAGTGACTCTACCACCGGTTCGGAAGGCAGATTCTACCGAGAAGAAGCCGGCAAGAAACTCAGCAGTTGCTCTTTTCCAACATTAACAATTTACATTTTACATTTCAAAATTCATTTTTCTATCTTGTGAGAGATGAAAGCGGAGCCGGATGCTTCCAAGCAACCTTGTCATTAAGAAATTCATCAATTGTATAATAACCTCGCTGTAATAAATGTGTTTTAACACATTCTTTAAACTTATGCATTGGTAGGTCCAAAATTACCTTAGGAATCATATTATAAAAGCGTATACTCAGTCCCACAAATGACTTCTGCACCTTTCGCAGACGATATGCAGATGTCACTAATTTATGTTGTCTTATAAATACTATATTGTTATAAATATATTGTGAGGCTACCGTAAGGATACTTATTTCTTTAAATTTTTCACGGAGGTATTCACGTGATTTAAGTTTATATATTGACCGTACAGCTCTTTTCTGCAATATGAATATAGTTGGTAATCATAAATATATATGGTATAAATAAGGTATCCAGTTAATTTGGATTGAGAGTATATGTTATTTCTTGGGCTCAAAAGTATATAGGTATGTACATACATTAATGTTAATTCTGCGGGAACGGTGCCCCTATGACCGTAGCCAGGAATTCAGGATATCTTTGTGTGAAATTTCATCAAGTCCGGTGCAGTAGATGAAGCATAGAGACTGACTTCCATTTTAAGTATATTGCATGGATTAATTGGTTTAAATACTAATAAAATAAAATTTATGAGAGCTGTTTAGTCAGTTTTGTTAAAATATTTTTTTTTACACAACCGAATTAGCGTCAACATTTCGCTGTTATCAGCGGCTCGTTATCAGCTGCCTATAGAAGGCTGACCCTTAGCATTTTTTTAACGTCTGGACTCACCGTCTGACGTGCGTCGCGTCGCGTCGGCGAGCGAGGCGCGTAACGTCACAGGAGTACATACAATCTGTACGATTAGGCGATTAACAGAACGTATGCAATCTACTTATCCATTGTCTTTTTTGTAGATCTACAGAATTACTTAATTCTGAGTAATATTTATCACATTATTTAATGCATAGATACTATAACAAAACTGTTCAGTAAAGCGTTAATGATTTGAATATTATAAGGCTGATGCTTCGCGAAGCGACTCATCCTAGGCGATGCGCAATCAGGCCTACAACTTAATTGACACAACGCCATCTCCTGCGGTATCTAGGGCACGCACCGAGTTTCAGGTTTTTTATGAGCCTGACGTCAGGAGTGTTACCCAACCATTTAGTTCAAGTTAATTTCAGCATTGACCATAACTTGCTTGCAGGGAAACTTCTTAGGCAAAAGATCCCTGATTGGCTGGCTGCCTCGTTCCTTCTTAATGAACCAACTACAAAAAATTATTTTTCAAGATTTGTTTTTATTGTGGTTGCAAAAACTATTTTCATTGCGTTGCGTGACGAGGGGTCTCATCATTACTTGCACGGCTTCTTCGAGTCCGGTAATAATAATATGGAAATCGATTGTAAACTAGTCTGACGACGCGGCCGGACCTGATCTGACTACTGAGCGCTCGAGACGCCATCGAGTCTAGTCTCATTTTTTATTGGCCACGTTCTGGGCGCAGTACAGACACGCCAGTGGCACGAGGCAGCAAGGAAATTGTCTTTAACGTGATAGAAGTCTCGGATAAGCCTACTTGAATAAAAAAAATAATAATTTGACACTATATTTAAGTATACTCTGTTTCTCTAGAGGAAATAATGATTTGACCTCGCAAGAGGCTCCTATTTGACGTAATTTTGCAATTATCTAAGTTGTAGCCAAATGTCAACTGCTCATAACCTTCTGCAAAATATTGAGGTTGAAAAGAAACCTGCAAGTTCTAAATAAAACGAAGAATTGTTAGTCTGTGCCTAGAAAATATGTTTTTATCATCATACACAACCACCACGCAACATGCACTAACACCATTTTGATTTTCTCGCAGGGATAGTCGCTACAAGTGACCGCTACCACAGAGTAAGGATAGTACATATGTCTTAAAAAGCCGTCTACACAGATAAATCGTAAGGTAAGTGCAGGGCGAGGAAGAGCCCTGCCTGGTCTGAGCAGTAAGGGACACACACAGACACAGAGCCTTTACACAGCGTCGCAACTCGATGCAGTTGGCATTTACCTCGAGGTCAAAGCGTTTTACTACTGTCTCAATAATATAAGTGCATGTGTGTGTAACTATGGGCTTCATAAAAAGGCTCAGAGTCGCTCAGGGTCACTCAGAGCTATGCTAGGAGTATTTCTACGTGATCAAATAAAATGAGAAGATCCGTAGAAGAAGTAGAATTACCGACATAGCTCAGAGAGTCGCGAAGCTGGAGTGGCAATGGGCGGGGATGATAGCTCAGAGAACCGATCTTAAGGTGCTGGAATGGCGACCCCGCACAGGTAAATACAGCGTAAGTCGGCCCCCAACGAGGTGGACAGATGACCTCAGGCGAGTCGCTGGGAGCCGCTGAACTGTGGATTGTGGAACTCCCTACAAAAGACCTATGTCCAGCTGTGGACGTCAATTGGTTGAAATTATGATGATGTTGATGTGTGCATAATATATAATATATAAGTGTTTTTTACCACCTGCAATGCATCTTCAGCATTTTCTTTTAACGCTTAAGGTTGCCTAGAAGAGACCGTTATGTAGCGATAAGGCCACCAAATTATAGGTATCTCCTTCCTTATCGCTCTGTTTTATTTGCATTTTAGTAAAATGTTCTTTAATAAAAATGTTTCAATTTATTCTATAGTATTTCTTATTTCTAATGCTCCACCGCTCCTTTTGAAAAACACAGTCACTGGATAACTTCTCATTTTTGGAAGTCAGGTGGCATACAGTATCTGTTACTTTAGCTTAAAGTACAATATTGTTAGCAATCCGATTAAACATTGGGTACTATGGCGGCATTGACCTTTGCCTCTGAGCATTATTGATGAAATGACTATATACGGCATGTGCGTTTATGTATATGTATATGTGTGCGTGTTTGAATGCTCACATTCCCCATTTTTAAGTAACATCATGTTGAAACTAGGGATGTATTCATATTATTGACGTGACAACGTCTTATAAATTGGTTTGCCGGGTGACACTTCAAGAAACTGCGTTACGCTCCGCTCACGTTATGCGCTCACAATGAGAGCGAGTGAGAGGCACGCGTCCCTTCCACTCGGGCATGGTTAGCCCGCCTAAGAGCGAGAGAGACAGACATAAAAAGTGAAAGGCACGCGTCCCTTTGTAGTAAACGCTGTTTCATTGTACGCAAATGTATTGCAAGTTATTGTATGTATATTTGTATATAAATACGTATGTATGTGTAAAGGTAAAAATAAAATTTTGTTAATATGAAATTCAGTGCGAGATTCTTTGTATAAATTAATGTTTTAAATATAATTCTTTGTATAAATAAATGTTTTAAATTGTTACTATTATTTCATCCTTCTTCCTACTATACGAATGAATATTCACATTAAAATTATTTTACCACTCAAAGTCGTTGTCACGTAAAACTTTCGCCCGTATACCGACTTTACAGGCAACCAATTTTTTTCTGTAGCCTATTAGTTTTACTAGGTGATTATTAGACACTTTTTCGTCTACGCCTAGTAAAATGAATTGTTGCTTTATTCAAACTACTAGATACGTGTCTTCTACAAGTTTTTTTAGGTAAGCTTATATAAATGTTCTACGTCTTGATTAGATTACTATAAAATTTTTTTTCCCTCACATGTAATATCCCACTGCAGCGCCGTCTACCTCCGAGAGCTCATATTAAGACCCTCCACATTGCTTCAAAGCGATTCAGCGGGCAATTTCCACAGGAGTGGCGAACGCAACAGTCAACTGCTTTTCTCATCTTTATAATAAAAAATCTATTTTGTTCATCTTTATATTTGTCTCTTCTTTCGCTTTTTTGGACTTGTATGATTCCTAGCCAAAGTTGGCGTTGTTCCTTAAAATATTTATGAAAACAGAAGATTTCATTTAAAAAAATACTAATATTTCGCTAGCGACGTCTTTGGCAGCACAGTCTAACATATCCAATAATAATAACCTTTTTAATTCAGATAAACTGTTGGCGTAATTTATTAACCCTACCTGAAAAGGATTTACATGAATATATATATTTTCCAAAAGTAACGTAATGCGTTTTATTTGTTTCTTTTTTTTTAATTTTGATTATTTTTTTCCTGTTTTTTTAAAATTAGTATAACGGCTACTGGACGATCTAACTATTAATTAATATTTGCGTCTGCGTCCTCGAAGCCCTGCGCGGCACACGGACGGACGGTGACCGCGCACTGTCATGCTAATGAGCATTCGCCTACAGAGTCGCGGCCTTCACCCGAGCGCGGCCGGGCTACCAAACTAGTTTCAAAGAGCATTCAATCGGGACAGGTCCCGGGCCTTGAGCGGGGAACTTTCGCACCCTTGACGCCAAGGACTCTCCCATGCCTCGGTTTAACCTGTTTAGCGCGGAGGGCGCAACGTGGCTCGCGCGCCGGCTCCATTGGCCGCGGGGCCGCGCATAGACGATAGATAAATGCTTGGCACGCTGGGGTCTAGCTGGGTAACTAGCGATTTATTACGGGGGGTGTTTCTATGTTATATATACTTCACCCTACGCAAGAATACTTGGACCGTTTTGTCTAGGCCCTAGATCCCATTAACCATTTGATCTAAATAGTTTTAAGTGATGGTGATAACAAAAAAGAAGCAGTGATAGCGCAGTGGGTAGGAACTCGACTTCACTTTCGGGGAGCCGAGTTCGAACCCCACCTTTTCCACCACGCACCTCCAACTTTTCTAAGTTAAGTGCGTTTTAAGTAATTAAAAATATCACTTGCTTCAACGGTGTGGAGTCCACCAATCCGCACTGAGCCAGCGTGGTGGACTACGGCCTTAACCCCTTCTCATTGTGGAAGGAGACCCGTGACCCACCAGTAGTGGAACGGTAATAGGTCGATATGATTATAACAAAAACACCGGCCAAATTGTTCGCGGGCTTCTTTAAGTATACTTATGTAGTTATCGCCATCATTCCACTACTATGTACACATTGTTCATCTACTGTACGCATCAAAAATGCCACCTGTGTGCCTATTCGAATAAATGTTTGACACGACTCTGACTTAAATTTCCGGATGTGGCTTAAATTTATAGGTATCGGGATTCTGGCCAGAAAATCTGGGTATCAGAAAGTTATCATACCCCAACGCCGTGACCGGGAGAGCACGTTTTCACGTTCCCGGTGATGATCACTAACACGCCATAGTGGTCGTGCCAGACCGTATTGGAACATCACGAAGGATCTGTATACATATTGTATAGGAGGCCGGTGCCGGACTGATCTATCAATGCATAGCTCTGACCACTAGAAGGATCGGGCTGTAATTTTGCACACAGATAGTTATATCAACGTAGGCATCCGCTATGAAAGGATTTTTGAAAACTCCAACCCTAAGACGGTTAAATGGGAGATAAAAGTTTGCATAACATCCTTCATTTACCAATTTATTTTTCAAGTTACATCAATAAAACTTTGATTTAAGGCTTTCGTTTAAAAAGAAAGAAATGCGTGTTTCACAATTTTTTTAAATTCCAACTCCAAAGGCTAATAGGGGATGAAATCATATAATTATAAAAGTCATCATCGTGTAAATGAAAGTTTCGGATTTTTTTATTAATTTACTTTCACATTTTTCTATTAGCAGCAAGGCTATTTTTTAAATCTTAGTAGTTAAAATTTACCCAATCATAATTTAACTTAACGTGAGCGAAGCCGCGGGCAAAAGCTAGTAAATAATAACTATCCTTCATTACCACTTTTAACCACTTTTAAGTTTATCACAACTAAAAAGTCCCCTTAGCCTAGTAGGCATACAGAAAAATTACTTCACTCCTTTTTACTCCGTTAAAAATAAATTTTGTATTAAGCTACACAAAATTACGAAATATTGTTTTAATTAATTATTTATAAAACCAATAGTCAGAGGTTTGAATTGAATCCGAGTGTCTCCTATTTAAATTGTTTAATTTTTTTTGTTTAATGTGTTCCTAAAATTTAAAACTTTAAATAACTGTTTTAAATTTTATCAAAATCGGTTCCGAGGTAAGACATGACTTCGATTGTCATACGAACTTTTGTTCCCATTTCACCCCTACGGGCCTACACTGGTTGAAATTTGACTAACGCTAGAACAAAATATAATCTTTTATCTTCCATGACGAACATCGGGACAAACTTTCATTCTATATCTCAAGGTCTAATCTATATCTATGCCAAATTTGATTTAAATCGGTTTAGTTATTTAGGCGTGAAAGCGTAACAGACAGACAAACAGACATACAGGAATACAGCAAATATAATATTAGTAGGGAGGGAGGGATGTCACCAAATAGCACGGTCTTTGTGGAAAATAGCAAGTAAAATAGCACGATTTCATTTTATATTCTATTTAAAATTCATTAATATCACATTTTATTTATTACAAAGTAATAAATAAACAAGTATATTTAGAGATTCTCAAAAACCTTTTCAACTTGAAATATTTTTTTTAAAACTGATGAATTTTTATTCAGTTTGCTATTCAGAATTAATCCGTTTGAAAATATTGGAAATGAATATCCTAATTGATTATGATATTTGCCACTAGCTGTCGTATAAGTCAAGAAGCGTGGAGTATAAGACATTATATACTTATGACCAATCCAAATTATTATTTTTAAATAGCGGAAACTATACAGACGTCTGACGCAGGCGTTACTTCCGCAGAAAAAAATCTGAGTTACTCCATAGTCGCGCTTAAAGAAGTTTTACTTAAAAAATCGATTTAATAGAAAGAAGAAAAAACTAGCCAAGTGTGAGGAAGACTCGCACATTAGGGGTTCCGTAAGGGCGCTTGTACACGCTAAGAAAATTTGCCGTTCCTGCGACAGACAAGACAAATTTTTCGTGTAGACGACAAGAATTTTGTCTGTTCCACACACGAAAACTTTTCGTGTCTTCCGCAGACAAGACCAATGGAAACGTGTACACGACACGATTCTTTTCGTGCAGTCGACAGTCGGGCGTAGGGCGCGCAAGTAATAACAAGTGTAATCAGTGAGTTTCGTTTATTTATATAAATGTTAACTACAAAGCAAAAAAGAATGATAATTGCATATTATTATTATAACAAAATAAAAAAGGAAACAAAAAACAAGAGACTTTACTGGGTTCATCCAATTATACAAGAGAAAAATGGGTTTGGCGGGTTCATTACCCTTTACCGTGTCATGCGACAACATGAGGAAAAATTTGTGGATTATTTTCGCATGAAAATGTCTACGTTTGACAAGCTTTTGACAACAATAGAAAATAATATACGACATGAAAATACCAAAATGCGAGAAAGTATTCCTCCATACATTAGATTGGCCGTAACATTAAGGTAAGTAATTTTTTTAAGCATATTGATTTGAACGTTATACAATAATAAATGTCTTTGAAGTGTTACATGTTTCCAAATTCAACAGACTCCACATGTTCATATTCTTCAGAAAAGTCAAAGTGAAATTCATCTGTATGCGATGTTTCCACACTACTAATAGTTTCGGTGTCAAATTCAATGGATGTAGATTTTTGAGTACTGTAACCTGGTCGAGTCGAGTATGATGGGCCGGGTACGTTAAATGACGACGTAGAAGGCTGCGTTGTTTTGTAATACTCAGTACTCCATTGATGCTGAACATCACTTCCCTTTCGTTGTTGCGTAGAACGCACAAGTTTTAAAACTTCAAACTGGAAATCCACCATTTCCTCATCACTGAACTTATCAACACTCGGAGCTATACTTTTAAAAAATGACATGGCACGGCTCTCTTCTTCTTTGGTAACAGCCTTTATAAATTCTGCCATATTTTTGTCCACCTCGCTAACATCCTGTTTCTTTTTTTTCGCGATCGGTGTATGTTCTACGGGACTTTTTTCCACGTTTGTTGTTTCGGGTATATTTGACTCAGTGTCTCGGCGTGTTACAATTTTTGTCAAAAATAACATTTCGTCGTAAAAATCACATTTACGAATCTTCTTAGCACCCGATCCCGATTTCATTTCTTTAAGTCTTCTGTGACATTTCATCCACCTATCTCGCAAACTTGTCCATTTTTTTGCTGTAGACTTTGCTGAAACAAAAAACGAACTACCGTTAGAAAGTAGGTACCATCTATTGCAAGTAGACATAAACTTCATATAAAAAAGGAAATGACCTCATTGTAAGAGTAAGAACACACTTGCAATTAATCGCACTGCAAGTTGCAAGTGTGTTCTTGCTCTAAGACATTGTTACAATTTTTTACAGATACATGGCAACTGGAGATACCTTCGCACGTCTTCATTTCGATTTTCGAATCGGAATAAAAACAATAGCGAACATTGTACGTGAAGTTACTCATCATATTTGGTCAGAATTATCTACAGTTTATATGCGGATGCCAACACAAGAAGAATGGTTGAATATAGCACAAAGATATGAAATAAATGCCAATTTTCCACACTGTCTTGGAGCACTGGACGGGAAACATATTAGAATAATTAAACCCGAAGAAAGTGGATCAATGTTTTTAAATTATAAACATTTCTTTTCTATTGTTCTCATGGCTATTGTGGATTCCAACTACAATTACATTTTTATTGATGTAGGGTCGTATGGTAAAGAATGTGATTCAAATGTTTTCAAAGAAACACAGTTTTGGAAAAAACTTGTTGACAATACGTTAAACATACCATCCCCATGCTCTATAATAAATACTAACTATATATTACCATATGTTTTTGTAGCTGATGAAGCTTTCGCACTTCATGCTAACGTACTTCGACCCTACGGTGGTAACGAACTCACAAAAGAACAAAAGATATTTAATTATCGCTTGACAAGGGCAAGAAGATACGTCGAGTGTGCATTTGGAATAATGGCCAACAAATGGAGAATTCTGCACCGATCTTTAAACTTAAGTCTCGATTTAACAGTTGCTATTGTAAAAACTACTTGCGTTTTGCAAAATTTTATTCATACAGAAGAAGGTCACGTTGAGCCTTTAATCAATCGAGACCGATTAAATAGTCCATTGCATTTAGAAGGCAATAATCTCACAGCAGACGAAATTCGTCAAAAATATACTGAATATTTTTCCTCTGATGAAGGATCACTGCCATGGCAAGATAAATACACATAAAAAATAAGTTCTAAAACTAAAACCCGACTACTAAATTTTAATCCAAAAAGTGTGAAACAAGGAATTATTCTTACCTGCCATATTGTTTAAATAAACAATTACATGTTATATTTTTTTTCATGTTTATACGTATTTTATTATAAGTATTAGTCATTATCGTTTTTAGCAAAGCCGTGTCCGTATGCTACTTAGCGCTATTGAACTTATGATTGCTTGCAACTTAAATCTTTTATTGTAGATGTATTTAATGTGGGTAACGACAATGATTAATATTTATAATAATATATAGCTATATAGAATATATCTAGTAATCTGTATTTTTGAAAATTGTAAAAAGATAGTAATATGTTGTATGTACTTACCATATTCATTTTTTTTGACATTTGTCATTTCGTCGAAGTCTTTGTTTAAGATAGTAAATATTTCTCTCCATGCTTCGTATGTGAGTCTTTTATCTTTATATATGTCTAAAGTTTTGTCCCACAATACCGGTCGTCCTTCTACTAAAGTTATAAGTAACTCATCAGCCATTTTGTACTCTACGCTGCAATACACGTCCACACCAAACGCACAACGCACAACAAAAACTGGGCTGGCTCAACCCTACTACACCGCCCCCCCGCCGCTCCGCAACAACGTTCGCCGCGTCGTGTCTTGCGCAGACAAGATTTTTTTTCGTGCACCGCTGCGAGCAGTGTACACAGTTATTTTCTAGTTACGACACGAATTCTTAGGTACGCCCGGCGTTTTTTCTTAGCGTGTACAAGCGCCCTAACTAAGAAAACAACGTAAACTTATGAGTATCTATAAGATTAAAAATAAATATATTATATTTCTTTGGTCGGGATAAGTTTGTTTTTAGCGGCATGCTACTTTAACTATGATTAACAATGTAGTTCTTCACATCGAAAAAATACTGTGAGTATTTAATACAAGTGTTTGCGTCTGTGTATTAGAAAGTTTTAGTATAAGTGTGTTGATTGTTGATGAATTTTTATTTGAGTTAATATTTTCATCTTGATAATTTAATTTTAAAATTATGCCAAAGACTAAAGCTGAAAAAAAATCGTGAGTACTGGAGGAAAAAAAATAAAAATAAAATTTAAAAAAAAAAACGTGTGTGTACTTCTGTACACGCGTTACAAGTTATACTTCTTTGGCGTAACAAGATAAAAATTGATTCAAAATTTTATCTTTCGCCTTATTCTACGTTTGTAGAAAAAATGACACTAACAATAGAAAAAAGGTATTGTTTGAATTATTGAAAGTCAACTGTCAAACCTTTTTTAGAAAAACTATAATGTTGACTATAGCTTAATTCATGGTATCGGTTTTTTCTTAAAAATTTACTCTCTCTATTTTTCCCTAACGCGCCAAAAGAAGTATAATATCAGTATCAAAAACCGCAAAAAGTTCTACGGAACGTGTCAGAGAATTTCGTGCACGTCAAAAAAGTTATTATCACATGTAAAAAAAGAAAATAATAGTTCTAACGTAAATGATAATGTGCCCGGTGTACCAAATAGTAAGTACCTACTTGAATATTTTTAATACAAAATTAAATAAATAAATTTTCATATTTAATCATTAAATTTTATTATTAATTCTTATTACTCATAAATCACATATATAACCTCAATGTATACTGTGTATAGCCTTATATATTTTTTTATTTTTTATTTTAGATGATTTACAAGGGCAAAGTGATTTTCCAACGGATAATAATATTATAAACAATGATTGTAAGTACCAGAAGCTGCAGTTAGTTTACGTCTCATTACTTTATTTTATGTACCTACTTATAAATATACAGTTTACATGAAGCGACTTTTTCTTCTATGTGTGTGTGTATGTACGTGTATGTATGTAGGTATGTATTAATGCATGTATGTATATATATATTTATGAGTGTGCATGTACGTATGTATGTATGTATGAATGTATGTATGTATGTCCGTCACACTAGATTATTTCAGTAGCTATTTAATTTAATGACCCTGAAATTTGTAAAAGATAAAAAAGGAAAATAGTGGCCCAACACCAACACTTTTGAAATAAAAATTTTTAGTTTAATTAAAAAGGGGGGAAGATTGGGAGTTCGAAATTACAAAGTAAGACCAATATATAGTGAGTGGGTATTTTACTAAAGGACTTTCCCTGGACATTCTAATAATCATATTATAATTATTTATTTTTAGGCCTAAAAGTTTTCGATTCATAATGCTTTACCTGAGATTCTGCTATACTAATGTTATGAAAGGTCAACGTTTTTCAAGTTGGAGATATCTGCATATAGAAATAATAAGATACCTCTAAAAGCGTTTTCTCATAAAAACAACCACTTCGAAAGAGGATGCCAATTTGTATGGGACATTTTTACAAACCACTGGTAAACAATGTTTAACAACTACAACTTGTCAAAGTAGGCACCTTCCTTTTAATATAGCGACTCATAAGTACGCAAGAATGGTTGATTATATTATGAATAAATTATACTTTCAGATTCTTCGTAATGAGCTCTTTCTGAATTGGTATACCTATTGGTCGTGTTTCACACAGGGAAGTGAGACAAATAATCCTGTCACGGTTACGTATTTTTTTAAGTAAAACTTCTTTAGGTGTGACTAGGGATAACTCAGACTTTTTTCTGACGGAAGTAACGCTTACGTCAGACGTCTGTGTAGTTTCCGCTATTTAAAATAATGACTTGGATTGCTCGTAAGTATATGTAAAACTTTTATTGTTATTTATTGATGAAAGAGTAAAATGTTCCTGGGACTCCGCCATTCACTATTTCATTTTATATTCTATTTAAAATTCATTAATATAACTTTCATACTTTATAAATATTTTCATTTGTGAAATGGAATAATTGAGAGTAGAAAATTGAAAGTTACATCAGCACATGTCAATATAACCTTGTCATTAAATATTACAGAATGTCGCAAAAAAAATATTAATAACTAGCGTACCCAGCCCGCTTCGCCGGGCTAGATTTTCCTTTATTTTATTTAAACAATAAACTTACATTATTACATTTTTAATTTAAGTCTCATAATATATTAAATCATTAATTTCTCTCCGTATTCATTCTCTTCTATTCTCTTCTCGAGCGGGTGAAGATCATTATCTACACCCATGTACACCCAACAATAGAATATCATCATAGTAAATAAAAGCTGTATTTGACAGTTTGACAGTTCAAAAATAGTAATGCTCGAGTAGTAGAGAGACTAATTCGAGAAATACGGCTCAACCGCTACACCGATTTTGATAAAATTTGTCACATAGATATATAGCTTGCACCCTAGAAGTGGATATAACTTATTTTTTATTCCCGAAAAGCAGCAGGATAAGGTTTCCAGAGAGTTTTAATAAATGTATTTTCTAACGTATGCCAAAATCATGGAAAAAAATGCAAAGGGATAGCTTGCTTCATAGAGAATAGAGGTTCCTGTAGAATTAAAAAACTGCGGGCGGGCGATTTATATATTCACAAGTCATATATTTGTACACTACACAATGAGGCCTTTCGTTGGAAAGGAAACTTAAAACCAATATTCGGACTATTAGCCACAGTTTTGCCCAACTTCCATAAAAGCCACGTTTTCGGGTATGGAATTTTGCTTTTCGCAGTGGGCAGCGACCCGGCTTTCTGAGTCAAGGCTGTGGGTTCGATTCTCACATCTGAAAAATGTTTCTGTGAAGAACATGAATGTTTTTCAGTGTCTGGGTGTTTATTTATATATATACATAAAAGAGAAAGTGTGTGGGTATGTTCCGTATATGCTTCGAAACGGCTGGACCGATTTCAATAAAACTTTCAGGGAATCTCCGGATTGACCTGGCGAGTAATCCTGTAAAGTTTGGTGACGATCGGAGCACTCCTATTTTTGAACTGTCAAACTGTCAAATACAGCTTTTATTTACTATGGTGATATTCTATTGTTGGGTGTACATGGGTGTAGATACTACTTGGGTGTAGATGATACTTCAAAAGTAAAATAATTACACTGCTTTGAAGTTGGGCAATTGTCGGTTTATAAAATCAACCGACATCAAAAATCGGTTAGGAATATAAGGATAAAAATTCTTGCTTTTTAACATATCCAATCAAATCAAAACTTGTTTATTCAAATAGGCCTATACGACAAGCGCTTGTGAATCGTCCATGCATGATATTTCTCTTTATAGTGAGGTGATACCTACTGATAACTACACTTGTTAACTTAGAACTAAAGCCACGAAAGGCTTACGAGGGCTAGTTAGGTATATAAATATTTTAGTTTGTTTGACCGGCAGGTCGTCTGCGTTATGGCGATATACTGGATACTAGCCACGGCAAAAGCAGCCACTGAACGAACACTTGATTTATCAATAACTAATGAGAAATTTGTCATCGTACATACAGACTTTTTAACTTTACATATGGTAAGGGATCAAGGCAATGTCAACTCAACTTTCAAACTTCTCTATGGGAGATGTAAAGGCTCTTCTCACTTCAGTGCGATTTTAGATTTGATAACATCAATTTGAATGGTTATTTTATTCGATAAAAAAAGCCTCGAATGGCTTCAATTTGACAAACGTTAACTAAGGTGGAATATTTAAAGATAATAGAGAAAATAACCCACCAACCCGCATTAGAACGGCGTGGTAGGTTTATGCCCTTAGAACCATCTCTCCTATGAGAGAGGCCTGTGCTAACGGCGGGAAAAGAAAGGCGAATGAAAAGGTTGAACAGTTTGTAGCTTCTATAGATGACTCCAGAAGCCAACTTAAGCTGCCAATAAAAAGCCAACTAGGTATAAGAATTCTTTATAAACCGAATTCAAAATCGAGTATCGAATCCAACGTTTTCTAAGCGGTATGCCACCCACACTTCGAAATTCCTCGATCGGTCGACTTTTGAAGTCAGTTTTTGTAATATTTGCCCTATTATAGTTACGGGTTGAATTTTTGAAATTGGGTGTAGCCAAGTTAATGATATACTTATGTGTTGTAAGGTTATTATAAGCGATTGGTTTTCTGATAACGTGTAGTTACTACAAAAACTGTTATCGTCTACTCTTTAGTTATAAAAATATTGCTTAGTGAGAATAGTTTTGCCCAGTTGTGGCTCTACAGCAACTTCTTTGTGTTAAAATACCTGAAGTTTGCGATAAGTTACTTATGTTGTTTCCATTAGTTAATAATAAAATCCTATTATCAATCTATGTTATCTACCAATTTATTTTTAGTGCTCATAAAATTGCTGCACTAACTAAATAGCACCTGGGTAGATTGTTTTCATTTACTTTTACAGAAAAATAGTATTTTTAATTTTACACATAATATTTTTCTAATAATTTAGGGATATGAATTAATAAATACTATATTGTTTAGTTTAGGTACGAAGGAGTTGTTTATTTAGACCATTTTGATGCAGTACTGCTTAAAATTCTTCAGGCGATTATTTTATTCGTAAGAAAATAATAATATTATGTTTACTGGTAGAGCAAATAACTTTATAACACGATTTTAAGAATAATAAACTAATGATTGCGATTAATGTATTGGAAAATGGACAGAATATAAGCTTCACTCACCTTCCGGCGCGGCAGGCACAGCGCGCAGCTCGCACTTCACTAATTCCTTTAAAAATCATTGAAATGGAGAGATTTCAAACAAAAATCCACTTCAATCACAGAGTCCACGGTCCGAGCATCCAGAAATGAGAGTTCACTAAATAGGCCTATAAGAATCTTATTGGATACTTTAGCCCGAAAGTTTCGCAAAAATTTGGCGCGGTCGCGCGGCCGCCGTGTATTTAGGCCTACACTCGCTCGGCGCGCGGCCGCCCGCTCTGCCGGCGACGCGCCGCCGGCCCGGGCTGCGCTGGAAGGCCGGGGCTCCACGTGGAGCACGTGTCCCGCGCGGCCGGCACCAGCTTCGTCTGGCTCTGCAGGAGCGGAGTCCGGGGTGCCGCCAGCCCGGCGCTCCTACAGGCGAAACGCGAAGTGTCGCCGCGGAAGGGTGCGAGACCCCGGGGGGCGCGGAGCCCGAGGCCCGGGGGGCGCGGGGCCCGAGGCCCGTCGGGATCGTGGCGCGCGTCCGAGCCGCGCGGACGAAATGGCGCCGGCCGACTCTTGCGCCGAGTGCCGACGTAACCTTGTATCCCCGACCTCGCAGACCGTTTTATGCCTAAATGAGGCATCCTACAGTAGGTATACGCCGCGGGTACCTACGAATTCGGACCCGACTTTCGATCGCAATTTTTCTGCAAATATTGGATTCAACACCATTAGCACTATTTCGAGTAAAATACCTTGCTCTACATTTTTTATTTCGTGCAAAAATTGGTTTTGACAAAAAGATACGATAGATAGATAGAGGGTAAATAAAATAAATTTAATAACTTTCCATTTTCCTTTGTATAAATATATAAATAGCATTGGTTCATAAGGCAAGGGTGACAGGCTTCAGGCAGGCGTATTCAGGACTTGCAATCAAATACATAACAGCCCTTACGTACGTAAATTACTGTTTACCTGCCTACTTGTATTGTTGCTGCACCCTATTGCAGGGGGGTAGATATGTTCTACAAAGAATCTTTGATTTTCAGAGTAATAACCTATTTAAGTTTTTGTTTTATTTTGTATGTAAATATATATAGGTATATATATGGTTTTAGGGGCAGTTTTCACTTTGGCAGGTAAATGTCCCTAAAATTGTACGGTAGAGAGACAGGTACACCAAATTAATGGTGACAAAAAAATGCAAATGAGTACTTTAAGTAATGCATAGACTAATACCTTTTAATAACTACAAGTTAATATATTGTAGGTATTTATTTATTGTAAGACCTAGTGCTGTGCTCCGGGTGTCGTAGATAGGTTACAAGTAAAACCTAGGTAGTAAAAGCTTTAGTAGTAATATTCCTAAAGATATCTATGTACATAAACTTGCCATGTTTGCTGGTAGATTTTTATTACAATTTCAAAATCAATATTCTCAATATTCTTAATACACATAAGCCATGTGCTATTTGAGCCCAAATGAGTTAGCTTATCTTATTCATATTTATTGTTTTTTTTTTATTTTACGGGAACCCGTCAGTTTTTCATGGATTAATAAGTAAAAATATGTTGGTGACTACAGGCAAGCACCCTACGCAAAATTCTTTCGTATATTAGTAGGTAACTAAGCTTATTTTACTAGTCCTACGAAAACGGTTCCAGAGTTCCGGAATAAAATCCTTCTTTGTCAGCCTCCAGGATGCCGGCTGTATATTTGCCAAAGTTTATCGAGATTGGTGCAGTGAGCTAAACAACGAGAATCACTTTCGCATTTAAAAAAAATGCCGTTATATGTATAGGAATGCAAGTGATTCAAGTTTATATTATACTGAGTGCGGTTTACATCGACGAATATCTGATATAAATATTTGAAATGTATTATCAACAAACAGGGAATTGTAAGAAATGTTACTGACTTGTTGGTGGATCATTTAGATGGAAAGGGACCCAGAATAGATCCCTGTGAGACACTCACTAAGGTAGGTAAACCCTAAAGCATTGTCTTTTAAATGCATACCCTTTTGGTTCTATTATTGAGTTAAGAGGCAAAATGTTTTGATAAACGTTTTAGATGCCCGTGGCTTATGGTAGGTAGCAAGGTTTTATAATCAACCCAATCGAACGCTTTAGATAGATCTAAAAAAAACAAAGGTGTTCTGAAAACCGCCTCGGGCATCGTTAACATGTTTTATGAGTTTAGTGTCCTTGAAGCCATTAATCTCTAAGTGAAGAAGTTAACGTACATTATAGTATTTCAAAATTGTATTTAATATATAAGTAGTAATGTTAACAAGGAACTATTAAGAGCTGTGAAGATTAAACTAGATGTATTTTCGTTAATGTTATTTCGTATTATATGTTGTCAGATTTAAACAGTTTAGTACTTATGTTTAATTCAATTTGAGAAATCACTCAGTTTAACGCATTCTTTAAAAAATAAGCCGTCACTAATGATTGAATCACTTAGACACAATGACTTATGAAGGACCTTTTATAACTACGAAAAAAGTGTGCCTACCTAATAATGAAGTAGATACTTAAATAGTGACAGTGCATCCTATTTAAATTTTTCCCAATAATCATTGTAATCTAGACTAACAGATATGAAAAGAATATTGCTCCATTGTATTTCTGGGTGTTAAATAGTCGTTCGACAAGCTTTTGCACAACGGATGGCTCTTCAAAGCAAAGACTCGTCTTCAACATAGCCCCTTAATGCTCCTGATATCTTATTTGCAATAAGATGAGAGATTATTGCCAATGAGAATTGGGGGTGCCGCAAGGGTCTGTTATAAGTCCCACATCATACCTTTTATATACT
Organism: Pararge aegeria; assembly: GCF_905163445.1. Taxonomy (NCBI): domain Eukaryota; kingdom Metazoa; phylum Arthropoda; class Insecta; order Lepidoptera; family Nymphalidae; genus Pararge; species Pararge aegeria. Next base: position 18,827,335 of record NC_053191.1, read on the forward strand.
TACTGCTGACATCCCCGTCTTGGAAAATGTATTTGCCACGAGATTTGCTAATGATGCTGAAATATTGTGCAATAACAAAGATCTAAGCACGGCATCAGCTATATCATAAAAATATAAAAGAAAATAAAAGAAATATAAATAGATTTTTTTATAGCCATATGTTTTGTTTACGAAAAATGACATTATTATGATTTAAACACTCATCTCCACGGTTTCCCGCGGAAAAGAAAAAGAAAGAGGAAGATTACATGCGCTATAATAATATGGTCCATCCAAGTGTGGTCAGACTTAATTTGGCTTGGCTAAGCAGTTTATGCCCTGGCTTTTTTCAAACAAAGGCGTCTGCATACATATATTACACATTTATTTTGAGGGTGGACGATCATACATTTATGCTAGTAAAATACATAGCCGCCCGGTTTAAAAATACGTAGGTACTAACTTATACACAGATTTTCTTGTCGGACTTTTTTTAACTTTAGTACTATGGTTTTAGTACACGGTTCAACAATTTCGACGCGAAAGTAGATTGCGAATTTAATTGAATTATAATATTATTACAAAGGAAATCTGAAAATTAATCGTTTATTTAAAAAAGGTTTGAAAATAATACCTATTCTTTTTTTTTATAGGAAGCTTAAGCTTATATAATATTATCTTCTTAATTGGTGAATCTTGAAATAAGTCGTATTCAGTTGATTCCCTTGTCACATTTTATTACAATATCATAAATACCATATCTTATAAATACTAATATATCATGAATTTTATATCAACTAAAAAACATTAATTTAATAGGCATCACTTTTATCAGACTCATTCCAAATATACATCTATTTTCATTTTTGTGAGCATTTGTTACTTTTTCACGTCACATTTGGTACTTACTGCACAGGAATGTAGCAGATTTACTAACCATTCATATAATATTATGATATTATATCATAATATTATATAAAAATCGGAAATTTTTGATTGGATGAACTATGTCAATGGATTGCCTATTTGGCTAGAAATCTACTACTAGTACTTAGTATTAGTACATGCGAACAAAAAAGCGGACGGTGTACCAAGTATTTTTTTTTATTAATTTTAGAAAATAATTGTTTCTTGCTTTTTACATAGTATTACATTTATTACATATTTTTCATAAATATTTCTTGCTTTTTAGATAGTATTACACTTATTAGAAATTTTTCAAAAATATTTTTCGATCTTAGATTGTGTAACTTTGAAGTCCGGTACGTTTTTTTTAAATGTAGAGTTGACTCTATTGGAAAGAATAATTTCATTCAAAATAAGTACGACAGGTAGCGACATCTACTGAAGTAAATTAAACTTGCATGATATTTTGGACATGGCAATTTTATTCTAACCATATTTCTACTCACCACTAGATGTCACTATTTACTAAAAAAAAATTGTCTATGATTTTTTTGTTTTCTTTTATAAAGTTCCACTCACGCGTGAGACTATTAAAATTAAAATCTAGCTTAAAGAGTAATTATAAACATTTTTTTAACCTAAACTCAACCTACTAGATGTCACTAATTACTGAAGAAATAAATAATTGTCTATGAATCAAAATGACAGTACATATTAATTGATATTTGCGCTAACTTCACACAATTACGGATACTAATTTTAAAACATGGCTTCTGTAAAGTTTGCTGTTGTTGATGTAAACGAATTTCTAGCTAAAAAACAGACCTCTGAGCCGGAGTTATCGGAGGATTGGGCTAAATTAGAGGAGCTTTACAACAAAAAGTAAGTTTTTGTCTACCTCAAAGTATAATTTTGTCTGAAATTGATAATTTACCATGTAATGTTTTGCAGGCTATGGCACCAACTTACATTAAAAGTACAAGAACTCGTGAAGCATCCGTCTCTACAAACCGGCGACAATCTTATACAGCTATACAGCAACTTCCTAACCACCTTCGAGAACAAGTAAGCGTAGTTTGCAAGTCAGCAGGCCATTTCATCTTTGTTTGAGAATTCGAACCTAGTGTTTTAGAACCTACAATAGTAATGTCATGCTTAAGAATTCAATTGCGAATCTTCGGTTGTAATTTCAATAAAAGTTTACTGCTAAGTCACATTCTCACTGCAGCTGCATGTCTAAGACTCGACCACTTTCCATGCACTCATGACTACTACATGTGATTATTTATATATACTAAAATCTAATTTCTTTACAGAATCAACCCACTGTCTCTTGTAGAGATCATAGCTGTGGTGGTGGCGCAGTACACAGACAAGAAAGATGCCATTGCCTTCCTGGAGAAGGTGGAGGCTAAGGTCAAGATGAATGATGAGGCCCTGGCCCTCTGTAAGGTACAAACTAAACAGAGCTCACCAAGTGGTTGCCTAGTGAAAGCAGTGAAAGTGGTTGGGACTTCAGTTTCACTTTTGGTGGGATGAGTTCTAATCACAGCATCTCCAATGTTTCTAAGTTATGGTCAAGTGATTTAAAATCACTTGCATTAAAGGTGTAGCCATGTTTTGGACTGCAGCCTCAAACCCTCTTAAAGTAAAAGTAGTAATGTCTACAAAAAAGTAATCAATATCCATTTGTGCATGATTGTTTTAGCCCAACAAACATTTTAGTAATTGATAATGAGCATGGGTTGAGTGGGTGCTGCAATGCACTGTCCTAGTTATGGCCACAATGCTCAATGACTTGGTAAACTGCTGACGTTGCAGTTCAGTAGGCCTAGGTAGTGTTGAACTATTGAATTTGTGGTGAGTTTTTTTGAGTTTGTTTGTGAATATCAGCACCCATGTAATGTGTCAAATTAAATAATGTGCTGGATTAGACAAGGGCTGGACTAATAGGAGTCTGCAAATAAGTAGTGAAACCTTAACCTAAGTTTTTTTTTTATTTCAGGTCCTACAAGGTCAGATATACCTTGAGCATCTTAATGACTTGGATGCCACAGAGAAGATTATAGAACAGCTGGAGAATACTCTAGAAGATGCAGATGGTGTCACCCCAGTGCACGGCAGATTCTACAAGCTTGCCTCTGAGTACTACAGGTATGTTTCAAATGCTGGCCTTTGAAATGTATATCTTTGTTAATATTTCTATTAATAATAATTAATAATTCCAGTTCTTATAAACAGGTGTTGTGTTGAGTTTGAGGAAGTGGAGACAACTTTCTGATATGTCCTTTTGGATTTTGTGTAACATTTTGTTGTTTTTGATTGGAGACCATTTACTTACATTTATCTCCTTTATTTATCATGTCAAGATATTGTGTGGATATACATATCATGTTTGTTTGTTTATTTCTTGCTTAATTCATTAAAAATGGTCAATAGTGAGCTACTGCTGAGATTCTTGCCAGCTTGAATAGGTATGATGGATGATTTTGAACAACTGCACTTTGATGTTCAGAAATTAAAGGTTTTGTGGATATAAATTGCAAATAATATTTTAAAAATATTTCCCTCGAAAACCCTAGCCGGGTGTCATGGCCGCACTCGTGAGATCGTCGGTTAATTAAAGCTTCTGCCTTCATAAGTGCTTGTTCCATAACTAAAGATTTTTCATTTTGGTATATAGATACCAGAACTGAGCAACCTTCACCTTATTGAAATAAAATTTCTTTGGCATTGACAGCATATATAAAAGAAATTTAATCATTTCTGTTATCTATGCTTTATAATAAGGCTGTAACTAGAAGATTTCTGTACATTTAATATATTTTGAAAAATTTGATCAGGGGGTTGCTTTATGATACCGAGTCCAAAACAGATTTTTATTTGTCTCTTTTATATATATATAGATTCATGTGCTTTACAAACATTATTTAAATGTTATGACATTCAAGTACCTATCTCAAATGAATAATAGGAACTCATCATAATTTATTATTTAAGAAATTATAGGTTTGTTGTAACTTTAATGCGAAAAAAACTTTTACTCTTTTTTTCGCTACTTTTCTTGAAAATACAGCAACTATTGTTGTACCGAAACGCGTCGTTGATTGAGGTCGAGAAGTATCCATCGATAGATCGAAACAAGTATATGTAGTGTAGCGGTTGTTTGTCGGCGTGCCGTGTGCAGGGTGCGCGGGCCCATGGCGCGCTACTACCGCGCGGCGCTGCGCTACGTGGGCTGCCTGGGCGGCGGCGCGGCGCTGCGGCCCGACGAGCGCCGCGAGTGCGCGCTGCGCCTGGCGCTGGCCGCCGTGCTGGCGCCCACCGTGTACGACCTGGGCGAGCTGGTGGGTGCACTTGCATATTACAGTCAGGCGTCACGCGTTGCTGTTTTGTTCCGTCACTGAATGATTCATCGCGAAATCTGAGAAACTATAAACCCTACAAACTTTAAATTTGTAAGGTAGTTCTTTCTAGGATGTAGGTGTCAGCTAAGAAACGGTTTTGAGAATGAGGAGTTTTCGCTTTAGGAAAAAAGGTTTTCTTTGAAACGTAGACATCATTCAATGTAAAAAGTGATTGGATGTTTATATGAAAGTTTTTGAAGTTGGAGACACAATCCGTTTTTAGGTGAATTATTATAAATAAATGCACGCACAACAGACAAGTTTTAAATGCGGTAACCAGCCCTGGGGAAGAAGTCAAACAGAGGGATGAGGTGGTCACATTTGGATGACAGCATACAGGATGAACGGATTCTTCTAATGAGCTAATCTTAACGAAATTATAATCAGGAATTATACACAGCCAAAAATATCTGCTTATATCACCCTGAAGTTACTACTAATATGCTTTTTTTATATGCAGAGATTTTAACAGTTTTTTTGTTTAAAGTTACAAACTTAATCTATTTATTTCTGTCTGATTGTGACGTGACAACGTATAATCGTGGAACTTATTTCGAAGTTTTACTGGAGATGGACGTAGGAGGTCCCGGGATTTTACTTAGTTTCCGGAAGTAGTCGCGGGCAACAGCGAGCTGTTTACACATTGAAGTACCCCGACCGCGCACGCTCGTGCTTGCAGCTGGCGCACCCCATCCTGGAGTCGCTGCAGGGCTCGCCGGACGCGTGGGCGTGCGAGCTGCTGCGCGCCGTGGCGGCGGGCGACGTGCTCGCCTTCGAGCGCATTCGGTGAGTGGCGCTCGTTTGCACTCTAAGGTATAATATTTTACTGTGTTGGCCAGTCAAATATTATCATTTTTTAAATTCTTATACCAAAATTTATGACCTACAACTCTGGCCAGTAAACACATTTGAACTGTTTTTCTGTTTATTTGCATATCCTTATATTTTCTACTAAACTTTCGAAATTATAGTCCTAAACCACAAATACATCTACTTGGCAACAACATACTTACTATATTTTATTTATTTATTTATTTATTAGGTTCACCAACAGATTATACACTGAAACAAGCTTAGGAACTACAAAATTGAGAAACATAAAGTTGTAGTGTGTATATGAGAAATTTATAAACAAATGACCATTTCCAAAAGGGAATGGTCCTTTGTTTTATCTTCTAATTGATTTTTTAAGTAACAAAATGACCATTTAAAAAGTAAGTGTCCATGAAATCTCGTAGCTTAAAATATTTTCGCCATGAGATTGTAGTCACGTGTTCTCGTGAGAGCTAACGCGTCGCCCGCAGAGCGCAGGCGCCGCACCAGGAGCTGCACCGCGCGGACCGCCAGCTGCGCCAGAAGATCGCCATCCTGTGCCTCATGGAGGTGAGTGCGAGCCACGACGCGGAACCCACTGATACACTCATCTATAAAGCTGAAGAGTTTGTTTGCTTGGCACGATGATCTCGGAAACTACTGGTCTCATTTGAAAAATTACTTCAGTGTTGAGGGTTTTTCCCCTTTGGGAGCTTGCGATGCGTAATCTTTCGATAAAATCATGCATGACAAAGTTGTTCCACTTCAAAAGTTCTAAAAAAAAGGGTGCGACAGCATATGTTTATCTTTTAAGACTGACCTATGCGCGGTCGAAGTCGTGAGGGACCGACAAAAATGAAGATTTTATTCAGATTATTGCGTAACTTAAATAATATCCTCGGCGACTGGAACTGTTTGTCTAACGACAAAGGCCTCTTGCAACTTTTTTATTCATGTCTCTCTATCTTCTTTCCATTCGCATATTAGGAACGTTGCAGTAGACGATCACCCGATTTCAAAATGGCAAACGAAATGTGAAGCTATATAGTGTGTTTTCGTATCTGGAGTATTAATTTAAGCCAGAGCCTTGACAAAAAGAACAAGTTTGCCGTGTCCGCAACTACTTCCATTGGTGAATGCAAACTATGTAAATGTAAAACTTCGTCACCATCGGTTTAGCTTTGAAGTACCATCATAGTCTTAAACATATTGTTCCTAAATGTGTCCAATTGTATCTAGATAATGCAGTGGTGACAAGCAATCAATTGTGCATTAATAATATAAATTTATTATGCAAGCACATCGGCCAACAAAACCGGTTTGCATATCCGGTTCGAAGGACCAATGCGTACGATGCTGCAGATGGCGTTCAACCGCACGTCGGCGCAGCGCCGCCTGTCGTTCGGCGAGATCGCGCGGGAGGCGCGCGTGCCGCCCGCAGACGTGGAGCTGCTGGTCATGAAGGCGCTCGCCGACAAGCTCATCCGCGGGCACATCGACCAGGTACGACTCATTCGAGGCAAACAAATCGGGCCCATTTCTTTTCCACTCGTGGTCTTTTCGCTAAACATTTTAGTGGGCGCCTCAGATATTGTGTTTAAGAAAAATGTCCGTGGTGCAGGTCAGCGAGACGGTGACGGTGACGTGGGTGCGCGCGCGCGCGCTGGGCCGCGCGGGCGCGGGCGCGCTGGCGCGGCGCCTGGACGCGTGGTGCGCCGCCGCCGACGGCGCCGCCGCCCTGCTGCACAGCACGGCGCCCGACCTGCTCACGCTGTAGCCGCGACTCCGCGCGGGCTCCTAATCACGACGTAAACATCTGCACCAACTACGGTCGTGTCTTTTGGCATGCCCCTACACTGAACGGGACCCCACTTTAGGAGAACGTCGGTAGGTCAGAGTGCCGAGTGTGAGTTTTTTCACCTATGTTTACATATTCGATCGCGTGAAAGTGAACTACGAAAGATACTGTAACTAGATGTCGCTCTCTGGAAAATCCTAGAAAATCTTACACGTGGCACTCTGTTGCTAAGCTGCTAAACGTGAAAATTAAGGCGTAAATATTAGCACAGTGTCTGTAGGCGTAATCATGCCTTGCAAAGACGTTTCTCAAATTACATGAGAATGTTGGTAGATCAGGTCCTAATTTAATTAAAAACTGTAGAACTGTTTGGAGGGAAGAACTATATTCCTTACAACCTACAGGTTGTAAGGAATATAGTTCTTCGTTGTTCTCCTACGAGGTGGGGTCCACTTTCCTGAGGGGCACATGCAAGACAATTATTTTGTTAGTATGATGCGATGCAAATTACCACACTGCTGTATCAAATGTTTTGAAATACATTAAAATAATTGGTTTTTGCTTGCAGATTATGATATGAGAAAACATGCAGGATCAAGAACTTAGAAATGAAGTGTTAATATCAAGAGGCAGACACAAGCCAAGGTTACTTACTGAATATGGACATTGAACAATAAGTGACTTTGACTCATTTGTTATAGCTGTATCATTTATGATGTATGTCTGAAATTAATAAACAAATTACAATTTTAGTCTTAAATTTTTTTTAGCAATAATATTCTGTCCTGTCTACAGTAATATCCATAACTTCGCCAAAGCCTCTTAAAAGTAAATAAAACTTCGATTTATCGCCCCCGAAACCCCCTGTATACTAAATTTCATGAACATTGTTGGAGCCGATTCCAAGATTTCAATTATATATATACAAGAATTGCTCGTTTAAAGATATAAGATATGTACATTAGAATGCGAATATATTAAATTTGAAATTATCTATTTGTTTTTTACTTTAATTAACTTTGAAAAAACCTCTGTAACAATGTTGATGAAATTTGGCCCATAACATAGCTTGCATCATGGAGATGGACATACAATATCTTCAGCTGCAAAAAAAAATCCATTGGTTTTTTAAAAATCAATTTTAAGTCACTGGCAACCACTGCTGGCATTCTATTTAGAAACTGGTTAAAAACCAGGTTATTATCTTCATCTTGGTGTTGTTGCTTATAACAAATTAAATAACACAGAAACGTTGTCGCCACTGAAAGTAAAAATGCTATTCAATAACAATAGTCTTATCTGTTATCCTGTGTTCAGGCTACGTCACCAGATCAACATGCGTAGTGTGCATATTCTATAACCATGGTCAGAATTACATTTACACCAAATGCATGTATCTAGCACCTGGTAATAGCAGCTTATAACTTATATCATCAAAATTATATGGAGTTTTAATAGACAATACTCTCATAGCAGACATGCCTCGAAAAGACTACAACATAGAAGCAGGTACAAGTTTTGAAGACTGCTCTTAGTCTCAGTTACTAGTTCCGAACAAAATAGCTGACCTTGTTTTTATAGTGCTTAAATTATAAAACAGAAAAATGAACTAAGTTATCCCATCTACGCAATAAATAAATAGGTATACCATATAGCGTGGCTAATACTAAATACTACATATTAAATACTAAAGTCAATGGTCTTATATTGCTGTAAAGCAAGTCACACCCTTAAAATGGCTTCATTTAGATGTTTTTTTTTAGTTTTTCATAAATCAGAAATTAATATTCCATACGCAAAGCTAAGGAAGGCTATAATATATACCACATATAGAGTTTTGTATTAATTGTATAAAAAATAGAAGGAGTAAACTCCTTGCTGGATCATCTAACTAACGCACCCTTTTAGAAAATTCCAGACATGACTGAAAAAACATGCTGTACAAACAAATGAATTCACAAACAAAAGTACTTACAAACTCAAAAAAACTCAAATATTTTCAGAAAATAAGTAGGTAGTATTAAAAGTAATACGTAACCTTACCTGTAAAATTGAAAAATATGATCATTCCACTGTCACACGGTGTTTTGTGCACCGAATTTTTATTAATCACTAGCGTACCCAACCCGCTTCTCCGGGCTAGATTTTGCTTTATTTTATTTAAACAATAAACTTACATCATTAAATTTTAATAAAAGCTGTATTTGACAGTTCGACAGTTCAAAAATAGGAGTGCTCCGATCGTCACCAAACTTTACAGGATTACTCGCCAGGTCAATCCGGAGATTTCCTGAAAGTTTCATTGAAATCGGTCCAGCCGGTTCGGAGTCTATACGGAACATACCCACACACTTTCTCTTTTATATATATGATTGTTCTTAGACCGAATCACAATAAGTTAAAAATTCTCATACTTTAAATTTAAATTAAACAAAAGCAATGAGAGTAGTTGCAAACAACGAAGTACTGCTTATCAATAATTTATATTAACCGCCAAACCAGTGCAACTTTAAAGACTAAGGAATAAAAATGGTTTTCGTCCTACAGACTAAAATTAATATGACAGTTGATAGTTATTTTTAAGTGATGCCAGCTAACAATTTTTACATCGATTTTAAATCGATATTTTTAATTGTCAAATAACTAGTGTTTCGTCAAGTTTCCCGGAAGATCAATATTTTTGTTGTTATAATGTAGGTGATAACAAAAAAAACACAATGTGGCAAGAAAAAACATTACAAGTTAAACGTCATTGCTTTGAAGTGCCATGTTAGACAAGTTTATACCTACTTGTAATGGCGTCCGCGTGACGGATGGTTGCTTGCCGTCAAAATGCATTCGCGATACTTTGAAAATATCAAAAAAATCTAAGGTGTGTTTAAATTTATGTGTAACGAGATATTTATAGTGAGTATATTTCAGCTTTTTGGTGTAATTGCACATAATTACGTAATGCTTTATGTTTTTATTGAGCCGCTGATACTATCCCCCATCTCGCTCGTTTGTTATGAATCTTTCCTGCCATTATTTACAATCGACGATGTATATGCGTCTCTTTTGCTCACAGTTTTCTTGCAATAGAGTTTTCATTTTTATGTGTCCGCGCGACTGAGACCGCGGGAGGAAAGTAGGGTCCGATGGAAAAATATGAACAATTTCATGCTCTTAAAATTATTGATTTTTCATGGTTAAAAAACATCAGACGCCGCTAATTGCATACGTGATGTGGTTCCGCGCGGTCGCTCACTCGTGTGAGTATATATCTATTTTAGTATATTTCCCATATTAGAGGTTGTGGACGTGAAAAGTCACATTTTTCAGCAAATGATAGACGACCATTTCGCTCATTCGCGCTGATCGCTGCGGGTCGGACCTCATCAGCATCCAAACATAGCTTTGAGTAATTGTTTAAATATTGATTTTCATTGGGGGTTTGCATGTGTGAGTCAAGCGCTCATGCACGAATGTTTATAACATTAGTTGGGGCCTGCGATATACTATTTTGGGATCGGCCAAATGTTGGCTTTGTGCTCATGTTTTAACCATTATGCTTTCGTGTAGCGCCCAAGAGTGGATGGAATTATTTGTTATTCCGATTCCAAAGGATATTTTAGTGCTTTGTGTGTTGTTGTTATTGTTCATGGATGTGTCAATATTTTTGAGTGTACTGTGGATGCATATCTGCGGTGAGTCTATAGGAAATTGGAGGTTACGTTTTTTTTTTTGGATTTTTGCACTTTATCGGTCAATCTTAAAAATCTCATGTTTACAGTGCTATGGAGCGTAACAGTGCGATAAGATATTACACATTTCTTATAAGAGGCCCTGAATATTTCATGGGTCTTAACATCTCGACGTTAAGCAATAATTTTCAAGACAAAACCTGACATTCAGGTAGAGCTGTATCAATAAAACCCTTGAAAAAGATAAGCGTTCAATGTTAGTCGTCGCTCATTAGCAACATTCAATAAATCACAGATATGCCTGCCGTTGGTTGGATATTTGCATGATTCACCAATCTCGAGCATTCAACCATGCAGGAACATCTTTAGGAAAATATACGTAATCTTGTCTTGACATAGGTGTAAAGAATTTCCTTATAAATATTATTACCGTCCGACCAAGGTAGAAAATTAGAACGGTTATTTTATGATAAATTAAAAATAAGTATTTTACGAAAATACATTTATTATTATTGTAGTAATAGACTAAGGTTGTTAGTTGTTCAAAATCACGTGTAACTTTGTTTATCTAGCGTTGCATTGCGAACGGATCGCATTATGTTTCAAGCAGCTTTGGACGTTACGATTGCATAATTTTATTTGATTAAATCTTTAAAATGAGGAACCCTTTTTTTTTTCAAAATATTAATAAAATTTGGTTTTTTAGCACATTGTTTTTTCAAAAATTACTAAAACTGTGTATCTTCTATGTATTAGTAGGTAAAGATAAAAGACATTCGTCAACGTCTTTTTGGAATAGTGTACAACTCCATTGTAAAAGAGAAAGGACCAGGCAAGATTGAAAAACGAATTTCATGGCATAATTCAGTGAGATCAGCTCACATTCTAAACAAAGTAAGGACTACCAATGCGTTCACGAATGTGATAAAAAAATTAACGACTAAAACATCCAAACTTTTGATGAATGAAAATTAAAAATGAATTTCTAAAATTATTATTCATTTCTGTCAATTGTGATTTTTACAATAAAGAATTGCATAATATAACATAACTAGACATAGATGAATACAAATGCATTAGTTGCGCGGTTTTCTGTTTCGTTTTACATCTTTGAAAATCTTCATCAGAAATTTAAGAAATCTATAATGAGTTGGTAATTCTTTATAAGTGCAAATAAAAAATCGAAATCTTTCCAGATTTGATTTAAGAAAAAAATCATATTCGTTCATATAAAAAAATTAAGTGAAAGAGGTTATTTTGTTATCCTAAAAAGAGTAAAAAGATGTTTCGTCTTTTAGATATTTGATTATAGATAATTGTTAAGAGTGATATCATGGTATCTGTTTTCCCACAATTGTTTCATGAGGTCATTTAACAAGAACGGTTCCGCAATGACACTGTTCTACGAAAGAGCTTTCCAGATTGTTGGCCTCAAAAGTATCCAAATATAAACGATACCTATAGATCGGTGTGGCGTAGTGTGTAGGACAGACCCCCGCGCGGACTATTTCGGTCGCGCCCCTAGGGTCGTTGGCCGATGCCCTGCCAGACCCCCCCGCTAGGGCGTTTTTTTTGCTTATCTTTATGAAGATAGCGCTCCCTTCTGATGTTTCGAGAGTTTATTTGTACTGTCTGCTTAAAAGGTTAGATGTCTATTGAATCACTGAATCGTTTCAACGACTCGCTTGGGAGTATTCTTATATATTTCTTTATTCACTCCAGACAGAGCACCAAGTGAAAGTGATTTATTTCATTATTTTAGTCTTACGTTACAACTTTTATAACGTTTTCTTAAAAATAAAGCGAAAATACTTTGAACATCGTTTCATATTATCCAGACCTATCGCAAGGGTCAGGACATCCCTCGTTTTAGGTCGCCAGAAAGGTATTGATTTCTATGTTCAGAAGGCGCCTTTTTATTTCTAACTTTTACGTGAGGGGAGTTTTCAACCTACCGTTGCCTCACCCTACCTTGAAGAGAAAGTTATTTAATTACTTTAAAAATAGAATAATAAAAGTACTTATGGTGGTGGTGTATGTCGTTCGTCGATTCGATTTCAATTACACGACGAACATGTCAGTCGACTTTAAATCAAATACGAAACGTTTTCGAGACACAATCGGTGACAAACTATTTATATCAATTCAATATTATTAAACGCTAATTTTATAATTGAAAATGATATTGAAATATCGATATTGTAAAACAAGCTGGTTAAATCGATTAAGATAACCTATAAGTTCTTCACTACTTCTTAGTTTTTTCCAAATTACCTTTTGTGTAAAATAGGGTGCAGTATCGAGTCAGATTACCCGAATGGAATTGATTTGTCCATTATACAGCTCAAGCAACAGCTTAGCTATGAGAAGGCTTCTGGATTCGGGATAACTAGTTCCTTTAAAAATGTCAAGTTGTTAGGGATTACATATCTAGCTGTAAAGCCAACAAGAGGGACATGCCGTGGTGGTTTTAGCCCCGCATAACCTCCCTCCTGCCCAAGGGTCGGAGGTAGCTATAAAGCTTTTCCACCACGCCAAAAAATTAAAAGGGACTATATACCTACATCCACTGACCGATACTACCCTGATATGCTTACTAAAGTATAATAGAGGTCAGTGTCTCCACCTTTCGAGAGCCGGAAATTAATAATTATTGGATGAAGTCTGTGGTTCAGTAGAGTGCTAGGACATCCAATCAAGATGTGTTTGTATCATCTTTGCCTATTGCATTTGCGTATTGAAAGGCGTAGAGGTGCCGGAGTTGTAGCCCCCGGCACGGTTACCTGTCTCGTATGTGAGCATTGTTTCATGCATGTATTGAGTTCATTATATTCTCTTTATGTGCCTTACCATATGTATATTATACGCAGACCACACGGAAAGTTGAAAAAAAACAATAATATCATATAATATTAGGAGCCCTGCCCTCTCTCCATTATTGAATAGCATGCCATAGTGTTTTTTAATGTCTGTTCCTCTTTGAGCATTCCGAATTCACAAATTTCTCTGACTTTATATAATATTCGATTGACTTTTTGGTGGAGTCAGCTAGAGCGCTGCCGTCATGGAAACCGTCCTTAAAAGCAACCGGTAAATAAAGGCTTATATAACAATTGACAGTCGAGTAGAAATGACAGGCGCCTTCGATGATATAAGAGCTCTCTATGGGTGCTATACATGCTGTTGGACCTCATCTTCTGTGATAACGACCAACAGCATTCAAACATTATTAAGCTCAAGTACGGTGTTTCTGATCTTTCGATTGAGTTAGAGGTATCCATCAGCTAGTGTAACTACAGCTCGCTGATGTCTAAACGTCCGTGTAAGACTATATTTGAACTTGAATCATGTAAATGGCTCAACGTTTCCGGATCTGTTTATCTGCTTCTATCCTTAACCGCATAGCACTCACGCTATCTTCACGTTCTCATTTGTGCAAATCATCAATGAGATTGCTTCGACCACGTTTAAACTCATTAACCAGTTATAGACGGTGGCACGAGATGGGGATTCACAATGAAATGCCAATCGAAATGCATCTTACCTTATTTTTTACTAGCTGTTGCTCGCGACTTCGTCTGCATTTGATTTTTATTTTTGCTGTGGCATTCAATTAAGTTGTAGTTCTAAAAAAAGCCTTATTAGTATTAAGTCTTAAGTTTTGCTGCCGAGGAGTTCTGTCCTCTATCTCCAATCACATTCGTCAGATCTACACGAAATTTGGGCAAAATTAAACAGATATTATAACCTCTAAAGTACAAAAGTAATTATTTAAATCGGTTATCATTTGACGGCGTTATGGAGTAAAATCGTCAAACACATTCGTCCCCTCTCCCAAAAGAACTGAGCTTAAATTCGGGATAAACAGCATCCTATATTATTTCTAATACCTTCAGGAATAAAGTGTACAAAGTTTCGTGATGATCCGTTTAGTAGTTTTTGCGTGAAAGCGTAAGAAATAAACTTGCATTCACATTTATAATATTAAGTAAAGTAGGGATAGGGATTATTTTTAGTTTATATCGCAATGAAAATCGTTATAACTAAGAGTAATTTTGCTCTGGTCGAATACAGCAAAACATAATCGCTAACTTTTCGTGCTGGTCCAAGTAAATACTTTCAGTGTGCTGTGTGACCCTTATAGATTTGCAAGAGCATATAAAATAATTAATTCAGTGTAATAAAACGTTATAAGATGACAAAGTATTAAGTAGTACGTAACGAAGTATTTTCTTTTGCAGGTTCCATAACGACACCGACACTCTTGCAAGTTTCAGTATTCTAAAAAATAGTCTAGTCGTACAGTTTCTACTTGAATATAAAAAAATATTATACTTATTATATCAGTACTTAAAACTATTTTAGTAAAGGATCTGTGATAAAAACCTTTTTGGTGGACTTTATAGAAGTGTGCAATTTTTTTTTTTTACAAAAAAAGGACTAATTAGGGTTTGGCCAAAGAATACTTATAATGTATTTTAGTAGGTAATTAATATTAGTGATGCAAGATGGCGCTGCCCCCGCAACAGTTCTGCGTGCGCTGGAACTCCTACCACACCAACCTGCAGGTGAGCCGACCTCAGTTATATACCCACTGGCTACCTCATATTATTTTTTTTGTCAACAGTACGCAAAACTGTATCTTAACCTATATATTTTTAATCGGAGATCGAAAACTGTTTGTTCAATCAGAACTGTCTGAAAATTATTTTTTGTTTGAGGCGTATACTTCCCATGTCCCATTTTCATTACGTCAAGATCTGTTAAAGGGATCCTGGAGAAATTCAGGAAACTCTTCAAATATTATTCGGGCACCTTTAAAATAACTTATGCATTTGCTATCGAAATGCACCATTTGGTCAAGTAAAACTGATGAGGAAGATCACGGATGGCCACGAGAACTACACAATATTAAGTATTACACTGATTGCGTTTCGATTATAGTATACTAGATTCGCCCTGCGGCTTCGCCCGCTTAATTTTGGGAGGCAGCATACCGTTACATAGTCTGCACCTATAGTCATATATATGAGATTTTGAGATTTTTTCGCAAACATTTTTGTGTCTTACGTATTTTTTTTCTTGCAATGAAAGTTTACTATGTTATTTCTAATACCTCCAAGAATATATTTAAAAAGTTTCATGAAGATCGGTTCAGTAGTTTTCGCGTGAAAGCGTTACACGTTTATAATATTAGTAGGGAAGTAGGGTAAGGTAATATTTATGCTGTTTACAATAAAGGAACTGATGGTGAAGTGCCTTAGATATGATTGGCTACCCACTGGTTACCTCGCTTCTATATTAAAAGGACTAAGTATATGATCTATACATAGTAACTTTTTACATTTTACTTGGCATCGACATTAAAATGTTGTAGAATATATTTATTAATTCTTTTTAAATGTAGTGTATTGTAACACAGGCGGTTTTTTGTCAAAAAAATGTTTTGTTTGATCTTAACAGCAGTTAGATGTTACGCAGTGGGACTTGGGAGTTATCCTTAGTACCTAATATATTTATTTATTTACCTCCTTTCCAAATTAACTTAGAAACGGTGCACGACTTAAACCACAAGGATACCACTTTTAAAAAGTGGTACTCATATTGAGTTCAGTGAGCTCAGAGAAATGATTGTAATTTCACATGGTGTAATCCGTGACGTCATTTGACCTTAAAAGTAAAAAAGGGTTTTATAGTTTTACTAGCTGTTGCCCGCGACTTCGTCTGCGTTTGATTTTGTTTTTAAAGTATTCAGTATCGCTAAGCCTTAAATGATTATAGTAGTATATATATATATATATAACATGTGACTGTCAATTAATTCTAGACAAATAATTTGCAATAAAATAAAATTGCGACTATAATTAAAGATCTAAGCTATCCTATCTCTTAAGTTAGACCAGACTGCTCACGGTGTGCCAATTAAAATCAAAATCGCTTAAATAGTTTAGGAGTCCATCGCGGACAAACATTGTGACAGGAGATTTATATATATTAAGATGAAACCACCGTAAAAGCACATTATAGACATTTAACTATAATATTTCGGAACAATAAATAAAAAAATAATAAATTAATAAATTTTATTGAGGGTATAAAAATAGTTTCATCAATATTAATTTTATACTTTGAAAATGGGAATGATAATGGAAAATGATTAAAGTAGACTAGGTGTCGGACTAATATTTTTATTGAACTCTGTGTCTTAGAGTACGACATAGGTACATAATACATACTTAACAATTATTTGGATGATATACACATATTAAAAAACTGAAAACAATATTTTATAATCGATATTTTATGGAGCACTGGCACAAATCAGTGATAGCCTACAAACTACACGGTCAGCTGATTCGAATTATAGGCGCCGCCATATTGGTCTCGGCTGCTCTGCTCTCTGCTCTGCTGTCACTTCATCCCTACTCCGCGGCCGACCGCCACGCGACATGCAACACACAGACGAAAAATTTCGAGACGATGTAATAAAAGTTTCACTTTAAAAACTTGTACTGTCTAGGTTGTCACCGCATAATTTTTTGAGATAACTTTGCACAGTTAAATTTCTTAAAGTATGTCGCTGTGTCGCAGGCCGTGTTCCCGCGGCTGCTGCTGACGGAGCAGTTCGCGGACGTGACGCTGGCGTGCGAGTCGCGCCAGCTGCGCTGCCACAAGCTGGTGCTGTCCGCCTGCTCCGCCTACCTCGAGCGCCTGCTGCTGCAGAACCCTTGCAAGCACCCCATCGTGCTCATGCGCGACATGCGGTGAGTGCTGCTTCGGACCGCGCCCGCTTGGCACCCCTAGTGCTGACCACGAAATTCTTCGACACCCACACCCCTGCGTGTATCTCTAGGTGGTGTTGTTAACAGTGAATGAAAGTATTTATTTACCGTTATCTGCTGATATGTTCTATCTTCTAAGATCTCTAACAATCTCAAGTCTTCAAATTTTCTCCCTATTCCATGGAAAGGAAAAAGAAAACTGTTAAAACTTTTGCTGCGGACCACACCCGGTAAGTGATAATACGGAATACGGTTGGAACGCGCTTGCCTTCGAGATGCCTACTCATTCTTGATCTGAAGGTAGGACTTATAATCCTGTAGACTTATAAAGAATGGTATATGTAAGATCCTTGCGGTGTGTATCCGAAACGAGAAAGCAAAGTGCTTCGAACGTTTACAGTTTAGGCTGCAGACATATTTTAAAGCAGTCCGAATCCGAGTCCCGCCCCGCGCCACGTCATGTGTAATGCTTCCTGCGCAGGTTCAGCGAGATGCAGGCGCTGGTGGACTTCATGTACAAGGGCGAAGTGAACGTCACTCAGGAAGAATTGCCCAGCCTGCTGAAGTCTGCTGAAGCGCTACAGATCAGAGGTGAGAACGATCATCGTCGACGAGAGGTTCAACGAAGATCCTAAAAGAACGTAATAAAGTCTAAAAAACCCAAACCAAAATTTAATTGTAACTGAAAACTAAACTGATCTAATAACAAAAATGTTATATTTAATGCCCGATGCCCTAGGGGCAAACATGAAGTGCTATCGGCACCGCTTCACTTACGCTTCTGTTGCGCAGGCCTGTGCTCGGGCGAGGCGGGCGCCGGCGCGGCGGCGGGCGCGGAGGGCGCGGGGGGCGCGGGGGGCGCGGGGGGCGACGCGCGGGACTTCACGCTGGCCAGCGACGCGTTGCTGCACGCGCATCGCACCAACGGTCAGTGCCACAGACGATACACTCATATTCTAGGGACTATTCTAATTTGCAAAACTGACGACTCAATTGTCAACACCATTTAAACAACTCCTAAGACAACTAGCTAACAACTAGTTTGTATATTTGATGAAAGCAGGCGTTACTTTGCGGAAATCCATGATATACCATGAAAATCAAGCTTAATTTGCTATACTCTGCGAAAAGCAGGGGAATCTGTATGGTGTCATTTATAATTTCTTCAATCCTCATTCTCTACACCAAACAGATCTTCGCCAATGTTCAATTTGTTCAACCCTTCACGCACGTTTCGCTCCGAAATCGGAGCATCTCCGAGATGTCGACTTTACAAAGAATATTTTTTAAGTCACTTTACAATTATTCATTAGCATCATTCCGCGAAAAGCAGAAGAATCTGTGTGGTAACACACAGATTCTCCTGCTTTTCGCTAGCTCGCTCGCTTTTTCACGGTACTTCAAGTTTGTGTTAACTGGAGAGTTTTGTACTACTTACGTACCGTTTTAGAAAATTAACTCAAAGATCAATGTCGATAATTATAAATATTGCGCGCAGCCTACCAACACCAGCAGCAACACCAACAACAAACGCCGAAACCACTCAACAACAACAATACAACCAACGGGCCCAAGAAGCGCAAATCTGAGGAGAGAGAGAGAGAAAAGACAGAAGTGAAAGAGGAGACCGTGGAGGAGGACGGCCTGTACTACGGCGAGCTGGACAACGACCACTTGGAGTACAACGAGGTGCGTAGCTCCGGCGGCCTGGGCGGCCAAGCTTTGGTTGTAATCATTCGTTCGTAAGCACACTAGAAAACCTACCGATAGTCGAATAAATTCACATTTATAATCAATAATGGTCTTAATTACTAGTTCAAAAGGATTCGTTCTGTTAATTCGCAAAATGTGCAACCAGATTTCTTAATCTGTATCATGTAGAAAGTTACCATCGAGTTGAATGGCTCCCGCCGTTATGCGTCTACCGGCGTTAACCAATCTGAGAACGACAACAGATCTTATTAAATAACAAACAAACAAATAGGTGGAAATTACAACGCCATTTAAACTAAAATCCTAGCAGTCACATGTTTATTGAGAAACTAGCTGACCCGCGCAACTTCGTCTGCACCAAATCGGGTATTATCGGATTTAATATCTTTAAAAACCCCAAGAACATAATTGCAGCGCAACCTACCGGGTTCAGTTTTATTTTTAAACTATATAATACACGGCCGGCCGGCCCTCTGTATATTTCTTGCTTTAAGAATATCTATACCCGTCGTAACTTCTAAACGATAGGTCCAATTTGAATAATTTAAAGAGCAGTTTGTAGGTACATAATCAATTTAAATTATAAAACTATTTATTTATATAAGTATCTAATAGAAACGTCCCAAATTACAATACATGCTTGATAGTATAAACTTTAAAATAAAAAAATAATTACTGAAATCGGTTCAAATTTAACGGAGCTATGAAGTAAATTTGAAAATTTATTGTTTATCGTGATAAATAGCTTTATTTATTTTTTATTTATAAATTAGATGGTAGCTGGTGTTGATCCGGAACACCAGCTACCATCATACCAAATCTTATTTAAAACCGTTCAGTAGTTTTCACGTGATGCCAGGAAAGACAGACAAAATGAAATAAAAATCTGTTCCGGACTCAGTATCGATTATAAAGCAATCCCCCGGTCAAAATTGCAAAAAATATGTACAGAAATTTCGTCCTTCCAGTTCCAGTTTTATTATAAGTATAGATAACAAAAGTATTTAAATTTCAGGAGGAAGAAACTGGAAAACCCGGCAGCAGTTTAGGACAATCTTCCGGTGAGTTTATTGTGATGTACTTACCTTCCTTTCGCTGATACGGTTTTTATTGAGTTTTTCATTTCTTTTTAAATCAATGTTTATTTGCAATGTGACTTCCTCTTGTCACTTGCTTAAAACATGTTTTTTTTTTATAAAAAAAGTTTTATTTGACAAAATATATTTTTTAAATTATGAAGCTTCAATAGCTCAGTAGGGTGCGTACTGACATACAAAAGGTCGCAGCTTCAAAGCCCACTCGCTGGGCTATTGACGTCCATTCCATGCGATAGAGGAGTATCGTGAAATTAACATTCTAAGCAATTTTATTACAAACGATTGGTTGTGTCGCGATTTGTGTGCAACGAAGATCATATTGTGAATGGGCATTGAGAAAAATAAATAAATGAATGTCTGTAAGGTAGGCCAAGTTTCGATATTTAAAAGTTGGTAGATTATTACTTTTTTGGTAGAATTTGAACCATGAATGTTGTTAAAAATACCAATTTTTTTTCTTATTTTTTTACTAGCTATATCTTACAGACATTTCATTTGTGTTTTTAAAGCATTCATGGTTCACAAATGATTTCCCCCCACTCACACCGCCCTTCGCTTGCAGGTCGGCGCGCGCCCTACCTGCGCGTCAAGCCGGAGAGCGAACTGTTCTTCCAGACGAAGTTACAGAACCTGGAATACATGAACAGACTCTCCAAAATGAATGCGGCAGAGATCCAAAACGAGTTTTCGAAATACGGTTTGACGAACATGGTGGAGGACTCTCAGAAGAACTCCGAAAACGATTACTACAAGTCGTGGCTGGAACAGAACGGCGAGCTGGAGGTGTCGCTCCTTAAGGCGAATCAGGTCAAAAAAACGAAGAACGATATCAAAAGCCAAAAATCCGAAGTGGAGCTCATCCCCAGAAGCAAAGACGCTGCCAACAAGGAGTTCGTTAAAGTCGGAGAAAAGTTAGTGCGGAAACGGGGACGACCGCCCATCTTCAAGGACAAGAACGTAGACATCGGGGAGACGGTCCTGAAAGCGGATCTAGATCAGTTCTTAGAGGGCAAGGAGGTCAGCTCTTCGGGGTTGTCCCGAAAAGACTTAGAGAGAGTGATGATGGGCAAGTTTAATCCTAACAGAAGATACTCCAACGAAGCGATGTGGGCCGCACTCATGGATGTGAAGAAGGGAGGCAGTATATACAGGTATTTCTCGTAACGCTCGTAACGAGTTTCAATTCTCTTGCAATTTTCACGCCTCGTTTTGGTCGGTGTACACCTGTCTTTTTCCGGAATTTCTTCCGATCCCGGCCGTGAACATCGTGCCACGTCGCGCAACCTTTTCAGACCGCTTCGGAACTGGCCATGCGATACACCGACCAATTTAACTATGGCCAATACTGGTCTCGTAGGATACAGGGCTATAGTTACAACTCGCGCTGTGGCACTGCGGCTCGGCCGGCGAGTCGTTTCTCACGCAGGTGTATTCGCAGGGCGGCGCAGACGCACAAAGTGCCGCGCAAGTCGTTGCGCAACTGGATGAAGCGCTGCCACATCAAGTCGTCGTTCCCGATGCCGCAGCAGCTCAAGCAGTTCGTGGAGAACAGCAAGCGCCAGCGCGAGGACCAGGAGCTGGCGCGCGACGCCGGCGCGGACTTCGGCCAGCACTTCCTGGCCTACGCGGGCCTGCGCGCCTCCAGCGACGACGAGGCCAAGCCCGGCGCGCGGCGCCCGCCCGGCGCGGACGCCTTCGCCGACGGCGCCGCCCTCGACATGTCGCTGCGCGAGTGACGCGCCGCCGACGCGGCGCACACTTCGCGGACGCCACCGGTGTTCGACGCTTGAAGCGAGGCGACGTCAGAGTAAAATGGTCCTCATTCTTTTCAATCTTTATTGTTGTCTTTCATCGATACACATTGTACTGTCACACATGATTATCAATTCATCGACCATATCATACACACGTGACAAATTTTGTTTCGAGAAATATAAACAATGATGTAATTCCGTTGACAAACTGTGTTGTGAGAGTCACTTCCTTCCTTAATGATTACTGCAAGCTTTTGTCATCTGGGGTTGATTAACCTTAGCAAATAAGGCGATAAGGAATTAATCAAAATAATAGAATCCCGATTTAGAGGTAATTTAGTAAGGTTATATTTTAAAATAATTATTGGTAATTAAAGCCATTATACTCTGACGTATAAGCTGATGTTCGACTCGACACCGCAGTTGCCGGGCGCGCGGCTCCTCGGAGCGGCCTGCCCGGCGCCGGGCCGGCGGCCAACGAACAGACGAACGGCGTCACCGAGTGCTCGTATGGTCTGCTAAAGGTTAAACCAAGTACAGGCAAATGTTTATTAAAATTCAGAAGTTTTTGACACGAGCAATGGCGTTTACCTTAGCAGTAAGAGATAGTTAGATTTGATGTTAGAAATCCGTCGAGAGATTTTAAGTTTATTAGTGAGTAACAGGTTTTTTGAGAAAAAACCCGCCTATATATATTGAAAATACAGTTATATATCTGAGACGAATTTACGAGGTCAAACCATCTTGAACTACTAAGGTCAGCCATACGATGTCACTGAACTGAGACCAAAGCGAGTCTCGTTCGTTAATTCCGCAGTCCAATCAGTTCAATAGATCGTCGCGATGTTCACCGCGTTGTATACAGGAGATGTTGTTAGCTTTCCGGAGCTGGACCCGGAACCTGAGACACGGAGCATGAGACACGGAGCCTGAGACTCGGAGCCTGAGACTCAGGGTCTGAGATGATGAGGGGTGTTACTTGCTTAATAGACGCAAGTTTGTCGAACTGTGTCACCTACTCAATAGTAGTTTTTTTTGTTAGTTTCGACGTTTCTTAAGATCGACAAATGCGTGAACGAAAAATTATGTTATATTTTGGAACGTCTGTTATTTTACAAGAATTTAGTGTAGTAGTAAAAATCGTTGATATAAAAAATAAACGTGTGTGTACTTTTGTACACGCGTTAGAAATTATACTTTTTTGGCTTAAAAAAATCTTTACAAAAATTTTATCTTTTGCCTTATTCTACATTTGTAGAAAAAACGACACCAACAATATAAAAAAGGCATCTCATTAGGTATCGGACATCCAAGTTTTACTCAACATTAAAATTTTTGTACAATTTAATCAATTAAATCACTGAATGAGCCCGCAGATTTTTCAAACCTTTTTTTTTAATAACTAAAATGTTGACTTATGGCTAACTTCAGGGTGTCGGTTTTTTGTGACGGTATGCGGGCGCATCGTAAAAATTTACCCTCATAATTTTTCTCGAACCCGCCAAAAGAATTAGTTTGTCTGTTTCAGAGAAATTACATAGTAATATTAAATAATTTGTTATAGTGTGTTTGGTTATTTGTTACCTATATTCGGCTCAGCCGCTAAATCGATCTTGTCGTAATTTTGCACTAAATACTGTGTATCCTGGAGACGGAAAAATAACAGTTTCCATTTCAACTCTACAAAAATGGTATCAAACAAATGAAGTAATGGAAGAGAAACCAGAGTTTATTAACAAAAACAAAGCTTAGTAAAAACTTGTGTGTTGGCTCTCGGTAGGAAGGGCATCGCTCGTCGAGTGTCCGGTGCGGCCGCAACATCCCGCTGGTTACAACGTGTTATAGGACTATGGATTCAATTGCATAATATAGCGTCGTTAAACGCATTCAACTCAATTATCTTTACTGCCAAAGACAAAGCAAAGATTTCTATAAAGATATTATACTTATTTTAAAAATAGTTTTCATTTACAACGCGCAATATTATTCCCAAAGATTTTATTTTGTTTTCTTTTTATATTAACTATTTCAAGTAGTTGACGATTTTACGAAGAAAAGAATATTCCGCAGAATTCGCTCTTCGTAATGAATTGCCAGGCTATAACTACCCTACCACTTTGGTAGAAATATGTTAAGCTTGGTACATTTGTTTTGTTTTATTTATTTGTTATAATATTATGAATACAAGAATGTAGTATATTAGTTAATTATTGTAGTAAAAACGGGAAATTGGCCTTTCTGAAATTCGTGTGCTTGTATGGACTTCGTCCAAAGATAAATAAAAGACTTAAAAAATGAAATTTTAGCGTAATTTTGTATAAGTTACGGATTTTTATTGTGGCAGCAGTCGTTTTTTATGATATTTAAAAGTTAAATTATTTTCTTAAAAATGATAATAGTTTATGCAAACATTGTGCCCTCGGACTGGCGGGCCGACCCGGCCACACGGAAAGCTTATAAGCTACGCCATGCGTGCTCATACAACACGACTGCTGCGCAAATATATTATGCTTAATTATTACTTATAGTAATAGTAATTTATTTGTTACTTAAAGTATTGTACTTAAATGTAATTAATTAGTATTGATGTTTTGTTTCTGATTCATCGAGTTTCGATTTATAAGTGTTTCGTAGTTTCCGACGAGGCCGTGCCGAGTGGGGACCGATGACATGGGAGAATAAAATAATTAAGATTCATTAGTACAGATTCACCTTACGTTGTTTGCATGCCGCGTCCGCACTAAATAATCAGATAAAAAAATAGTGCGTGGAGTCCCTCCGCGTGGAAGAAGTGAATCTTCGTAATGTGGAAATGAAAATAGGTAGGGGTTGAAATAAACTTTTAGTGAATTCATATTGTTTCTGTACGACAAACTTTATTAAAATTTCTTATAATTCTCAATTGATCGCATCTTTTAATCATCATTTTCGAGTGGACAAATTTATTTAAATATCTGGTAGAAGCGATCCATTTCACATAGAAATTAAAAAAAAAGCCATCATCACGCGGTGTTCCCAGGCAGTCACCCATCCAAGAACTGACCGCGCCCGATGTTGTTTCAATTCGGTGATCGAATGAGAACCGGTGTATTCAATATGTTTTGGAAGTGGCGACAGCTGCATTGAATCAGAATATGACAATCTGTCAGATAATATAAATACCCATGAATGGTAGCGTTAAACGTTTAACGCAAGCTTGTTGGACGTCGCATTAGAAGTTCCACTTCAAAAAAGCTTATTTTAATTTGAGTGTTTCGGAAATACTCGCGTACCCACCCTCGCTCGCCCCCCGGCCGTGTAACAGGAGGCCTACCACTAATTATATGTTCCTACATTTGTATATCTAGTGAGTTTATAAGGTTTGGAAGTTTCTTGGAGTATTTATTTCGGTTATTTTACACCTTCCTGAGCTCGTATGTGAATATTTCTGCTTAATCACTTCATAGATTTATTTTTGTTAAAAAAAAATATACAATTTTATGCCCTGACACTGAAACACTATGTCACCTTAAACCATTCGGTACAATTCGGTATTCGTATACCGATTATAGAGGACCCTCTAATTTTTTTTCACAAAACAGTACATTTTCAGAAAAAATCTGAGGTCCTCCCTAGTTGCACCTAAAGAAGTTCTACTTCGAAGATCTCACTTGCCCGCCCCTGCCTGCAGACCAGAAGCTGGGTACGCCCTATGGAGCTCACCTAATAACAATGAATAATCACACATTTTGTTAAAGATTCTCAAAAGATATTATTAAGAATCGCACTATCGGCGCGCTCCTACCTAATGTAATTGCTAGGATTCCGTTTGCCTTGCAATCGTTGTTTGCATATTTGTTATCGCGTTGCGTTGTGTCGCGATGTGTTAAAATGTTTGTGCATAAATTCATAATTTTGTATGTTAAATTATAAATTATTTACATTTTTATAAAAATTAATAAATCTTGATCCCATTTAAAACACTCGCATATGGGGTATTGAGTGTTGCCATTTGAAAACGTTGGGTAGAAATATCACATGCGTCCCAAATCCATAAAGTGCCTATTAGTATAATATATACATAATAACGTAGTGTAAGGCTGTGTAGATATAATGTGGAACGTCAGTGTTGTTTCGCAGTATTATGTTTGTTTAGCGCGCCGCGTGTCGGACGCATCTTTAAGTTTGCGCACCACGGTGCCATAAGTTTGCGACGATGTCGAACGCGTCTTTGATTGTCTGCGACCGATGTAATAAATCGTTATTACATCACTCGCATTTGCAGGGCCCCTTTTGAGTATCAAAACACCGAAAAGTTGACTTACTCTACGTTTTTAATTCTTATTTTGATAGCGTTTTCTAGGAACGCTGGACGTAGATTTGGAAGAATAGAACAAGGTGAATTCAGTCCATTAGTCTAACGTTACAGTGTGTTGACACTCGAAACCCGCTCTAAGAATGCGTTTCATGCTAGGAGTACAGTGCGTGTATATGTGTGCTCACTACTACGCGCGCGTTGTCTGTATCGCTCGGCGCTGTACTGTACTGTACTGTGTACTAACGCTTTGGCGCGCGTTGTGGTGTGCGGACAGTGTTATTAATTTGCTCTGTAATGTTGTTTCTTTATGGATGATAAGATCGTCACACTGTTAGTGTCCTGTGAGGCAGCTTCGTCTGTCCATAATCCGACGATGCCAAATCATTCATTCAAATCTTTATATTTATTTTATCACGATATGTGATATAGTTAGGCTGGACACACGCAGGCATGCTGGATGATATCTGCCTGATACTAAATTCCAAGACCAAATAAAATGTTTATCATCGCCTCAATAACCTGGCTTGTGGATTATTGTGAAATACACCTTAAGGCCGTCTTATTTGTTTCTAAGCGCGACGTAAAAATCTAAAATCTGGGGCTTTCAAAAATATCCAGCATGTTTGATAGCGCAGTGGAGACCTAGCCCGCTCTGAGCCCCGCCTCGCTGTGACCTCGCTGTGACCATCCCGTACAGTAGACACGTACCTACACCCGAAATCAATAATGATCTATTTGATCCAATCTCTTCTTTTAAGGTACAGTTTGACATCCGTTTGTCTGTATTTGCTGGGAAAAGTGTTTCAGTGCCGAACATGTGCCTCCGAAACATTATATTGGGCCACAACGGACAATTTTGGTAAACGTTAGGGCAGAAATTTGCAACGCACAAACAGCAAAAAGCCCTTCGTGACTTTTTGGATGAGATGACACAAGATCAAGGCGGGGCCGCTCTACACGTGGCGCCGCCCCAAGCGAACCAACAGCTAGTGATACTGAACTTTTGAAAATGTAGTTATGTTTGCTCATTAAAACGTTGAAAGCCGATGCATCATTGCCTTTCCGATAGACTCCTTTTAAGATGTTTTAAATTCTATTATCAGTTGAAAGGGAACTGACGACGCGCGCTGTACCCGCGACACTGTTATTTTATTTTCATTGAACGTTACTTCCGACCACTTCTCAAAAGTAAATGTGTATGTAAAATGTCCGCCCGATTATTGTATTATTATATAGATATATAATTATAATCATTGTATCAGTTCTATATTGAGGGTTTAATGAAATAAATATATACAAACAATGAATGGTATTTTTTTTCGTCACGCACCGACTTGACATTTTCTATTGATGTAACTAATTTTAAAAGTTATGCAATAATTTTACAATGGGACTCTGATTGCTGCCACTCGCTGATTGTTGTCACACCATTTGCTTTCCTCTTTCTCTCAGCCGCGTCCGCTCTGCTGAGGGTAACGGAAACTGTCCATGGTGTTCGACAACGTCAACTAGTGGTACGAGTAGCTACTGTGGCGCAACGTATCCATCACGTTTCATGTTAGATGTTTATTTTTAAGAACATTAGTAAGCTGTTACTCGTGATAGTTCTAGCTTACCGTTGCATACGTTATTTTAAATTTGTCTGCAAACACCTTTAACGGAATTGACAGATAAAAGATCAAACAATTGACAGCCTATTCTACTGGATCGTGAATCGGGAAATGGCGTGCTCCCTCGTTCTACAATATACTGAGAATCGTATTTAGTGCTTCTTTTCCTCGCTTTTTACATCGCGCCCCGCCCCACTCCCGTAGGAAGCCAGGAAAAGAAACGCCCAGTCCGCGCCGCCGCCGCGAGCGTGGCCCCGCACCACTACTAAAGGGCCGTTTCTTCTCCTCGCTTGTTGCAGGTGTGCGGACGTCTACGGAAATCGTGACGCGCCACTTCATCGACATGGAGCACGGCGTGCCGCTCGACGTGCACGCGCGCCCGCGCCTCGTGGGCCGCCGCCCCAACGCCATCGTCAACATCGAGACCGACGTGTTCCAAGAGAAGTCGTACAAGCAGTACTCGTCGCAGCACCTGCGCGACGCGCTCATCGCCGTGAAGAGGGGCTACAGCGTGTACGCCGCGTCCAACAAGTTCGGCGTGCCGCGCAAGACGCTGCGCAACTGGATGGAGAAATACGACATCAAGAGCCAGTTCTCCAAGGGCCGGCGCGGCGCGCGGGCCTCGCGCGCGCTCGACCCGCTCGACCTGCTGGCGGACACGCGCGCCGAGCGCTTCGAGCCCGCGCTCTGAGGCGCCTTGACAAGTACACTTGACAAGTTTCTCGCCCGCGGCGGAGGGTTACTCGCGGGACACTTGTCACGAGTAGCTTCTACTTACATGTATTCCCTAGTTTACGAGTAGTAGGTGTTCCTCAAAGTTCTATAAAAACAGTCATTTCCGAAAAGTAAATAGTTTAAGAGTTGAATATCTAAATAATTTATTGTCTCAACTCTTAGTGTCTGCTGCGAGTACTTAACTAATTTGCCAAAAATATATTTAATTTTATACATATCTAATGATAATTTTCTATATGGATATATTATGTATTTATTATTTATAAAACAAACCGATACGTTTAAATGGCTTTAGAAAATCCCGAACGTGAGCATTTTCCCATGGCAACTGGGTACGTAAATTCGTAAAATGACCTCACATTTTCATTCAATTTGCAAAAAAATGAAATAAAATTAAGAACGGAATCATAGGCCATCCCTGCCAGCACTCAGCGGGTCACGGCATCCAGCCTGCCAGCATCATGCGCCGCACCTCTCGTGGTCGTGCGCAGGCGCTACTCTTCCGCCAAATAAATAAGTTAAGTAGAGCCCAGGCTGCCGAGACATGCTTTTCAAAGAATATCAGATTTATGCCCGTTTTTACTTAACCTAGGAATCGCCCAAATCAAATGCCTAACTAGTTAGGCGATGTCCATAGAAAAATAAAAATGTGAGTGTATTAGTGCACCTAAACACGTTTATGACAACATTTTTTTTTTTTAATTTCATTAAAATTAATTGATATTTACTACATTCTATGAAGCAATAATTGCTAGTGTAAATAAAATTATTAACATCAACTGATGTTTACAATAAAAAAATGTGTGCATATAACCTATACGCGCGATTGAAGTATCACTTTTAATATTATTTATTGCTGAAAGAGTAAAATGTTCCTGGGACTCTGCCATTTCATTTCATATTCATATTTCACTTTATATTCTATTTAAAATTCATTAATATACTTTTCACATTTTACACAAACATTTGTTAAATAGAATAATTGAGATTAGAAAATGGAAGGTTAGATCAGCACATGTCAATAAAATTGTCATTGACTACTTATTATAGAATGTCGCAATCATCAGAAAATATATTAATAAATAAAGTAAATTTAGAGATTTTCTAAAAACTGCAATTCAAAAAATTTTTTTCAAATGGGAAAATGTAATTTAGATAGAAGATGGCGCGATACGTCGATAAGTTTCACTTCAAAAACGTTCCACCTACTTTTAGGTGATACCCTGGTAAAAGTTGATGTATGCCTAGGAATATCCTTAGATTTGGCGTTATTATTATGGTAATGCTTTGTTCGTCTTTAGTGAAAACGGGCATTCTTAAAACCACATTTGGAAGCATAGTAACCGGACATAGCTAATCGCTCTGTTGTGCATGTGTGACGTCTTCCGACGGGATCTGGGCTCCTACGGCATGACCACAGGGAGTCAAAATATAAAAGCAAGGGGCCGTGACTGTTTCTTCCACTTTTTGACAACGGACTGCAACCGGTTTAGAAATTGTGCGTTAAGTAAAACTTTCTTTACAACGTTGTACCTTGTGAACAACTGTACGTACTCAACCTAATAATTGAGAATTCATTATTAGGATTCATTGTTTGTTTTGTAGATGTTGAGGGAGAAGTAGTGGGGTTCCAAACCCCAGCCATGCGTATAAGATAAGAGGCTACCCGAAACGGTACTCACTCGCTATACTAATTGATAGGTGTAGAAATACTGCCACCGCAGGGAACATTCTGAAAGCGAAACACTACTTTTAGTATCTCTGTCAGTTCAGCAATTGAGGCAGCCGTGCGCCGCTGCGGTGCCACAGGTGAGAACAACAAGTACCGTGTTGTTGCGATGTATGCCGTGTGCGCTAATCCTGATTAAACTCTCGACCCTATTCAAATCAAATCATCAAATCATCGCCTAACTTTCGGGCTTAATGCTTGGTACCAAACCTTATAAAATTATATTAGTTTTATATACCTGATACTTAATGCTATATATAAATTGTCTAGTCTAATTAGTTATTTACGGATCGAGGTGTCAAAAATAGGCTATAAGTATAAGTGTTTGGTTTAAACTTCTATTTATTTATAGAGTATAAAAAAATAAAGTATTATGTGTAAGAAATGTACGAATAATTTATAACTACTAATTTATAAAAAATATTGTGTATGGCAACATTAGTACCAAAATGTCGAAATTGCCAGTAGTGCAAACTACCCTTAGTATAAGATTTGTACGCTCCTAATCGAAGTTTGGTTTCGACCGTCGATACTCTGTAATGTGAGAGGGAAATGAATAATTAATATCCTTTTAAAAATTAAATTCGTCCACACTTCTACATACTGTATCTACTTTTGGGAGAATAACTCTTTTAACAGTTTTAACATTGGGTGTATTATGCGTAGATGTCACATTGTATCGATCCTCGGCACCGACGCGACGCCACGTGTGCCAGCACGTGAATCTTATACTAAGCTTGCAGGTCATAGAATAGTAGGTTTCCACATTCTCCAGTCGTCGAGTCGTTGTCGAGCATCGACAAACTGTGATGTTAGGGCAAAACAGACCAAATTCACCGGCGAATTGAAATTATTTTGAAAGTTAATTATTGAAATTAAAGCTCGGACCTCGACTTAATGGGTGACGTTCGGACAGTTTGGGTTTTTCTGGACTTGGGTTTAGTTAGTAGTCCCACGTGCATGAACGTGGGTATGACGTCAGTAATCGGGGACCTCGTCTTCGCCGGCGAAAACACTATGCAGTAGTTGTATCGGTGAGACCTTCTCGGGATACATCGTTGGCCGTTGGAATAAAAGAAATGTAATAGGCAAAAGCCCGTACGGTATAAAAGTCCAATCTATCTCTGTGCAAAGATTCATGAAAAACGCAATAGCCGAACGTCTTACAAAATTTTCGTTAACCTAAATTTTTAACCTCTGTTTTTTTTTGCAAATTAGGCATAAATATGAGCATGCTGTAGGTGTGTGATGATGAGTGCCAGAAATTAAATTTTATACTAAACAAAAACAATAGACAAATTGAACCGACTTTATAATACAACCAAAAAGTAAGAAATAAATATTTCCTGACAACATTTTTAAATGGTGTCAAGTAAAATGCAGACCCCGACTTCGAGTCTTACGACCTCGCATACAGATACTCGATTTTGGTATTTTTAAAATGACTCCTCGATTTCGAGTGAGCGAATCTAGTTGTAAGAGTTGAGTTACAGTTCCGGATCGGCCAACACCCGTGCCGGCGCCAGCGGCGGTGTTGGCGCGGCGCTGGCGCTGTTGGGTAAGTGCCAGTCCAACACGTAGCCGTAATGTGCTCAGCTGAAGCAAATACTGTAACCATTTCTACGTCTAGGTAGATTATACGGTTAGGAACATTATTAAGAAGCTTTTTTTGTTGCCAACTAACATTTTAGCTGTGAATTATTTTGATTTGTACGTTTAGTTCCTAATAAACCCAAATAGACTTAACGCCAAAGGGTAGGTGTGTATAAGTATTTTTTGTTGAATTTTGTGGTTAGTAATTTTAATTGCAACGATTAGTTTAAATGTGTATGTATGTGCTGGTTAATTTGTAAGTGGAATATATATTTTTAAGATGAAATAAAACCGAAGATAAAATTAAAGTGGTTCGTTGTTTCATTTACTCTGAGGTTAGTAGCATTTAGGTACAACACATTTTAGGTGCAGTCATTTAACTCGCGATTAATACTCGACTTCATACACTTTCAATATTATTCTATTGCAAAATTAGTTTTCCTGATAGGAAAATATAGAGCCCGCCAGCCTGCCACGGTGCAGCCTGGTCAGTCTAAGCTCCGCGGTTCTTGTTCTCTGTGAAGAGACTCGTTCCGCGCGGTGGGGCTACATCGGCTTGAAATAATGTTGTAATGAAAAAAAGTGTGTGCGTGTAACTTTTACGAGCGATTGAAGTAAAACTTTTATTATTATTTATTGACGAAAGGGTAAAATGTTATTGGGACTCCGCCATTTCATTAAATATTCACTATTTCATTAAGCGGTTTTTCCGTCAGAAAAATCTGAGTTACTGAAGTTTTACTTCAAAAACGTCGTTACCTTTGAATGGGTCCGAAATGTTCATTGTTATCGATTTTGCCTTTCGGCCTCGTTTGGTCGCGTTCCTAGGATAAAATCCAAAAATAAACTATCAGCGGCCCCTGGCGACTGTAATATTTATTAAAAATATCTATGAACCAGCTCCAATGCTTGTGTAATGCAGAAAACTAGCCGGTTAACAAAAAAAAACCACGAATCAATACATATATCTGAGAATGTGTACTGACATATGCTTTTTCCTATTCCGCGAATGCTCGGCCCGATCGAGTAATCACCCTCCCGTGTTTGTGTCACAACACCGTTCAAGTAATTCAGTCAGAGATTAGCGACGCGCGTTGAATTGATGCCGACTTTCAAATGTAGGTATTTCGCTGCATACCGATAGCAGCAACAGTTCCCGCTCTTCGGAGACCACCTGGTCGCCAATCGCCATCTATATTCAACAAAAAATCCAAAACAAAACGTAACTAAGCGCAACTAATTAATCGAACTATCTCCGCGAGGCTACAATCGGACTGCTGCGACAGAGCACTGAGCAGGAAGCCCTGAGAGAGTGCTTGAGAGGAAACGCCACAAGGAGGCTCGGACTAGAGTTACGTATTTCCGGTTGGTCTAGGCCAAGCGATAAGCGAAGGAGTAAAATAAGAAAGTGAAGTTGTAGTCTGAACACCAGCGCCGGCGCCGCCTCAACGAGCGGGAGCTGGGGAGTGAAACACGTCGGCTAGGTCGGTCTTCATTCTAATCAAGACTTCAATTTTTTTATCCTTATCGGTCATTACTTATATCTACATTATAATATTGTGAGGGCCAAGAAAGGATCTAATGTTGCAGAGTGTATCTCTGTTGTTCTTAAAATAGAACCACGTATGGCTTTGAGATGAAGGACAGAACTCCTGAACGGATGAAAGCAAATCTCTCCCCCTCAGTGCAATGGCATTTCAAACACTAAATGAAAACCATTTAATCTTTAGTAATGTGACCTACACACATCGGACATTGCAGTTTGTTTCTTGTTGCAGAGTTTGCAATCGCGAATGTGCAGTGCCAGTACGAGTGCAGCGACACTGAGCCGGAAGAGTGGCCGAGTCGCACCACCTCCCGCGCAGCCGTGGGGGGCGAGCCCGCCGGGGACCACACCTACGACACGCGCGACGAGCCCCCCGCCTTCATCATACACCAGCTGCCTGCGGTGGGTACTCGCGACACCAAGACGCGCTCGCTGGGGGGCACACGGGGCCGGGGCCGATTAGTCGTTAAAGTGTTTCTCCTTGTAAGGAGCCAACTCTGAGTGCGGCAGCCATGCTATGGTGGAACTTTGGATGGACCATTACAATTGAATGCGTATGCATTACTTCGTGACTGAGTTTAGTCACTTAGAGTCAACCCTGTGGGCAGCAGCCGTGTTATGAAAACCCTAAGAGTGGAATACCACAGTTAAATCTATCTTTACTTATAATAAAACTGTAACGTTAACTTTTCCTACGATGTATCACCATAACTCAGTCAAATGTTAACCGATTGAAATATGTCTTTTACTACTATCCAGTAGTTTAGACTATCAGTTTAGTGTTGCCCAAATTTCGTGTAGATCTGATGTATATGATTGTTAGGGATACGTTCTGAGGCTGATGGATAACAAGTTATCTTTCAAACTTCCAAAGACGACCACCTAACCATTTACTGACTTGGGTCAACGGGGCCTACCAATTGCCATCGACTAACATGTAGTGCTGCTGTTAAGCCAAACATTATTAATGCATATTGTATATTGGATAACATATAAGTATTCATTGTAAAGTCATCTCCTGAGGATGCTCCGGTTTCGGAGCGAAACGTGCGTAGAGGGTTCATTGCCGAAGATCTGTTTGGCGTGGAGTATAAGGATTGAAGAAATTATAAATTACACCATACAGATTCTCCTTTCGCGGAGTATAGCAAATTAAACTTAATTTTCATAATATAAGTATTATTAATGCAGTCATTTGTTTTAGGGAATTCAAAGTATTTTTAATAAGGCAAAACCGTAGTAGGTCCTCGGGACGGGCATTTGGCAATGTTTACGTGATTGAAGGTTTCAAATAGTGGTCGAATAAAGCCCAAAAAGAGCAAGAACACATAATATATTATTCGACCCATTTGCTTAAATTTGTTGCAAAACTATCAGTACCTACCTACTTAATATCATAAGTTTTTATATTTGGCGCTTTCAGAACGTTTGAAAAACTTTACGTTTGGTATGTGATTTATTGAGGTTTATAAGTTATCGAAATTTAGTCCAAGGTCGGTTTCGACTATCGATACCCTGTAATTAATAAGTAAAATGGAAAATCGTACAAACCGCTCTTGTAAAATAAAAAATGTTTTACAAAATTTGCAACTCTAAAACCACTCATATTACGCTTTGACGTTTTGGTGTTTTGATACTTGAAATCTACTGCACGATTGCGACCATGCACAACGCGAACTAAGCGTGCGCCGTGAGTTATTACTAATGAGTGTACTGTGTCGCAGTCGTCCGCGTCGCAGGGCCCCTTCGTGGAGGTGCGGCCGGGCCTGATGACGCTGGCGCCGGGCTGCGTGCCCGCCGTCAACGTCATCCAGCTGCCGGAGCGGCCGGCGGGGCTGGCGGGGCTGGCGGGGCTGGCGGGGCTGGCGGGGATGGCGGGGATGGCGGGGATGGCGGGCGCGGCCGAGCTGGGCATCAACAAGCGCGTCCGCCGCAGCGAGGGTCTGCTGCGCCAGGCGGCCGACTGCGTGTCGCGCGGCTCCACCTTCCAGACCGTGTCCGAGCGGTTCAACATTCCCATCTCCACTATCCGGTGAGTGGGCCCAGTCCGGCACGTCGAGCTGAGCACACGTACGTAGTAGCCAGGCTGCGTGCGTCTCCGGCAACTCAGTGCGAAGCCCGCTCACTAACTGGCTGGGATGCAAGCAACGCAATAATACCGCTTACCGTTTACCGCGGTTTTGAAAACATAAGATCTAGAGTTGTTCCTTTTATCTCCTCCTTTCTTTTAATCTGCATAAACGTGATATTTTTGTTCAAAATTAGCTATTGCCTTTATTTTTTTAATTAGTTTAATTAACGACTCCTCCAATCAGATCTCCCAATGTGTTCTGCTGCGTGTGACGAGTGTTGTGTGTGCGCAGGTTCTTCATGGCGCGCAAGGGCATCCTGCCGCGGCGGCGGCGCGGGCGCAGCACGCATGTTGGTAATCCACTTCTCGGCCGGCGCCCGCGGCCCTGTGGCCGGCGCCCGCGGCCCTGTGGCCGGCGGACATTCCGCAGCTACATTAGTAGCTTTATCACGATTCAAAGTATCCTATATATCATCCCAATGCT
Source organism: Pararge aegeria (assembly GCF_905163445.1). Classification (NCBI taxonomy): domain Eukaryota; kingdom Metazoa; phylum Arthropoda; class Insecta; order Lepidoptera; family Nymphalidae; genus Pararge; species Pararge aegeria. The sequence continues at coordinate 18,863,332 of NC_053191.1, forward strand.
AAGTCTTGAATAAGTGGATCGCTGCTGTCTGCTGCAGTGTTATATTCTCCGTCTCTAAAATTATTCACTTTTTCGTCACTATATTTGGCCAGCGCTACACGGATGAGATAGCCTTTCCAATAAAAAAAATATTTATTACAATCGGTTGTCATTTGACGGAGTTATGGTGTGAAATCGTCTAAATATTTCATCCGCTATCCCGTAGGAACCCTATTGTTTTTGTGATAAATATACCTTAAATGTTAACCCGGAGCTTTATGGAGGTATAGCATTGAAAACCGTTCGCAGTCTTGCATGAAGCGCAAACTTACAGTCGGATAAAAATCCAATGATCTGGGCTCTGTTTCTGTATCTAAGCTTACATGACATGTAGAACAGGAATCGTCCAGCTTCATTATATGTACTAGCAGTCCCTCGCGACTTTGTCCGCGTATAGGTACACCTTAAAACATAGTCATATGTTGTCGCGAATTGTTTTTTAAAGAGAACAGTTCTGTCATACTTACTTCCATCGTTTTACTGTTTGCTGTTTACGCCTATCGCCTTAAGCCCATAAATAACTATCCAACACAAAGAAAATAGGTTAAAATAGGTGTTGGATCGTATTGTACTTTTTAAGTGAAAACTTCGCACCAGCAGTTCCTGAGATTAGCGCGCTCAACCAAACAAGCTCAAAAGCTTTATAATATGAACGAGCGGAGCCGCGCGAGTTGACTTTACAAAATAATCTTATGTTGTATACAACTTTAAAGAAACAACAATTCCGACAATTCCGATATACTTACTGCATACTTCCGTAGTTTGGCGTAACGTTAACCGTTCACGCATCGCACGCATCAGAATTTCTCAAAAAGGATATTTTGTGCAGTTTTTGCAACATTTCTCATTAATGATAGTAGCCATTGGTCGAAGCGTGATGTTATACCTATAGCCATAATTGTTACTACCAAAACAAAAAAAAATCGAAACAGCATTTTCTGAGATTAGCGCGTTCAATCAAACAAAATTTAAAAGTTTTATAATATTTCAACTATGCCTGTCCAAAAAACCACGTCAGTCTAAAACTCCGTTGCGCGGATTTTGAAAAACAAATGCGGATAAAATAGCGATGCTATCCTGTAGGAGCTGTTTGCTTTTCCGGGATAAAAAGATAAGAAAGCCTTTGAGATATTCCAGACTATAATGTAGGTATCTCTGCCAAATTTCAGCCAAATCGGTTCACTCGTTGTTGCGTTAAAGCGTAACAAACATCCATACATCTTTCCTCGCAAACTTTCACATTTATAATGTTAGTGTCCCATATGCCTTGCGACTTGCTGTTATCTGTGAAGAATTATGTCTTGATCTCCGACAATATTACTCAGATTTTTATTAAAATTAGACAATACATGCTTGATAGTTTACACTGTAAAATAAAAAAAGAATTATTAAAATCGGTGCAAATTTAACGGAGATACGAAGTAAAATTGATGAAAATTTTCATTCCAATTCTCGGAGGAAACTTTTGTTTATCGGGATAAAAAGTATCCTATATGTTGACTCGGGATATCAGCTACCACTATACCAAATTGTATTCAAATCTGTTCAGTAGTTTTCACGTGATGCCCGGACAGACAGACAGACAGACAATAAAATTGAAAAACAAAGTGTTTTGGACTCAGTATCGATTATGAAGCATCCCCCGGTCAAAATTTTCAAAATATATTAATTGTACAGAAATCTACCAGTTATAGTTTTATTATAAGTATAGATAGCTGAGCCGTGCCCGCTTCATTGGGTTTAAAACATTTTTACTCGTGTTGAAATTATTAATGTGGTTCGGTTACTACTGAGCGGTAGGTATTATTTATTTCATGACATCCAATAGGGGGGTTATATTTTGACTGCATATGTATCTACGTCTACTAGAATTAATATCACTCAAAAGATTACGACATGATCGCGGTGCCATACCTGTCTCTTTAACCATTCGTCCAAATTATATGCAGTAAAAGGGAAAAGACTTTTGTCTTAAATACATGAGACGATAACTTTACTTCATTTGATAAGGATTCATAATTTGTTATAATTCCTACTTCCCTATCCCTATCCCTACTAATATTATAAATGTCAATGTAACTTGGTTTGTTACGCTTTCACGCAAAAACTACTAAACCGATCCTCATGAAACTTTGTACACATATTCTTGGAAGTGTTAGCAGTAATATAGGATACTTTTTATCCCGACATTAAGCTCGGTTCCTTTGGGAGAGGGGATGAGTGTTTGACGATTTTACAACATAACTCCGACAAATTATAACCGATTTAAATAATTATTTTTGTACTATAGAGGTATATAATAGGTGTTTAATTTTGCCCAAACTTTGTGTAGATCTAATGAATGTGGTTTGAGATAGAGGATAGAACTCCTCAGCGGACAGCAGCAAACCCCTCATTTAGGGCTTAGCGATACGGAATACTTTAACTTTTTTTAGAACTACAACTAAATTAATTGCCACATCAAAAAAACAAAATCAAACGCGGACAAAGTCGCGGGCAACAGCTAGTCTGAAGAATAAAAATGACCTAACGATTTTAAATAACTTCTTAATTTCTTTCTGAGAATTCACGTGTGATAAAAATCATTGTATGAAACACGTATGTTTATTTAATTAATTACTTGTTACACTCTCGGCTTTCTTAGCGTAATCTCGTAATTCCGCCTGAACTGACTTCAAGAAATAAGTACAAACATTTGTACAATAATAAGTGTACCTTTAACACTAATACAATTTTAATTACTAAGTAAGGATTTGGGTTATAATATAACTTCGACAATAAAACAATTTTAGATAAACCCTACGAGTACTAACTCACTAGATTTCACCGGATAAAATACTGCCTGAGTCCGGAGTCGTATTGGTGGGTGAGTGATTATGGGGTACCAAACATCACGAACCGGTCGCACTACTTTAACCAAACTAAAAACTAGGAACTATTCAACTTAGAACTTTTAGACCTAAATTGTGTTCTAAGTTAAATGATTCTCATATATTTCGAATGATAAATTGAATGTAGTAATGGAAACCTGTAACAATCTATGCTTCAATATTTTGTAATTTGATAAATCTTAACGGAAATAGTGTCCATGAGTACTCGACTAAGTCTTATTTATATGCGTATGACTATTTTAAGGTTTATACGCAGACAAAGTCGCGAGGGACCGCTAGTACATATAATGAAGTTGGACAATTCCGGTTCCGGTCATGTATGATTAGATATAGAAACAGGGCCCAGATTATTGGATTTTTATCCGTCTGTATGTTTGCGCTTCATGCAAGACTTCGCAGAAAAAAGAAAGAAAAAAAAAATGTTAAAACCGTTGTTTTCACCAGCGCTCCAAATCAGCATTCGTCATTTTAATCCTAAAAGCCTGTAAAACCTGTCCACCGCACTATAGCATTATATAGTACAATAGAGGTGCTATGTTGCGAAATTTAAAATTTATAAATTTATAGAAAATAACATGACTGACTGGCGGCGAATGACTAGTGGCGGCATCTCTTGGTCTCCTCGTGCGGCTCTGAGCCATTATATCGAAACATCACAGAGGCACGCGTGAGCTAGTTACAAATGAAAACTATTACTTTAATGCAACGATGGTGCAAATCCACCGACACAGCATCTCGTGTAAAGCGCGTCGCCAGCTGTGACCTCGTGTGCCGCGTCTGTGCAGATGGCGCGCGCGTGCAGTAGCCCCGAGGAGCCGCCCCCGCCCCCGCCCCCGGCCCGCGCCGCGCCGACCCTGCGACGGCCAACTGTTGAAAACTCAGTTTCACTGCCTCTGGGATAGTTCGGAATCTCCGTGTATCGAGTGAATCGCCAGAGTGGTTTGAAGCGGCCCTTTGTGCATATCTACGCTTACCGCCGCGCGCCTGTATGTGCTGCTAGCAGAGGATGTCGCATCCCACTGGAAAGATCGAAAGGTGATGTCCGAGTCACGTTGTGTTTCAGTAAAGTGTTTATTTGTCAAGTTGTCACTGACTCGTCCACTAGAGATTTTTGTCGATTCCAACGTCGATCATGCGTGTTGCGTTTTGAAATAAACTTATTTGTTTATTATTTAACAATTTGTTTGTTTAAAAACAACTTTATCTTTTCATACGACTGCGAGGGTCTTCATATTCTACTCGCGCCTAAAAATATCGCTTCGTGTGATGGACCATCTTGTTAAAAAGGATTATCTTTCTTAGACATCATACTTGATCTGAATCTTTCTTACCTATATTATCATAACTTTAGAGCGATGTCTTTGAGCTGAATATGCTTAAAACAGTGTCGTGCATTATATACTTACCTACTTAATATTTCGAATGACACTGAAGTCAGATACGTTTAACTCGTCGAAAAATTTTAATCATCTATGATGTAAATATTGAATCTCATATTGTATATTATACTGTATTGTCGAAGTATTCATGATTAAGATATTATAAATCATGATCACAATTAATTAAACTATATTTATGTGTTCAAGATAATTTTGCCTTCAGGCCTACGAATATAAGCCCGAGTCTGAGCTGAGAACCCAACTTATGACCCGAGACATAAGAAAAGTTTGCTGTCGACATATAATACTTGAGCGTGCATGACATGTATCTTAATAGCATGTCATCATTTTAATTAAGTATAGATTAATGAAGTGAATCAAAAGTAGTCATTTCTTTAACTATTTTAAACCGGGATCTTAAAAAGGCAGTTCGTTTATTACTAATATGTCATAATTCTAATTACATTAGTGCTAAGTATATATTTATTGATATTCGGAGACACACCGACGGCAATTCCCGCCGAATTTTTATTCACCTTCCTGCCGACTGCGATCGGCCGACGGTTGCCCCGATCATCAGTAGTTGTAACGTGCAGTTGTGAGTTGTTTCAGTTGTGCGCCGCCGAGCGACACGCACGTGCTGCACTTCGTGTGTCCGTCTGTCAGCCCCGTCCCTCGGGTGGCTCGATTGCTAAAATTTTGATTAAGTTATTGCGATCAGTCGCAATTGTTGTTATTAACTGACGTTGTGGCACTTGCGTGTTTTGGCCAAAAGTGAATTAGAGTATAATAGCAAAGCGTCGCATCGATTCTGTTATCTGCAGACCTGAATAAGGCGTAATAAATAAATAAAATACATAAATACAAGCAAAGTGGTCGTTATAAATTTACGATAGTGAATTCCTTCTTGTAATAATTAAACGAGGAGTGTTCCGATGCAGTTACAAAATATTATAAACATTTAGTTGAAAATGGAATGAAATACCTATCCTATTCCACGGCGCACAAGATTCATCGCCACACGACACACTGACATCGACTGCACTGTCGTCCGATCGAAAGTTCGCTGACGTCCTGTGTGAAGACTGCATTTGATTTGCTCCGGTGTCTAGTTGACTGAAAGTATTATTTTGTTGGTCTAAGGCCGCATTTCTAGTTGTAATGTTGTAAAGGATACTATTAGTTACAGTTGACAGGCAGCTATGATGCTGAGCTCTCGCCGGACACCGCTTGCGGCGCTCATGATTCCATTTGCTGGTGCTATGTTCGTGTCCGGCGGGTTATCAGCTTTATTTAACACATGTTCGCGAAACGCCAGTATTATGTTTTGAACAAAATAGCTTGTAAGTACTTGCATAAGTGGTCTTAAGATGTATATTTTTGTAGGTTTAGTATATTAGAAAATAATATATTATGGATCTTGCAACTGACAATCACCTGAACTGGCGGTCGACAACACAGCAAGCTGTTAGGCGAATAAATCCGAAAACCTGTGAAAGTGGGCCAGCGGGACAAGTCGATCTATTCCATATTGTCAGCCGAGCGCCGCCGACAGTCAGATTACTGGCGCCAGCCTCTACGGCGCACGAAAGGCATTTATTTGAACGAAAAATTTAACAATCTTCATACAAGTACTGTCAATTGTAACATCACAAACCGCTTCTAGAGACTGCTTCCATATTGCCAGGGAAACCGAATGTTTGGCGTAAAGCGTTGCCCATCCAGCTCCGTTTCATACGCCGTATTATTAAGGATATGGTTTTCTTAAGCCAAGACCCAGAGATCTGAATTTGAAATTGCGTCAGGCCCAAAGATACCAAATATGTTACGCAGGAATATGTTTATAAAGACGTGCAGTTTATTGACTTGTTGGGCAGTTTGCTTCCAAGTTTCGCAGCCGAATAGTAGGACGCTCTTAACGTTACTGTTAAATATAACGTTCACCGAATTCAAGACTGTCCCCAGTTAGTAACAAGGAGTCGCTTTTCTCGAAACTAAGCTCATGTGCACGGTCTTACCCTTGTTGATTAGTAAGACCGACATTTGCAGCTTCTTCCAGCTCTAGCGGTTAGATGAAAGCAGACAAATATCATCAGAATGATAAAGATTCCCAAAAAAGTCTCCACGAGTCCCTAGCTGTACTCCTGTCCCGAGCCTAATAGGTTTCGAAAGCTTGTTACCATGTATAGCCGGCACGTTTTAATTTGACAATATTAACCGCTTTACATTTTTAGTATCGTAATAATTGATAGCCCTTGTATGAAGTCTGAAATGGACACCACTTAACGATTCACTGGTATAGCAGGCCCGACCGCCAGCTGCTAGTGCGGTCCGCAGCGCACAGGGGCCTTCTAGGAGCTAATCGAGAAATTGTAGAAGATGAGTTGGGATGATTGGGAGTGTTTCTACCTTAAATTCGAGTTTAATGTGCCATATGCCGATATCAAGAGTCTCGCGTAGTGTAAGCTATCACGTAACGTTGTACAATGTAAATTCTACCTAGTATCGTAAGACGTAGAGTCTAGTTTTGCAAGAACCGTAGCCACTAGCTTCACTAAAGGCGTCCGGTGCGTAGATGCGATCTATTAAAATATTTTGTCTAAACTTGGCTTTTATTTTTACCCGATTCCCTCTTAACTGAATCTATATATATATATATATATATCTTAATATATATAAATCTCCTGTCACGATGTTTGTCCGCGATGGTCTCCTAAACTACTTAACCGATTTTAAATTAAATTGGCACACCGTGAGCAGTATGGTCCAACTTAAGAGATAGGATAGCGTAGATCTTTAATTATAGTCGCAATTTTATTTTATTGCAAATTATTTGTCTATAATTAATTGACAGTCACATGTTATATATATATATATATACTACTATACTCATTTAAGGCTTAGCGATACTAAATACTTTAAATACAAAATCAAACGCAGACAAAGTCGCGGGCAACATCTAGTATATATATATAATATATATAAATGAATCCCTATATCCCTTGGTCACGCCATCACGCGTGAACGGCTGGACCGATTTCACTTTTTTTTTTGTTGTGTTTGTTATTGTCACGAGAAGGTTCTTATGACAGAAATTTAAAAACTTGCGCGGACATTTAGAAAATTTAAGAATCCTTATATAAGAAAACTTAACCGTATAATATTTTTTCTAATCTAACCTTAGCGCTTTGGACAATATAAACTTTTTTAATGTAGGTAACATTATGACATTTGACATGGAATTGACAGAATGCGTGCTGCAGATATCATCAGAGGATGTAAAAAAACTGAATATTGTTTAAAACAAATGCTTCGATCGAAGTTATTTTATTGATAGAAAATACATGTAAAATAATTAATTTATTATTTCCTTGATAGTCTAATGTAAAAAAACTGAATTTCTTAGTGTACATCACGGTTAGTTCAGAGCCATCACGCCTAATATTAAAAGTTCAATTTAATATGGAATTTTGGTAAGTTTGGATATAATAACATGAACGTTACTAACATAACAAGTGATATACTCGGTTATAAAGAAGAATACAATAGTTTTCTTTGATTAACAGTTGAAATTACGTTTTTGAAAATGCCAGCAATTAGACGCATAAACTTGAGTCGCAGAACTCGCAATGCGAGTCAAAGATATACAAGAGCAAGTCAAACTGACGAGCAACGCGAAGCGCGGAATGAAGTTGAACGGAATCGATGGAATCGAAATCAATAACATAGAAATGTTGCGTTTGATGTCGTCGAGCCCTGGGGCTCTTCTCATGGCGAGCTTTCGCGCTCGCCCCACTCCCCCGGTGACGCCGTAGCAACCCCTCAGGTGGTTATCGGCAAGTGTCCTTCCGAAAAATGAAAAAATGAAAATGTTTAACCCCCATCGAGCTGCATTCAACAAATCGTTGCTATTGGACCAATGAACGTTGTATGCCAATACTGCAAAGCATTTAAGTTTAAAAAAAATTGGTTGCCTGTAAAGTCGGTATACGGGCGAAAGTTTTACGTGACAACGACTTTGAGTGGTAAAATAATTTTAATGTGAATATTCATTCGTATAGTAGGAAGAAGGATGAAATAATAGTAACAATTTAAAACATTTATTTATACAAAGAATTATATTTAAAACATTAATTTATACAAAGAATCTCGCACTGAATTTCATATTAACAAAATTTTATTTTTACCTTTACACATACATACGTATTTATATACAAATATACATACAATAACTTGCAATACATTTGCGTACAATGAAACAGCGTTTACTACAAAGGGACGCGTGCCTTTCACTTTTTATGTCTGTCTCTCTCGCTCTTAGGCGGGCTAACCATGCCCGAGTGGAAGGGACGCGTGCCTCTCGCTCGCTCTCATTGTGAGCGCATAACGTGAGCGGAGCGTAACGCAGTTTCTTGAAGTGTCACCCGGCAAACCAATTTATAAGACGTTGTCACGTCAAAATGAAGCTCCTGGATTGTGTTGCGCGAGCGGTCTAGTCAAATTGACGCCATTGGTATACCGCCATTAGCCACCGCCATAATAATACAGTCAGAGACAAAACATACATACATACATAGACATAGATTGGTGATATCTGTATACCATTTGCGAAAGGTGCAGAACTCCTTTGTGGGGTTGAGTATACGCTTTTATAATATGATTCCTGAGGTAATTCTGGACTTACCAATGCATACATGTAAGAAATGTATAAATACACAACTAATACAGCGAGGGTACTACTAAACTACACATTTGATGAATTTCTTAATGACAGCTATCTATACTTATAATAAAACTGTAACTGGAAGATTTCTGTACATTTAATATATTTTGAAAATTTTGACCAGGGGATGCAGAATTGATACTGAGTCCAAAACAGATTTTTATTTTATGTTTGTCAGTCTGTCTGTCCGTCTGTCTGTCCGGGCATCACGTTAAAACTACTGAACGGATTTAAATAAAATTTGGTAAAGTGGTAGCTAATGTATCGGGTCAACATATAGGATACTTTTTATCCCGATAAACAATAAGTTTCCTCCGGGAAATGGGATGAAAGTTTTTTTTCAATTTTACTTCATAGCTCCGTTAAATTTGAACCGAATTTAATAATTCTTCAAGCATGTGTTAGAATATAGTCAGAGACTAGTATACTTTTTTCCGTAGTAAAATATTGAAATATTATACATAATTCTACAAAGTTCTGTCAATGTTACTTTAGTATTATTGAGTATGGCATCTGTATTCAGTTGTACAAGTGTGTCAACACTTGTACTGTTTTATCTTTGCAGTTGGTAGACCATAACTGTAGTAGATTACTACTTGATTTATGCTTATTAATGTCATTTATAAACATTTAAAATACAGCAACTGCTTGGATATTATTTAAATAAATAATAATTAATATAGAGATAGTTATTACAATTTATAATCATTTAAGAAATACTTTGATTTAAATGAGCCATAATATTATGTACTGGTTAAGTAAGATTTAATAGTTAAAGTAACTATTTGATACTTTATATCATATTTAATTATGATTTATCATAAAAGCTTATCTCTGGTGAAGTTATTATGATATTAAACAATTGACTTGTAATTGTGGTTCTTAGGTTACCACCTTGTATAATAAAATATATTCGATGAGAAGGTTGTGGGACGTAGTTTATGGTGTAATTTATGTTTAAATATTTGTGTGTACCCAATTGTGTATTTTATATTTATTAATAATGTGTGGGGTGACATGTCTTTACATTTTTAGTGAACTGTTTGAGAAGTTACTTTATTGTTGTGAATAAGATCCCAGATCTTATTGTAGTTCAGATAATTTGCTATATGATATTATTTCTTATATCCTGTTTTAATGAAAGATATAATAATAAATCTTTGTGTGATGATTGTTAGAGACAAACTCTAAGCTTTTGTGTATCGAAAGATGTACATCAGTTCTAAGAGGTTTCTTGCTAAATTCTTCCTCGAATTAGGTTTCCGAATTGATGGTCTGGTGTTTGTGTCTCTACGGACTTATTTTTTCGTTTCATCGAGTTTGAAATCACAACAATTCTAAAGAAGTTTCACTTTAAAAATTGTATGGGGAACACAAATTCTTTGAAGTTATAGTTCTTTTGGCGCGATGGAGAAAAATGATGAGAGTGAATTTTTACGATGCGCGCGCACACCGACACCTGAATTCTACATCGTACAGTTAGTTCTAGGTGTCATAACTGGTGACATAAATCGACAACTATGTTCAAGTTGTATATTCTAGTATTTTTATATTTAGAACACGTGTTTCGTAACAGTACAAACAGTCGCTGACAACCGCAACAGTAATGAAGCAGTCACCTGAGAAACAAAATTAAAAAACAACTTATGACCATAGAGAAATATAACAACTACTCTATTCATACTAACATTAAGAGTGCCAGAAGAAGAATAAAGAAATTATGTCAGTTGAATTTGCGTCACCGCGATTACGATGTTGACGTTAGTTCGGATGTCTTTTATACAATTTTATCACGATATATTTAGTGTTATTCGGTACAAACTGAGTGCAACATGATTGAAATGGGCAGCAAATACTCATTTACAATAGTTATTTATCAAAATTATAGTATAATTCTGACCTAAATAATTATTCAAAAATACTAAAAAAAGACTTGAGAAATATATATACATATTATACCAGCTGTTCCCTGCCACGCTTCGCAGTGGCACATTTTGTGGCAAATTGGAAATGGTGAACAACTTGACGATTTCGAGTTAAACTTATTAAAATCACGTTTTGTAACTATTCAAGAAGCTGAAGCTCCACATGGGATTCCATTATTTAATACAAATGAGTGTAATTATAATTATTGAAATAAAATTGGTTAATTTTAATATTTATCGTTAATCACTACTGCATTTTAGTTGTTTTTTTCCATACGCCAAAGAAGTGTAACTTCTAACGCGTGTACATAAGTACACACACTTTTTTTTTTTAAACACGCGCAGTTTTTTTTTGTTAATATCAGGGAATGTAAATAATTTTAGGCGGTAATCTTTGCGGAAGGGGTGATAGCGAAGTGGGTAAGAGCTGGCTAGTTTTTGAAGTGAAACATCTATAGGCGGAGGGTAAACCTGATCTTTGGCGTGGCGACACAGGCCGTGGAGACGCATCGCCACGCTATATAATTTAATTTTTGTATTTTAACAATAAAAATGAATATTAATTTTGTAATAAAACAGTCACTATTAACAAACTTACAAAAAGAAGTGGTTATCCATTTCGTTGTATTTTTCTCAATTTTTGGAGCAAATTTGTAATGCTTTTTCATTTCATGATGCAATATCTGCAATAACTTACAGAAAACAATTTTGATGTTTCACATCTGCCAGGCGTCCCGTGACGGCTCACACGTTTTTTTTATCGGAATGTTTTTGGTGGGATACAAATTTATGATATTAAGTAGAGATAGTGTTTCAACATATTTAACCAAATGCAAGCAGTGTGTGCGAATAATGTAAGTGTTCTTGCTCTTCGAGCTTTAGTCTCCCACTATTTGAACCCTACAACCACGTCAACATTGCCAACCGTAAATTCTGAAACACAAAGACAGAATGAAAACTAAACTCCTCATAAAAGTGACAACACTTTATATACTCAGTATCGCTAAGCCTTATGTGAACGGTTTGCTGCTATCCGCTTCGGAGTTATGTCCTGTATCTCCAATCATGTGATGTTTGTTCTAATTTTACACTGACCGGCGGAGTCCGGAAGGAGCGCTATCACTCGCGTCACGTCCGGTGCGATAGAGCCCTGATGTGCGCACACGACTCAGTTCCCCGCCAGGCGCCAAGTATCCAGTATAGTAAAGCATATTTGCACTTTACATTATTTAAATATTAAAGTAAGACGATCTTTTGCGCCACTCCGGACCAAAGCATCAAGTTTTTTCCCGGTAAGTAGGTACCCAGTGTTTCTATTTTTTTTCCCCGAGAAGTTACCAAATAACGCATTACAAATATTTACAACATAAGGTGTACACGGCGTGTTCAATAATAATATCGTCAAAACAGTTCCAAAGAACAAATTTGAGAACTTTGTCTAAACAAAGGTTTTATAAACGTAGTAATGTGTAAGGCGAGAGCGGGTTTCATAACGCCACTTAATAATAATAATCATCTACATGTCTATCTATCTTTACTTGATTAAAACTGTAACGGGTCAAATTCTGTACATTATAAAATATCTTATTTTAAAAATTATTGAATTTATACTTCTTTTGGTGCGATGGAGAAAAATTATGAGAGTTTTTTGTAATTTTGTAACTGCGTAATTGTTTATTATGTGAATTGTTTTTCTAAACTACATCAAATCTTTGAATGCCACATGTCTTTCGAAAAACAAAAACAAACGCAGACGAAGTCGCGGGCAACAGTTAGTTCCATATAAACTAGCCTACCAACAGCCCCATTCGCTAAGCCATCAGACACGTCTCTATTTGTTGTTATCATGTACTTAGAAGACGTTTACCACGAATACAGTTTCGTAAGGTAATTCTCCAGTATCAATTAATGACATTTTGTGTAATTTTTGACGGAAGGAAGTAGTTTGCTCTGCCGAAGTACAACCAGTGAAATCAGTGAATCTTTCACTATTGAGTTTTTTTTCTTGTGCAAGATTTAAAATTTTACTGATATATCTTGTTACAGCTTCATTTGTATTAAATAATCGGATCAAATGTGGACATTTAGTTTCAGCTTCTTGAATAGTTACAAAACGTGATTTTAATAAGTTTAACTCGAAATCGTCAAGTTGTTCAACATTTCCAATTTTCCACAAAATGTGCCACAGCGAAGCGTGGCAGGGTACAGCTGGTATTTAATACTTCTCAAGTCTTTTTTTAGTATTTTTGAATAATTACTTAGGTCAGAGTTATACTATAATTTTAATAAATAACTATTGTAAATGAGTATTTGCTGCCCATTTCAATCACGTTGCACTCAATTTGTACCGAGAAACACTGAATATACCGTGATAAAATTGAATAAGAGACATCCGAACTAACGTAAACATCGTAATCGCGGTGACTAGCGGTGATTGGCGGAAGCGCAAATTCAACTGAAATAATTTCGGTATGAATAGAATAGTTATTATATTTCTCTATGGTCATAAGTTGTTTTTTCAATATTGTTTCTCAAGTGACTGCGCCATTACTGTTGCGGTTGTTAGCGACTGTTTGTACTGTTACGAAACACGTGTTCTAAATTTAAAAATACTAGAATATACAACTATGTCACCTAGAACTAATTTTACGATGTAGAATTCAGGTGTCGGTGTGCGCGCGCATCGTAAAAAATCACTCATCATTTTTCTCCTTCGCGCCAAAAGAAGCATAATTTCTAAAACTTCCTCCAGCACCTTTATCACGTTCTGAGCCTTTGTGTTCCTTACCGATTTGATAAACACGAATTTTGTGAAAGTGTTCACGAACACCAAAATGTGCTTATGCCTATGCCTGGATTTTTCGACAGGTCGATCAATGTGGTCTATCAAAGGTCGCCCGACGTGATCAATGTGCAGGGTGTGAAAGGGTGTATCGCATAAGCACATTCAATGCATGCTTCTACATACTTTTTAATAATAATAATAATAATATTAATAATAATAGACTTTATTCAGCTTCCACACATAAGTAAACTAATGAAAACTAATTACTAATTTACATTAAAACTTATTAAAACTAATGACTATTCTCAGGTGACTATTTTACAAACTAAATGCCTTATCGAAAGGTGCTTCAGCTGGAAAGGCTGCTACCTAACACAACGAGTTGTTTCGAAAACCAGTAATTTTGCTTTATTCTGTTCTAAGTTTTTTCCATACCCTAAAAGTTCGTTTTAATTAATGTTATTAGAAAGAATATCGAGTTCTACCTAACTCTGCATTACCTAACTGGAGGGTTAATAACCAACCAGTAATTTTCGTTTCTTATGGTCAGTACAGTTGGTATTTCTTCATGGAGTTGATTGCTTTCAGTCATTATAGGATTACGGGACAATGAGTCGGCATGCGCCACCTGCATATTCAATGCTACAATCAAAATCATATCCTGTAGTGACAACCACCAACGGGCGATCCGCGGAATCAAGTCCCTTTTTTAGAATATTGAACATAATGCACTACAACCAGTCACTATCTTAAACGTTTTTCCCAATAAATAAATATATCCTGAAATGATTTTAGGTTCATTAAATATGTCCTGAATTTTTTTTATGAATTTGAATGGATGTGCGTGCCACGGCTAAAGTCTCAAGCTCGTACGCGTGTTTTTTTTTTCCTTGCGGTACATTTGCAAATCGACACTTCCCCGACTCCGTTGCAATAAGATGTTCCCTACTCCTATCGTACTAGCATGTATATATCGAGCTCCAATTCTGATTGATTGCATTTCATTAGCGATTTTGGACATTTTAAATATGGATGACCTTGTTCCTTACAGTTAAAATATCAATGCCTTGTTAAGAAGTATTTCTTTTAGAATGTGCAGCTAGAACTCGATCGTTAAAACCGCGGTACCGCCTGACATTTTGATTGATCCCTACCTTTCGAGTGAAAAGGTTGATTAAGAATTGTAGGGATACTACAATTCTTAATCAACCTTTTTGCTTACTAAAAACTGTAAAAGTTGTTCCGGCTGAGAACATCGAAATCCTGGTGCGCTCGACCTCAGAGTTTTATCTCTGATCCCGTGAATGATGCAATCAACAGCGCTTTTGCCCGTTATATCAAATTAATTTATCAATGCTTGCTTTTCACAATAATAAGCTTCTATAGAAGTAAACCTATAGGTTAATTAAATTTACTTTTTCACCTCAACATATCTTCCGAACATTGGCCCTAGTTAATTTTATTAGGAAACGCACTTTAAATTTTTTCTTCCACTCGTATGTGTGTGTGTCACCTTCCACAAGTGTACAAGATTGTAGATGGTCCCAACCATATACTGCAGCGCATTCAGTAACTTTCTTCAACTAATATATGTAATATTCGTTGATTTTTAACATAGGGATCAAAATTTGGGATGAAATTCTTGTTGTCTATATTTTTATTACTCGGTGATACGTTTTGCGGCAATTGCGCTTGATCAAGACCATGCTTTATGGACTGTGGAATTTTAACGATTTATTATTGGACGAAAAAGAAGGACTACGTGACCTGATAATACGTGATGTACGACGCTCGTGGTCGCCTCGTTCTCATCGTTGCATCAGCATGAAGTGAACCTGCACGTGCCCTCTCAGTTGACGTTCCTTGTGAGCTTCTCTCGCGCTGCCTTAGAATTTCCCTTTCCCGCATTAGCTCCCGTTCCAGCCTCCGGACACGTTCCCTGTCTAAGTCCAGCTCTCTAGTCCGGCCTCGTCCAACACGACTACGGCTGCGAGTGCGAGATCGGCTGATATTCGTTGAATCTCGGCCTAGTCGACGGCTGCGCGATGGTGTCTCTAATTTTAGTTGTTCGCGTTCATCATCCATATCCATATCCTAAAACTCTCAGATCAAAGGAATATGTTAATTGATATATCTCTATATTTGTATACCAGATTTAATATTAAAACACAAACAGACGTAAGTGGGTTTCACTGTTTATCCATTTTATCGACCTTTCAAAACAATTGTACTGTGGCTCGTATCGACGAACGAGAACTATCTGTCCAGCCTATCATAACTTAATACGATAATCGAATTTAGATTATCCGACATCCGATCCAACAAATTAAATAAATATGTAGATAAATATATATCGACAATACATACCCTGCAATCCAGCCCCAAAGAAAAAAATAGCTTGTGTACTAAGATGGCTGATGAATATTTTATGAATAATATACATAAATACTTATTATGTACAGATAAACACCCATACACTGCAAAACATTCCATGTGTGGGAATCGAACCCACAGCCTTGGTCTCAGAAAGACTGATCACTGACCACTGGGCCGATCGGCCGTTATTAATATCCAGGAACGTAGACAAATTTGAATGACAGCTATATTTTCAGAAACTAGGATCACTGTAAGTCCTTCGACTCAAGAAAGTCTTTCTATTAAATCGAATCGATGTTAAAATCGAGTATTAATAATAAAATTCAAAATTCAAAATTCAAAATTTATTTATATCAAGTAGGCCTAATATAAGCACTTTTGAAACGTCAAGTCTGTCTGTTTGTAGTGATTCTACCACCGGTTCGGAAGGCAGATTCTACCGAGAAGAAGCCGGCAAGAAACTCAGCAGTTGCTCTTTTCCAACATCAACAATTTACATTTTGCATTTTAACATTCATTTTTCTATCTTGTGTGAGCTGTGTAACGGTTCTAGCCAGGTCTATTAAAAGATGGAACACGTCATCACAGATTTTATTTAGGGTAAAAAGGTCAGCGGTCGTGGGTGAAAGGGGCCCGTCAATTAATTCGCTTCCAAATTCTGCAGTGGGCGAGTACTGCCCTAGCTTGTAGCCGTTGATTGCGTGGCCCAGAAGAAACAGGCGGAGACACGAGGTGGTCTTCAGCTGCACCAGGAGCCGGCACGTTGGCGATGCAACGCTGGTGATCGGCGTCGGAGGTGACGTCGACAACAACAGAGTGTCGAACTTGGACCGAAGCAGGCGGAGACACGAGGTGGTCTTCAGCTGCACCAGGAGCCGGCAAGTTGGCGATGCAACGCTGGTGATCGGCGTCGGAGGTGACGTCGACAACAACAGAGTGTCGAACTTGGACCGAAGCAGGCGGAGACACGAGGTGGTCTTCAGCTGCACCAGGAGCCGGCACGTTGGCGATGCAACGCTGGTGATCGGCGTCGGAGGTGACGTCGACAACAACAGAGTGTCGAACTTGGACCCTGGAATTTTCGTCCAGCGTGTGAAAAATAATTCCGCTTCAACTCGTCTGATTGCAAACACGCGGCTCAGCTAAGCGGTAAGCACTGCACAAGATGGCGGATGCGTTGTTCACAATCAGACGGAGTTTACATTATGAGAGAGTGAGAAGCATTAAAATAAAAACAAAAGACATTAAGACTAATATTAAATAAAAGATAGCAAATAGCAAAAGGTACGTGAGGTTATTAGCAAAATACAGAGAACTACTATAGTATGAAAATCTGGGAATTTATCGAAATAGGAAAGTTAATTATAAAGAAAAAAAATAGGAATTAAGCTGCAGATGAAATTTTAACAAAGAATATGCAAGGATTAAGCAAGTGATTAATTAAAGAACAAAGGTAATGAGCGTAATGGCCGACTCGCATGCGTAATGTACCTGATTAAAAGATATTCTAACGTCTAAACTTTAAGGAAACGTTCAACACTTACCCGATACACGGGGTTTAGATAGCTCGAGGGTAAGTAGCCTTAAGGTCAAAGGCAAAAGCAGCAATCAGGTGAGAGTCGTAAGGAAAAAAAAAATGCGGCGGCCGCACAGCGGCCGCGCGGCGTCCAGTCTCTGGTAGAATTTCCGGGCGTCTGCCGTGCCGTGCGAAGTGAGAAAGACGCGAGCGCGGTTGGTCCCCGCGCACCGCTCCCCTCGCGCCGGGATGCCAGTTTCGCGACATTTCGGAAGATTGCCCGCGCGCAAATTCCAACAATATTAATTTATAAAATTAAATAGACATTTATTACGTTACAGCTGAAAGCGGAGCCGGAAGCTTCCAAGCAACCTTGTCATTAAAAAATTCAAGGACACTGTTACATAAACCCATGGCAACGTTTATCATTGGCGGTAGGCTCATATTATTTAGTAGGTCTATAATATCAATCGTATCAAATTTAAAAACGCACTTAATTTTAAATACACAAAACACATTATATTAAATGAGTTATAACTTACGTAGGCTATCCCACTTCTGAAATGTAAAAAGACTCCAGTCCAAATAAAAACCACTTTTCGAATCATACACTAACATATACTTTGTCGATTACGCAAACAATATACTTCCACTTTAAAGTCTTAAAATAATTACTCTTATACTAATATATTCCTTTCCCTATTTCCTTTTAAAACCTCGCCCAATAATCCCAAACGCCCGATGTCAGTTTCCGCGCCATCTTTTCTTTTTCTTCTTTTTTTTTTTTATCCCTGCGTCGCTTTAGTCCCCAGTCCTTCCAACTTTCCAACGTGTTAGCAGCGTCTTATCAAATATAAATACTTCAAAACCATGACTGTTTTTATCAAAAGGATTGATGACCTAGTTCTTCTATAATTTCTAGATTCATTTTATTGATTTGCATATCATCTCGTATTGATAATCTAGCTTAGAATGGAATTTATCTTTGACGAAAATTCAGGTAACAAAGTTAAAATTAAAAGTGATATAGGGATTCATTTATATATATATATATATATATATATATATATATTATATATAGATTTAGCGAGTAGGGTAGATTCGTTATACTATGGACTTCGAGTTTGAAATCACAACGATTGTGATCATTGTGATTTCATACTCGATGAAATGAAAAAATAAGTCCACTGAGACGCAAACACATAAATAAATAGGATTCGGTCGAGAATGAGATAGAACATATTAGACGTTCTCGGTCTCCATGTGTTTAATGCATGTATTTATTTGCGCCTGCGTCTTAGAAAGTTTTGGTATAAATTTACTCTTTCATCAATAAAACTTCTTTAGGCGCGACTAGAGAGTGACTCAGATCTTTTTTCTGGCGGAAATAACGCTTACGTCAGACGTCTGTGTAGTTTCCGCTATTAATAAAAATAATAATTTGGATTGGCCGTAAGTATATATCATATACTCCAAGCTTCTTGAATTATACGCCAGTTAGTGCCAAATGTCATAAACGATTAGCATTATTTCTCTATATATAAAAAAAAGTTGTGTTAGTTACACCATTTATAACTCAAGAACTGTTGGACCAATTTTTATGATATTAGATTTTTTTGATTCCTCTTAGACCGCAATAGGACAATAAGTAAAATATAACATTCATCAAAACGATGTTCGCCGGTTCTTCAAAAAGATCAATTGTGAATTAAAAAAAAAAAAGAAAAATTGCAAAGTGTTTTTAAAATCTCTAAATATACTCTTTATTACTTTTGGAATAAATATATTATTAATTAATTATATCAAATATTTATTTGAATATTAAATCGAATGGCGGAGTCCCAGGAACATTTTACTCTTTCACTCGCGCGTTTTACTTCAATCGCACGTAAAGTGGGTAAACCTGATTGTTGGCGTGGCGACACAGGCCGTGGCGACGCATCGCCACGCTATATGATTGAATTTTGGTATTTCGTATGTAAGAATAAAAATTAATGTTATTTTTGTAATAAAACAGTCATTATTAACCGACTTACAAAAGGAGTGGTTATCCATTTGATTGTATTTTTTTAATAATTTTTGGAACAAATTTGTAATGCTTTATCTTTTCATTATGCAATATCTGCAATAACATAAAATATTACACGGTTTCCGTATGTTCTTAATTCTGTGATATTAGGCTTATGCAAGCAAATTGATCACAAACTGTGAAAGCGATGCGTCAAGTTATGATGAACGGATAGTGACCGTGATGCACGTGCTAAAAAAATATCTATATATATATATATAGATCTTTCATTAATTAACAGTATTATTGAAGCTAAATACCTAGTTTCTTAGCAGTAATCATTTATTCTCATGACTATTATTCTTCCTTCCTATTAAAGTATTCATTTTATAAAAGAAATCTTTAAAGCCCACCAACCTGCTTTAGAGCACTGTTGTGGGTCTGTACTCTATAAACCTGACTTCCCAAGGAGTGAAATAAAACAACTGGACTGACTCTAATACTGTATATTAAGCTTCTCTATAATTCATATTACTTGTTACCTTCAAATGACTCTACTACCAGTTCGGAATGCTGTCTTCGGCAGAGAAGACCACTGGCAAGAAACTCTACCGTTGCTCTTTTATTCAATCAATTAAAACAACTTATGTACACAATTACAACATTGTCATATGTAATAACGCTAAGCCCTTTGATACAAGACATATTTTAAGACAGTTAAAACATAACTACTATTATCACTTATAACATCAGGACTTTTGGAACAAGTTGTTTGTATAGAGCAACCTCTGCTACATAAACTATCTGTATAAAATAATGCTAGGACTCAATATATGATACCTGAATGGGTTACCAAAGGATATAAGAGATATACTTATCTGATGCTACATCAGGTACAACCATAGTACCAACAACTTTTAACAACTTATCTCAACTCCATCACCAGTATATAGGACTCTTGTTTTGCCACAACAATATTCCGTTAAGTATGTCGTTTCCATTATAAATCATCTATTCCCAATTTGTAACGTTCTATCCACAATACTTTACTTAATCTTCTTTTCTCAATTAATTACTTTAAATCCGTCCTAACTTTTCTTTGCCGCCAATCTAACTTGTCAAACTCGCGTCTCCCGCCATAGATCCTATACTTTTATTTGACAGTCTACTTAAGTCCATTATTCTATTTTCAATACATTATCAATGAGTATACAAACTATTATTTGTTGATATATTTAATATAATCATCGGGTTTATCATAGATAAAGTGCTGTAATTCCCTATTTCCTAACACACGATTGATAAAGTTCATATTTGTTTGAATACCCGCAGTGCTCGTCCGCCGCAGCCATGCGCTCCGCCGCGCGGCGCCGCGGCCGCGCGGCCGTCGCTCTGCTGGCGCTGGCCGCGCTGCTGGCGCCCTGGCTGCCGCGCGGCGCGCGCACGCGGCTCGCGCTCGCGGGCCAATCGCCCGCCGCGCTCGCGCACTTCCTCGCGGACTTCTCCAACCACGCGCGCCTGCACGCGCACACGTGAGTCTGCTCCCCGCCCCGTCTCAGACTGCAAGCACTACTTCATTCACTCCAAAGCTTTGGCGAGAGCGTCGCTTACGTCGATATTTGTTTATTTCTCGTCGATGCATTTTAAACAGCATAATGTGCATCGGATTATTACTAAGAATATACTTATGCAAGGCAACATTTCAAGTCAATTCATTGACAACTTTTTAGTTTTCCGACAGCAATAGTACCTATAACCTACCTAAGTAGTAAGTAATTGCTGCAGCGTCCCGTTGTATCATACAGGTAACTACCCGACCCACGCAACTTCGTCTGCATCAATTATCGGTACTAATAACTTTAAAAACCAAGAACCTAATTGAAGCGTAACCTACTGGGTCCATTTTTTTTATTTTCGAACTATATAATATGCGGCCGGGCGGCCCTCGGCATTTTTCATGCTTTTAGCATTTCTATACCCGTCGTAACTTTTAAACGAAAGTTCCATATTATTGAGGAATTTGCTCATCAAAATCGTTATATTTCAGCCAATTTACAGAAAACCATAATAAAATACACTAAAACCTTCTACATGAGTCACTATCTTCATTAGTGAAAACCGTACGAAAATCTATTTGGTACTTTATCAGTTTTTTGCGCCTAGACAGACTGACAGACGCTGCGGGGGACTTTGTTTGATAATATGTAATAATATTTTTAATTGTTTTTCCGGGATAAAAAGTAACCTTTGTCACTTTTTAGGTCCTCAACTATGCCTATCCAAAAAACCACTTCAATCTAAAACTCTGTTGCGCGGATTTTGAAAGACAAATGCGGAAAAATAGCAATGCTATCCTGTAAGAGCTGTTTACTTTTCCGGGTTAAAAAGAAGCCTATGAGCTATATTTCATGTCTCTGCCTAATTTCAGCCAAATCGGTTCATTCGTTGTAGCATTAAAACGTAACAAAAATCCATTCATCCATACATACATACATCCAGACATCCATCCTCACAAACTTTCGCATTTATGATATTAGTAGGACGGTACGCATGCATTCGTTGCCTTGCGACTTGCTGTTATCAGTGAAGAGTTATACCCCTTATCTCCGAGAATATTTATCAGATCTTTCTTAAAATTAGATAATACATGCTTGATAGTAAACACTTTAAAAAAAAAAAAGAGTGTGTGTACTTGTGTACACGCGTTAGAAGTTATACTTCTTTGGCGTATAGAAAAAAAACAACTAAAATGCAGTAGTGATTAACGATAAATATTAAAATTAATCAAAACGATTGTACTTTTAAATAAAAAGGGTTTTATTAACTTAAAAATATGACAACATAGTAAAAATGTACAATCATTAGTCATTAAGGCAATGAATCAAGTATATTAATAAATATTTCAAATAAACTACTGTTATATTCGTAGATTCTTCTCGTAGTGACTGAATAGGCACGTGAGTAACAAGAGCTAAGTTATGATATAAAAGGTCTCGTTGAAACTGTAGATAAGTATCTTGTAAATACACCATCAATAGTGGTGCCATGCCTTGTTGTTAAAACTGAAGAGTCATTTTTTATTAACAGATTAAAATCGTCATTAAAAAATTTAATCAGTGGCTCAGAAGTCTCTGAACTAAAGTTTATATTAAAGTCTCCACTTAAATCATGGGTTACTTATCCTCACTTTTACCCATATATGATGCTTCAATTGTTGTGTATGGAAATAATGTTCTTTAAAAAAAAAAAAATAATGTCTTAAATTTTTTGAGTTGTAGAAATATAAATTGTATTTAAAACAATTTCGTGACCATGATGAACTTACAAATTCAGACTGTCTGACTGTCATATTAATGCAAGGAGTAATAATGCTTGTAGTATCGTTTGCATTGTGATAAATAGCAACTCCTCCAGCTCGACGATTTGGTCTTTTATATTTAATTATGCAATTAAAATGTGGTATACTAACTGATCCAGCCAAGTTTCAACATCAAAACCTGTGATTTTTGTATACTTAACTGAATCATTTTTGACGGTCGAGTGGCGCAGTGGGCAGCGACCCTGCTTTCTGAGTCCAAGGCCGTGGATTCGATTCCCACAACTGGAAAATGTTTGTGTGGTGAACATGAATGTCTTTCAGTATCTGGGTGTATATGTATATTTTAATTTTTTATGTATCCTATTCATAAAAATATTCATCGGTCATCTTAGTACTCATAACACAAGCTACGCCTACCTACTTTGGAGCGAGATGGCGATGTGTGTATTGTCGTAGTATATAGTATAATATTTAAGATTTTACAATGGAGTGAGCGTGCTAAAAAAATATAGAGAATGGAAGGCCCAGGTATTCAGATATTCACTTCAATACCCACAATGTTCAGGATGGCACTTAGATCTTTCATTAATTAACAGTATTATTGAAGCTAAATACCTAGTTTCTTATATTAAAGTATTCATTTTATAAAAGACATCATTAAAGCCCACCAACCTGCTTTAGAGCAGTGTTGTGGGTCTGTACTCTATAAACCTGACTTCCCAAGGAGTGAAATAAAACAACTAGACTGACTCTAATACTGTATATTAGGCTTCTCTATAATTCATATTACTTATTACCTTCAAATGACTCTACTACCAGTTCGGAATGCTGTCTTCGGCAGAGAAGACCACTGGCAAGAAACTCTACCGTTGCTCTTTTATTCAATCAATTAAAACAAGACTTATAAACACAATTACAACATTATCATATGTTATAACGCTAGGCCCTTTGATACAAGACATATAAGACAGGTCAAACATAACTACTATTATCACTTATAACATCAGGACTTTTGAAACAAATTGTTTGTATAGAGCAACGTATGCTACATAAGCTATCTGTATGAAATAATGCTAGGGCTCCATATATGATACCCGAATAACCCAAAGGATATAAGAGATATACTTATCTGATGCTACATCAGGTACAACCATAGTACCAACAACTTTTAACAACTTATCTCAACTCCATCACCAGTATATACGACTCTTGTTTTGCCACAACAATATTTCGTTAAGTATGTCGTTTCCATTATAAATCATCTATTCCCAATTTGTAACGTTCTATCCACAATACTTTACTTAATCTTCTATTCTCAATTCATTAATTTAAATCCGTCCTCACTTTTCTTTTGCCGCCAATCTAACTTGTCAAACTCGCGTCTCCCGCCATAGATCCTATACTTTTGTTTGACAGTTTACTAAAGTCCTTTATTCTATTTTCAATACATTATCAATGAGTATACAAACTATTATTTGTTGATATATTTAATATAATCATCGGGTTTATCATAGATAAAGTGCTGTAATTCCCTATTTCCTAACACGGCCATTCTGACAAGTACTTCGTTCTCGAAGTACATAGGGTTATTCTTTTTAGGTATATGTATTGTATCATAAGTCTTTAGGTTCAAAGAACATCCTTATAAGTACATCATCTTATGTACACCTCTATAAAATTAGTTCATGGTATATAAGCATAAAAAATCATCAAATCAATTACATTCTGTATACACTTTTATCAATAAACTGTACACAATATTTTATCAAAAGATAGGCATAATCATAACATTTCATAATTAAAGTGAAAGAGACCAAAACAAAATTTTCATCAAAATTCCACACCATTTAACAAATTATAACAATGTAATACTTCTATCAAAGTAAAAAAAATGATTAATTTTCAACAATGTAAATCAAAAATACTCATTTTCATTTATCTTGTACATTTTAACATGTAAAATCACAATCCAAATATTTCCATCTCAATATAAATCTCAAACAATTTATCCATTTGCCTCTAGTCAAACTTTATCAAAATATACACATAATTGTATTTCTCCTCAATTCTGTTATTTGCATTGTTAGTCTCATTTAGTCACAGATGCAATCGGTACAGTCTAATAGTCAAACCAATATATACCAAAACACCAACACCCGCTGGTGATATCAACAACATCATCACTCTCAAGTGATATCAATAACATCATCACCCACTGGTGATATCAACAACATCATCACTCTCAAGTGATATCAATAACATCATCACCCACTGGTGATATCAACAACATCATCACCCACTGGTGATATTCATATTTTTTCCACTGTCCAAGTCAAGTAATATATAACATAAATATAAATAAATTAATATAAAAATGCTAAGATGGAATTATTTATATTAGTTTACATCTTTTTTTTTTATCATCTCATCATAAAAGCCAAGGTATATGTTCAATTGTTATTTCTATTATTCAATGTTTTATTTCAATCTAAACATCAATTAAATCACCCGTTTAACAGAATCATTTATCATACAAGGACTATTAAAATTTCAAATAGAAATTGAAAATTTAAACAACTGTAGACCTAAGTATAATATAATTATTTATAATGCAACTAATATATTTTCCTTTTCAGCAGCAACATTAATTTAGTTTATATTTGTATTTATTCTTAGATAATTTTAAGAACTTCTCTAACCATCGTACTGAAAGATTATTAACCTAACCCATAACATTTAAGCTGACTCCCAATTATTTTCTTCGCACAATCCAACATAGACACTAAACTATTTCATTTAGCTATTCAGTAGTAATTTTCCCTATATGTATTGTTCTGATACATAATCATATTCTATTCTATTCTACCAACAAAATTTTTTTTTTTTTTGTTTTTTTTTTGTTTTGTTTTATGTGTATTCTTTTATATGTTCTGAATAATTTACATAATCTCTCCTATCTCGGCTTTCCTGACAAGTACTTCGATCTCGAAGTACATAGAAAAGTTCCTAAATAAAAGTTAACAGCTCGGCTAACCTGACTAGTTGCTCAATGTAATAAATAAGAATCAAAAGAAAAATCTATCACACATTCCGTTCGGCTAACCTGACCAGTTAAATTATTTTAACCTGGACAGTCTAATAAAATAAAACTTAGCACAAATTCCATTCGGCTAACCTGATTAATTAAATAAAACTTGATAATTCAAATTAATCAAACTTATCACACATTCTGTTTGGCTAACTTGACTAGTTGGTTTATAACAAACAAAACAAATATAAATCAAATCTATTTTTGACTCCAAGTAAAAAAAGAGCCACTAGGCCATACCAGTTTCAAATAATAAGTACTATCTTTGCAAAGTAGAAACAACAAAAATAAAAAATAAAAATATCACATCAATTGGTTCTCCGGACCACATATCCTTATATAGAATTTCAACAAGCATGGTGCTTTGTCTCCAGAGTGTTTCTGTTTCAGCACATAGCAGCAAAAAGTTGAGGCATCATTAAAAACATCAAACTCTTTACTATGTCCACATTTGACGGGATGGTTCTAAAAAAAGTAAATCTGCATTAGAGAAAGGCATAAATTGGACATGAATAGGATCCAACTTCTGATGCTAAAAAAATATAGAGAATGGAAGGCCCAGGTATTCAGATATTCACTTCAATACCCACAATGTTCAGGATGGCACTTAGATCTTTCATTAATTAACAGTATTATTGAAGCTAAATACCTAGTTTCTTATATTAAAGTATTCATTTTATAAAAGACATCATTAAAGCCCACCAACCTGCTTTAGAGCAGTGTTGTGGGTCTGTACTCTATAAACCTGACTTCCCAAGGAGTGAAATAAAACAACTAGACTGACTCTAATACTGTATATTAGGCTTCTCTATAATTCATATTACTTATTACCTTCAAATGACTCTACTACCAGTTCGGAATGCTGTCTTCGGCAGAGAAGACCACTGGCAAGAAACTCTACCGTTGCTCTTTTATTCAATCAATTAAAACAAGACTTATAAACACAATTACAACATTATCATATGTTATAACGCTAGGCCCTTTGATACAAGACATATAAGACAGGTCAAACATAACTACTATTATCACTTATAACATCAGGACTTTTGAAACAAATTGTTTGTATAGAGCAACGTATGCTACATAAGCTATCTGTATGAAATAATGCTAGGGCTCCATATATGATACCCGAATAACCCAAAGGATATAAGAGATATACTTATCTGATGCTACATCAGGTACAACCATAGTACCAACAACTTTTAACAACTTATCTCAACTCCATCACCAGTATATACGACTCTTGTTTTGCCACAACAATATTTCGTTAAGTATGTCGTTTCCATTATAAATCATCTATTCCCAATTTGTAACGTTCTATCCACAATACTTTACTTAATCTTCTATTCTCAATTCATTAATTTAAATCCGTCCTCACTTTTCTTTTGCCGCCAATCTAACTTGTCAAACTCGCGTCTCCCGCCATAGATCCTATACTTTTGTTTGACAGTTTACTAAAGTCCTTTATTCTATTTTCAATACATTATCAATGAGTATACAAACTATTATTTGTTGATATATTTAATATAATCATCGGGTTTATCATAGATAAAGTGCTGTAATTCCCTATTTCCTAACAAGCGCGTAAACTTTGACAGTTGAAAGTATACACCGTCAATCCTTTTCTTCGGCTAATGAAATTTAAGATGTTATTGATAGTAATCAAAACGATTATTCGAGAGTCTTTGAAATTCAGTTCATAGATTGGCGACTGCAATTGAAGGTCTTCGTCCATGAAAAAATGTTTTATCTTTGTCTCTTGTAGTGATGTGTAACCCATCGACACTTGTAACGCGTGATAAAGCGATATAAACTAATGATAAGGGAAGTTTTTTATCATATTCATAGACAAATTTGGGTATGTACTCCCTTGCGACTTATGAATAGTTGTTGCACAGACACAAACTAAAGGTAAATGCGAACGTTTAACATTAATTGTTTTTTATTTAGAGAAATCCTAGAGGGTCTTCTCGTGATAGGCACTGCTGTTTTACTAATTTGATGCGCAGCGACTTTTCTTCGAATTTTTTGACCAATCTTCAAAAGTTTCGGGAACTCAAGCCACCCAACATTTACGTCATTCATCATTATATTCTATACCAGCGGACCCGCGCGACTTCGTCTGCGAATGAGTCGACTTCAAAAAATATGTCGCGGACTGTTTTATAGAACTATAAAGAAACAACAATTCCGACAATTCCGATATACTTACTAAAAACATCCCTTATCATTAGTTTATATCGCTTTATCACGCGTTACAAGTGTCGATGGGTTACACATCACTACAAGAGAGAAAGATAAAACATTTTTTCATGGACCGATGGAAGACCTTCAACTGCAGTCTCCTTCAAACTTCAAAGAAGTATAACTTCAAAAATACTAGAATAAATAATAATTGTTTATTCGATATATATCGATTTATGTCACCAGTTATGCCACCTAGAACTAACTTAACGATGTAAAAATGCAGATGTCGGTGTGCGCGCGCATCGTAAAAATTTAATCTCACCATTTTTCTCTAACGCGCCAAGAGAAGTAGGTATAACTTCAAAAATGCAACCGAAATGAGAACCTTTTTTGTAAGCCTGTTAAAAAAATAATAGCTTAAAATCACGCTTTTATAAATAAACTTAACTGGAAATTATATAGATTGGTTTTTGAAGTGAAACTTGTATAGAATCGTTGTGATTTCAAACTCTATGAAACGAAAAAATAAGCCCATAGACACACAAACATTTAAACGGAAAGTATTCAGCCGGCGATAGATTGAGATAGAACACATTAGACGTTCTCGGACTCCATGTGTTTAATGCATGTGTTGCGCCGAGAATGTTTTAGTATAAGTATTGATTGTTGATGAATTTTTATTTGTGTCAATATTTTTATCTCCTTAATAATTTTAAAATTATGCCAAAAATCGTGAATACTGGCGGAAAAAAAATGAAAATAGAATCTCATAAACCGAAAAAAGTTCTACGGAACGTGTCCGAGAATTTTGTGCACGTCAAAAAAGTTATTTATTTTAATTCCACTCTTCAAATATAATTCCTGCTACCATGTTCTACATCAGAGATTCCTAAATGGTGATCCACAGAACCCTTAGTACGCACCGCACTGCACTGCGGAGTTATATTGTATTGTTTTGTGTTAAAATAATTATTGAAGGGAAATTAAAACCGTTGTGATTTTAAACTCTATGTAGCGAAATGCTTCCCGATCAAGAATGAAACAGAATGTTTTACACATTTTGTTTCCTATTCAAGTTACCAAGGAAACCGAATATTATGAAGATAAAGACACAGACATATATTAATGTATAGAACAGTGTGAGATAGAAAACATTATATTTTTTTTACCTATTCTAGTTACCATGAAAACTAAATAAATAAACCTTACATTTATCCTAATAGTTCTGATAGTCTACATCCACCTAAATCTCTCGTAGGCTATTTTTAGAAGTTACACTTCTGCCGTGTGTGAATAAATTGCACAGGATCTTTTTTTACACCAAGTGTGATTTTTAGTTGTTTTGAATTATTAATTTATTTAGTGTAACTTCCTACATGAATAATTCCATAATAGTGCTATTCTTTGCCTTACATCTAAGTGTATAAATCTATTCTTGCATTCGCTAGCACCGGGCCGTGGCAGGTGGAGGAGGAGTCCAACAACAACACGTGCTGGCGCTACGCCGTGGCCTACGAGTGCGGCGCGCTCTGTGTTGGACGTGCGACGGTCGCAGCGTGTGACGCGAACGCGCGGCTCTCGCACGGCGCGTCCGACCGGCACCGCGTGCAGTTCTCCGACCGGCGCTGTTGGGGCCTGCCCGCGCTTTCCTGGCCGCGCTTGTGCGGTGAGACACAGACACTCACGCCGCAGCAGGTGTGCCCTACACCTGCTGCGGCGTGTGGGAGTGTCTACGTAATTGTCCAACGACCAGCGTTTTGGTGCTACACCAAGCAGAGTGATTTAAAATGGGATTTAAACCTTATATTATGATATTACAGAGAGTCTCGAGACGGATAGCGTGATAGGACCGCGGGCGGCAGGCGGTGCGTGGCTTGAGGAGCAGGCGTATGTGCAGTGCAGCTTGCTCGCGACAGTCGTGGGACACTGCGACGTTCACGCCGCGAGACTGTTGCATCACCGCGCGCTGCGGGAGGCACTCGGCTGACCGCTACAATTTGGCCGCAGTACTTGTAACTTGAAATAGCGATGGATTACAAATTTTTCTGAATACTCATTTGAGTAAAATTTTAAGTAAAGTAAAGGAGTTCAACAGAATTATAATATATAGTTTTATTTACAAACAATATTATACGCGGCCGGGCGTTTAGCGGGTTTTCCTTAACTAGCTGACCCGCGCAACTTCGTCTGCACCGAATCGGTTATTAGAGGTTTCAATATCTTAAAAAAACCAAGAAACGAATTGAGCGCTGCTTACCAGGTCCAGTTTTGTTTCCAAACTATGATATTCGCGGCCGGGCGGCCCGCTGATTTTTCTTGCTTTTTGCTTTTCTATACCCGTCGCAAATTCTAAGCGATATTTTCAATTTGAATAATTTAAAAAGGAATTTGCAGGTATATATTCAAAATTAATGTTTATAAAACTATTTATTTGGATAAACATTAATATCATGATAGGAATGTCAACATCTTACGATTATACCCGAGTTTTGAAAGAAAAATTATAAAAAAAAGCAGTAATTGTGACTTAACCATAATAGTTAGACATATAGCATCGCGGATTTTTTTGTAGATAATCATGATTACTTTAAACATGTATCTTTATTTTTATGTACCATCGATCATTTTCGCGGCGTACGCCAGAAAAACTCTAAGTCGGTATGACATCTTTAGAAAACATCGTTATATTTCAGTCAATTTACAGAAAATCATAGTAAAATACACACTATACATCCATACTTACATCCATCCATCCATACATCTATCCTTACAAACTTTTGCATTTATAATATCAGTAGGATGGTACGCATGCATTCAATCGTTGTGCCTATATGTCTTGCGACTTGCTAGTATCTGTGAAGAGTTATGTCCTTTATCTCAGACAATATTCATCAGATCTTCATTAAAACACACATGCTTGGTAATATACACTTTCAAATAAAAAAAGTAATATTAAAATCTGTTCCAATTTAACGGAGCTATGAAATAAAATTGATAAAAACTTTCATCCCGTTTCCTGGAGGAAACTTATTGTTTATCGGGATAAAAAGTATTCTATATGTTGACCCGGAATACCAGCTACCACTATACCAAATTTTATTTAAATCCGTTCAGTAGTTTTCACGTGATGCCCGGACGGACAGACAGACCAGACAGGCAGACAGACAGACAGACATACAAAAATTAAATATAAATCTGTTTTGGACTCAGTATCGATTATAAAGCATCCCCCAATCAAAATTATCAAAATATATTAAATGTACAGAAATCTTCCAGTTACAGTTTTATTATAAGTATAGATATAGATATTCGTAAAACTGTGTAAATTATTTGTACATAAGTGTTTGTTCATTAGACAAATACTTAGTCATAAAAAGTGTAATCAACTGAGCGACCACCAAAATCGAACAATCCATCTGACAGGAGGTTCGTCCGGCGAGAATTCAAAATCCAACGTCTGTAACGACGTATGGTTTACGTTCAAAGGATTTTAATGGGGAGTATTGCTTTTAGTTTCTTATGTTATCACGATATTATATCCCGCTAGTTATTAAACACATTACACAGTACATTCTCGTTAATCGCGAGACACATCCTTACATACATTCCGACAAAATCATTCTTGCGTTACTTGATGGTTTTGTGGAAGTGAAGTTAAAGAATTATTGAAACTGACTCAGACAACATTTACAGTCTACTCAAGCACACCTTATGATATAGGTCACTGTTCTAGTAATTTACTTTGGTAATTAATACATTTTAGAAATAACTTCAATAGTCAGCGCAAAAAATAGTATTTGTAACTGTTGGATATGCCAAACTAGTACTTGTAGTAGTGTTTTTATACTTCTAATCAGATCTTTAATAATACTCTGTTTAATAATAATTTGAATCCTACTTTTTATTCCTTTTGTCTCTCTATTCTGTAGGTAAAATAGATATTTTTCCTTCACTTACATACCCTGTTTGGTGCGTTTCAGAGACAAGTTCTGTTAAATGGCTCCTGCAATGTTAACCAGAAGAGCGGCGGGATTGGAAAATCAATTGAAACTAAAGAAAGCCTTCCGTGAACTCAAGTCACTCACACAAGTAAATGCTGACTTGGTGAGGGAACAAGATGACAGTAAAGTTGAACTGAGAGCAATTATAGCCAAGAACTCCCAACTGAAAGGTGAACTAGCAGATTGAAACAGTGCACACACTTTGGTCATTGAGGAGCGCGACCAAGTCCAGAAGGCAGTCTGCTCATTTGAACAATGCATACTACCTATGAAGCAGCTCTAGGAAAAATTTCCATGTTGGAGGGAGAATTAAGTAGGGCATATACAATAATCAATGACCTTCAGTCACAATTACATAGTGCTGAAATACAATCAACAAATAATCTGTACGATGAAGTTCTTGCTTCATCCTCTACAATGCCGATGTGTATCGATCTGACTTGTGATAAAAAGTCCTTGTATTAAAAACCCCAAGCCTCAGCAACATAAGTGTGAGCCGTCACGGGACGCCTGGCAGATGTGAACCATCGAAATTGTTTTCTGTAAGTTATTGCAAATATTGCATAATCTATACTTATAATAAAACTGTAACTGGAAGATTTCTGTACATCTATACTAATATTATAAAGAGGGAAGATTTGATTGTTCGTTTGTTTGTTTGTTGGCATCGAATAAGCTTCAAAACTACTGAACCGATTTGAAAAATTCTTTCACTGTAAAAAAAGCTACACTATCAGTGACATAGGCTATATTATATTTAAAAAAAAATTCGGGATCCTTAATAAAACTCCGATAATATAACCCAAAGTGTAGTGTGTGTAAAAAAATGCAGTAGTGATTAACGATTTTATTTAAATAAAAAAGGTTTTATTAACTTAATAATATTTATTTATTCACACTGTTTGTACTGTTACGAAACACGTGTTCTAAATATAAAAATACTAGAATATACAACTTGAACATAGTTATCGATTTTCATGCCACCTTGAACTAACTGTACGATGTAGAATTTGGAATTTAGGTATGCGCGTGTTAGGAAATAGGGAATTACAGCACTTTATCTATGATAAACCCGATGATTATATTAAATATATCAACAAATCATAGTTTGTATACTCTTGATTATTGATAGTGTTTTAAAAATAGAATAATGGCCTTAGTAGACTGTCATAGAAAAATATAGGATCTATGGCGGGAGACGCGAGTTTGACCAGATAAATTGGCGGGAAACAAAAGTTAGGACGGATTTGGTAATGAGACAGCTGACGCCTGGGCTAAACTTGCAACCGAATCGGGTTCTTTGACCTATTTTAAAATCCACCCGCAAGACCTTCGTTGCTTAGCAAAATCAGACTTGGAGAAATCTTGGAACTCAGTGTGGGTCGAATCCAAATCGGTTAAAGGAAAACAATATGCTTCAATCCAGCCTAATATCCCCCGAAAACCTTGGTTCTTTATTCATAAAAAATCTGTTCGCTGGGTCACGTCAACTATCAGTGGTCTATGGATTGGACATGCTTGTACCCCAGTACATTTGACAAAAATAAGAGTTCGAGATCATTCTCTGTGTGAGTGTGGCCTGGACGAAGGATCAGTCTCACATATCCTTTTTTCCTGCCCGAAATTGCCCTTTAATCTGTATGATATACTTGGAGATTAAACGAACTTACCTGAAGTGAAGTTCTATCCCAATTATACGACTTGCTTCGTCCGAAGAGATTAGGTATACATTGTAGTAATACGTCAAGGTATCGCCTTTCTACCACTTATTTGAAAGCAGAAAAAAAACTGCAGTTTTTTGCGGGTAGGTACGTAAATCAACCTGGTACTGGGCGCCTGTAGTGTCCGTCATTTAGTTGAAAGCCTGCCCTGGACCCTTAATATTTCACCTAGCCTGGGGGATTTTGGGCAGGGAGGGAGCTAATCTCTTCGGACGAAGCAAGTCGTATAATTGGGATAGAACTTCACTTCAGGTAAGTTCGTTTAATCTCCAATTACACATCCTTGCTTCGTCCTTCGAGATTAGGTATACATTGTAGATTTTGAAAGATAGTGAAATATTAAAACGCTTTTTTATTTTGATAATATTGTAAATTAACTTACAATATTTATTTGAAAAACAGAAATAACTAAACGGGTCTTATGATTATAACAAAATTATGCTAACTTAGCATTTTTTTTGTGTTATATATCTATGTAATCTATGTATATAATTTACTTCATGTTAAATTAAAACTGACTGACTTAATCAATCAATCCAGCTTTAGTGTTTAGGATTGATAGAGCGAACTGATTTGATTGATCACATTGAATATCTCTACGTAAAATCGGGCAAATATCATAGAGTTGCCACTCCATCCGAATAATATAGCTATATTTCGTATTGTGTCAATATTAATACCTTTCCTATAGGCTGCGGAGGTTGCTGCATGTCTGACGGAATGAGCAGAAAATAAAGAAGTGTCAACTCCGCTAACTGATAATATATCTTTTATCCATCGACTGATAGTGTTCGTGGATACTGGTTTATGTGGTCTCTTAAAACTGATGAATGTGGCCTTTTCGTTGGTTCTTAAAGGTTTCGTCCTATCTATGTATGCTACCAATGTCTACGCGGGACATATCTGCGGTCGGTCTTTAAAAAAAAAAAAAAAAAATGGTATACTTAGGTAAGGTTGAACTGAACCTGGACGTGAAGTTTTTATTAAGTCCTGTATTCTAATTGATATTTGCATATTAATAATATAATTATATTT
The DNA here is from genome assembly GCF_905163445.1 of Pararge aegeria. Classification (NCBI taxonomy): domain Eukaryota; kingdom Metazoa; phylum Arthropoda; class Insecta; order Lepidoptera; family Nymphalidae; genus Pararge; species Pararge aegeria. Next base: position 18,898,325 of record NC_053191.1, read on the forward strand.
TGTAATATTATTTTTCCCATAGTTTGTACTTTATGTGCAGTTACTAATGTAAGTAAAGTGACTATCTTTTTAGTTACATTTTCTAAATTTAAACTGTCATTCAGTTTGACAGAAACTCTAAAACTACGGTAGGATCCCATGTTATATTATCTTTTGGGGTTGGAGGACGAAGTCTGTAGAAACCTTTGAAAAGTCTAGTAACGCGGTCATCAGACCCTACTCTCGAGCCTAGGATCAATGACAGAGCGGAGCGATGACTGTTTAATGAACCAAATTGTAAGCCGGACTGATATACTCGTAAATCAGTTAGAAAGCAGATTACCATTGGAGTTGACGCCTCATATATGTCTACATTGTATATTGTACAAAAGCTAACCGAGCGTCTTATTGCAACATCATACTGTCTTATTGAATTGTTTAAAAGAGAAGCCATCATGACATCCAACGATGACGGTGGTACGCTTGAAGTGAGCTTGGGTTGGCTGTTGGAAACAGATAATAAAACAATATCCTTATATTTAAATTGAATTATTTCAGAACAGAGTAGGTCCTGAAATAGTGGAAACCAAGGTTGTGTGGGCCAAAATGGAACCACGACTATATCTTCAGCTTGGGCTGTTATTAACTTTCTTAAAACTTTTAATATAACCGCAAAGAGGGGAAAAGCGTAAAGAGAGAAATCTTTCCAATTCAATGTAAATGCATTTACAGCGAATGCTCCGGGATCCGGGATCCGCGCTCCGGGATCTCTATTCCCTGAGACATATCTCTGACATTTTTTATTTATTCTGGATGCAAAGAGGTAAACTTGTGGTTCGCCTAAGGCTTACACAATTCTTTCGAAAGCATGATCTTTTAGCTCCCATTCGATGTCTGGATGAGATCTTCGTGACTCCGCATCTGCTATTTCCTTATCTTTTGAACTTTTGTATGAAGCAAACACAAATATCTCGCGAACTTCACACCACTGGAAATCTGACACCACCCATACGGTTTATATAGGAAATAGCAGTTGTGTTGTCGATACGCAATAAAATTCGACAATCTTTTAATTCCTTTGCGAATATCTGGAGGCCTAAAAAAACAGCCTAAGTAGTTAAAATATTTGACTAATTCTGAACTACTCCACTGGCCACTAGCAGTCTCCTCACCGCATGCCGCCCCCCACCCTTTTTTGCTAGCATCGGAAAAAAAAATCTAGACAGTAGCTGTCTTGCTTAATGGGATAGACTGCTTCTTCAATATATTTTAACCACCTAGTAAAATCACCTTGTAGTGATTGTGGTAGTGACATTTAGCTATCGTAGTTGTTTGCAGTACACAAAGCAAGATATTTACTTCTTTCTATGTGTTTGGTATACATCTTGTTTAACTAAAATTCGTTTTTCTTTAGTCAGACTGACGTGAAATTTTTTCGTATCTATTAGAAAACCGAGGTATTTGCAAACAGTACTAGGAATTGTAAAACTCGTTTGTAAATTAATGATAAAACCTAAAGACTCTAAAATATCTTTCGTATGTGAAATGTTTCTTAGACAGTTTTGATAATCTTTAGAAATGACGCATATATCATCTAAATATATAGTTAACAAGTAACCTAAAGATCTCAGTAAACACGTCACTGGCTTTACCAGTTTCGTAAAGACGAAGAGGGCTGAGATATTAAGACCAAAAGGTAAAACATAAAATTGATACCTTTTTCCCTCAAATTTAAATCGAAGATACTTCCTATAGCTCGTATGTATAGCTACTAAGAAATATGCATCCTTTAAATCCAGAGTGGCCATGCAACTATTCTTTGATATTAACTTCAAAGTTGTTCTCAAATCTTCTATTTTAAAGTGATACGTATTGATATGTTTGTTTTAAGACTTTAAATTTAATATAAATCTGCTTCTTTAACAAGAAAATAGCTAGAAAGAAACTGTCCTTCACACGGATCACATTGTGATATTGCTCCGCTATCTATAAGGTCAGTGATGGCCGCTTTGTATTAAAGGAATTCGGATGGTGTTAGTACAGGCGAGCTTGGTACGTAAGATTGAGAGACCGATATCGAAAAAAGGAATTTTACATCCTCTTACCCAAGATAGTATGACTGGGTCTTTAGTTATTAATCGCCACTGGTCATAAAAATAGGATAATCGTCCAGCGGAACCTGCCGACGCGGGCCGGAGGGCTGCTGCGAGCGCGGCGGCTGTCGCTGCTGCTGCAGTTGCCGTGAGCGCTGTGCTGTAGCTGTGGGCTCGAACCTCCTCGCTGCTCCGGCTTGCCTCGCAGCCAGGAGCGGAGGCGTCCAGTTTAAAGTCTGGACAGGAGCAAGGCGCTTTTTTGAGTTAAGGGAGGTTTTCTTACTGGTGGGGTTATTTTTATCTCCGCACCCGAGTGTGTCGGCTAACTTCTCGCCGAACACTAACTGTCTATTTCTGTATTAAAGAGCTGATCTTCAATATCTTTTTTTTTTTTTTTTTTATTGTGGAGCATATAAAGTTCCTCCTCGTCATGGATTCGTTGTGCTGTGAATCGCACATAAGTTGACCGGCCTTGATCAATAATTTTATTACAGACTGATCCCTGTGTTCTAAACAGAACAAACGAGTGAGAGCCTCACTAACGCAAGATATGCTCTCTGCGATCTGTTTTTGCTTATTTTCTAACGCCTTATCTTTTTTAATGAGCACATCCGATAAAGCGGCCTTTATCTCGGGATTGAGCTTTGGTGCAACAATGTTAGCGCAATTCTTTGGCACAAGATGTTTATCAAAGAGCCCTTTTCTGGTATCTTTGGATAAGCTAGTTATAGTGATGCTCCCAGCGAACTGTTAACTCATTCCGAATGTCTGGTCCATATTTTTTATCCTTTGAAGGCGTTTTTCCTAATAAAACCAGAATCTCCTCGTCCAGTTGCGGAGGGTCACCTGTAACTCCTGTTTCGGGAGGCAGTTCTATCGGCAATGAGCCCCCGGCAGTGGCTTCTACATTAATTTGCACCTATGTAGCGAAGGGTCACATCCCTATTAGATAGCCACAACACACATGCATTATATATATTATGAAGTATGCCGATAAAATATCATTATTGTTAGCGCGGCGATAGTCCTTCAAAACTATCCACAACACTTGGAATTCTTATGAACCGCACGAGTTCAAATAAAAATATAATTTAACAATGTGAAGGTAACATTCCTTTTAAATGTACACAATCACTAATAGAATGAAGGTAACATCCCCACAAGATGCACACAACATGGGTTGGAATAGTAACATCACAAATTCTTTATAGTGATAGTTCTTGTAACTATGTATCTATTTACATTATCCTTAGATTGAGAAAAAAAATTCACTGTAAATACCTTCATCAGAATCCAGTAGCACGGGCACGGTTGATTCATCTGCTGATATGCTGCTACTATGGGAAGAAGCATTATCATGCAAACGTTTGTCACGTTTAGCAAGCTTCTTTTTAATCTTCCTTAATTTTCTTCTTAAATAATCACTGTCGTTTTTGTGACTACGTGTCGGCATCGTTTGAAACTTTTTAATGGTAAAAAATTTTATAATGTGGTGATCGGCGAGGCACTAAAACGCGAATGACGGACACTACAGGCGCCCAGTACCAGGTTGATTTACGTACCTACCCGCAAAAAACTGCAGTTTTTTTTCTGCTTTCAAATAAGTGGTAGAAAGGCGATACCTTGACGTATTACTACAATGTATACCTAATCTCGAAGGACGAAGCAAGGATGTGTAATTCCTTCTAAAATTCCTCGTCCCTTAAATGCCGAGTGTGTGTTAATGTCAGTGTATAGTCGGTATGTTAAATATCTATGCAAATTTATTAAAATTAACAAATTAAAACTATGATTTTTATATTTTGGATATAAATTTTGAATTTTATTTCATCTTCAAATTATTGTTAAATTCATGCGTACTTAGTTCATTTCACTAACAACTACTATTGCAGGTCGAAGTTATGAAATAACATTTCTTTTTCTTTACTGACCACTCTAGTTCGTGCCTTTTCCAAGCTACTTGACACTGGCAAAGTACATTGTGCTGTTTTGGCACTACGAAAAGCCTTAAATCAAAAGAAGAAGAAGAAGTTAGGACGGATTTAAAGTAAATTAGTAAAGAGATTAAGTAAAGTATTGTGGATAGAACGTTACAAATTGGGAATAGATGATTTATAATGGAAACGATAAACGTAACTAAATATTGTTGTGGCGGAACAAGAGTCGTATATTCTGGTGATGGAGTTGAGATAAGTTGTTAAAAGTTGTTGGTACTATGGTTGTACCTGATGTTGCATCAGATAAGTATATCTCATCCTTTGCGTTATTTATTGGTATCATATATGGAGCCCTAGCATTATTTTACACACACAGTTTATGTAGCAGAGATTGCTCTATACAAAATACTTTTCCAAAAGTCCTGATGTTATAAGTGATCATAGTAATTATATTTGACCTGTCTTATATGTCTTGTATAAAAGGGCCTAGCCCTTATAACATATGACAATGTTGTAATTGTGTTTATAAGTCTTTTTTTAAATTGATTTAATAAAAGAGCAACGGTAGGGTTTCTTGCCAGTGGTCTTCTCTGCCGAAGACAGCATTCCTTACTGGTAGTAGAGTCATTTGAAGGTAACGAGTAATATGAATTATAGAGAAGCTTAATATACAGTATTAGAGTCAGTCCAGTTGTTTTATTTCACTCCTTGGGAAGTCAGGTTTATAGAGTACAGACCCACAACACTGCTGTAAAGCAGGTTGGTGGGCTTTAAAGATTATTATTATTATTATTTAACTCTTTATTTGTACACCACAATGAAGTTAGGAAAATAAAAAAAAAACAAAAGAAATACAAAGACAGAAGTAGAATACAAAAGGCGGCCTTATCGCTAAGTAGCGATCTCTGCCAGGCAACCTTTGGATTAGGACAAGATGAGAGAGAGCGGACAGGTGGTGTAAAATTATTATAAACGTACATTCAAATAGCTAAATACAAATACATAAACAAAATTGCACAAATAAGAAAAATATAATAAATAAATATAAAATAATAAACTAATATATACTCAATCATACACATATATGAACATATAGATAATAAAAATAAACATAATCAAGGTATAATAAATGTCGTCATTATAGTGCAAGATAATATGCTTTCACCGCGTTTTTAAATGTTTCAAGCGATTTTGCCTCACGTATATTTAGTGGGAGCGCATTCCACAACTCAATAGCTTGCACTGTAAACGAGAGTTTATAGAACTTCGTCTTGTGAAAAGGCATGTGAAGTGTCAGCATACGACATGATCTTAAATCAGCAGGCAATCCTACAAAATCAAATTTTTCCTTCAAGTACGAAGGTGTTTTAGGATTAAATAACACACAGTACAGAAGTGAAAGGACATGCATATCTCGGCGACGGCGAATAGGGAGCCACTTGAGCTTTTGTCGAAATTCAGATACGTGGTCATACTTGCGTAGGCCAAATATGAACCGAATAGCAAGATTTTGGAGACGCTCAAGTTTGTTAAGCTGGTCCTCAGTCAAATTAAGATAGCTTGCGTCCGCATAGTCAAGAATAGATAGAAGGAGGGAATGTGCCAACATAACTTTAGTCGGGATTGGGAGAATAGATCTTAGGCGTCGCAGCGAGCCCATGGTGGCAAACATACGTCTACTCATTTCTTTTATATGTGTGGACCAAGACAAATCCTGATCTAAATATAAGCCAAGGTCTTTAACGGTAGCACAAAAAGGTATACCTACACCGTTATATAGAATAGGCCATAAGTTACGTCCATCAACTTTGGAAATCATTCCAGGGCTGCCAATGATGATTGATTTAGACTTCACAGGATTAACTTTTAGACCATATTGCTTGCTCCACTCATAAATAACCCCAAGATCCAAATTTATAGCAGAGACAGCAGAACCAAGATTTTCAATGCTTGAGTGGCGATAAATTTGGATATCATCTGCATACATGTGGTAGAGAGAAGATATATTTTGAGTAATGGAATTGATGAATATAGCAAAGAGTAAGGGAGATAACACGCCACCCTGAGGTACCCCGGCCGTAACATCACACCAAGAAGACATAGACTCATCCAAGCGAATGCGTTGTCGACGACCATAGAGGTAACTCCGAAACCAGTCTATCACAGATGGAGATATGTTAATAGAGCACATCAGACTAAGCAAAATGTCATAGTCAACAGTATTGAAAGCGTTGCTAAAGTCAAGCAGAGTCAAAACTGTAACCTGCTTATTATCCATCGCCAGCCGAATGTCATCGGTCACTTTAACTAATGCTGTAACCGTACTATGACCAAGACGAAATCCCGATTGCAAAGGATTGAGAAGGGAATGTTTATTAAGAAATAGATTCAGTTGCTGGAAAACTAGTTTTTCAAGAACTTTTGACAAAAAGGGTAGAATAGATATAGGTCTAAAATCCGAAAAAGATTCGGGGGTTGTCTTTTTAGGAAGAGGAATAATCTGTGCATTTTTCCATGCATCAGGAAATTTACTACAGTGGATTGAATAATTAAAGATATGAGTTAGAATGGGAGAAATAACATCAAGAATAGGAATGATCATATTACGGCTTATGCAATCAGTACCGACAGCATTCGAGGCGATGGACATAATGCTCTTCTTAACATCACATTCAGTGAAAGATTTGAAGTTAAAGGCAGGAAAGTCTGGAGTTGAGGCAGAAGAAAGAAGTCTAAGAGTATTTTCCTTATCGACACTATCGATTGTATCGGAAGTAGAGAAATGTTTATTCAGGAGATCAATATCGAAATTAATAGAAGTATGACTGGATAACTTACCAACTCCAAGCGACTCAAGAAATTTCCATGTTTTAATGGTATCACCATTTTCAACTGACTTATGAATGTGGCGTCGTTGAGCATCTCTACACATGGTATTGCAGCGGTTCCGTAATTTATGATATTTTTTACGGTTGTCTTCCGAGTCTTTCACTTTATATTTATATCTAGCCGCATTCTTTTTATTCATTACGACTTTTATCTCATCCGACAACCATGGCGCTGGCAGATGCTTAATCTTTATCGGTCGTATAGGAGCATGTGTATCATAAAGCTGCGTTAGCAAAGTATTAAATACCTCAACCTTACGATCAATCGAGTCGACATCTGTGATAGCAGTCCAATCAAGAAGACTGGCATCATCACAAAGGCGACTCTTGTCAATCCCACCAAAGTTACGCTGGAGAATTATTTTAGATTTAGCTTTAGGAGGACGTATTTTATAGCAAAGAAAAATTAAATCATGATATGAAAATGCATCAGCAGGACATTGACCGTGCTTGAAGACAAAATCCGGAGAAGAGACCATAATAAGGTCAAGAAAAGAGGGAGTACAGCCAGGAGAGTAATGCGTAGCAGCAAGGGGCAAGACAGTCAAACTACAGGATTCCACTACAGTCATTAACTTTTTGCTACGATAGTCATCCTTGAGTAGGCATGTGTTAAAGTCTCCCATAATAATAGAATGGCTGTACAAGGGGACTTCTTTTTCTAATACTGTTTCAAAAGAATGAAAGTAGTTAGAGACAGAGGGTGGGCAATAAAATACACCAAGAAGGATTTTTGTGTGGGATAAAAGAACTTCCACAAGCAAGTGCTCAGCCGCATCGGGTAGAGGAGGTTGTGAAGACGAACTAACGATAGAGAAAGGAATGTAAGATCTTAAATAGATCGCTACTCCACCACCTCCCTTACCAACACGGTCATTTCGGATAAGACGAAACCCTGGCAGTGAATAGGATGTTGAGGGTAAACTAGTCTTAAGCCAAGACTCAGATACTAGGATAGCGTGTAAGTTACGGGAATCAAAAGACGCAAGCATATCAGGATAATGAGCCGGAATGCTTTGGGCGTTAATATGGATAACATTAAAGGTTTTCAGACAATCTGAGAAATTAGAATTAAGTGTAACATCAAGAGGATGAAGTGATGTACTGTGGAAACTATCATCACTGGATGACATAGACAGAAAAATATCAGTATCTATACTATCTATACTATTTGACGACATAATATTGTAATATTTTATGATAATATATAATAAATAAAAGAATTCAAAAAAAATAAAAAAATAATATAAAAAAAAAATATATATAAAATTAATAATACCGAAAAAAGTGACTACTAAAACAAGGTACCTGATACCTCAATCCACCAGCTGCATGGCAAAAAACAAGAAAATAAAAACTTACAATACACAGAATGTAACAAACAAACCAACAAAAAGAAAAAATATATATATAAAAACAATAATAAAAAACAAACAACTAAATTAAAATATGTACCCAAAGCAACAAACAAAAAAAAAAAAGAAAACGCTATTTGCACAGTGAGCTGCAGGCTTTACAAATGCTTCTATATATGAGTATCAAACGGGCTGTATAAACGTTTGACTGTCAGTGTCAGTTGTCACTAGTCTATTATTATTTTGGTCTGTCATGGTCTTTGGGTTGTCACAAAATAGAAAAAACAAACTAAACCTAAAATAAACATTCTACCTACAAAACAAAGTTCTAATTAAAATAAATAATAACAAGTAAAGATTTAAGTAATAAATGTATAAGCAACGACACGAGAACTGAGCATACAGCACACTGGATGAAAAGGACGTTGTACATAGTAACCTAGTGCAGCTATTTCCTTACAACTCTCTTAAGTCTCGAGTTGGCAAGTCTGGAGTCCTTAGAGGCTACACCAGTAGCAGCAGAAGCAGCAGTGGTTACAGCGGCACGCGGCACATCCTGACCAGCGGCCGGGATGGCGTTCAGCTCAGACATACTTGTGATGCGATGCCGCTTACCGTCAGAGTCAAGGACCACGATGTTGCCGTCCCTGGTCCAACACTTCGCAACGCCAAATCGTTGCCGAGCCGCCAGAAAGGTCTTGTGGCGGCTTTTAATAAGAAACTCAGATAAAGTTACCCCAGTGCCTTTCAACTTAGTTTTTGCAGACCAAACTGTGTCCCGGAGTGACCAGTCTCTGAACTTTATGAGTACGGCGCGAGGTCTGTCACCACCGGCACCTCCCAAGCGATGACAGCGGCTAAACGATTCAGCAGAGAGTTTTGACAATTTTAGGTGTTGCGAAAGAATATGACAAACTGAAACACTGGGATCTTCTTTATCACCTTCTGCAATACCATGAACAAGAAGAATCTTCCTTCTAGACCGCATTTCCAACTCATCTTGTTGCCTGGCTAAAAGTTCCACCTGCAGCTGCAGATTTTCTAGAGCAGTCATAACAAATGATCGGAAGGCCACAAACTGCGAGTTTATGTTTGAAGATGGACTAGTGGCTGGGATGGCTCCCTTCAGCTCCTTCTGAAATTCTGCCATCGTGGCATTGAAGTGGTCATTGATCTCATAAAGGCTTCTTTTAAGTGACTCCATTGTTGACAAGTAATAGTGATTGTGAAAGTGAAAAAGTAAGGTTATATTAGCACACAATTAAAGCTAAAGATAGGTTCTGTGCAAATTTGTTTTAGCAAGCTGGCTGGATTAGGCTATTCACAGGTACATAATAAATTATAATAAAACACTTTATATGATTTAAATAAATTTAAGAATCAGAGCAGTAAAATTTGTGACTTGTTTCTTTTATGCCTACCCACCAAAAAAAGATGTCTTTTATAAAATGAATACTTTAATAGGAAGGAAGAATAATAGTCATGAGAATAAATGATTACTGCTAAGTAACTAGGTATTTAGCTTCAATAATACTGTTAATTAATGAAAGATCTAAGTGCCATCCTGAATATTGTTGGTATTGAAGTGAATATCTGAATACTCTGGCCTCCCATTTTATATTTTTTTAACATCAGAAGTGGGATCCTATTCATGTCCAATTTATGCCTTTCTCTAATGCAGATTTACTTTTTTTAGAACCATCCCGTCAAATGTAGACATAGTAAAGAGTTTTATGTTTTTGATGATGCCTCAACTATTTGCTGCTATGTGCTAAAACAGAAACACCATGCTTGGTGAAATTCTATATAAGGATATGTGTAATGTGGTCCGGGGAACTAATGGATAACCATCCCGGCAAATGTGGAGATAGTACTTGGTTTGATGTTTTTGATGATGTCTCAATTATTAGCTGGTATGTGCTAAAATCTCTGATACTCTGGAGATGGAGCACCAGACTTAGTGAAAAATTCCATTTAAGGATTTGTTTATATTTTTATTTTTTATTTTTGTGGTTTCTACTTTGCAAAGATAGTACTTATTATTTGAAACTGGTATGGCCTATATTTTATATTTGTTTTGTTTGTTATAAACCAGCTTGTCAAGTTGGCCAAACAGAATGTGTGATAAGTTTGTTAAATTTGAATTATCAAGTTTTATTTAATTAGTCAGGTTAACCAAATGGAATTTGTGCTAAGTGTTATTTTATTAGTCTGTCCAGGTTAAAATTAAATTAACTGGTCAGGTTAGCCGAACGGAATGTGTGTTAATTTTCATTTTTATTTGGGTGTTCAGTTTTCAATAATTACCTAGTCAGGTTAGCCAAGCTGTTTACTTTTATTAAGGAACTTTTCTATGTACTTCGAGATCGAAGTACTTGTCAGGAAAGCCGAGATAGGTGAGATTATGTAAATTATTCAGAACATATAAAATAATACAAATAAAAGAAAACAAAACAGAAAAAAAAAATGTTTTTGGTAGAATAGAATAGAATATGATTATGTATCAGAACAATACAAACAGGGTAAATTACTTCTGAATAGTTAAATGAAATAGTTTTGTGTCTATGTTGGGTGGTGCGAAGGAAAGGGTTAGGAGTCAGCTTAAATGTTGTGGGCTAGGTTTGAAATCTTTCAGTATGATGTTGAGAGAAGTTCTTAAAATTAACTAAAGAATAAATACAAGTAAAAACTAAATTAATGTTGTTGCTGCAAAGGAAAATATATTAGTTGCATTATAAATAATTAGATTATACTTAGGTCTACAGTTGTTTAAATTTTCAAATTATATTTGAAATTTTAAGAGTCCTTGCATGATAAATGATTCTGTTAAACAGGTGGTTTTATTGATGTTTAGATTTAAATAAAACTTTGAATAATAGAAATAACAATTATAGGTTATAATTAAAGGTTTATAACCTTGGCTTTTATGATGAGATGATAGATGATGAGAGATGTAAACCCTCCATAATAGAAATAATTCCATCTTAGCGTTTTTATATTAATTTATTTATATTTATCTTATATATTACTTGACTTGGACAGTGGAAAGAATATGAATATCACCAGGTTTGTGATGATTTTACGGATATCACTTGCGAGTGACGATGTTGAAGTTAATGTTGATATCACCAGCGGGTGTTGGTGTTTTGATATATATATATTAGACTGTACCGATTGCATCTGTGACTAAATGAGACTAACAATGTCAATGACAGAATTGATGGGAAATACGATTACCTGTGTGTATATTTTGATAAAGTTGGACTGGAGGCAAAAGGATAAATTGTTTGAGATTTATATTGAGATGGAAATATTTGGTTTGTGATGTTACATGTTAAAATGTACAAGATAAATGAAAATGAGTATTTTTGATTTACATTGTTGAAAATTAATCATTTTACTTTAATAGAAGTATTACATTGTTGTAATATGTTAAATGGTGTGGAATTTTAATGAAAATTTTTTTTGGTCTCTTTCACTTCAATTGTAAAATGTTTTTAATGCCTATCTTTTGATAGAATATTGTTTACAGTTTATTGATAAAAGTGTAAACAGAATTTTGATTTGATTGATTGATGATTTTTTATGCTTATATACCATTTGAACTAACGTTATAGAGGTGTACATAAGATGATGTACTTATTAGGATATTCTATGTACCTAAGGACTTATCATAAGTCCACACAATACATATACCTAAAAAAGAATAACCCTATGTACTTCGAGAACGACGTACTTGTCAGAATGGCCGTGTTAGGAAATAGGGAATTACAGCACTTTATCTATGATAAACCCGATGATTATATTAAATATATCAACAAATCTTAGTTTGTATACTCCTTGATAGTGTATTAAAAATAGAATACGCACGCACCTGTCGGCCTTAACAGTGGCCGTGGGCGTGGGCGTTGGAGTGGTAGAGGGGTGGGCGTGGGCGCGCAAATGTACCGTCAGTTCAGATTAAATCTTGAATCTAAAGTCTAACGGAATCCAAACTAGATTTAGGTTAGGTTAGGTTAGAACATGAAAAAGACGGGCACTTAGGTTCAGTTCCGTTTAAAAAAAAAAAAAACAAAAAACAACCCGTACCACTACAAATTACTCTTATTTATATTAGAAGATATTGTAAAATACCAATAAGTTTCAATAGTTTTCATAAGTCACATTAAACTGATATCGATATATATTATAATAATATATAATAATAATAATAATAATATAAAGTAAATGGGTATATATAAAAAACCATTTAAATATGTTTAATTTTTTTTTTGTTCACCAACAAATTAGGCACGTCGCGCCGCGCCACTACGGTTCAATATTAAAATCCTATCGCGGTGCTCTTCGTTGAGTGTCAAGATGGGCCGATAATTTGACTTTGAACAAATTAGAGTGATTCGTCCGAGGACGCGTCAAAACTGCATTATATAATAACTGTACTTTAAACACTACTAGCCGCGTCTGCATCTGCCGCTTGGCTGCACTGATGATAGCTAGATCAGTGTTAGCTTAGCAATAGTTGCAGGCGAGGTTGGTCGTTTGGTCATATATGTTGATTAGATGCACACATTTGACTTTTATAATTATCCTATACAAGTACTGGTAACGACATAGAGTTTGAGAATTAAAAATATTTCAAAAGTATCAAAGAATGAATACACGAACTGCCCACATCAATATATAAATGTCTATCAAACAATACAAGAACCGATAGCTGAATAAATGCATTATAATAAAGTACTATGTAAACACATATTACATATACGCAATAAGGGAACTTTAAATTGGAGATTTTACATATTTAATACTACCGAACCTACCACACCCGTCTGTCTCATTCTGAAAACTATTCAAAATTATTGCTATTTTTCTCATTCAAATTTAAATAATAGTAAAAAATATATAATTTTTGACTGAACCGAACCCAAGTGCCCCAAGTGAACCCAAGCCTGCGGCCGAGCACCCCTCATATACAGGTTCTAACCTAACCTAACCTAAATTTGATTCCGTTACACTTTAGATTCAAGATTTAATCTGAATATTAATTGCATTAATAAAAAATTATATATGAATTGTTATTATTGAATTTCATCTAATCGCTATTTTTCATAATATATATTTATAAGAGTACAAAATAGAAAGTTTTTTTTTTTTTAACTGAACCTAAGGCTGAAGAACCCGTCTTATTCATAAACCTAACCTAACTAAAAACCTAAACTAGAACTAGTTTTAATTTCCTTTAGACTTTAGATTCAAGATTTAATGTGAATATATGCATTAATAAAAACTCATTACTATTTTAATACTAGTTATGCTGCTGTTGATGCACTGATGAAAGCCAGATAGCTAGATCAGTGTTTAGTTAGTCTTAGTTGCCGGTGGGCTTAGGTCTACAGGAAACTGTCACTTAGGTTCAGTTCCGTTTAAAAAAAAAAAAACAAAAAAACAAAACGTACCAATACAAAGTACTCTTATTCATATTAGAAGATATTGTAAAATAACAATTAATTTAATTTTTTTTTTTTTTTTTCACTTACACATTAGGCCCGTCGCGCCGCGCCACTACTATATGGGGCGAAGGTGCGAAGTCGACGGCGACGACAAAGTACCGAGTCTAAGGAGACTGATGGCGGCGCCACACAGTGGCGTTTGTCTCTATAAAAGTGGTGGTCTTTTATTATGTTATTTATTAATGGTATTATTTTAATATCATATCAATATTGTACCCCGCACAGGGGGGAGGTACGGGTAGGTAGTGACGAAAAATAACGATACGGGACTCTTACGAGGTCTCGCAATCGGAATGAGTACACTTTAAATATTTTAACGAGGTAAAATTTAAGGGCATTGAGGGTCTGGTGCCAGTGGTGGTTGATTAGATCCACACACTATACTTTTTATAATTATGTGGCGTTATGTCTCTATAAAAGTGGTGGTCTTTTATTATGTTATTTATTAATGGTATTTTTTTAATATCATATCAATATTGTACCCCGCACGGGGGGAGGTAGGGGGGTAGGTAGTGACGAAAAATAACGATACGGGACTCTTACGAGGTCTCGTAATCGGAATGAGTTTCTGCGACTACCATTGTTTGTCGCGGGTAACGGGGAATCAGGGTTCGATTCCGGTGAGGGAGCCTGAGAAACTGCTACCACATCCAAGGAAGGCAGCAGGCGCGCAAATTACCCACTCCCTGCACGGGGGGGGAGGTACGGGTAGGTAGTGACGAAAAATAACGATACGGGACTCTTACGAGGGCTCGTCATCGAATAATCAATACACGAACTGCCCACACACTTGTAAATATAGACGCGCAAGATCGTTACACGAACCGCTTACCATTATAGTAAACTACTATGCAAACACACATAACATATACGCAATAAGGGAACTTTGAATTGGAGATTTTACCCTACCACACCCGTCTGTCTCATTCTGAAAACTATTCAAAATAATTGCTATTTTTCATTCTCATTCAAATATAAATAATAGTAAATAATATATAATTTTTGACTGAACTGAACCCAAGTGCCCGGCCTGCGGCCGGGCACCCCTCGTATTCATGTTCTAACCTAACCTAACCTAAATCTAGTTTTGATTCCTTTAGACTTTAGATTAAAGATTTAATGTGAATATATGCATTAATAAAAACTCATTACTATTTTAATACTAGTTATGCTGCTGTTGATGCACTGATGAAAGCCAGATAGCTAGATCAGTGATTAGTTAGTCGTAGTTGCCGGTGGGCTTAGGTCTAAAGTTATCCAAACTAGTTTTAAAAGGTTTGGATAGGTTAGGTTAGGTTAGAACATGAATAAGACGGGTGCCCGGCCGCAGGCCGGTCACTTAGGTTCAGTTCCGTTTAAAAAAAAAAAAGCAAAAAACAAAACGTACCAATACAAAGTACTCTTATTCATATTAGAAGATATTGTAAAATAACAATTAATTTAATTTTTTTTTTTTTTTTTTCACTTACACATTAGGCCCGTCGCGCCGCGCCACTACTATATGGGGCGAAGGTGCGAAGTCGACGGCGACGACAAAGTACCGAGTCTAAGGAGACTGATGGCGGCGCCACACAGTGGCGTTATGTCTCTATAAAAGTGGTGGTCTTTTAATATGTTATTTATTAATGGTATTATTTTAATATCATATCAATATTGTACCCCGCACAGGGGGGAGGTACGGGTAGGTAGTGACGAAAAATAACGATACGGGACTCTTACGAGGTCTCGTCATCGAAAAATCAATACACGAACTGCCCAAACACTTGTAAATATAGACGCGCAAGATCGTTACACGAACCGCTTACCATTATAGTAAACTACTATGCAAACACACATAACATATACGCAATAAGGGAACTTTAAATTGGAGATTTTACCCTACCACACCCGTCTGTCTCATTCTGAAAACTATTCAAAATAATTGCTATTTTTCATTCTCATTCAAATATAAATAATAGTAAATAATATATAATTTTTGACTGAACTGAACCCAAGTGCCCGGCCTGTGGCCGGGCACCCCTCGTATTCATGTTCTAACCTAACCTAACCTAAATCTAGTTTTGACACCTTTAGACTTTAGATTCAAGATTTAATGTGAATATATGCATTAATAAAAACTCATTACTATTTTAATACTAGTTATGCTGCTGTTGATGCACTGATGAAAGCCAGATAGCTAGATCAGTGTTTAGTTAATCGTAGTTGCCGGTGGGCTGAGGTCTAAAGGAATCCAAACTAGTTTTAAAAGGTTTGGATAGGTTAGGTTAGGTTAGAACATGAATAAGACGGGTGCCCGGCCGCAGGCCGGTCACTTAGGTTCAGTTCCGTTTAAAAAAAAAAAAAACAAAAAACAAAACGTACCAATACAAAGTACTCTTATTCATATTAGAAGATATTGTAAAATAACAATTAATTTAATTTTTTTTTTTTTTTTTTCACTTACACATTAGGCCCGTCGCGCCGCGCCACTACTATATGGGGCGAAGGTGCGAAGTCGACGGCGACGACAAAGTACCGAGTCTAAGGAGACTGATGGCGGCGCCACACAGTGGCGTTATGTCTCTATAAAAGTGGTGGTCTTTTATTATGTTATTTATTAATGGTATTATTTTAATATCATATCAATATTGTACCCCGCACAGAGGGGAGGTACGGGTAGGTAGTGACGAAAAATAACGATACGGGACTCTTACGAGGTCTCGCAATCGGAATGAGTACACTTTAAATATTTTAACGAGGTAAAATTTAAGGGCATTGAGGGTCTGGTGCCAGTGGTGGTTGATTAGATCCACACACTATACTTTTTATAATTATGTGGCGTTATGTCTCTATAAAAGTGGTGGTCTTTTATTATGTTATTTATTAATGGTATTTTTTTAATATCATATCAATATTGTACCCCGCACGGGGGGAGGTAGGGGGGTAGGTAGTGACGAAAAATAACGATACGGGACTCTTACGAGGTCTCGTAATCGGAATGAGTTTCTGCGACTACCATTGTTTGTCGCGGGTAACGGGGAATCAGGGTTCGATTCCGGTGAGGGAGCCTGAGAAACTGCTACCACATCCAAGGAAGGCAGCAGGCGCGCAAATTACCCACTCCCTGCACGGGGGGGGAGGTACGGGTAGGTAGTGACGAAAAATAACGATACGGGACTCTTACGAGGTCTCGCAATCGGAATGAGTACACTTTAAATATTTTAACGAGGTAAAATTTAAGGGCATTGAGGGTCTGGTGCCAGTGGTGGTTGATTAGATCCACACACTATACTTTTTATAATTATGTGGCGTTATGTCTCTATAAAAGTGGTGGTCTTTTATTATGTTATTTATTAATGGTATTTTTTTAATATCATATCAATATTGTACCCCGCACGGGGGGAGGTAGGGGGGTAGGTAGTGACGAAAAATAACGATACGGGACTCTTACGAGGTCTCGTAATCGGAATGAGTTTCTGCGACTACCATTGTTTGTCGCGGGTAACGGGGAATCAGGGTTCGATTCCGGTGAGGGAGCCTGAGAAACTGCTACCACATCCAAGGAAGGCAGCAGGCGCGCAAATTACCCACTCCCTGCACGGGGGGGGAGGTACGAGGTCTCGCAATCGGAATGAGTACACTTTAAATATTTTAACGAGGTAAAATTTAAGGGCATTGAGGGTCTGGTGCCAGTGGTGGTTGATTAGATCCACACACTATACTTTTTATAATTATGTGGCGTTATGTCTCTATAAAAGTGGTGGTCTTTTATTATGTTATTTATTAATGGTATTTTTTTAATATCATATCAATATTGTACCCCGCACGGGGGGAGGTAGGGGGGTAGGTAGTGACGAAAAATAACGATACGAACCTCTTACGAGGTCTCGTAATCAGAATGAGTTTCTGCGACTACCATTGTTTGTCGCGGGTAACGGGGAATCAGGGTTCGATTCCGGTGAGGGAGCCTGAGAAACTGCTACCACATCCAAGGAAGGCAGCAGGCGCGCAAATTACCCACTCCCTGCACGGGGGGGGAGGTACGGGTAGGTAGTGACGAAAAATAACGATACGGGACTCTTACGAGGTCTCGTAATCGGAATGAGTTTCAGCGACTACCATTGTTTGTCGCGGGTAACGGGGAATCAGGGTTCGATTCCGGTGAGGGAGCCTGAGAAACTGCTACCACATCCAAGGAAGGCAGCAGGCGCGCAAATTACCCACTCCCTGCACGGGGGGGGAGGTACGGGTAGGTAGTGACGAAAAATAACGATACGGGACTCTTACGAGGTCTCGTCATCGAATAATCAATACACGAACTGCCCACACACTTGTAAATATAGACGCGCAAGATCGTTACACGAACCGCTTACCATTATAGTAAACTACTATGCAAACACACATAACATATACGCAATAAGGGAACTTTAAGTTGGAGATTTTACCCTACCACACCCGTCTGTCTCATTCTGAAAACTATTCAAAATAATTGCTATTTTTCATTCTCATTCAAATATAAATAATAGTAAATAATATATAATTTTTGACTGAACTGAACCCAAGTGCCCGGCCTGTGGCCGGGCACCCCTCGTATTCATGTTCTAACCTAACCTAACCTAAATCTAGTTTTGACACCTTTAGACTTTAGATTCAAGATTTAATGTGAATATATGCATTAATAAAAACTCATTACTATTTTAATACTAGTTATGCTGCTGTTGATGCACTGATGAAAGCCAGATAGCTAGATCAGTGTTTAGTTAGTCGTAGTTGCCGGTGGGCTGAGGTCTAAAGGAATCCAAACTAGTTTTAAAAGGTTTGGATAGGTTAGGTTAGGTTAGAACATGAATAAGACGGGTGCCCGGCCGCAGGCCGGTCACTTAGGTTCAGTTCCGTTTAAAAAAAAAAAAAAACAAAAAACAAAACGTACCAATACAAAGTACTCTTATTCATATTAGAAGATATTGTAAAATAACAATTAATTTAATTTTTTTTTTTTTTTTTCACTTACACATTAGGCCCGTCGCGCCGCGCCACTACTATATGGGGCGAAGGTGCGAAGTCGACGGCGACGACAAAGTACCGAGTCTAAGGAGACTGATGGCGGCGCCACACAGTGGCGTTATGTCTCTATAAAAGTGGTGGTCTTTTATTATGTTATTTATTAATGGTATTATTTTAATATCATATCAATATTGTACCCCGCACAGAGGGGAGGTACGGGTAGGTAGTGACGAAAAATAACGATACGGGACTCTTACGAGGTCTCGCAATCGGAATGAGTACACTTTAAATATTTTAACGAGGTAAAATTTAAGGGCATTGAGGGTCTGGTGCCAGTGGTGGTTGATTAGATCCACACACTATACTTTTTATAATTATGTGGCGTTATGTCTCTATAAAAGTGGTGGTCTTTTATTATGTTATTTATTAATGGTATTTTTTTAATATCATATCAATATTGTACCCCGCACGGGGGGAGGTAGGGGGGTAGGTAGTGACGAAAAATAACGATACGGGACTCTTACGAGGTCTCGTAATCGGAATGAGTTTCTGCGACTACCATTGTTTGTCGCGGGTAACGGGGAATCAGGGTTCGATTCCGGTGAGGGAGCCTGAGAAACTGCTACCACATCCAAGGAAGGCAGCAGGCGCGCAAATTACCCACTCCCTGCACGGGGGGGGAGGTACGGGTAGGTAGTGACGAAAAATAACGATACGGGACTCTTACGAGGGCTCGTCATCGAATAATCAATACACGAACTGCCCACACACTTGTAAATATAGACGCGCAAGATCGTTACACGAACCGCTTACCATTATAGTAAACTACTATGCAAACACACATAACATATACGCAATAAGGGAACTTTAAATTGGAGATTTTACCCTACCACACCCGTCTGTCTCATTCTGAAAACTATTCAAAATAATTGCTATTTTTCATTCTCATTCAAATATAAATAATAGTAAATAATATATAATTTTTGACTGAACTGAACCCAAGTGCCCGGCCTGTGGCCGGGCACCCCTCGTATTCATGTTCTAACCTAACCTAACCTAAATCTAGTTTTGACACCTTTAGACTTTAGATTCAAGATTTAATGTGAATATATGCATTAATAAAAACTCATTACTATTTTAATACTAGTTATGCTGCTGTTGATGCACTGATGAAAGCCAGATAGCTAGATCAGTGTTTAGTTAATCGTAGTTGCCGGTGGGCTGAGGTCCAAAGGAATCCAAACTAGTTTTAAAAGGTTTGGATAGGTTAGGTTAGGTTAGAACATGAATAAGACGGGTGCCCGGCCGCAGGCCGGTCACTTAGGTTCAGTTCCGTTTAAAAAAAAAAAAAAACAAAAAACAAAACGTACCAATACAAAGTACTCTTATTCATATTAGAAGATATTGTAAAATAACAATTAATTTAATTTTTTTTTTTTTTTTTTCACTCACACATTAGGCCCGTCGCGCCGCGCCACTACTATATGGGGCGAAGGTGCGAAGTCGACGGCGACGACAAAGTACCGAGTCTAAGGAGACTGATGGCGGCGCCACACAGTGGCGTTATGTCTCTATAAAAGTGGTGGTCTTTTATTATGTTATTTATTAATGGTATTATTTTAATATCATATCAATATTGTACCCCGCACAGGGGGGAGGTACGGGTAGGTAGTGACGAAAAATAACGATACGGGACTCTTACGGAGTCTCGTCATCGAATAATCAATACACGAACTGCCCACACACTTGTAAATATAGACGCGCAAGATCGTTACACGAACCGCTTACCATTATAGTAAACTACTATGCAAACACACATAACATATACGCAATAAGGGAACTTTAAATTGGAGATTTTACCCTACCACACCCGTCTGTCTCATTCTGAAAACTATTCAAAATAATTGCTATTTTTCATTCTCATTCAAATATAAATAATAGTAAATAATATATAATTTTTGACTGAACTGAACCCAAGTGCCCGGCCTGCGGCCGGGCACCCCTCGTATTCATGTTCTAACCTAACCTAACCTAAATCTAGTTTTGATTCCTTTAGACTTTAGATTCAAGATTTAATGTGAATATATGCATTAATAAAAACTCATTACTATTTTAATACTAGTTATGCTGCTGTTGATGCACTGATGAAAGCCAGATAGCTAGATCAGTGATTAGTTAGTCGTAGTTGCCGGTGGGCTTAGGTCTAAAGTTATCCAAACTAGTTTTAAAAGGTTTGGATAGGTTAGGTTAGGTTAGAACATGAATAAGACGGGTGCCCGGCCGCAGGCCGGTCACTTAGGTTCAGTTCCGTTTAAAAAAAAAAAAAAACAAAAAACAAAACGTACCAATACAAAGTACTCTTATTCATATTAGAAGATATTGTAAAATAACAATTAATTTAATTTTTTTTTTTTTTTTTCACTCACACATTAGGCCCGTCGCGCCGCGCCATTACTATATGGGGCGAAGGTGCGAAGTCGACGGCGACGACAAAGTACCGAGTCTAAGGAGACTGATGGCGGCGCCACACAGTGGCGTTATGTCTCTATAAAAGTAGTGGTCTTTTATTATGTTATTTATTAATGGTATTATTTTAATATCATATCAATATTGTACCCCGCACAGGGGGGAGGTACGGGTAGGTAGTGACGAAAAATAACGATACGGGACTCTTACGAGGTCTCGCAATCGGAATGAGTACACTTTAAATATTTTAACGAGGTAAAATTTAAGGGCATTGAGGGTCTGGTGCCAGTGGTGGTTGATTAGATCCACACACTATACTTTTTATAATTATGTGGCGTTATGTCTCTATAAAAGTGGTGGTCTTTTATTATGTTATTTATTAATGGTATTATTTTAATATCATATCAATATTGTACCCCGCACAGAGGGGAGGTACGGGTAGGTAGTGACGAAAAATAACGATACGGGACTCTTACGAGGTCTCGCAATCGGAATGAGTACACTTTAAATATTTTAACGAGGTAAAATTTAAGGGCATTGAGGGTCTGGTGCCAGTGGTTGTTGATTAGATCCAGACACTATACTTTTTATAATTATGTGGCGTTATGTCTCTATAAAAGTGGTGGTCTTTTATTATGTTATTTATTAATGGTATTTTTTTAATATCATATCAATATTGTACCCCGCACGGGGGGAGGTAGGGGGGTAGGTAGTGACGAAAAATAACGATACGGGACTCTTACGAGGTCTCGTAATCGGAATGAGTTTCTGCGACTACCATTGTTTGTCGCGGGTAACGGGGAATCAGGGTTCGATTCCGGTGAGGGAGCCTGAGAAACTGCTACCACATCCAAGGAAGGCAGCAGGCGCGCAAATTACCCACTCCCTGCACGGGGGGGGGAGGTACGGGTAGGTAGTGACGAAAAATAACGATACGGGACTCTTACGAGGGCTCGTCATCGAATAATCAATACACGAACTGCCCACACACTTGTAAATATAGACGCGCAAGATCGTTACACGAACCGCTTACCATTATAGTAAACTACTATGCAAACACACATAACATATACGCAATAAGGGAACTTTAAATTGGAGATTTTACCCTACCACACCCGTCTGTCTCATTCTGAAAACTATTCAAAATAATTGCTATTTTTCATTCTCATTCAAATATAAATAATAGTAAATAATATATAATTTTTGACTGAACTGAACCCAAGTGCCCGGCCTGCGGCCGGGCACCCCTCGTATTCATGTTCTAACCTAACCTAACCTAAATCTAGTTTTGATTCCTTTAGACTTTAGATTCAAGATTTAATGTGAATATATGCATTAATAAAAACTCATTACTATTTTAATACTAGTTATGCTGCTGTTGATGCACTGATGAAAGCCAGATAGCTAGATCAGTGATTAGTTAGTCGTAGTTGCCGGTGGGCTTAGGTCTAAAGTTATCCAAACTAGTTTTAAAAGGTTTGGATAGGTTAGGTTAGGTTAGAACATGAATAAGACGGGTGCCCGGCCGCAGGCCGGTCACTTAGGTTCAGTTCCGTTTAAAAAAAAAAAAAAACAAAAAACAAAACGTACCTATACAAAGTACTCTTATTCATATTAGAAGATATTGTAAAATAACAATTAATTTAATTTTTTTTTTTTTTTTTTCACTCACACATTAGGCCCGTCGCGCCGCGCCACTACTATATGGGGCGAAGGTGCGAAGTCGACGGCGACGACAAAGTACCGAGTCTAAGGAGACTGATGGCGGCGCCACACAGTGGCGTTATGTCTCTATAAAAGTGGTGGTCTTTTATTATGTTATTTATTAATGGTATTATTTTAATATCATATCAATATTGTACCCCGCACAGAGGGGAGGTACGGGTAGGTAGTGACGAAAAATAACGATACGGGACTCTTACGAGGTCTCGCAATCGGAATGAGTACACTTTAAATATTTTAACGAGGTAAAATTTAAGGGCATTGAGGGTCTGGTGCCAGTGGTGGTTGATTAGATCCACACACTATACTTTTTATAATTATGTGGCGTTATGTCTCTATAAAAGTGGTGGTCTTTTATTATGTTATTTATTAATGGTATTTTTTTAATATCATATCAATATTGTACCCCGCACGGGGGGAGGTAGGGGGGTAGGTAGTGACGAAAAATAACGATACGGGACTCTTACGAGGTCTCGTAATCGGAATGAGTTTCAGCGACTACCATTGTTTGTCGCGGGTAACGGGGAATCAGGGTTCGATTCCGGTGAGGGAGCCTGAGAAACTGCTACCACATCCAAGGAAGGCAGCAGGCGCGCAAATTACCCACTCCCTGCACGGGGGGGGAGGTACGGGTAGGTAGTGACGAAAAATAACGATACGGGACTCTTACGAGGTCTCGTCATCGAATAATCAATACACGAACTGCCCACACACTTGTAAATATAGACGCGCAAGATCGTTACACGAACCGCTTACCATTATAGTAAACTACTATGCAAACACACATAACATATACGCAATAAGGGAACTTTAAATTGGAGATTTTACCCTACCACACCCGTCTGTCTCATTCTGAAAACTATTCAAAATAATTGCTATTTTTCATTCTCATTCAAATATAAATAATAGTAAATAATATATAATTTTTGACTGAACTGAACCCAAGTGCCCGGCCTGCGGCCGGGCACCCCTCGTATTCATGTTCTAACCTAACCTAACCTAAATCTAGTTTTGATTCCTTTAGACTTTAGATTCAAGATTTAATGTGAATATATGCATTAATAAAAACTCATTACTATTTTAATACTAGTTATGCTGCTGTTGATGCACTGATGAAAGCCAGATAGCTAGATCAGTGATTAGTTAGTCGTAGTTGCCGGTGGGCTTAGGTCTAAAGTTATCCAAACTAGTTTTAAAAGGTTTGGATAGGTTAGGTTAGGTTAGAACATGAATAAGACGGGTGCCCGGCCGCAGGCCGGTCACTTAGGTTCAGTTCCGTTTAAAAAAAAAAAAAAACAAAAAACAAAACGTACCTATACAAAGTACTCTTATTCATATTAGAAGATATTGTAAAATAACAATTAATTTAATTTTTTTTTTTTTTTTTTCACTCACACATTAGGCCCGTCGCGCCGCGCCACTACTATATGGGGCGAAGGTGCGAAGTCGACGGCGACGACAAAGTACCGAGTCTAAGGAGACTGATGGCGGCGCCACACAGTGGCGTTATGTCTCTATAAAAGTGGTGGTCTTTTATTATGTTATTTATTAATGGTATTATTTTAATATCATATCAATATTGTACCCCGCACAGAGGGGAGGTACGGATAGGTAGTGACGAAAAATAACGATACGGGACTCTTACGAGGTCTCGCAATCGGAATGAGTACACTTTAAATATTTTAACGAGGTAAAATTTAAGGGCATTGAGGGTCTGGTGCCAGTGGTGGTTGATTAGATCCACACACTATACTTTTTATAATTATGTGGCGTTATGTCTCTATAAAAGTGGTGGTCTTTTATTATGTTATTTATTAATGGTATTTTTTTAATATCATATCAATATTGTACCCCGCACGGGGGGAGGTAGGGGGGTAGGTAGTGACGAAAAATAACGATACGGGACTCTTACGAGGTCTCGTAATCGGAATGAGTTTCAGCGACTACCATTGTTTGTCGCGGGTAACGGGGAATCAGGGTTCGATTCCGGTGAGGGAGCCTGAGAAACTGCTACCACATCCAAGGAAGGCAGCAGGCGCGCAAATTACCCACTCCCTGCACGGGGGGGGAGGTACGGGTAGGTAGTGACGAAAAATAACGATACGGGACTCTTACGAGGGCTCGTCATCGAATAATCAATACACGAACTGCCCACACACTTGTAAATATAGACGCGCAAGATCGTTACACGAACCGCTTACCATTATAGTAAACTACTATGCAAACACACATAACATATACGCAATAAGGGAACTTTAAATTGGAGATTTTACCCTACCACACCCGTCTGTCTCATTCTGAAAACTATTCAAAATAATTGCTATTTTTCATTCTCATTCAAATATAAATAATAGTAAATAATATATAATTTTTGACTGAACTGAACCCAAGTGCCCGGCCTGCGGCCGGGCACCCCTCGTATTCATGTTCTAACCTAACCTAACCTAAATCTAGTTTTGACACCTTTAGACTTTAGATTCAAGATTTAATGTGAATATATGCATTAATAAAAACTCATTACTATTTTAATACTAGTTATGCTGCTGTTGATGCACTGATGAAAGCCAGATAGCTAGATCAGTGTTTAGTTAATTGTAGTTGCCGGTGGGCTGAGGTCTAAAGGAATCCAAACCAGTTTTAAAAGGTTTGGATAGGTTAGGTTAGGTTAGAACATGAATAAGACGGGTGCCCGGCCGCAGGCCGGTCACTTAGGTTCAGTTCCGTTTAAAAAAAAAAAAAAACAAAAAACAAAACGTACCAATACAAAGTACTCTTATTCATATTAGAAGATATTGTAAAATAACAATTAATTTCATTTTTTTTTTTTTTTTTTCACTAACACATTAGGCCCGTCGCGCCGCGCCACTACTATATGGGGCGAAGGTGCGAAGTCGACGGCGACGACAAAGTACCGAGTCTAAGGAGACTGATGGCGGCGCCACACAGTGGCGTTATGTCTCTATAAAAGTGGTGGTCTTTTATTATGTTATTTATTAATGGTATTATTTTAATATCATATCAATATTGTACCCCGCACAGAGGGGAGGTACGGGTAGGTAGTGACGAAAAATAACGATACGGGACTCTTACGAGGTCTCGCAATCGGAATGAGTACACTTTAAATATTTTAACGAGGTAAAATTTAAGGGCATTGAGGGTCTGGTGCCAGTGGTGGTTGATTAGATCCACACACTATACTTTTTATAATTATGTGGCGTTATGTCTCTATAAAAGTGGTGGTCTTTTATTATGTTATTTATTAATGGTATTTTTTTAATATCATATCAATATTGTACCCCGCACGGGGGGAGGTAGGGGGGTAGGTAGTGACGAAAAATAACGATACGGGACTCTTACGAGGTCTCGTAATCGGAATGAGTTTCTGCGACTACCATTGTTTGTCGCGGGTAACGGGGAATCAGGGTTCGATTCCGGTGAGGGAGCCTGAGAAACTGCTACCACATCCAAGGAAGGCAGCAGGCGCGCAAATTACCCACTCCCTGCACGGGGGGGGAGGTACGGGTAGGTAGTGACGAAAAATAACGATACGGGACTCTTACGAGGGCTCGTCATCGAATAATCAATACACGAACTGCCCACACACTTGTAAATATAGACGCGCAAGATCGTTACACGAACCGCTTACCATTATAGTAAACTACTATGCAAACACACATAACATATACGCAATAAGGGAACTTTAAATTGGAGATTTTACCCTACCACACCCGTCTGTCTCATTCTGAAAACTATTCAAAATAATTGCTATTTTTCATTCTCATTCAAATATAAATAATAGTAAATAATATATAATTTTTGACTGAACTGAACCCAAGTGCCCGGCCTGTGGCCGGGCACCCCTCGTATTCATGTTCTAACCTAACCTAACCTAAATCTAGTTTTGATTCCTTTAGACTTTAGATTCAAGATTTAATGTGAATATATGCATTAATAAAAACTCATTACTATTTTAATACTAGTTATGCTGCTGTTGATGCACTGATGAAAGCCAGATAGCTAGATCAGTGATTAGTTAGTCGTAGTTGCCGGTGGGCTTAGGTCTAAAGTTATCCAAACTAGTTTTAAAAGGTTTGGATAGGTTAGGTTAGGTTAGAACATGAATAAGACGGGTGCCCGGCCGCAGGCCGGTCACTTAGGTTCAGTTCCGTTTAAAAAAAAAAAAAAACAAAAAACAAAACGTACCTATACAAAGTACTCTTATTCATATTAGAAGATATTGTAAAATAACAATTAATTTAATTTTTTTTTTTTTTTTTTCACTTACACATTAGGCCCGTCGCGCCGCGCCACTACTATATGGGGCGAAGGTGCGAAGTCGACGGCGACGACAAAGTACCGAGTCTAAGGAGACTGATGGCGGCGCCACACAGTGGCGTTATGTCTCTATAAAAGTGGTGGTCTTTTATTATGTTATTTATTAATGGTATTATTTTAATATCATATCAATATTGTACCCCGCACAGAGGGGAGGTACGGATAGGTAGTGACGAAAAATAACGATACGGGACTCTTACGAGGTCTCGCAATCGGAATGAGTACACTTTAAATATTTTAACGAGGTAAAATTTAAGGGCATTGAGGGTCTGGTGCCAGTGGTGGTTGATTAGATCCACACACTATACTTTTTATAATTATGTGGCGTTATGTCTCTATAAAAGTGGTGGTCTTTTATTATGTTATTTATTAATGGTATTTTTTTAATATCATATCAATATTGTACCCCGCACGGGGGGAGGTAGGGGGGTAGGTAGTGACGAAAAATAACGATACGGGACTCTTACGAGGTCTCGTAATCGGAATGAGTTTCAGCGACTACCATTGTTTGTCGCGGGTAACGGGGAATCAGGGTTCGATTCCGGTGAGGGAGCCTGAGAAACTGCTACCACATCCAAGGAAGGCAGCAGGCGCGCAAATTACCCACTCCCTGCACGGGGGGGGAGGTACGGGTAGGTAGTGACGAAAAATAACGATACGGGACTCTTACGAGGGCTCGTCATCGAATAATCAATACACGAACTGCCCACACACTTGTAAATATAGACGCGCAAGATCGTTACACGAACCGCTTACCATTATAGTAAACTACTATGCAAACACACATAACATATACGCAATAAGGGAACTTTAAATTGGAGATTTTACCCTACCACACCCGTCTGTCTCATTCTGAAAACTATTCAAAATAATTGCTATTTTTCATTCTCATTCAAATATAAATAATAGTAAATAATATATAATTTTTGACTGAACTGAACCCAAGTGCCCGGCCGCAGGCCGGGCACCCCTCGTATTCATGTTCTAACCTAACCTAACCTAAATCTAGTTTTGACACCTTTAGACTTTAGATTCAAGATTTAATGTGAATATATGCATTAATAAAAACTCATTACTATTTTAATACTAGTTATGCTGCTGTTGATGCACTGATGAAAGCCAGATAGCTAGATCAGTGTTTAGTTAATCGTAGTTGCCGGTGGGCTGAGGTCTAAAGGAATCCAAACCAGTTTTAAAAGGTTTGGATAGGTTAGGTTAGGTTAGAACATGAATAAGACGGGTGCCCGGCCGCAGGCCGGTCACTTAGGTTCAGTTCCGTTTAAAAAAAAAAAAAAACAAAAAACAAAACGTACCAATACAAAGTACTCTTATTCATATTAGAAGATATTGTAAAATAACAATTAATTTCATTTTTTTTTTTTTTTTTTCACTAACACATTAGGCCCGTCGCGCCGCGCCACTACTATATGGGGCGAAGGTGCGAAGTCGACGGCGACGACAAAGTACCGAGTCTAAGGAGACTGATGGCGGCGCCACACAGTGGCGTTATGTCTCTATAAAAGTGGTGGTCTTTTATTATGTTATTTATTAATGGTATTATTTTAATATCATATCAATATTGTACCCCGCACAGAGGGGAGGTACGGGTAGGTAGTGACGAAAAATAACGATACGGGACTCTTACGAGGTCTCGCAATCGGAATGAGTACACTTTAAATATTTTAACGAGGTAAAATTTAAGGGCATTGAGGGTCTGGTGCCAGTGGTGGTTGATTAGATCCACACACTATACTTTTTATAATTATGTGGCGTTATGTCTCTATAAAAGTGGTGGTCTTTTATTATGTTATTTATTAATGGTATTTTTTTAATATCATATCAATATTGTACCCCGCACGGGGGGAGGTAGGGGGGTAGGTAGTGACGAAAAATAACGATACGGGACTCTTACGAGGTCTCGTAATCGGAATGAGTTTCTGCGACTACCATTGTTTGTCGCGGGTAACGGGGAATCAGGGTTCGATTCCGGTGAGGGAGCCTGAGAAACTGCTACCACATCCAAGGAAGGCAGCAGGCGCGCAAATTACCCACTCCCTGCACGGGGGGGGAGGTACGGGTAGGTAGTGACGAAAAATAACGATACGGGACTCTTACGAGGGCTCGTCATCGAATAATCAATACACGAACTGCCCACACACTTGTAAATATAGACGCGCAAGATCGTTACACGAACCGCTTACCATTATAGTAAACTACTATGCAAACACACATAACATATACGCAATAAGGGAACTTTAAATTGGAGATTTTACCCTACCACACCCGTCTGTCTCATTCTGAAAACTATTCAAAATAATTGCTATTTTTCATTCTCATTCAAATATAAATAATAGTAAATAATATATAATTTTTGACTGAACTGAACCCAAGTGCCCGGCCTGTGGCCGGGCACCCCTCGTATTCATGTTCTAACCTAACCTAACCTAAATCTAGTTTTGATTCCTTTAGACTTTAGATTCAAGATTTAATGTGAATATATGCATTAATAAAAACTCATTACTATTTTAATACTAGTTATGCTGCTGTTGATGCACTGATGAAAGCCAGATAGCTAGATCAGTGATTAGTTAGTCGTAGTTGCCGGTGGGCTTAGGTCTAAAGTTATCCAAACTAGTTTTAAAAGGTTTGGATAGGTTAGGTTAGGTTAGAACATGAATAAGACGGGTGCCCGGCCGCAGGCCGGTCACTTAGGTTCAGTTCCGTTTAAAAAAAAAAAAAAACAAAAAACAAAACGTACCAATACAAAGTACTCTTATTCATATTAGAAGATATTGTAAAATAACAATTAATTTCTTTTTTTTTTTTTTTTTTCACTAACACATTAGGCCCGTCGCGCCGCGCCACTACTATATGGGGCGAAGGTGCGAAGTCGACGGCGACGACAAAGTACCGAGTCTAAGGAGACTGATGGCGGCGCCACACAGTGGCGTTATGTCTCTATAAAAGTGGTGGTCTTTTATTATGTTATTTATTAATGGTATTATTTTAATATCATATCAATATTGTACCCCGCACAGGGGGGAGGTACGGGTAGGTAGTGACGAAAAATAACGATACGGGACTCTTACGAGGTCTCGCAATCGGAATGAGTACACTTTAAATATTTTAACGAGGTAAAATTTAAGGGCATTGAGGGTCTGGTGCCAGTGGTGGTTGATTAGATCCACACACTATACTTTTTATAATTATGTGGCGTTATGTCTCTATAAAGTGGTGGTCTTTTATTATGTTATTTATTAATGGTATTTTTTTAATATCATATCAATATTGTACCCCGCACGGGGGGAGGTAGGGGGGTAGGTAGTGACGAAAAATAACGATACGGGACTCTTACGAGGTCTCGTAATCGGAATGAGTTTCTGCGACTACCATTGTTTGTCGCGGGTAACGGGGAATCAGGGTTCGATTCCGGTGAGGGAGCCTGAGAAACTGCTACCACATCCAAGGAAGGCAGCAGGCGCGCAAATTACCCACTCCCTGCACGGGGGGGGAGGTACGGGTAGGTAGTGACGAAAAATAACGATACGGGACTCTTACGAGGTCTCGTCATCGAATAATCAATACACGAACTGCCCACACACTTGTAAATATAGACGCGCAAGATCGTTACACGAACCGCTTACCATTATAGTAAACTACTATGCAAACACACATAACATATACGCAATAAGGGAACTTTAAATTGGAGATTTTACCCTACCACACCCGTCTGTCTCATTCTGAAAACTATTCAAAATAATTGCTATTTTTCATTCTCATTCAAATATAAATAATAGTAAATAATATATAATTTTTGACTGAACTGAACCCAAGTGCCCGGCCTGCGGCCGGGCACCCCTCGTATTCATGTTCTAACCTAACCTAACCTAAATCTAGTTTTGATTCCTTTAGACTTTAGATTCAAGATTTAATGTGAATATATGCATTAATAAAAACTCATTACTATTTTAATACTAGTTATGCTGCTGTTGATGCACTGATGAAAGCCAGATAGCTAGATCAGTGATTAGTTAGTCGTAGTTGCCGGTGGGCTTAGGTCTAAAGTTATCCAAACTAGTTTTAAAAGGTTTGGATAGGTTAGGTTAGGTTAGAACATGAATAAGACGGGTGCCCGGCCGCAGGCCGGTCACTTAGGTTCAGTTCCGTTTAAAAAAAAAAAAAAACAAAACGTACCAATACAAAGTACTCTTATTCATATTAGAAGATATTGTAAAATAACAATTAATTTAATTTTTTTTTTTTTTTTTTCACTCACACATTAGGCCCGTCGCGCCGCGCCACTACTATATGGGGCGAAGGTGCGAAGTCGACGGCGACGACAAAGTACCGAGTCTAAGGAGACTGATGGCGGCGCCACACAGTGGCGTTATGTCTCTATAAAAGTGGTGGTCTTTTATTATGTTATTTATTAATGGTATTATTTTAATATCATATCAATATTGTACCCCGCACAGGGGGGAGGTACGGGTAGGTAGTGACGAAAAATAACGATACGGGACTCTTACGAGGTCTCGCAATCGGAATGAGTACACTTTAAATATTTTAACGAGGTAAAATTTAAGGGCATTGAGGGTCTGGTGCCAGTGGTGGTTGATTAGATCCACACACTATACTTTTTATAATTATGTGGCGTTATGTCTCTATAAAGTGGTGGTCTTTTATTATGTTATTTATTAATGGTATTTTTTTAATATCATATCAATATTGTACCCCGCACGGGGGGAGGTAGGGGGGTAGGTAGTGACGAAAAATAACGATACGGGACTCTTACGAGGTCTCGTAATCGGAATGAGTTTCTGCGACTACCATTGTTTGTCGCGGGTAACGGGGAATCAGGGTTCGATTCCGGTGAGGGAGCCTGAGAAACTGCTACCACATCCAAGGAAGGCAGCAGGCGCGCAAATTACCCACTCCCTGCACGGGGGGGGAGGTACGGGTAGGTAGTGACGAAAAATAACGATACGGGACTCTTACGAGGTCTCGTCATCGAATAATCAATACACGAACTGCCCACACACTTGTAAATATAGACGCGCAAGATCGTTACACGAACCGCTTACCATTATAGTAAACTACTATGCAAACACACATAACATATACGCAATAAGGGAACTTTAAATTGGAGATTTTACCCTACCACACCCGTCTGTCTCATTCTGAAAACTATTCAAAATAATTGCTATTTTTCATTCTCATTCAAATATAAATAATAGTAAATAATATATAATTTTTGACTGAACTGAACCCAAGTGCCCGGCCTGTGGCCGGGCACCCCTCGTATTCATGTTCTAACCTAACCTAACCTAAATCTAGTTTTGACACCTTTAGACTTTAGATTCAAGATTTAATGTGAATATATGCATTAATAAAAACTCATTACTATTTTAATACTAGTTATGCTGCTGTTGATGCACTGATGAAAGCCAGATAGCTAGATCAGTGTTTAGTTAATCGTAGTTGCCGGTGGGCTGAGGTCTAAAGGAATCCAAACTAGTTTTAAAAGGTTTGGATAGGTTAGGTTAGGTTAGAACATGAATAAGACGGGTGCCCGGCCGCAGGCCGGTCACTTAGGTTCAGTTCCGTTTAAAAAAAAAAAAAAACAAAAAACAAAACGTACCAATACAAAGTACTCTTATTCATATTAGAAGATATTGTAAAATAACAATTAATTTAATTTTTTTTTTTTTTTTTTCACTTACACATTAGGCCCGTCGCGCCGCGCCACTACTATATGGGGCGAAGGTGCGAAGTCGACGGCGACGACAAAGTACCGAGTCTAAGGAGACTGATGGCGGCGCCACACAGTGGCGTTATGTCTCTATAAAAGTGGTGGTCTTTTATTATGTTATTTATTAATGGTATTATTTTAATATCATATCAATATTGTACCCCGCACAGAGGGGAGGTACGGGTAGGTAGTGACGAAAAATAACGATACGGGACTCTTACGGGGTCTCGCAATCGGAATGAGTACACTTTAAATATTTTAACGAGGTAAAATTTAAGGGCATTGAGGGTCTGGTGCCAGTGGTGGTTGATTAGATCCACACACTATACTTTTTATAATTATGTGGCGTTATGTCTCTATAAAAGTGGTGGTCTTTTATTATGTTATTTATTAATGGTATTTTTTTAATATCATATCAATATTGTACCCCGCACGGGGGGAGGTAGGGGGGTAGGTAGTGACGAAAAATAACGATACGGGACTCTTACGAGGTCTCGTAATCGGAATGAGTTTCAGCGACTACCATTGTTTGTCGCGGGTAACGGGGAATCAGGGTTCGATTCCGGTGAGGGAGCCTGAGAAACTGCTACCACATCCAAGGAAGGCAGCAGGCGCGCAAATTACCCACTCCCTGCACGGGGGGGGAGGTACGGGTAGGTAGTGACGAAAAATAACGATACGGGACTCTTACGAGGTCTCGTCATCGAATAATCAATACACGAACTGCCCACACACTTGTAAATATAGACGCGCAAGATCGTTACACGAACCGCTTACCATTATAGTAAACTACTATGCAAACACACAAAACATATACGCAATAAGGGAACTTTAAGTTGGAGATTTTACCCTACCACACCCGTCTGTCTCATTCTGAAAACTATTCAAAATAATTGCTATTTTTCATTCTCATTCAAATATAAATAATAGTAAATAATATATAATTTTTGACTGAACTGAACCCAAGTGCCCGGCCTGTGGCCGGGCACCCCTCGTATTCATGTTCTAACCTAACCTAACCTAAATCTAGTTTTGACACCTTTAGACTTTAGATTCAAGATTTAATGTGAATATATGCATTAATAAAAACTCATTACTATTTTAATACTAGTTATGCTGCTGTTGATGCACTGATGAAAGCCAGATAGCTAGATCAGTGTTTAGTTAGTCGTAGTTGCCGGTGGGCTGAGGTCTAAAGGAATCCAAACTAGTTTTAAAAGGTTTGGATAGGTTAGGTTAGGTTAGAACATGAATAAGACGGGTGCCCGGCCACAGGCCGGTCACTTAGGTTCAGTTCCGTTTAAAAAAAAAAAAACAAAAAACAAAACGTACCAATACAAAGTACTCTTATTCATATTAGAAGATATTGTAAAATAACAATTAATTTAATTTTTTTTTTTTTTTTCACTAACACATTAGGCCCGTCGCGCCGCGCCACTACTATATGGGGCGAAGGTGCGAAGTCGACGGCGACGACAAAGTACCGAGTCTAAGGAGACTGATGGCGGCGCCACACAGTGGCGTTATGTCTCTATAAAAGTGGTGGTCTTTTATTATGTTATTTATTAATGGTATTATTTTAATATCATATCAATATTGTACCCCGCACAGAGGGGAGGTACGGGTAGGTAGTGACGAAAAATAACGATACGGGACTCTTACGAGGTCTCGCAATCGGAATGAGTACACTTTAAATATTTTAACGAGGTAAAATTTAAGGGCATTGAGGGTCTGGTGCCAGTGGTGGTTGATTAGATCCACACACTATACTTTTTATAATTATGTGGCGTTATGTCTCTATAAAAGTGGTGGTCTTTTATTATGTTATTTATTAATGGTATTTTTTTAATATCATATCAATATTGTACCCCGCACGGGGGGAGGTAGGGGGGTAGGTAGTGACGAAAAATAACGATACGGGACTCTTACGAGGTCTCGTAATCGGAATGAGTTTCTGCGACTACCATTGTTTGTCGCGGGTAACGGGGAATCAGGGTTCGATTCCGGTGAGGGAGCCTGAGAAACTGCTACCACATCCAAGGAAGGCAGCAGGCGCGCAAATTACCCACTCCCTGCACGGGGGGGGAGGTACGGGTAGGTAGTGACGAAAAATAACGATACGGGACTCTTACGAGGTCTCGTCATCGAATAATCAATACACGAACTGCCCACACACTTGTAAATATAGACGCGCAAGATCGTTACACGAACCGCTTACCATTATAGTAAACTACTATGCAAACACACATAACATATACGCAATAAGGGAACTTTAAGTTGGAGATTTTACCCTACCACACCCGTCTGTCTCATTCTGAAAACTATTCAAAATAATTGCTATTTTTCATTCTCATTCAAATATAAATAATAGTAAATAATATATAATTTTTGACTGAACTGAACCCAAGTGCCCGGCCTGTGGCCGGGCACCCCTCGTATTCATGTTCTAACCTAACCTAACCTAAATCTAGTTTTGACACCTTTAGACTTTAGATTCAAGATTTAATGTGAATATATGCATTAATAAAAACTCATTACTATTTTAATACTAGTTATGCTGCTGTTGATGCACTGATGAAAGCCAGATAGCTAGATCAGTGTTTAGTTAATCGTAGTTGCCGGTGGGCTGAGGTCTAAAGGAATCCAAACTAGTTTTAAAAGGTTTGGATAGGTTAGGTTAGGTTAGAACATGAATAAGACGGGTGCCCGGCCACAGGCCGGTCACTTAGGTTCAGTTCCGTTTAAAAAAAAAAAAACAAAAAACAAAACGTACCAATACAAAGTACTCTTATTCATATTAGAAGATATTGTAAAATAACAATTAATTTAATTTTTTTTTTTTTTTTCACTTACACATTAGGCCCGTCGCGCCGCGCCACTACTATATGGGGCGAAGGTGCGAAGTCGACGGCGACGACAAAGTACCGAGTCTAAGGAGACTGATGGCGGCGCCACACAGTGGCGTTATGTCTCTATAAAAGTGGTGGTCTTTTATTATGTTATTTATTAATGGTATTATTTTAATATCATATCAATATTGTACCCCGCACAGGGGGGAGGTACGGGTAGGTAGTGACGAAAAATAACGATACGGGACTCTTACGAGGTCTCGTCATCGAATAATCAATACACGAACTGCCCACACACTTGTAAATATAGACGCGCAAGATCGTTACACGAACCGCTTACCATTATAGTAAACTACTATGCAAACACACATAACATATACGCAATAAGGGAACTTTAAGTTGGAGATTTTACCCTACCACACCCGTCTGTCTCATTCTGAAAACTATTCAAAATAATTGCTATTTTTCATTCTCATTCAAATATAAATAATAGTAAATAATATATAATTTTTGACTGAACTGAACCCAAGTGCCCGGCCTGTGGCCGGGCACCCCTCGTATTCATGTTCTAACCTAACCTAACCTAAATCTAGTTTTGACACCTTTAGACTTTAGATTCAAGATTTAATGTGAATATATGCATTAATAAAAACTCATTACTATTTTAATACTAGTTATGCTGCTGTTGATGCACTGATGAAAGCCAGATAGCTAGATCAGTGTTTAGTTAATCGTAGTTGCCGGTGGGCTGAGGTCTAAAGGAATCCAAACTAGTTTTAAAAGGTTTGGATAGGTTAGGTTAGGTTAGAACATGAATAAGACGGGTGCCCGGCCACAGGCCGGTCACTTAGGTTCAGTTCCGTTTAAAAAAAAAAAAACAAAAAACAAAACGTACCAATACAAAGTACTCTTATTCATATTAGAAGATATTGTAAAATACAAAGTACTCTTATTCATATTAGAAGATATTGTAAAATAACAATTAATTTAATTTTTTTTTTTTTTTTCACTTACACATTAGGCCCGTCGCGCCGCGCCACTACTATATGGGGCGAAGGTGCGAAGTCGACGGCGACGACAAAGTACCGAGTCTAAGGAGACTGATGGCGGCGCCACACAGTGGCGTTATGTCTCTATAAAAGTGGTGGTCTTTTATTATGTTATTTATTAATGGTATTATTTTAATATCATATCAATATTGTACCCCGCACAGGGGGGAGGTACGGGTAGGTAGTGACGAAAAATAACGATACGGGACTCTTACGAGGTCTCGTCATCGAATAATCAATACACGAACTGCCCACACACTTGTAAATATAGACGCGCAAGATCGTTACACGAACCGCTTACCATTATAGTAAACTACTATGCAAACACACATAACATATACGCAATAAGGGAACTTTAAATTGGAGATTTTACCCTACCACACCCGTCTGTCTCATTCTGAAAACTATTCAAAATAATTGCTATTTTTCATTCTCATTCAAATATAAATAATAGTAAATAATATATAATTTTTGACTGAACTGAACCCAAGTGCCCGGCCTGTGGCCGGGCACCCCTCGTATTCATGTTCTAACCTAACCTAACCTAAATCTAGTTTTGACACCTTTAGACTTTAGATTCAAGATTTAATGTGAATATATGCATTAATAAAAACTCATTACTATTTTAATACTAGTTATGCTGCTGTTGATGCACTGATGAAAGCCAGATAGCTAGATCAGTGTTTAGTTAATCGTAGTTGCCGGTGGGCTGAGGTCTAAAGGAATCCAAACTAGTTTTAAAAGGTTTGGATAGGTTAGGTTAGGTTAGAACATGAATAAGACGGGTGCCCGGCCGCAGGCCGGTCACTTAGGTTCAGTTCCGTTTAAAAAAAAAAAAAAACAAAAAACAAAACGTACCAATACAAAGTACTCTTATTCATATTAGAAGATATTGTAAAATAACAATTAATTTAATTTTTTTTTTTTTTTTCACTTACACATTAGGCCCGTCGCGCCGCGCCACTACTATATGGGGCGAAGGTGCGAAGTCGACGGCGACGACAAAGTACCGAGTCTAAGGAGACTGATGGCGGCGCCACACAGTGGCGTTATGTCTCTATAAAAGTGGTGGTCTTTTATTATGTTATTTATTAATGGTATTATTTTAATATCATATCAATATTGTACCCCGCACAGAGGGGAGGTACGGGTAGGTAGTGACGAAAAATAACGATACGGGACTCTTACGAGGTCTCGCAATCGGAATGAGTACACTTTAAATATTTTAACGAGGTAAAATTTAAGGGCATTGAGGGTCTGGTGCCAGTGGTGGTTGATTAGATCCACACACTATACTTTTTATAATTATGTGGCGTTATGTCTCTATAAAAGTGGTGGTCTTTTATTATGTTATTTATTAATGGTATTTTTTTAATATCATATCAATATTGTACCCCGCACGGGGGGAGGTAGGGGGGTAGGTAGTGACGAAAAATAACGATACGGGACTCTTACGAGGTCTCGTAATCGGAATGAGTTTCTGCGACTACCATTGTTTGTCGCGGGTAACGGGGAATCAGGGTTCGATTCCGGTGAGGGAGCCTGAGAAACTGCTACCACATCCAAGGAAGGCAGCAGGCGCGCAAATTACCCACTCCCTGCACGGGGGGGGAGGTACGGGTAGGTAGTGACGAAAAATAACGATACGGGACTCTTACGAGGGCTCGTCATCGAATAATCAATACACGAACTGCCCACACACTTGTAAATATAGACGCGCAAGATCGTTACACGAACCGCTTACCATTATAGTAAACTACTATGCAAACACACATAACATATACGCAATAAGGGAACTTTAAATTGGAGATTTTACCCTACCACACCCGTCTGTCTCATTCTGAAAACTATTCAAAATAATTGCTATTTTTCATTCTCATTCAAATATAAATAATAGTAAATAATATATAATTTTTGACTGAACTGAACCCAAGTGCCCGGCCTGTGGCCGGGCACCCCTCGTATTCATGTTCTAACCTAACCTAACCTAAATCTAGTTTTGACACCTTTAGACTTTAGATTCAAGATTTAATGTGAATATATGCATTAATAAAAACTCATTACTATTTTAATACTAGTTATGCTGCTGTTGATGCACTGATGAAAGCCAGATAGCTAGATCAGTGTTTAGTTAATCGTAGTTGCCGGTGGGCTGAGGTCTAAAGGAATCCAAACTAGTTTTAAAAGGTTTGGATAGGTTAGGTTAGGTTAGAACATGAATAAGACGGGTGCCCGGCCGCAGGCCAATCACTTAGGTTCAGTTCCGTTTAAAAAAAAAAAAAAACAAAAAACAAAACGTACCAATACAAAGTACTCTTATTCATATTAGAAGATATTGTAAAATAACAATTAATTTAATTTTTTTTTTTTTTTTTTCACTCACACATTAGGCCCGTCGCGCCGCGCCACTACTATATGGGGCGAAGGTGCGAAGTCGACGGCGACGACAAAGTACCGAGTCTAAGGAGACTGATGGCGGCGCCACACAGTGGCGTTATGTCTCTATAAAAGTGGTGGTCTTTTATTATGTTATTTATTAATGGTATTATTTTAATATCATATCAATATTGTACCCCGCACAGGGGGGAGGTACGGGTAGGTAGTGACGAAAAATAACGATACGGGACTCTTACGGAGTCTCGCAATCGGAATGCGTACACTTTAAATATTTTAACGAGGTAAAATTTAAGGGCATTGAGGGTCTGGTGCCAGTGGTGGTTGATTAGATCCACACACTATACTTTTTATAATTATGTGGCGTTATGTCTCTATAAAAGTGGTGGTCTTTTATTATGTTATTTATTAATGGTATTTTTTTAATATCATATCAATATTGTACCCCGCACGGGGGGAGGTAGGGGGGTAGGTAGTGACGAAAAATAACGATACGGGACTCTTACGAGGTCTCGTAATCGGAATGAGTTTCTGCGACCACCATTGTTTGTCGCGGGTAACGGGGAATCAGGGTTCGATTCCGGTGAGGGAGCCTGAGAAACTGCTACCACATCCAAGGAAGGCAGCAGGCGCGCAAATTACCCACTCCCTGCACGGGGGGGGAGGTACGGGTAGGTAGTGACGAAAAATAACGATACGGGACTCTTACGAGGTCTCGTCATCGAATAATCAATACACGAACTGCCCACACACTTGTAAATATAGACGCGCAAGATCGTTACACGAACCGCTTACCATTATAGTAAACTACTATGCAAACACACATAACATATACGCAATAAGGGAACTTTAAATTGGAGATTTTACCCTACCACACCCGTCTGTCTCATTCTGAAAACTATTCAAAATAATTGCTATTTTTCATTCTCATTCAAATATAAATAATAGTAAATAATATATAATTTTTGACTGAACTGAACCCAAGTGCCCGGCCTGCGGCCGGGCACCCCTCGTATTCATGTTCTAACCTAACCTAACCTAAATCTAGTTTTGATTCCTTTAGACTTTAGATTCAAGATTTAATGTGAATATATGCATTAATAAAAACTCATTACTATTTTAATACTAGTTATGCTGCTGTTGATGCACTGATGAAAGCCAGATAGCTAGATCAGTGATTAGTTAGTCGTAGTTGCCGGTGGGCTTAGGTCTAAAGTTATCCAAACTAGTTTTAAAAGGTTTGGATAGGTTAGGTTAGGTTAGAACATGAATAAGACGGGTGCCCGGCCGCAGGCCGGTCACTTAGGTTCAGTTCCGTTAAAAAAAAAAAAAAAACAAAAAACAAAACGTACCAATACAAAGTACTCTTATTCATATTAGAAGATATTGTAAAATAACAATTAATTTAATTTTTTTTTTTTTTTTTTCACTCACACATTAGGCCCGTCGCGCCGCGCCATTACTATATGGGGCGAAGGTGCGAAGTCGACGGCGACGACAAAGTACCGAGTCTAAGGAGACTGATGGCGGCGCCACACAGTGGCGTTATGTCTCTATAAAAGTAGTGGTCTTTTATTATGTTATTTATTAATGGTATTATTTTAATATCATATCAATATTGTACCCCGCACAGGGGGGAGGTACGGGTAGGTAGTGACGAAAAATAACGATACGGGACTCTTACGAGGTCTCGCAATCGGAATGAGTACACTTTAAATATTTTAACGAGGTAAAATTTAAGGGCATTGAGGGTCTGGTGCCAGTGGTGGTTGATTAGATCCACACACTATACTTTTTATAATTATGTGGCGTTATGTCTCTATAAAAGTGGTGGTCTTTTATTA
The DNA here is from genome assembly GCF_905163445.1 of Pararge aegeria. Classification (NCBI taxonomy): domain Eukaryota; kingdom Metazoa; phylum Arthropoda; class Insecta; order Lepidoptera; family Nymphalidae; genus Pararge; species Pararge aegeria. Next base: position 18,939,478 of record NC_053191.1, read on the forward strand.
TGTTATTTATTAATGGTATTATTTTAATATCATATCAATACTGTACCCCGCACAGAGGGGAGGTACGGGTAGGTAGTGACGAAAAATAACGATACGGGACTCTTACGAGGTCTCGCAATCGGAATGAGTACACTTTAAATATTTTAACGAGGTAAAATTTAAGGGCATTGAGGGTCTGGTGCCAGTGGTGGTTGATTAGATCCAGACACTATACTTTTTATAATTATGTGGCGTTATGTCTCTATAAAAGTGGTGGTCTTTTATTATGTTATTTATTAATGGTATTTTTTTAATATCATATCAATATTGTACCCCGCACGGGGGGAGGTAGGGGGGTAGGTAGTGACAAAAAATAACGATACGGGACTCTTACGAGGTCTCGTAATCGGAATGAGTTTCTGCGACTACCATTGTTTGTCGCGGGTAACGGGGAATCAGGGTTCGATTCCGGTGAGGGAGCCTGAGAAACTGCTACCACATCCAAGGAAGGCAGCAGGCGCGCAAATTACCCACTCCCTGCACGGGGGGGGGAGGTACGGGTAGGTAGTGACGAAAAATAACGATACGGGACTCTTACGAGGGCTCGTCATCGAATAATCAATACACGAACTGCCCACACACTTGTAAATATAGACGCGCAAGATCGTTACACGAACCGCTTACCATTATAGTAAACTACTATGCAAACACACATAACATATACGCAATAAGGGAACTTTAAATTGGAGATTTTACCCTACCACACCCGTCTGTCTCATTCTGAAAACTATTCAAAATAATTGCTATTTTTCATTCTCATTCAAATATAAATAATAGTAAATAATATATAATTTTTGACTGAACTGAACCCAAGTGCCCGGCCTGCGGCCGGGCACCCCTCGTATTCATGTTCTAACCTAACCTAACCTAAATCTAGTTTTGATTCCTTTAGACTTTAGATTCAAGATTTAATGTGAATATATGCATTAATAAAAACTCATTACTATTTTGATACTAGTTATGCTGCTGTTGATGCACTGATGAAAGCCAGATAGCTAGATCAGTGATTAGTTAGTCGTAGTTGCCGGTGGGCTTAGGTCTAAAGTTATCCAAACTAGTTTTAAAAGGTTTGGATAGGTTAGGTTAGGTTAGAACATGAATAAGACGGGTGCCCGGCCGCAGGCCGGTCACTTAGGTTCAGTTCCGTTTAAAAAAAAAAAAAAACAAAAAACAAAACGTACCTATACAAAGTACTCTTATTCATATTAGAAGATATTGTAAAATAACAATTAATTTAATTTTTTTTTTTTTTTTTTCACTCACACATTAGGCCCGTCGCGCCGCGCCACTACTATATGGGGCGAAGGTGCGAAGTCGACGGCGACGACAAAGTACCGAGTCTAAGGAGACTGATGGCGGCGCCACACAGTGGCGTTATGTCTCTATAAAAGTGGTGGTCTTTTATTATGTTATTTATTAATGGTATTATTTTAATATCATATCAATATTGTACCCCGCACAGGGGGGAGGTACGGGTAGGTAGTGACGAAAAATAACGATACGGGACTCTTACGAGGTCTCGCAATCGGAATGAGTACACTTTAAATATTTTAACGAGGTAAAATTTAAGGGCATTGAGGGTCTGGTGCCAGTGGTGGTTGATTAGATCCACACACTATACTTTTTATAATTATGTGGCGTTATGTCTCTATAAAAGTGGTGGTCTTTTATTATGTTATTTATTAATGGTATTTTTTTAATATCATATCAATATTGTACCCCGCACGGGGGGAGGAAGGGGGGTAGGTAGTGACGAAAAATAATGATACGGGACTCTTACGAGGTCTCGTAATCGGAATGAGTTTCAGCGACTACCATTGTTTGTCGCGGGTAACGGGGAATCAGGGTTCGATTCCGGTGAGGGAGCCTGAGAAACTGCTACCACATCCAAGGAAGGCAGCAGGCGCGCGAAATTACCCACTCCCTGCACGGGGGGGGAGGTACGGGTAGGTAGTGACGAAAAATAACGATACGGGACTCTTACGAGGTCTCGTCATCGAATAATCAATACACGAACTGCCCAAACACTTGTAAATATAGACGCGCAAGATCGTTACACGAACCGCTTACCATTATAGTAAACTACTATGCAAACACACATAACATATACGCAATAAGGGAACTTTAAATTGGAGATTTTACCCTACCACACCCGTCTGTCTCATTCTGAAAGCTATTCAAAATAATTGCTATTTTTCATTCTCATTCAAATATAAATAATAGTAAATAATATATAATTTTTGACTGAACTGAACCCAAGTGCCCGGCCTGTGGCCGGGCACCCCTCGTATTCATGTTCTTACCTAACCTAACCTAAATCTAGTTTTGACACCTTTAGACTTTAGATTCAAGATTTAATGTGAATATATGCATTAATAAAAACTCATTACTATTTTAATACTAGTTATGCTGCTGTTGATGCACTGATGAAAGCCAGATAGCTAGATCAGTGTTTAGTTAATCGTAGTTGCCGGTGGGCTGAGGTCTAAAGGAATCCAAACTAGTTTTAAAAGGTTTGGATAGGTTAGGTTAGGTTAGAACATGAATAAGACGGGTGCCCGGCCGCAGGCCGGTCACTTAGGTTCAGTTCCGTTTAAAAAAAAAAAAAAACAAAAAACAAAACGTACCAATACAAAGTACTCTTATTCATATTAGAAGATATTGTAAAATAACAATTAATTTCATTTTTTTTTTTTTTTTTCACTAACACATTAGGCCCGTCGCGCCGCGCCACTACTATATGGGGCGAAGGTGCGAATTCGACGGCGACGACAAAGTACCGAGTCTAAGGAGACTGATGGCGGCGCCACACAGTGGCGTTATGTCTCTATAAAAGTGGTGGTCTTTTATTATGTTATTTATTAATGGTATTATTTTAATATCATATCAATATTGTACCCCGCACAGAGGGGAGGTACGGGTAGGTAGTGACGAAAAATAACGATACGGGACTCTTACGAGGTCTCGCAATCGGAATGAGTACACTTTAAATATTTTAACGAGGTAAAATTTAAGGGCATTGAGGGTCTGGTGCCAGTGGTGGTTGATTAGATCCACACACTATACTTTTTATAATTATGTGGCGTTATGTCTCTATAAAAGTGGTGGTCTTTTATTATGTTATTTATTAATGGTATTTTTTTAATATCATATCAATATTGTACCCCGCACGGGGGGAGGTAGGGGGGTAGGTAGTGACGAAAAATAACGATACGGGACTCTTACGAGGTCTCGTAATCGGAATGAGTTTCTGCGACTACCATTGTTTGTCGCGGGTAACGGGGAATCAGGGTTCGATTCCGGTGAGGGAGCCTGAGAAACTGCTACCACATCCAAGGAAGGCAGCAGGCGCGCAAATTACCCACTCCCTGCACGGGGGGGGAGGTACGGGTAGGTAGTGACGAAAAATAACGATACGGGACTCTTACGAGGTCTCGTCATCGAATAATCAATACACGAACTGCCCACACACTTGTAAATATAGACGCGCAAGATCGTTACACGAACCGCTTACCATTATAGTAAACTACTATGCAAACACACATAACATATACGCAATAAGGGAACTTTAAATTGGAGATTTTACCCTACCACACCCGTCTGTCTCATTCTGAAAACTATTCAAAATAATTGCTATTTTTCATTCTCATTCAAATATAAATAATAGTAAATAATATATAATTTTTGACTGAACTGAACCCAAGTGCCCGGCCTGCGGCCGGGCACCCCTCGTATTCATGTTCTAACCTAACCTAACCTAAATCTAGTTTTGATTCCTTTAGACTTTAGATTCAAGATTTAATGTGAATATATGCATTAATAAAAACTCATTACTATTTTAATACTAGTTATGCTGCTGTTGATGCACTGATGAAAGCCAGATAGCTAGATCAGTGATTAGTTAGTCGTAGTTGCCGGTGGGCTTAGGTCTAAAGTTATCCAAACTAGTTTTAAAAGGTTTGGATAGGTTAGGTTAGGTTAGAACATGAATAAGACGGGTGCCCGGCCGCAGGCCGGTCACTTAGGTTCAGTTCCGTTTAAAAAAAAAAAAAAACAAAAAACAAAACGTACCAATACAAAGTACTCTTATTCATATTAGAAGATATTGTAAAATAACAATTAATTTAATTTTTTTTTTTTTTTTTCACTTACACATTAGGCCCGTCGCGCCGCGCCACTACTATATGGGGCGAAGGTGCGAAGTCGACGGCGACGACAAAGTACCGAGTCTAAGGAGACTGATGGCGGCGCCACACAGTGGCGTTATGTCTCTATAAAAGTGGTGGTCTTTTATTATGTTATTTATTAATGGTATTATTTTAATATCATATCAATATTGTACCCCGCACAGGGGGGAGGTACGGGTAGGTAGTGACGAAAAATAACGATACGGGACTCTTACGAGGTCTCGCAATCGGAATGAGTACACTTTAAATATTTTAACGAGGTAAAATTTAAGGGCATTGAGGGTCTGGTGCCAGTGGTGGTTGATTAGATCCACACACTATACTTTTTATAATTATGTGGCGTTATGTCTCTATAAAAGTGGTGGTCTTTTATTATGTTATTTATTAATGGTATTTTTTTAATATCATATCAATATTGTACCCCGCACGGGGGGAGGTAGGGGGGTAGGTAGTGACGAAAAATAACGATACGGGACTCTTACGAGGGCTCGTCATCGAATAATCAATACACGAACTGCCCACACACTTGTAAATATAGACGCGCAAGATCGTTACACGAACCGCTTACCATTATAGTAAACTACTATGCAAACACACATAACATATACGCAATAAGGGAACTTTAAATTGGAGATTTTACCCTACCACACCCGTCTGTCTCATTCTGAAAACTATTCAAAATAATTGCTATTTTTCATTCTCATTCAAATATAAATAATAGTAAATAATATATAATTTTTGACTGAACTGAACCCAAGTGCCCGGCCTGCGGCCGGGCACCCCTCGTATTCATGTTCTAACCTAACCTAACCTAAATCTAGTTTTGATTCCTTTAGACTTTAGATTCAAGATTTAATGTGAATATATGCATTAATAAAAACTCATTACTATTTTAATACTAGTTATGCTGCTGTTGATGCACTGATGAAAGCCAGATAGCTAGATCAGTGATTAGTTAGTCGTAGTTGCCGGTGGGCTTAGGTCTAAAGTTATCCAAACTAGTTTTAAAAGGTTTGGATAGGTTAGGTTAGGTTAGAACATGAATAAGACGGGTGCCCGGCCGCAGGCCGGTCACTTAGGTTCAGTTCCGTTTAAAAAAAAAAAAAAACAAAAAACAAAACGTACCAATACAAAGTACTCTTATTCATATTAGAAGATATTGTAAAATAACAATTAATTTAATTTTTTTTTTTTTTTTTCACTTACACATTAGGCCCGTCGCGCCGCGCCACTACTATATGGGGCGAAGGTGCGAAGTCGACGGCGACGACAAAGTACCGAGTCTAAGGAGACTGATGGCGGCGCCACACAGTGGCGTTATGTCTCTATAAAAGTGGTGGTCTTTTATTATGTTATTTATTAATGGTATTATTTTAATATCATATCAATATTGTACCCCGCACAGGGGGGAGGTACGGGTAGGTAGTGACGAAAAATAACGATACGGGACTCTTACGAGGTCTCGCAATCGGAATGAGTACACTTTAAATATTTTAACGAGGTAAAATTTAAGGGCATTGAGGGTCTGGTGCCAGTGGTGGTTGATTAGATCCACACACTATACTTTTTATAATTATGTGGCGTTATGTCTCTATAAAAGTGGTGGTCTTTTATTATGTTATTTATTAATGGTATTTTTTTAATATCATATCAATATTGTACCCCGCACGGGGGGAGGTAGGGGGGTAGGTAGTGACGAAAAATAACGATACGGGACTCTTACGAGGGCTCGTCATCGAATAATCAATACACGAACTGCCCACACACTTGTAAATATAGACGCGCAAGATCGTTACACGAACCGCTTACCATTATAGTAAACTACTATGCAAACACACATAACATATACGCAATAAGGGAACTTTAAATTGGAGATTTTACCCTACCACACCCGTCTGTCTCATTCTGAAAACTATTCAAAATAATTGCTATTTTTCATTCTCATTCAAATATAAATAATAGTAAATAATATATAATTTTTGACTGAACTGAACCCAAGTGCCCGGCCTGCGGCCGGGCACCCCTCGTATTCATGTTCTAACCTAACCTAACCTAAATCTAGTTTTGATTCCTTTAGACTTTAGATTCAAGATTTAATGTGAATATATGCATTAATAAAAACTCATTACTATTTTAATACTAGTTATGCTGCTGTTGATGCACTGATGAAAGCCAGATAGCTAGATCAGTGTTTAGTTAATCGTAGTTGCCGGTGGGCTGAGGTCTAAAGGAATCCAAACTAGTTTTAAAAGGTTTGGATAGGTTAGGTTAGGTTAGAACATGAATAAGACGGGTGCCCGGCCGCAGGCCGGTCACTTAGGTTCAGTTCCGTTTAAAAAAAAAAAAAAACAAAAAACAAATTGTACCAATACAAAGTACTCTTATTCATATTAGAAGATATTGTAAAATAACAATTAATTTCATTTTTTTTTTTTTTTTCACTAACACATTAGGCCCGTCGCGCCGCGCCACTACTATATGGGGCGAAGGTGCAAAGTCGACGGCGACGACAAAGTACCGAGTCTAAGGAGACTGATGGCGGCGCCACACAGTGGCGTTATGTCTCTATAAAAGTGGTGGTCTTTTATTATGTTATTTATTAATGGTATTATTTTAATATCATATCAATATTGTACCCCGCACAGAGGGGAGGTACGGGTAGGTAGTGACGAAAAATAACGATACGGGACTCTTACGAGGTCTCGCAATCGGAATGAGTACACTTTAAATATTTTAACGAGGTAAAATTTAAGGGCATTGAGGGTCTGGTGCCAGTGGTGGTTGATTAGATCCACACACTATACTTTTTATAATTATGTGGCGTTATGTCTCTATAAAAGTGGTGGTCTTTTATTATGTTATTTATTAATGGTATTTTTTTAATATCATATCAATATTGTACCCCGCACGGGGGGAGGTAGGGGGGTAGGTAGTGACGAAAAATAACGATACGGGACTCTTACGAGGTCTCGTAATCGGAATGAGTTTCAGCGACTACCATTGTTTGTCGCGGGTAACGGGGAATCAGGGTTCGATTCCGGTGAGGGAGCCTGAGAAACTGCTACCACATCCAAGGAAGGCAGCAGGCGCGCAAATTACCCACTCCCTGCACGGGGGGGGAGGTACGGGTAGGTAGTGACGAAAAATAACGATACGGGACTCTTACGAGGGCTCGTAATCGGAATGAGTTTCTGCGACTACCATTGTTTGTCGCGGGTAACGGGGAATCAGGGTTCGATTCCGGTGAGGGAGCCTGAGAAACTGCTACCACATCCAAGGAAGGCAGCAGGCGCGCAAATTACCCACTCCCTGCACGGGGGGGGAGGTACGGGTAGGTAGTGACGAAAAATAACGATACGGGACTCTTACGAGGGCTCGTCATCGAATAATCAATACACGAACTGCCCACACACTTGTAAATATAGACGCGCAAGATCGTTACACGAACCGCTTACCATTATAGTAAACTACTATGCAAACACACATAACATATACGCAATAAGGGAACTTTAAATTGGAGATTTTACCCTACCACACCCGTCTGTCTCATTCTGAAAACTATTCAAAATAATTGCTATTTTTCATTCTCATTCAAATATAAATAATAGTAAATAATATATAATTTTTGACTGAACTGAACCCAAGTGCCCGGCCTGCGGCCGGGCACCCCTCGTATTCATGTTCTAACCTAACCTAACCTAAATCTAGTTTTGACACCTTTAGACTTTAGATTCAAGATTTAATGTGAATATATGCATTAATAAAAACTCATTACTATTTTAATACTAGTTATGCTGCTGTTGATGCACTGATGAAAGCCAGATAGCTAGATCAGTGTTTAGTTAATCGTAGTTGCCGGTGGGCTGAGGTCTAAAGGAATCCAAACTAGTTTTAAAAGGTTTGGATAGGTTAGGTTAGGTTAGAACATGAATAAGACGGGTGCCCGGCCGCAGGCCGGTCACTTAGGTTCAGTTCCGTTTAAAAAAAAAAAAAAACAAAAAACAAAACGTACCAATACAAAGTACTCTTATTCATATTAGAAGATATTGTAAAATAACAATTAATTTCATTTTTTTTTTTTTTTTTCACTTACACATTAGGCCCGTCGCGCCGCGCCACTACTATATGGGGCGAAGGTGCGAAGTCGACGGCGACGACAAAGTACCGAGTCTAAGGAGACTGATGGCGGCGCCACACAGTGGCGTTATGTCTCTATAAAAGTGGTGGTCTTTTATTATGTTATTTATTAATGGTATTATTTTAATATCATATCAATATTGTACCCCGCACAGAGGGGAGGTACGGGTAGGTAGTGACGAAAAATAACGATACGGGACTCTTACGAGGTCTCGCAATCGGAATGAGTACACTTTAAATATTTTAACGAGGTAAAATTTAAGGGCATTGAGGGTCTGGTGCCAGTGGTGGTTGATTAGATCCACACACTATACTTTTTATAATTATGTGGCGTTATGTCTCTATAAAAGTGGTGGTCTTTTATTATGTTATTTATTAATGGTATTTTTTTAATATCATATCAATATTGTACCCCGCACGGGGGGAGGTAGGGGGGTAGGTAGTGACGAAAAATAACGATACGGGACTCTTACGAGGTCTCGCAATCGGAATGAGTACACTTTAAATATTTTAACGAGGTAAAATTTAAGGGCATTGAGGGTCTGGTGCCAGTGGTGGTTGATTAGATCCACACACTATACTTTTTATAATTATGTGGCGTTATGTCTCTATAAAAGTGGTGGTCTTTTATTATGTTATTTATTAATGGTATTTTTTTAATATCATATCAATATTGTACCCCGCACGGGGGGAGGTAGGGGGGTAGGTAGTGACGAAAAATAACGATACGGGACTCTTACGAGGTCTCGTAATCGGAATGAGTTTCTGCGACTACCATTGTTTGTCGCGGGTAACGGGGAATCAGGGTTCGATTCCGGTGAGGGAGCCTGAGAAACTGCTACCACATCCAAGGAAGGCAGCAGGCGCGCAAATTACCCACTCCCTGCACGGGGGGGGAGGTACGGGTAGGTAGTGACGAAAAATAACGATACGGGACTCTTACGAGGGCTCGTCATCGAATAATCAATACACGAACTGCCCACACACTTGTAAATATAGACGCGCAAGATCGTTACACGAACCGCTTACCATTATAGTAAACTACTATGCAAACACACATAACATATACGCAATAAGGGAACTTTAAATTGGAGATTTTACCCTACCACACCCGTCTGTCTCATTCTGAAAAGTATTCAAAATAATTGCTATTTTTCATTCTCATTCAAATATAAATAATAGTAAATAATATATAATTTTTGACTGAACTGAACCCAAGTGCCCGGCCTGCGGCCGGGCACCCCTCGTATTCATGTTCTAACCTAACCTAACCTAAATCTAGTTTTGATTCCTTTAGACTTTAGATTCAAGATTTAATGTGAATATATGCATTAATAAAAACTCATTACTATTTTAATACTAGTTATGCTGCTGTTGATGCACTGATGAAAGCCAGATAGCTAGATCAGTGATTAGTTAGTCGTAGTTGCCGGTGGGCTTAGGTCTAAAGTTATCCAAACTAGTTTTAAAAGGTTTGGATAGGTTAGGTTAGGTTAGAACATGAATAAGACGGGTGCCCGGCCGCAGGCCGGTCACTTAGGTTCAGTTCCGTTTAAAAAAAAAAAAAAACAAAAAACAAAACGTACCAATACAAAGTACTCTTATTCATATTAGAAGATATTGTAAAATAACAATTAATTTAATTTTTTTTTTTTTTTTTCACTCACACATTAGGCCCGTCGCGCCGCGCCACTACTATATGGGGCGAAGGTGCGAAGTCGACGGCGACGACAAAGTACCGAGTCTAAGGAGACTGATGGCGGCGCCACACAGTGGCGTTATGTCTCTATAAAAGTGGTGGTCTTTTATTATGTTATTTATTAATGGTATTATTTTAATATCATATCAATATTGTACCCCGCACAGGGGGGAGGTACGGGTAGGTAGTGACGAAAAATAACGATACGGGACTCTTACGAGGTCTCGCAATCGGAATGAGTACACTTTAAATATTTTAACGAGGTAAAATTTAAGGGCATTGAGGGTCTGGTGCCAGTGGTGGTTGATTAGATCCACACACTATACTTTTTATAATTATGTGGCGTTATGTCTCTATAAAAGTGGTGGTCTTTTATTATGTTATTTATTAATGGTATTTTTTTAATATCATATCAATATTGTACCCCGCACGGGGGGAGGTAGGGGGGTAGGTAGTGACGAAAAATAACGATACGGGACTCTTACGAGGTCTCGTAATCGGAATGAGTTTCTGCGACTACCATTGTTTGTCGCGGGTAACGGGGAATCAGGGTTCGATTCCGGTGAGGGAGCCTGAGAAACTGCTACCACATCCAAGGAAGGCAGCAGGCGCGCAAATTACCCACTCCCTGCACGGGGGGGGAGGTACGGGTAGGTAGTGACGAAAAATAACGATACGGGACTCTTACGAGGGCTCGTCATCGAATAATCAATACACGAACTGCCCACACACTTGTAAATATAGACGCGCAAGATCGTTACACGAACCGCTTACCATTATAGTAAACTACTATGCAAACACACATAACATATACGCAATAAGGGAACTTTAAATTGGAGATTTTACCCTACCACACCCGTCTGTCTCATTCTGAAAACTATTCAAAATAATTGCTATTTTTCATTCTCATTCAAATATAAATAATAGTAAATAATATATAATTTTTGACTGAACTGAACCCAAGTGCCCGGCCTGCGGCCGGGCACCCCTCGTATTCATGTTCTAACCTAACCTAACCTAAATCTAGTTTTGATTCCTTTAGACTTTAGATTCAAGATTTAATGTGAATATATGCATTAATAAAAACTCATTACTATTTTAATACTAGTTATGCTGCTGTTGATGCACTGATGAAAGCCAGATAGCTAGATCAGTGATTAGTTAGTCGTAGTTGCCGGTGGGCTTAGGTCTAAAGTTATCCAAACTAGTTTTAAAAGGTTTGGATAGGTTAGGTTAGGTTAGAACATGAATAAGACGGGTGCCCGGCCGCAGGCCGGTCACTTAGGTTCAGTTCCGTTTAAAAAAAAAAAAAAACAAAAAACAAAACGTACCAATACAAAGTACTCTTATTCATATTAGAAGATATTGTAAAATAACAATTAATTTAATTTTTTTTTTTTTTTTTCACTCACACATTAGGCCCGTCGCGCCGCGCCACTACTATATGGGGCGAAGGTGCGAAGTCGACGGCGACGACAAAGTACCGAGTCTAAGGAGACTGATGGCGGCGCCACACAGTGGCGTTATGTCTCTATAAAAGTGGTGGTCTTTTATTATGTTATTTATTAATGGTATTATTTTAATATCATATCAATATTGTACCCCGCACAGGGGGGAGGTACGGGTAGGTAGTGACGAAAAATAACGATACGGGACTCTTACGAGGTCTCGCAATCGGAATGAGTACACTTTAAATATTTTAACGAGGTAAAATTTAAGGGCATTGAGGGTCTGGTGCCAGTGGTGGTTGATTAGATCCACACACTATACTTTTTATAATTATGTGGCGTTATGTCTCTATAAAAGTGGTGGTCTTTTATTATGTTATTTATTAATGGTATTGTTTTAATATCATATCAATATTGTACCCCGCACGGGGGGAGGTAGGGGGGTAGGTAGTGACGAAAAATAACGATACGGGACTCTTACGAGGTCTCGTAATCGGAATGAGTTTCTGCGACTACCATTGTTTGTCGCGGGTAACGGGGAATCAGGGTTCGATTCCGGTGAGGGAGCCTGAGAAACTGCTACCACATCCAAGGAAGGCAGCAGGCGCGCAAATTACCCACTCCCTGCACGGCGGGGGAGGTACGGGTAGGTAGTGACGAAAAATAACGATACGGGACTCTTACGAGGGCTCGTCATCGAATAATCAATACACGAACTGCCCACACACTTGTAAATATAGACGCGCAAGATCGTTACACGAACCGCTTACCATTATAGTAAACTACTATGCAAACACACATAACATATACGCAATAAGGGAACTTTAAATTGGAGATTTTACCCTACCACACCCGTCTGTCTCATTCTGAAAACTATTCAAAATAATTGCTATTTTTCATTCTCATTCAAATATAAATAATAGTAAATAATATATAATTTTTGACTGAACTGAACCCAAGTGCCCGGCCCGCGGCCGGGCACCCCTCGTATTCATGTTCTAACCTAACCTAACCTAAATCTAGTTTTGATTCCTTTAGACTTTAGATTCAAGATTTAATGTGAATATATGCATTAATAAAAACTCATTACTATTTTAATACTAGTTATGCTGCTGTTGATGCACTGATGAAAGCCAGATAGCTAGATCAGTGATTAGTTAGTCGTAGTTGCCGGTGGGCTTAGGTCTAAGTTATCCAAACTAGTTTTAAAAGGTTTGGATAGGTTAGGTTAGGTTAGAACATGAATAAGACGGGTGCCCGGCCGCAGGCCGGTCACTTAGGTTCAGTTCCGTTTAAAAAAAAAAAAAAACAAAAAACAAAACGTACCAATACAAAGTACTCTTATTCATATTAGAAGATATTGTAAAATAACAATTAATTTCATTTTTTTTTTTTTTTTTCACTCACACATTAGGCCCGTCGCGCCGCGCCACTACTATATGGGGCGAAGGTGCGAAGTCGACGGCGACGACAAAGTACCGAGTCTAAGGAGACTGATGGCGGCGCCACACAGTGGCGTTATGTCTCTATAAAAGTGGTGGTCTTTTATTATGTTATTTATTAATGGTATTATTTTAATATCATATCAATATTGTACCCCGCACAGAGGGGAGGTACGGGTAGGTAGTGACGAAAAATAACGATACGGGACTCTTACGAGGTCTCGCAATCGGAATGAGTACACTTTAAATATTTTAACGAGGTAAAATTTAAGGGCATTGAGGGTCTGGTGCCAGTGGTGGTTGATTAGATCCACACACTATACTTTTTATAATTATGTGGCGTTATGTCTCTATAAAAGTGGTGGTCTTTTATTATGTTATTTCAGGCGCGCAAATTACCCACTCCCTGCACGGGGGGGGAGGTACGGGTAGGTAGTGACGAAAAATAACGATACGGGACTCTTACGAGGGCTCGTCATCGAATAATCAATACACGAACTGCCCACACACTTGTAAATATAGACGCGCAAGATCGTTACACGAACCGCTTACCATTATAGTAAACTACTATGCAAACACACATAACATATACGCAATAAGGGAACTTTAAATTGGAGATTTTACCCTACCACACCCGTCTGTCTCATTCTGAAAACTATTCAAAATAATTGCTATTTTTCATTCTCATTCAAATATAAATAATAGTAAATAATATATAATTTTTGACTGAACTGAACCCAAGTGCCCGGCCTGCGGCCGGGCACCCCTCGTATTCATGTTCTAACCTAACCTAACCTAAATCTAGTTTTGATTCCTTTAGACTTTAGATTCAAGATTTAATGTGAATATATGCATTAATAAAAACTCATTACTATTTTAATACTAGTTATGCTGCTGTTGATGCACTGATGAAAGCCAGATAGCTAGATCAGTGATTAGTTAGTCGTAGTTGCCGGTGGGCTTAGGTCTAAAGTTATCCAAACTAGTTTTAAAAGGTTTGGATAGGTTAGGTTAGGTTAGAACATGAATAAGACGGGTGCCCGGCCGCAGGCCGGTCACTTAGGTTCAGTTCCGTTTAAAAAAAAAAAAAAACAAAAAACAAAACGTACCAATACAAAGTACTCTTATTCATATTAGAAGATATTGTAAAATAACAATTAATTTCATTTTTTTTTTTTTTTTCACTAACACATTAGGCCCGTCGCGCCGCGCCACTACTATATGGGGCGAAGGTGCGAAGTCGACGGCGACGACAAAGTACCGAGTCTAAGGAGACTGATGGCGGCGCCACACAGTGGCGTTATGTCTCTATAAAAGTGGTGGTCTTTTATTATGTTATTTATTAATGGTATTATTTTAATATCATATCAATATTGTACCCCGCACAGAGGGGAGGTACGGGAAGGTAGTGACGAACAATAACGATACGGGACTCTTACGAGGTCTCGCAATCGGAATGAGTACACTTTAAATATTTTAACGAGGTAAAATTTAAGGGCATTGAGGGTCTGGTGCCAGTGGTGGTTGATTAGATCCACACACTATACTTTTTATAATTATGTGGCGTTATGTCTCTATAAAAGTGGTGGTCTTTTATTATGTTATTTATTAATGGTATTTTTTTAATATCATATCAATATTGTACCCCGCACGGGGGGAGGTAGGGGGGTAGGTAGTGACGAAAAATAACGATACGGGACTCTTACGAGGTCTCGTAATCGGAATGAGTTTCTGCGACTACCATTGTTTGTCGCGGGTAACGGGGAATCAGGGTTCGATTCCGGTGAGGGAGCCTGAGAAACTGCTACCACATCCAAGGAAGGCAGCAGGCGCGCAAATTACCCACTCCCTGCACGGGGGGGGAGGTACGGGTAGGTAGTGACGAAAAATAACGATACGGGACTCTTACGAGGGCTCGTCATCGAATAATCAATACACGAACTGCCCACACACTTGTAAATATAGACGCGCAAGATCGTTACACGAACCGCTTACCATTATAGTAAACTACTATGCAAACACACATAACATATACGCAATAAGGGAACTTTAAATTGGAGATTTTACCCTACCACACCCGTCTGTCTCATTCTGAAAACTATTCAAAATAATTGCTATTTTTCATTCTCATTCAAATATAAATAATAGTAAATAATATATAATTTTTGACTGAACTGAACCCAAGTGCCCGGCCTGCGGCCGGGCACCCCTCGTATTCATGTTCTAACCTAACCTAACCTAAATCTAGTTTTGATTCCTTTAGACTTTAGATTCAAGATTTAATGTGAATATATGCATTAATAAAAACTCATTACTATTTTAATACTAGTTATGCTGCTGTTGATGCACTGATGAAAGCCAGATAGCTAGATCAGTGATTAGTTAGTCGTAGTTGCCGGTGGGCTTAGGTCTAAAGTTATCCAAACTAGTTTTAAAAGGTTTGGATAGGTTAGGTTAGGTTAGAACATGAATAAGACGGGTGCCCGGCCGCAGGCCGGTCACTTAGGTTTAGTTCCGTTTAAAAAAAAAAAAAAACAAAAAACAAAACGTACCAATACAAAGTACTCTTATTCATATTAGAAGATATTGTAAAATAACAATTAATTTCATTTTTTTTTTTTTTTTACTAACACATTAGGCCCGTCGCGCCGCGCCACTACTATATGGGGCGAAGGTGCGAAGTCGACGGCGACGACAAAGTACCGAGTCTAAGGAGACTGATGGCGGCGCCACACAGTGGCGTTATGTCTCTATAAAAGTGGTGGTCTTTTATTATGTTATTTATTAATGGTATTATTTTAATATCATATCAATATTGTACCCCGCACAGGGGGGAGGTACGGGTAGGTAGTGACGAAAAATAACGATACGGGACTCTTACGAGGTCTCGCAATCGGAATGAGTACACTTTAAATATTTTAACGAGGTAAAATTTAAGGGCATTGAGGGTCTGGTGCCAGTGGTGGTTGATTAGATCCACACACTATACTTTTTATAATTATGTGGCGTTATGTCTCTATAAAAGTGGTGGTCTTTTATTATGTTATTTATTAATGGTATTTTTTTAATATCATATCAATATTGTACCCCGCACGGGGGGAGGTAGGGGGGTAGGTAGTGACGAAAAATAACGATACGGGACTCTTACGAGGTCTCGTAATCGGAATGAGTTTCTGCGACTACCATTGTTTGTCGCGGGTAACGGGGAATCAGGGTTCGATTCCGGTGAGGGAGCCTGAGAAACTGCTACCACATCCAAGGAAGGCAGCAGGCGCGCAAATTACCCACTCCCTGCACGGGGGGGGAGGTACGGGTAGGTAGTGACGAAAAATAACGATACGGGACTCTTACGAGGGCTCGTCATCGAATAATCAATACACGAACTGCCCACACACTTGTAAATATAGACGCGCAAGATCGTTACACGAACCGCTTACCATTATAGTAAACTACTATGCAAACACACATAACATATACGCAATAAAGGAACTTTAAATTGGAGATTTTACCCTACCACACCCGTCTGTCTCATTCTGAAAACTATTCAAAATAATTGCTATTTTTCATTCTCATTCAAATATAAATAATAGTAAATAATATATAATTTTTGACTGAACTGAACCCAAGTGCCCGGCCTGCGGCCGGGCACCCCTCGTATTCATGTTCTAACCTAACCTAACCTAAATCTAGTTTTGATTCCTTTAGACTTTAGATTCAAGATTTAATGTGAATATATGCATTAATAAAAACTCATTACTATTTTAATACTAGTTATGCTGCTGTTGATGCACTGATGAAAGCCAGATAGCTAGATCAGTGATTAGTTAGTCGTAGTTGCCGGTGGGCTTAGGTCTAAAGTTATCCAAACTAGTTTTAAAAGGTTTGGATAGGTTAGGTTAGGTTAGAACATGAATAAGACGGGTGCCCGGCCGCAGGCCGGTCACTTAGGTTCAGTTCCGTTTAAAAAAAAAAAAAAACAAAAAACAAAACGTACCAATACAAAGTACTCTTATTCATATTAGAAGATATTGTAAAATAACAATTAATTTCATTTTTTTTTTTTTTTTTCACTCACACATTAGGCCCGTCGCGCCGCGCCACTACTATATGGGGCGAAGGTGCGAAGTCGACGGCGACGACAAAGTACCGAGTCTAAGGAGACTGATGGCGGCGCCACACAGTGGCGTTATGTCTCTATAAAAGTGGTGGTCTTTTATTATGTTATTTATTAATGGTATTATTTTAATATCATATCAATATTGTACCCCGCACAGAGGGGAGGTACGGGTAGGTAGTGACGAAAAATAACGATACGGGACTCTTACGAGGTCTCGCAATCGGAATGAGTACACTTTAAATATTTTAACGAGGTAAAATTTAAGGGCATTGAGGGTCTGGTGCCAGTGGTGGTTGATTAGATCCACACACTATACTTTTTATAATTATGTGGCGTTATGTCTCTATAAAAGTGGTGGTCTTTTATTATGTTATTTATTAATGGTATTTTTTTAATATCATATCAATATTGTACCCCGCACGGGGGGAGGTAGGGGGGTAGGTAGTGACGAAAAATAACGATACGGGACTCTTACGAGGTCTCGTAATCGGAATGAGTTTCTGCGACTACCATTGTTTGTCGCGGGTAACGGGGAATCAGGGTTCGATTCCGGTGAGGGAGCCTGAGAAACTGCTACCACATCCAAGGAAGGCAGCAGGCGCGCAAATTACCCACTCCCTGCACGGGGGGGGAGGTACGGGTAGGTAGTGACGAAAAATAACGATACGGGACTCTTACGAGGTCTCGTCATCGAATAATCAATACACGAACTGCCCACACACTTGTAAATATAGACGCGCAAGATCGTTACACGAACCGCTTACCATTATAGTAAACTACTATGCAAACACACATAACATATACGCAATAAGGGAACTTTAAATTGGAGATTTTACCCTACCACACCCGTCTGTCTCATTCTGAAAACTATTCAAAATAATTGCTATTTTTCATTCTCATTCAAATATAAATAATAGTAAATAATATATAATTTTTGACTGAACTGAACCCAAGTGCCCGGCCTGCGGCCGGGCACCCCTCGTATTCATGTTCTAACCTAACCTAACCTAAATCTAGTTTTGATTCCTTTAGACTTTAGATTCAAGATTTAATGTGAATATATGCATTAATAAAAACTCATTACTATTTTAATACTAGTTATGCTGCTGTTGATGCACTGATGAAAGCCAGATAGCTAGATCAGTGTTTAGTTAGTCGTAGTTGCCGGTGGGCTTAGGTCTAAAGTTATCCAAACTAGTTTTAAAAGGTTTGGATAGGTTAGGTTAGGTTAGAACATGAATAAGACGGGTGCCCGGCCGCAGGCCGGTCACTTAGGTTCAGTTCCGTTTAAAAAAAAAAAAAAACAAAAAACAAAACGTACCAATACAAAGTACTCTTATTCATATTAGAAGATATTGTAAAATAACAATTAATTTAATTTTTTTTTTTTTTTTTTCACTTACACATTAGGCCCGTCGCGCCGCGCCACTACTATATGGGGCGAAGGTGCGAAGTCGACGGCGACGACAAAGTACCGAGTCTAAGGAGACTGATGGCGGCGCCACACAGTGGCGTTATGTCTCTATAAAAGTGGTGGTCTTTTATTATGTTATTTATTAATGGTATTATTTTAATATCATATCAATATTGTACCCCGCACAGAGGGGAGGTACGGGTAGGTAGTGACGAAAAATAACGATACGGGACTCTTACGAGGTCTCGCAATCGGAATGAGTACACTTTAAATATTTTAACGAGGTAAAATTTAAGGGCATTGAGGGTCTGGTGCCAGTGGTGGTTGATTAGATCCACACACTATACTTTTTATAATTATGTGGCGTTATGTCTCTATAAAAGTGGTGGTCTTTTATTATGTTATTTATTAATGGTATTGTTTTAATATCATATCAATATTGTACCCCGCACGGGGGGAGGTAGGGGGGTAGGTAGTGACGAAAAATAACGATACGGGACTCTTACGAGGTCTCGCAATCGGAATGAGTACACTTTAAATATTTTAACGAGGTAAAATTTAAGGGCATTGAGGGTCTGGTGCCAGTGGTGGTTGATTAGATCCACACACTATACTTTTTATAATTATGTGGCGTTATGTCTCTATAAAAGTGGTGGTCTTTTATTATGTTATTTATTAATGGTATTTTTTTAATATCATATCAATATTGTACCCCGCACGGGGGGAGGTAGGGGGGTAGGTAGTGACGAAAAATAACGATACGGGACTCTTACGAGGTCTCGTAATCGGAATGAGTTTCTGCGACTACCATTGTTTGTCGCGGGTAACGGGGAATCAGGGTTCGATTCCGGTGAGGGAGCCTGAGAAACTGCTACCACATCCAAGGAAGGCAGCAGGCGCGCAAATTACCCACTCCCTGCACGGGGGGGGAGGTACGGGTAGGTAGTGACGAAAAATAACGATACGGGACTCTTACGAGGTCTCGTCATCGAATAATCAATACACGAACTGCCCACACACTTGTAAATATAGACGCGCAAGATCGTTACACGAACCGCTTACCATTATAGTAAACTACTATGCAAACACACATAACATATACGCAATAAGGGAACTTTAAATTGGAGATTTTACCCTACCACACCCGTCTGTCTCATTCTGAAAACTATTCAAAATAATTGCTATTTTTCATTCTCATTCAAATATAAATAATAGTAAATAATATATAATTTTTGACTGAACTGAACCCAAGTGCCCGGCCTGCGGCCGGGCACCCCTCGTATTCATGTTCTAACCTAACCTAACCTAAATCTAGTTTTGATTCCTTTAGACTTTAGATTCAAGATTTAATGTGAATATATGCATTAATAAAAACTCATTACTATTTTAATACTAGTTATGCTGCTGTTGATGCACTGATGAAAGCCAGATAGCTAGATCAGTGATTAGTTAGTCGTAGTTGCCGGTGGGCTTAGGTCTAAAGTTATCCAAACTAGTTTTAAAAGGTTTGGATAGGTTAGGTTAGGTTAGAACATGAATAAGACGGGTGCCCGGCCGCAGGCCGGTCACTTAGGTTCAGTTCCGTTTAAAAAAAAAAAAAAACAAAAAACAAAACGTACCAATACAAAGTACTCTTATTCATATTAGAAGATATTGTAAAATAACAATTAATTTAATTTTTTTTTTTTTTTTTTCACTCACACATTAGGCCCGTCGCGCCGCGCCACTACTATATGGGGCGAAGGTGCGAAGTCGACGGCGACGACAAAGTACCGAGTCTAAGGAGACTGATGGCGGCGCCACACAGTGGCGTTATGTCTCTATAAAAGTGGTGGTCTTTTATTATGTTATTTATTAATGGTATTATTTTAATATCATATCAATATTGTACCCCGCACAGAGGGGAGGTACGGGTAGGTAGTGACGAAAAATAACGATACGGGACTCTTACGAGGTCTCGCAATCGGAATGAGTACACTTTAAATATTTTAACGAGGTAAAATTTAAGGGCATTGAGGGTCTGGTGCACGTGGTGGTTGATTAGATCCACACACTATACTTTTTATAATTATGTGGCGTTATGTCTCTATAAAAGTGGTGGTCTTTTATTATGTTATTTATTAATGGTATTTTTTTAATATCATATCAATATTGTACCCCGCACGGGGGGAGGAAGGGGGGTAGGTAGTGACGAAAAATAACGATACGGGACTCTTACGAGGTCTCGTAATCGGAATGAGTTTCAGCGACTACCATTGTTTGTCGCGGGTAACGGGGAATCAGGGTTCGATTCCGGTGAGGGAGCCTGAGAAACTGCTACCACATCCAAGGAAGGCAGCAGGCGCGCAAATTACCCACTCCCTGCACGGGGGGGGAGGTACGGGTAGGTAGTGACGAAAAATAACGATACGGGACTCTTACGAGGGCTCGTCATCGAATAATCAATACACGAACTGCCCACACACTTGTAAATATAGACGCGCAAGATCGTTACACGAACCGCTTACCATTATAGTAAACTACTATGCAAACACACATAACATATACGCAATAAGGGAACTTTAAATTGGAGATTTTACCCTACCACACCCGTCTGTCTCATTCTGAAAACTATTCAAAATAATTGCTATTTTTCATTCTCATTCAAATATAAATAATAGTAAATAATATATAATTTTTGACTGAACTGAACCCAAGTGCCCGGCCTGCGGCCGGGCACCCCTCGTATTCATGTTCTAACCTAACCTAACCTAAATCTAGTTTTGATTCCTTTAGACTTTAGATTCAAGATTTAATGTGAATATATGCATTAATAAAAACTCATTACTATTTTAATACTAGTTATGCTGCTGTTGATGCACTGATGAAAGCCAGATAGCTAGATCAGTGATTAGTTAGTCGTAGTTGCCGGTGGGCTTAGGTCTAAAGTTATCCAAACTAGTTTTAAAAGGTTTGGATAGGTTAGGTTAGGTTAGAACATGAATAAGACGGGTGCCCGGCCGCAGGCCGGTCACTTAGGTTCAGTTCCGTTTAAAAAAAAAAAAAAACAAAAAACAAAACGTACCAATACAAAGTACTCTTATTCATATTAGAAGATATTGTAAAATAACAATTAATTTAATTTTTTTTTTTTTTTTTTCACTTACACATTAGGCCCGTCGCGCCGCGCCACTACTATATGGGGCGAAGGTGCGAAGTCGACGGCGACGACAAAGTACCGAGTCTAAGGAGACTGATGGCGGCGCCACACAGTGGCGTTATGTCTCTATAAAAGTGGTGGTCTTTTATTATGTTATTTATTAATGGTATTATTTTAATATCATATCAATATTGTACCCCGCACAGGGGGGAGGTACGGGTAGGTAGTGACGAAAAATAACGATACGGGACTCTTACGAGGTCTCGCAATCGGAATGAGTACACTTTAAATATTTTAACGAGGTAAAATTTAAGGGCATTGAGGGTCTGGTGCCAGTGGTGGTTGATTAGATCCACACACTATACTTTTTATAATTATGTGGCGTTATGTCTCTATAAAAGTGGTGGTCTTTTATTATGTTATTTATTAATGGTATTTTTTTAATATCATATCAATATTGTACCCCGCACGGGGGGAGGTAGGGGGGTAGGTAGTGACGAAAAATAACGATACGGGACTCTTACGAGGTCTCGTAATCGGAATGAGTTTCTGCGACTACCATTGTTTGTCGCGGGTAACGGGGAATCAGGGTTCGATTCCGGTGAGGGAGCCTGAGAAACTGCTACCACATCCAAGGAAGGCAGCAGGCGCGCAAATTACCCACTCCCTGCACGGGGGGGGAGGTACGGGTAGGTAGTGACGAAAAATAACGACACGGGACTCTTACGAGGGCTCGTCATCGAATAATCAATACACGAACTGCCCACACACTTGTAAATATAGACGCGCAAGATCGTTACACGAACCGCTTACCATTATAGTAAACTACTATGCAAACACACATAACATATACGCAATAAGGGAACTTTAAATTGGAGATTTTACCCTACCACACCCGTCTGTCTCATTCTGAAAACTATTCAAAATAATTGCTATTTTTCATTCTCATTCAAATATAAATAATAGTAAATAATATATAATTTTTGACTGAACTGAACCCAAGTGCCCGGCCTGCGGCCGGGCACCCCTCGTATTCATGTTCTAACCTAACCTAACCTAAATCTAGTTTTGATTCCTTTAAACTTTAGATTCAAGATTTAATGTGAATATATGCATTAATAAAAACTCATTACTATTTTAATACTAGTTATGCTGCTGTTGATGCACTGATGAAAGCCAGATAGCTAGATCAGTGATTAGTTAGTCGTAGTTGCCGGTGGGCTTAGGTCTAAAGTTATCCAAACTAGTTTTAAAAGGTTTGGATAGGTTAGGTTAGGTTAGAACATGAATAAGACGGGTGCCCGGCCGCAGGCCGGTCACTTAGGTTCAGTTCCGTTTAAAAAAAAAAAAAAACAAAAAACAAAACGTACCAATACAAAGTACTCTTATTCATATTAGAAGATATTGTAAAATAACAATTAATTTAATTTTTTTTTTTTTTTTTTCACTTACACATTAGGCCCGTCGCGCCGCGCCACTACTATATGGGGCGAAGGTGCGAAGTCGACGGCGACGACAAAGTACCGAGTCTAAGGAGACTGATGGCGGCGCCACACAGTGGCGTTATGTCTCTATAAAAGTGGTGGTCTTTTATTATGTTATTTATTAATGGTATTATTTTAATATCATATCAATATTGTACCCCGCACAGAGGGGAGGTACGGGTAGGTAGTGACGAAAAATAACGATACGGGACTCTTACGAGGTCTCGCAATCGGAATGAGTACACTTTAAATATTTTAACGAGGTAAAATTTAAGGGCATTGAGGGTCTGGTGCCAGTGGTGGTTGATTAGATCCACACACTATACTTTTTATAATTATGTGGCGTTATGTCTCTATAAAAGTGGTGGTCTTTTATTATGTTATTTATTAATGGTATTTTTTTAATATCATATCAATATTGTACCCCGCACGGGGGGAGGTAGGGGGGTAGGTAGTGACGAAAAATAACGATACGGGACTCTTACGAGGTCTCGTAATCGGAATGAGTTTCTGCGACTACCATTGTTTGTCGCGGGTAACGGGGAATCAGGGTTCGATTCCGGTGAGGGAGCCTGAGAAACTGCTACCACATCCAAGGAAGGCAGCAGGCGCGCAAATTACCCACTCCCTGCACGGGGGGGGGAGGTACGGGTAGGTAGTGACGAAAAATAACGATACGGGACTCTTACGAGGTCTCGTCATCGAATAATCAATACACGAACTGCCCACACACTTGTAAATATAGACGCGCAAGATCGTTACACGAACCGCTTACCATTATAGTAAACTACTATGCAAACACACATAACATATACGCAATAAGGGAACTTTAAATTGGAGATTTTACCCTACCACACCCGTCTGTCTCATTCTGAAAACTATTCAAAATAATTGCTATTTTTCATTCTCATTCAAATATAAATAATAGTAAATAATATATAATTTTTGACTGAACTGAACCCAAGTGCCCGGCCTGCGGCCGGTCACCCCTCGTATTCATGTTCTAACCTAACCTAACCTAAATCTAGTTTTGATTCCTTTAGACTTTAGATTCAAGATTTAATGTGAATATATGCATTAATAAAAACTCATTACTATTTTAATACTAGTTATGCTGCTGTTGATGCACTGATGAAAGCCAGATAGCTAGATCAGTGATTAGTTAGTCGTAGTTGCCGGTGGGCTTAGGTCTAAAGTTATCCAAACTAGTTTTAAAAGGTTTGGATAGGTTAGGTTAGGTTAGAACATGAATAAGACGGGTGCCCGGCCGCAGGCCGGTCACTTAGGTTCAGTTCCGTTTAAAAAAAAAAAAAAACAAAAAACAAAACGTACCAATACAAAGTACTCTTATTCATATTAGAAGATATTGTAAAATAACAATTAATTTAATTTTTTTTTTTTTTTTTTCACTCACACATTAGGCCCGTCGCGCCGCGCCACTACTATATGGGGCGAAGGTGCGAAGTCGACGGCGACGACAAAGTACCGAGTCTAAGGAGACTGATGGCGGCGCCACACAGTGGCGTTATGTCTCTATAAAAGTGGTGGTCTTTTATTATGTTATTTATTAATGGTATTATTTTAATATCATATCAATATTGTACCCCGCACAGAGGGGAGGTACGGGTAGGTAGTGACGAAAAATAACGATACGGGACTCTTACGAGGTCTCGCAATCGGAATGAGTACACTTTAAATATTTTAACGAGGTAAAATTTAAGGGCATTGAGGGTCTGGTGCCAGTGGTGGTTGATTAGATCCACACACTATACTTTTTATAATTATGTGGCGTTATGTCTCTATAAAAGTGGTGGTCTTTTATTATGTTATTTATTAATGGTATTTTTTTAATATCATATCAATATTGTACCCCGCACGGGGGGAGGTAGGGGGGTAGGTAGTGACGAAAAATAACGATACGGGACTCTTACGAGGTCTCGTAATCGGAATGAGTTTCTGCGACTACCATTGTTTGTCGCGGGTAACGGGGAATCAGGGTTCGATTCCGGTGAGGGAGCCTGAGAAACTGCTACCACATCCAAGGAAGGCAGCAGGCGCGCAAATTACCCACTCCCTGCACGGGGGGGGAGGTACGGGTAGGTAGTGACGAAAAATAACGATACGGGACTCTTACGAGGGCTCGTCATCGAATAATCAATACACGAACTGCCCACACACTTGTAAATATAGACGCGCAAGATCGTTACACGAACCGCTTACCATTATAGTAAACTACTATGCAAACACACATAACATATACGCAATAAGGGAACTTTAAATTGGAGATTTTACCCTACCACACCCGTCTGTCTCATTCTGAAAACTATTCAAAATAATTGCTATTTTTCATTCTCATTCAAATATAAATAATAGTAAATAATATATAATTTTTGACTGAACTGAACCCAAATGCCCGGCCTGCGGCCGGGCACCCCTCGTATTCATGTTCTAACCTAACCTAACCTAAATCTAGTTTTGATTCCTTTAGACTTTAGATTCAAGATTTAATGTGAATATATGCATTAATAAAAACTCATTACTATTTTAATACTAGTTATGCTGCTGTTGATGCACTGATGAAAGCCAGATAGCTAGATCAGTGATTAGTTAGTCGTAGTTGCCGGTGGGCTTAGGTCTAAAGTTATCCAAACTAGTTTTAAAAGGTTTGGATAGGTTAGGTTAGGTTAGAACATGAATAAGACGGGTGCCCGGCCGCAGGCCGGTCACTTAGGTTCAGTTCCGTTTAAAAAAAAAAAAAAACAAAAAACAAAACGTACCAATACAAAGTACTCTTATTCATATTAGAAGATATTGTAAAATAACAATTAATTTAATTTTTTTTTTTTTTTTTCACTCACACATTAGGCCCGTCGCGCCGCGCCACTACTATATAAGGGCGAAGGTGCGAAGTCGACGGCGACGACAAAGTACCGAGTCTAAGGAGACTGATGGCGGCGCCACACAGTGGCGTTATGTCTCTATAAAAGTGGTGG
Source organism: Pararge aegeria (assembly GCF_905163445.1). Lineage (NCBI taxonomy): Eukaryota > Metazoa > Arthropoda > Insecta > Lepidoptera > Nymphalidae > Pararge > Pararge aegeria. The sequence continues at coordinate 18,965,577 of NC_053191.1, forward strand.
TCTTTTATTATGTTATTTATTAATGGTATTATTTTAATATCATATCAATATTGTACCCCGCACAGGGGGGAGGTACGGGTAGGTAGTGACGAAAAATAACGATACGGGACTCTTACGAGGTCTCGCAATCGGAATGAGTACACTTTAAATATTTTAACGAGGTAAAATTTAAGGGCATTGAGGGTCTGGTGCCAGTGGTGGTTGATTAGATCCACACACTATACTTTTTATAATTATGTGGCGTTATGTCTCTATAAAAGTGGTGGTCTTTTATTATGTTATTTATTAATGGTATTTTTTTAATATCATATCAATATTGTACCCCGCACGGGGGGAGGTAGGGGGGTAGGTAGTGACGAAAAATAACGATACGGGACTCTTACGAGGTCTCGTAATCGGAATGAGTTTCTGCGACTACCATTGTTTGTCGCGGGTAACGGGGAATCAGGGTTCGATTCCGGTGAGGGAGCCTGAAAAAATTGCTACCACATCCAAGGAAGGCAGCAGGCGCGCAAATTACCCACTCCCTGCACGGGGGGGGAGGTACGGGTAGGTAGTGACGAAAAATAACGATACGGGACTCTTACGAGGTCTCGTCATCGAATAATCAATACACGAACTGCCCACACACTTGTAAATATAGACGCGCAAGATCGTTACACGAACCGCTTACCATTATAGTAAACTACTATGCAAACACACATAACATATACGCAATAAGGGAACTTTAAATTGGAGATTTTACCCTACCACACCCGTCTGTCTTATTCTGAAAACTATTCAAAATAATTGCTATTTTTCATTCTCATTCAAATATAAATAATAGTAAATAATATATAATTTTTGACTGAACTGAACCCAAGTGCCCGGCCTGCGGCCGGTCACCCCTCGTATTCATGTTCTAACCTAACCTAACCTAAATCTAGTTTTGATTCCTTTAGACTTTAGATTCAAGATTTAATGTGAATATATGCATTAATAAAAACTCATTACTATTTTAATACTAGTTATGCTGCTGTTGATGCACTGATGAAAGCCAGATAGCTAGATCAGTGATTAGTTAGTCGTAGTTGCCGGTGGGCTTAGGTCTAAAGTTATCCAAACTAGTTTTAAAAGGTTTGGATAGGTTAGGTTAGGTTAGAACATGAATAAGACGGGTGCCCGGCCGCAGGCCGGTCACTTAGGTTCAGTTCCGTTTAAAAAAAAAAAAAAACAAAAAACAAAACGTACCAATACAAAGTACTCTTATTCATATTAGAAGATATTGTAAAATAACAATTAATTTAATTTTTTTTTTTTTTTTTTCACTTACACATTAGGCCCGTCGCGCCGCGCCACTACTATATGGGGCGAAGGTGCGAAGTCGACGGCGACGACAAAGTACCGAGTCTAAGGAGACTGATGGCGGCGCCACACAGTGGCGTTATGTCTCTATAAAAGTGGTGGTCTTTTATTATGTTATTTATTAATGGTATTATTTTAATATCATATCAATATTGTACCCCGCACAGAGGGGAGGTACGGGTAGGTAGTGACGAAAAATAACGATACGGGACTCTTACGAGGTCTCGCAATCGGAATGAGTACACTTTAAATATTTTAACGAGGTAAAATTTAAGGGCATTGAGGGTCTGGTGCCAGTGGTGGTTGATTAGATCCACACACTATACTTTTTATAATTATGTGGCGTTATGTCTCTATAAAAGTGGTGGTCTTTTATTATGTTATTTATTAATGGTATTTTTTTAATATCATATCAATATTGTACCCCGCACGGGGGGAGGTAGGGGGGTAGGTAGTGACGAAAAATAACGATACGGGACTCTTACGAGGTCTCGTAATCGGAATGAGTTTCTGCGACTACCATTGTTTGTCGCGGGTAACGGGGAATCAGGGTTCGATTCCGGTGAGGGAGCCTGAGAAACTGCTACCACATCCAAGGAAGGCAGCAGGCGCGCAAATTACCCACTCCCTGCACGGGGGGGGGAGGTACGGGTAGGTAGTGACGAAAAATAACGATACGGGACTCTTACGAGGTCTCGTCATCGAATAATCAATACACGAACTGCCCACACACTTGTAAATATAGACGCGCAAGATCGTTACACGAACCGCTTACCATTATAGTAAACTACTATGCAAACACACATAACATATACGCAATAAGGGAACTTTAAATTGGAGATTTTACCCTACCACACCCGTCTGTCTCATTCTGAAAACTATTCAAAATAATTGCTATTTTTCATTCTCATTCAAATATAAATAATAGTAAATAATATATAATTTTTGACTGAACTGAACCCAAGTGCCCGGCCTGCGGCCGGGCACCCCTCGTATTCATGTTCTAACCTAACCTAACCTAAATCTAGTTTTGATTCCTTTAGACTTTAGATTCAAGATTTAATGTGAATATATGCATTAATAAAAACTCATTACTATTTTAATACTAGTTATGCTGCTGTTGATGCACTGATGAAAGCCAGATAGCTAGATCAGTGATTAGTTAGTCGTAGTTGCCGGTGGGCTTAGGTCTAAAGTTATCCAAACTAGTTTTAAAAGGTTTGGATAGGTTAGGTTAGGTTAGAACATGAATAAGACGGGTGCCCGGCCGCAGGCCGGTCACTTAGGTTCAGTTCCGTTTAAAAAAAAAAAAAAACAAAAAACAAATTGTACCAATACAAAGTACTCTTATTCATATTAGAAGATATTGTAAAATAACAATTAATTTAATTTTTTTTTTTTTTTTTTCACTCACACATTAGGCCCGTCGCGCCGCGCCACTACTATATGGGGCGAAGGTGCGAAGTCGACGGCGACGACAAAGTACCGAGTCTAAGGAGACTGATGGCGGCGCCACACAGTGGCGTTATGTCTCTATAAAAGTGGTGGTCTTTTATTATGTTATTTATTAATGGTATTATTTTAATATCATATCAATATTGTACCCCGCACAGAGGGGAGGTACGGGTAGGTAGTGACGAAAAATAACGATACGGGACTCTTACGAGGTCTCGCAATCGGAATGAGTACACTTTAAATATTTTAACGAGGTAAAATTTAAGGGCATTGAGGGTCTGGTGCCAGTGGTGGTTGATTAGATCCACACACTATACTTTTTATAATTATGTGGCGTTATGTCTCTATAAAAGTGGTGGTCTTTTATTATGTTATTTATTAATGGTATTTTTTTAATATCATATCAATATTGTACCCCGCACGGGGGGAGGTAGGGGGGTAGGTAGTGACGAAAAATAACGATACGGGACTCTTACGAGGTCTCGTAATCGGAATGAGTTTATGCGACTACCATTGTTTGTCGCGGGTAACGGGGAATCAGGGTTCGATTCCGGTGAGGGAGCCTGAGAAACTGCTACCACATCCAAGGAAGGCAGCAGGCGCGCAAATTACCCACTCCCTGCACGGGGGGGGAGGTACGGGTAGGTAGTGACGAAAAATAACGATACGGGACTCTTACGAGGTCTCGTCATCGAATAATCAATACACGAACTGCCCACACACTTGTAAATATAGACGCGCAAGATCGTTACACGAACCGCTTACCATTATAGTAAACTACTATGCAAACACACATAACATATACGCAATAAGGGAACTTTAAATTGGAGATTTTACCCTACCACACCCGTCTGTCTCATTCTGAAAACTATTCAAAATAATTGCTATTTTTCATTCTCATTCAAATATAAATAATAGTAAATAATATATAATTTTTGACTGAACTGAACCCAAGTGCCCGGCCTGCGGCCGGGCACCCCTCGTATTCATGTTCTAACCTAACCTAACCTAAATCTAGTTTTGATTCCTTTAGACTTTAGATTCAAGATTTAATGTGAATATATGCATTAATAAAAACTCATTACTATTTTAATACTAGTTATGCTGCTGTTGATGCACTGATGAAAGCCAGATAGCTAGATCAGTTATTAGTTAGTCGTAGTTGCCGGTGGGCTTAGGTCTAAAGTTATCCAAACTAGTTTTAAAAGGTTTGGATAGGTTAGGTTAGGTTAGAACATGAATAAGACGGGTGCCCGGCCGCAGGCCGGTCACTTAGGTTCAGTTCCGTTTAAAAAAAAAAAAAAACAAAAAACAAAACGTACCAATACAAAGTACTCTTATTCTTATTAGAAGATATTGTAAAATAACAATTAATTTCATTTTTTTTTTTTTTTTCACTAACACATTAGGCCCGTCGCGCCGCGCCACTACTATATGGGGCGAAGGTGCGAAGTCGACGGCGACGACAAAGTACCGAGTCTAAGGAGACTGATGGCGGCGCCACACAGTGGCGTTATGTCTCTATAAAAGTGGTGGTCTTTTATTATGTTATTTATTAATGGTATTATTTTAATATCATATCAATATTGTACCCCGCACAGGGGGGAGGTACGGGTAGGTAGTGACGAAAAATAACGATACGGGACTCTTACGAGGTCTCGCAATCGGAATGAGTACACTTTAAATATTTTAACGAGGTAAAATTTAAGGGCATTGAGGGTCTGGTGCCAGTGGTGGTTGATTAGATCCACACACTATACTTTTTATAATTATGTGGCGTTATGTCTCTATAAAAGTGGTGGTCTTTTATTATGTTATTTATTAATGGTATTTTTTTAATATCATATCAATATTGTACCCCGCACGGGGGGAGGTAGGGGGGTAGGTAGTGACGAAAAATAACGATACGGGACTCTTACGAGGTCTCGTAATCGGAATGAGTTTCTGCGACTACCATTGTTTGTCGCGGGTAACGGGGAATCAGGGTTCGATTCCGGTGAGGGAGCCTGAGAAACTGCTACCACATCCAAGGAAGGCAGCAGGCGCGCAAATTACCCACTCCCTGCACGGGGGGGGAGGTACGGGTAGGTAGTGACGAAAAATAACGATACGGGACTCTTACGAGGGCTCGTCATCGAATAATCAATACACGAACTGCCCACACACTTGTAAATATAGACGCGCAAGATCGTTACACGAACCGCTTACCATTATAGTAAACTACTATGCAAACACACATAACATATACGCAATAAGGGAACTTTAAATTGGAGATTTTACCCTACCACACCCGTCTGTCTCATTCTGAAAACTATTCAAAATAATTGCTATTTTTCATTCTCATTCAAATATAAATAATAGTAAATAATATATAATTTTTGACTGAACTGAACCCAAGTGCCCGGCCTGCGGCCGGGCACCCCTCGTATTCATGTTCTAACCTAACCTAACCTAAATCTAGTTTTGATTCCTTTAGACTTTAGATTCAAGATTTAATGTGAATATATGCATTAATAAAAACTCATTACTATTTTAATACTAGTTATGCTGCTGTTGATGCACTGATGAAAGCCAGATAGCTAGATCAGTGATTAGTTAGTCGTAGTTGCCGGTGGGCTTAGGTCTAAAGTTATCCAAACTAGTTTTAAAAGGTTTGGATAGGTTAGGTTAGGTTAGAACATGAATAAGACGGGTGCCCGGCCGCAGGCCGGTCACTTAGGTTCAGTTCCGTTTAAAAAAAAAAAAAAAACAAAAAACAAAACGTACCAATACAAAGTACTCTTATTCATATTAGAAGATATTGTAAAATAACAATTAATTTAATTTTTTTTTTTTTTTTTCACTCACACATTAGGCCCGTCGCGCCGCGCCACTACTATATAAGGGCGAAGGTGCGAAGTCGACGGCGACGACAAAGTACCGAGTCTAAGGAGACTGATGGCGGCGCCACACAGTGGCGTTATGTCTCTATAAAAGTGGTGGTCTTTTATTATGTTATTTATTAATGGTATTATTTTAATATCATATCAATATTGTACCCCGCACAGGGGGGAGGTACGGGTAGGTAGTGACGAAAAATAACGATACGGGACTCTTACGAGGTCTCGCAATCGGAATGAGTACACTTTAAATATTTTAACGAGGTAAAATTTAAGGGCATTGAGGGTCTGGTGCCACTGGTGGTTGATTAGATCCACACACTATACTTTTTATAATTATGTGGCGTTATGTCTCTATAAAAGTGGTGGTCTTTTATTATGTTATTTATTAATGGTATTTTTTTAATATCATATCAATATTGTACCCCGCACGGGGGGAGGTAGGGGGGTAGGTAGTGACGAAAAATAACGATACGGGACTCTTACGAGGTCTCGTAATCGGAATGAGTTTCTGCGACTACCATTGTTTGTCGCGGGTAACGGGGAATCAGGGTTCGATTCCGGTGAGGGAGCCTGAGAAACTGCTACCACATCCAAGGAAGGCAGCAGGCGCGCAAATTACCCACTCCCTGCACGGGGGGGGGAGGTACGGGTAGGTAGTGACGAAAAATAACGATACGGGACTCTTACGAGGTCTCGTCATCGAATAATCAATACACGAACTGCCCACACACTTGTAAATATAGACGCGCAAGATCGTTACACGAACCGCTTACCATTATAGTAAACTACTATGCAAACACACATAACATATACGCAATAAGGGAACTTTAAATTGGAGATTTTACCCTACCACACCCGTCTGTCTCATTCTGAAAACTATTCAAAATAATTGCTATTTTTCATTCTCATTCAAATATAAATAATAGTAAATAATATATAATTTTTGACTGAACTGAACCCAAGTGCCCGGCCTGCGGCCGGGCACCCCTCGTATTCATGTTCTAACCTAACCTAACCTAAATCTAGTTTTGATTCCTTTAGACTTTAGATTCAAGATTTAATGTGAATATATGCATTAATAAAAACTCATTACTATTTTAATACTAGTTATGCTGCTGTTGATGCACTGATGAAAGCCAGATAGCTAGATCAGTGATTAGTTAGTCGTAGTTGCCGGTGGGCTTAGGTCTAAAGTTATCCAAACTAGTTTTAAAAGGTTTGGATAGGTTAGGTTAGGTTAGAACATGAATAAGACGGGTGCCCGGCCGCAGGCCGGTCACTTAGGTTCAGTTCCGTTTAAAAAAAAAAAAAAAACAAAAAACAAATTGTACCAATACAAAGTACTCTTATTCATATTAGAAGATATTGTAAAATAACAATTAATTTAATTTTTTTTTTTTTTTTTTCACTCACATATTAGGCCCGTCGCGCCGCGCCACTACTATATGGGGCGAAGGTGCGAAGTCGACGGCGACGACAAAGTACCGAGTCTAAGGAGACTGATGGCGGCGCCACACAGTGGCGTTATGTCTCTATAAAAGTGGTGGTCTTTTATTATGTTATTTATTAATGGTATTATTTTAATATCATATCAATATTGTACCCCGCACAGAGGGGAGGTACGGGTAGGTAGTGACGAAAAATAACGATACGGGACTCTTACGAGGTCTCGCAATCGGAATGAGTACACTTTAAATATTTTAACGAGGTAAAATTTAAGGGCATTGAGGGTCTGGTGCCAGTGGTGGTTGATTAGATCCACACACTATACTTTTTATAATTATGTGGCGTTATGTCTCTATAAAAGTGGTGGTCTTTTATTATGTTATTTATTAATGGTATTTTTTTAATATCATATCAATATTGTACCCCGCACGGGGGGAGGTAGGGGGGTAGGTAGTGACGAAAAATAACGATACGGGACTCTTACGAGGTCTCGTAATCGGAATGAGTTTATGCGACTACCATTGTTTGTCGCGGGTAACGGGGAATCAGGGTTCGATTCCGGTGAGGGAGCCTGAGAAACTGCTACCACATCCAAGGAAGGCAGCAGGCGCGCAAATTACCCACTCCCTGCACGGGGGGGGAGGTACGGGTAGGTAGTGACGAAAAATAACGATACGGGACTCTTACGAGGTCTCGTCATCGAATAATCAATACACGAACTGCCCACACACTTGTAAATATAGACGCGCAAGATCGTTACACGAACCGCTTACCATTATAGTAAACTACTATGCAAACACACATAACATATACGCAATAAGGGAACTTTAAATTGGAGATTTTACCCTACCACACCCGTCTGTCTCATTCTGAAAACTATTCAAAATAATTGCTATTTTTCATTCTCATTCAAATATCAATAATAGTAAACAATATATAATTTTTGACTGAACTGAACCCAAGTGCCCGGCCTGCGGCCGGGCACACCTCGTATTCATGTTCTAACCTAACCTAACCTAAATCTAGTTTTGATTCCTTTAGACTTTAGATTCAAGATTTAATGTGAATATATGCATTAATAAAAACTCATTACTATTTTAATACTAGTTATGCTGCTGTTGATGCACTGATGAAAGCCAGATAGCTAGATCAGTGATTAGTTAGTCGTAGTTGCCGGTGGGCTTAGGTCTAAAGTTATCCAAACTAGTTTTAAAAGGTTTGGATAGGTTAGGTTAGGTTAGAACATGAATAAGACGGGTGCCCGGCCGCAGGCCGGTCACTTAGGTTCAGTTCCGTTTAAAAAAAAAAAAAAACAAAAAACAAAACGTACCAATACAAAGTACTCTTATTCATATTAGAAGATATTGTAAAATAACAATTAATTTAATTTTTTTTTTTTTTTTTCACTCACACATTAGGCCCGTCGCGCCGCGCCACTACTATATAAGGGCGAAGGTGCGAAGTCGACGGCGACGACAAAGTACCGAGTCTAAGGAGACTGATGGCGGCGCCACACAGTGGCGTTATGTCTCTATAAAAGTGGTGGTCTTTTATTATGTTATTTATTAATGGTATTATTTTAATATCATATCAATATTGTACCCCGCACAGGGGGGAGGTACGGGTAGGTAGTGACGAAAAATAACGATACGGGACTCTTACGAGGTCTCGCAATCGGAATGAGTACACTTTAAATATTTTAACGAGGTAAAATTTAAGGGCATTGAGGGTCTGGTGCCAGTGGTGGTTGATTAGATCCACACACTATACTTTTTATAATTATGTGGCGTTATGTCTCTATAAAAGTGGTGGTCTTTTATTATGTTATTTATTAATGGTATTTTTTTAATATCATATCAATATTGTACCCCGCACGGGGGGAGGTAGGGGGGTAGGTAGTGACGAAAAATAACGATACGGGACTCTTACGAGGTCTCGTAATCGGAATGAGTTTCTGCGACTACCATTGTTTGTCGCGGGTAACGGGGAATCAGGGTTCGATTCCGGTGAGGGAGCCTGAGAAACTGCTACCACATCCAAGGAAGGCAGCAGGCGCGCAAATTACCCACTCCCTGCACGGGGGGGGGAGGTACGGGTAGGTAGTGACGAAAAATAACGATACGGGACTCTTACGAGGGCTCGTCATCGAATAATCAATACACGAACTGCCCACACACTTGTAAATATAGACGCGCAAGATCGTTACACGAACCGCTTACCATTATAGTAAACTACTATGCAAACACACATAACATATACGCAATAAGGGAACTTTAAATTGGAGATTTTACCCTACCACACCCGTCTGTCTCATTCTGAAAACTATTCAAAATAATTGCTATTTTTCATTCTCATTCAAATATAAATAATAGTAAATAATATATAATTTTTGACTGAACTGAACCCAAGTGCCCGGCCTGCGGCCGGGCACCCCTCGTATTCATGTTCTAACCTAACCTAACCTAAATCTAGTTTTGATTCCTTTAGACTTTAGATTCAAGATTTAATGTGAATATATGCATTAATAAAAACTCATTACTATTTTAATACTAGTTATGCTGCTGTTGATGCACTGATGAAAGCCAGATAGCTAGATCAGTGATTAGTTAGTCGTAGTTGCCGGTGGGCTTAGGTCTAAAGTTATCCAAACTAGTTTTAAAAGGTTTGGATAGGTTAGGTTAGGTTAGAACATGAATAAGACGGGTGCCCGGCCGCAGGCCGGTCACTTAGGTTCAGTTCCGTTTAAAAAAAAAAAAACAAAAAACAAAACGTACCAATACAAAGTACTCTTATTCATATTAGAAGATATTGTAAAATAACAATTAATTTAATTTTTTTTTTTTTTTTTTCACTCACACATTAGGCCCGTCGCGCCGCGCCACTACTATATGGGGCGAAGGTGCGAAGTCGACGGCGACGACAAAGTACCGAGTCTAAGGAGACTGATGGCGGCGCCACACAGTGGCGTTATGTCTCTATAAAAGTGGTGGTCTTTTATTATGTTATTTATTAATGGTATTATTTTAATATCATATCAATATTGTACCCCGCACAGGGGGGAGGTACGGGTAGGTAGTGACGAAAAATAACGATACGGGACTCTTACGAGGTCTCGCAATCGGAATGCGTACACTTTAAATATTTTAACGAGGTAAAATTTAAGGGCATTGAGGGTCTGGTGCCAGTGGTGGTTGATTAGATCCACACACTATACTTTTTATAATTATGTGGCGTTATGTCTCTATAAAAAGTGGTGGTCTTTTATTATGTTATTTATTAATGGTATTTTTTTAATATCATATCAATATTGTACCCCGCACGGGGGGAGGTAGGGGGGTAGGTAGTGACGAAAAATAACGATACGGGACTCTTACGAGGTCTCGTAATCGGAATGAGTTTCTGCGACTACCATTGTTTGTCGCGGGTAACGGGGAATCAGGGTTCGATTCCGGTGAGGGAGCCTGAGAAACTGCTACCACATCCAAGGAAGGCAGCAGGCGCGCAAATTACCCACTCCCTGCACGGGGGGGAGGTACGGGTAGGTAGTGACGAAAAATAACGATACGGGACTCTTACGAGGGCTCGTCATCGAATAATCAATACACGAACTGCCCACACACTTGTAAATATAGACGCACAAGATTGTTACACGAACCGCTTACCATTATAGTAAACTACTATGCAAACACACATAACATATACGCAATAAGGGAACTTTAAATTGGAGATTTTACCCTACCACACCCGTCTGTCTCATTCTGAAAACTATTCAAAATAATTGCTATTTTTCATTCTCATTCAAATATAAATAATAGTAAATAATATATAATTTTTGACTGAACTGAACCCAAGTGCCCGGCCTGCGGCCGGGCACCCCTCGTATTCATGTTCTAACCTAACCTAACCTAAATCTAGTTTTGATTCCTTTAGACTTTAGATTCAAGATTTAATGTGAATATATGCATTAATAAAAACTCATTACTATTTTAATACTAGTTATGCTGCTGTTGATGCACTGATGAAAGCCAGATAGCTAGATCAGTGATTAGTTAGTCGTAGTTGCCGGTGGGCTTAGGTCTAAAGTTATCCAAACTAGTTTTAAAAGGTTTGGATAGGTTAGGTTAGGTTAGAACATGAATAAGACGGGTGCCCGGCCGCAGGCCGGTCACTTAGGTTCAGTTCCGTTTAAAAAAAAAAAAAAACCAAAAACAAAACGTACCAATACAAAGTACTCTTATTCATATTAGAAGATATTGTAAAATAACAATTAATTTAATTTTTTTTTTTTTTTTTTCACTCACACATTAGGCCCGTCGCGCCGCGCCACTACTATATGGGGCGAAGGTGCGAAGTCGACGGCGACGACAAAGTACCGAGTCTAAGGAGACTGATGGCGGCGCCACACAGTGGCGTTATGTCTCTATAAAAGTGGTGGTCTTTTATTATGTTATTTATTAATGGTATTATTTTAATATCATATCAATATTGTACCCCGCACAGGGGGGAGGTACGGGTAGGTAGTGACGAAAAATAACGATACGGGACTCTTACGAGGTCTCGCAATCGGAATGAGTACACTTTAAATATTTTAACGAGGTAAAATTTAAGGGCATTGAGGGTCTGGTGCCAGTGGTGGTTGATTAGATCCACACACTATACTTTTTATAATTATGTGGCGTTATGTCTCTATAAAAGTGGTGGTCTTTTATTATGTTATTTATTAATGGTATTTTTTTAATATCATATCAATATTGTACCCCGCACGGGGGGAGGTAGGGGGGTAGGTAGTGACGAAAAATAACGATACGGGACTCTTACGAGGTCTCGTAATCGGAATGAGTTTCTGCGACTACCATTGTTTGTCGCGGGTAACGGGGAATCAGGGTTCGATTCCGGTGAGGGAGCCTGAGAAACTGCTACCACATCCAAGGAAGGCAGCAGGCGCGCAAATTACCCACTCCCTGCACGGGGGGGGAGGTACGGGTAGGTAGTGACGAAAAATAACGATACGGGACTCTTACGAGGGCTCGTCATCGAATAATCAATACACGAACTGCCCACACACTTGTAAATATAGACGCGCAAGATCGTTACACGAACCGCTTACCATTATAGTAAACTACTATGCAAACACACATAACATATACGCAATAAGGGAACTTTAAATTGGAGATTTTACCCTACCACACCCGTCTGTCTCATTCTGAAAACTATTCAAAATAATTGCTATTTTTCATTCTCATTCAAATATCAATAATAGTAAACAATATATAATTTTTGACTGAACTGAACCCAAGTGCCCGGCCTGCGGCCGGGCACCCCTCGTATTCATGTTCTAACCTAACCTAACCTAAATCTAGTTTTGATTCCTTTAGACTTTAGATTCAAGATTTAATGTGAATATATGCATTAATAAAAACTCATTACTATTTTAATACTAGTTATGCTGCTGTTGATGCACTGATGAAAGCCAGATAGCTAGATCAGTGATTAGTTAGTCGTAGTTGCCGGTGGGCTTAGGTCTAAAGTTATCCAAACTAGTTTTAAAAGGTTTGGATAGGTTAGGTTAGGTTAGAACATGAATAAGACGGGTGCCCGGCCGCAGGCCGGTCACTTAGGTTCAGTTCCGTTTAAAAAAAAAAAAAAACAAAAAACAAAACGTACCAATACAAAGTACTCTTATTCATATTAGAAGATATTGTAAAATAACAATTAATTTAATTTTTTTTTTTTTTTTTCACTCACACATTAGGCCCGTCGCGCCGCGCCACTACTATATAAGGGCGAAGGTGCGAAGTCGACGGCGACGACAAAGTACCGAGTCTAAGGAGACTGATGGCGGCGCCACACAGTGGCGTTATGTCTCTATAAAAGTGGTGGTCTTTTATTATGTTATTTATTAATGGTATTATTTTAATATCATATCAATATTGTACCCCGCACAGGGGGGAGGTACGGGTAGGTAGTGACGAAAAATAACGATACGGGACTCTTACGAGGTCTCGCAATCGGAATGAGTACACTTTAAATATTTTAACGAGGTAAAATTTAAGGGCATTGAGGGTCTGGTGCCAGTGGTGGTTGATTAGATCCACACACTATACTTTTTATAATTATGTGGCGTTATGTCTCTATAAAAGTGGTGGTCTTTTATTATGTTATTTATTAATGGTATTTTTTTAATATCATATCAATATTGTACCCCGCACGGGGGGAGGTAGGGGGGTAGGTAGTGACGAAAAATAACGATACGGGACTCTTACGAGGTCTCGTAATCGGAATGAGTTTCTGCGACTACCATTGTTTGTCGCGGGTAACGGGGAATCAGGGTTCGATTCCGGTGAGGGAGCCTGAGAAACTGCTACCACATCCAAGGAAGGCAGCAGGCGCGCAAATTACCCACTCCCTGCACGGGGGGGGGAGGTACGGGTAGGTAGTGACGAAAAATAACGATACGGGACTCTTACGAGGGCTCGTCATCGAATAATCAATACACGAACTGCCCACACACTTGTAAATATAGACGCGCAAGATCGTTACACGAACCGCTTACCATTATAGTAAACTACTATGCAAACACACATAACATATACGCAATAAGGGAACTTTAAATTGGAGATTTTACCCTACCACACCCGTCTGTCTCATTCTGAAAACTATTCAAAATAATTGCTATTTTTCATTCTCATTCAAATATAAATAATAGTAAATAATATATAATTTTTGACTGAACTGAACCCAAGTGCCCGGCCTGCGGCCGGGCACCCCTCGTATTCATGTTCTAACCTAACCTAACCTAAATCTAGTTTTGATTCCTTTAGACTTTAGATTCAAGATTTAATGTGAATATATGCATTAATAAAAACTCATTACTATTTTAATACTAGTTATGCTGCTGTTGATGCACTGATGAAAGCCAGATAGCTAGATCAGTGATTAGTTAGTCGTAGTTGCCGGTGGGCTTAGGTCTAAAGTTATCCAAACTAGTTTTAAAAGGTTTGGATAGGTTAGGTTAGGTTAGAACATGAATAAGACGGGTGCCCGGCCGCAGGCCGGTCACTTAGGTTCAGTTCCGTTTAAAAAAAAAAAAAAACAAAAAACAAATTGTACCAATACAAAGTACTCTTATTCATATTAGAAGATATTGTAAAATAACAATTAATTTAATTTTTTTTTTTTTTTTTTCACTCACACATTAGGCCCGTCGCGCCGCGCCACTACTATATGGGGCGAAGGTGCGAAGTCGACGGCGACGACAAAGTACCGAGTCTAAGGAGACTGATGGCGGCGCCACACAGTGGCGTTATGTCTCTATAAAAGTGGTGGTCTTTTATTATGTTATTTATTAATGGTATTATTTTAATATCATATCAATATTGTACCCCGCACAGGGGGGAGGTACGGGTAGGTAGTGACGAAAAATAACGATACGGGACTCTTACGAGGTCTCGCAATCGGAATGAGTACACTTTAAATATTTTAACGAGGTAAAATTTAAGGGCATTGAGGGTCTGGTGCCAGTGGTGGTTGATTAGATCCACACACTATACTTTTTATAATTATGTGGCGTTATGTCTCTATAAAAGTGGTGGTCTTTTATTATGTTATTTATTAATGGTATTTTTTTAATATCATATCAATATTGTACCCCGCACGGGGGGAGGTAGGGGGGTAGGTAGTGACGAAAAATAACGATACGGGACTCTTACGAGGTCTCGTAATCGGAATGAGTTTCTGCGACTACCATTGTTTGTCGCGGGTAACGGGGAATCAGGGTTCGATTCCGGTGAGGGAGCCTGAGAAACTGCTACCACATCCAAGGAAGGCAGCAGGCGCGCAAATTACCCACTCCCTGCACGGGGGGGGGAGGTACGGGTAGGTAGTGACGAAAAATAACGATACGGGACTCTTACGAGGTCTCGTCATCGAATAATCAATACACGAACTGCCCACACACTTGTAAATATAGACGCGCAAGGTCGTTACACGAACCGCTTCCCATTATAGTAAAGTACTATGCAAACACATAATTTACATATACGCAATAAGGGAACTTTAAATTGGAGATTTTACCCTACCACACCCGTCTGTCTCATTCTGAAAACTATTCAAAATAATTGCTATTTTTCATTCTCATTCAAATATAAATAATAGTAAATAATATATAATTTTTGACTGAACTGAACCCAAGTGCCCGGCCTGCGGCCGGGCACCCCTCGTATTCATGTTCTAACCTAACCTAACCTAAATCTAGTTTTGATTCCTTTAGACTTTAGATTCAAGATTTAATGTGAATATATGCATTAATAAAAACTCATTACTATTTTAATACTAGTTATGCTGCTGTTGATGCACTGATGAAAGCCAGATAGCTAGATCAGTGATTAGTTAGTCGTAGTTGCCGGTGGGCTTAGGTCTAAAGTTATCCAAACTAGTTTTAAAAGGTTTGGATAGGTTAGGTTAGGTTAGAACATGAATAAGACGGGTGCCCGGCCGCAGGCCGGTCACTTAGGTTCAGTTCCGTTTAAAAAAAAAAAAAAACAAAAAACAAAACGTACCAATACAAAGTACTCTTATTCATATTAGAAGATATTGTAAAATAACAATTAATTTAATTTTTTTTTTTTTTTTTCACTCACACATTAGGCCCGTCGCGCCGCGCCACTACTATATAAGGGCGAAGGTGCGAAGTCGACGGCGACGACAAAGTACCGAGTCTAAGGAGACTGATGGCGGCGCCACACAGTGGCGTTATGTCTCTATAAAAGTGGTGGTATTTTATTATGTTATTTATTAATGGTATTATTTTAATATCATATCAATATTGTACCCCGCACAGGGGGGAGGTACGGGTAGGTAGTGACGAAAAATAACGATACGGGACTCTTACGAGGTCTCGCAATCGGAATGAGTACACTTTAAATATTTTAACGAGGTAAAATTTAAGGGCATTGAGGGTCTGGTGCCAGTGGTGGTTGATTAGATCCACACACTATACTTTTTATAATTATGTGGCGTTATGTCTCTATAAAAGTGGTGGTCTTTTATTATGTTATTTATTAATGGTATTTTTTTAATATCATATCAATATTGTACCCCGCACGGGGGGAGGTAGGGGGGTAGGTAGTGACGAAAAATAACGATACGGGACTCTTACGAGGTCTCGTAATCGGAATGAGTTTCTGCGACTACCATTGTTTGTCGCGGGTAACGGGGAATCAGGGTTCGATTCCGGTGAGGGAGCCTGAGAAACTGCTACCACATCCAAGGAAGGCAGCAGGCGCGCAAATTACCCACTCCCTGCACGGGGGGGGGAGGTACGGGTAGGTAGTGACGAAAAATAACGATACGGGACTCTTACGAGGGCTCGTCATCGAATAATCAATACACGAACTGCCCACACACTTGTAAATATAGACGCGCAAGATCGTTACACGAACCGCTTACCATTATAGTAAACTACTATGCAAACACACATAACATATACGCAATAAGGGAACTTTAAATTGGAGATTTTACCCTACCACACCCGTCTGTCTCATTCTGAAAACTATTCAAAATAATTGCTATTTTTCATTCTCATTCAAATATAAATAATAGTAAATAATATATAATTTTTGACTGAACTGAACCCAAGTGCCCGGCCTGCGGCCGGGCACCCCTCGTATTCATGTTCTAACCTAACCTAACCTAAATCTAGTTTTGATTCCTTTAGACTTTAGATTCAAGATTTAATGTGAATATATGCATTAATAAAAACTCATTACTATTTTAATACTAGTTATGCTGCTGTTGATGCACTGATGAAAGCCAGATAGCTAGATCAGTGATTAGTTAGTCGTAGTTGCCGGTGGGCTTAGGTCTAAAGTTATCCAAACTAGTTTTAAAAGGTTTGGATAGGTTAGGTTAGGTTAGAACATGAATAAGACGGGTGCCCGGCCGCAGGCCGGTCACTTAGGTTCAGTTCCGTTTAAAAAAAAAAAAAAACAAAAAACAAAACGTACCAATACAAAGTACTCTTATTCATATTAGAAGATATTGTAAAATAACAATTAATTTAATTTTTTTTTTTTTTTTCACTCACACATTAGGCCCGTCGCGCCGCGCCACTACTATATAAGGGCGAAGGTGCGAAGTCGACGGCGACGACAAAGTACCGAGTCTAAGGAGACTGATGGCGGCGCCACACAGTGGCGTTATGTCTCTATAAAAGTGGTGGTCTTTTATTATGTTATTTATTAATGGTATTATTTTAATATCATATCAATATTGTACCCCGCACAGGGGGGAGGTACGGGTAGGTAGTGACGAAAAATAACGATACGGGACTCTTACGAGGTCTCGCAATCGGAATGAGTACACTTTAAATATTTTAACGAGGTAAAATTTAAGGGCATTGAGGGTCTGGTGCCAGTGGTGGTTGATTAGATCCACACACTATACTTTTTATAATTATGTGGCGTTATGTCTCTATAAAAGTGGTGGTCTTTTATTATGTTATTTATTAATGGTATTTTTTTAATATCATATCAATATTGTACCCCGCACGGGGGGAGGTAGGGGGGTAGGTAGTGACGAAAAATAACGATACGGGACTCTTACGAGGTCTCGTAATCGGAATGAGTTTCTGCGACTACCATTGTTTGTCGCGGGTAACGGGGAATCAGGGTTCGATTCCGGTGAGGGAGCCTGAGAAACTGCTACCACATCCAAGGAAGGCAGCAGGCGCGCAAATTACCCACTCCCTGCACGGGGGGGGGAGGTACGGGTAGGTAGTGACGAAAAATAACGATACGGGACTCTTACGAGGGCTCGTCATCGAATAATCAATACACGAACTGCCCACACACTTGTAAATATAGACGCGCAAGATCGTTACACGAACCGCTTACCATTATAGTAAACTACTATGCAAACACACATAACATATACGCAATAAGGGAACTTTAAATTGGAGATTTTACCCTACCACACCCGTCTGTCTCATTCTGAAAACTATTCAAAATAATTGCTATTTTTCATTCTCATTCAAATATAAATAATAGTAAATAATATATAATTTTTGACTGAACTGAACCCAAGTGCCCGGCCTGCGGCCGGGCACCCCTCGTATTCATGTTCTAACCTAACCTAACCTAAATCTAGTTTTGATTCCTTTAGACTTTAGATTCAAGATTTAATGTGAATATATGCATTAATAAAAACTCATTACTATTTTAATACTAGTTATGCTGCTGTTGATGCACTGATGAAAGCCAGATAGCTAGATCAGTGATTAGTTAGTCGTAGTTGCCGGTGGGCTTAGGTCTAAAGTTATCCAAACTAGTTTTAAAAGGTTTGGATAGGTTAGGTTAGGTTAGAACATGAATAAGACGGGTGCCCGGCCGCAGGCCGGTCACTTAGGTTCAGTTCCGTTTAAAAAAAAAAAAAAAAACAAAAAACAAATTGTACCAATACAAAGTACTCTTATTCATATTAGAAGATATTGTAAAATAACAATTAATTTAATTTTTTTTTTTTTTTTTTCACTCACACATTAGGCCCGTCGCGCCGCGCCACTACTATATGGGGCGAAGGTGCGAAGTCGACGGCGACGACAAAGTACCGAGTCTAAGGAGACTGATGGCGGCGCCACACAGTGGCGTTATGTCTCTATAAAAGTGGTGGTCTTTTATTATGTTATTTATTAATGGTATTATTTTAATATCATATCAATATTGTACCCCGCACAGGGGGGAGGTACGGGTAGGTAGTGACGAAAAATAACGATACGGGACTCTTACGAGGTCTCGCAATCGGAATGAGTACACTTTAAATATTTTAACGAGGTAAAATTTAAGGGCATTGAGGGTCTGGTGCCAGTGGTGGTTGATTAGATCCACACACTATACTTTTTATAATTATGTGGCGTTATGTCTCTATAAAAGTGGTGGTCTTTTATTATGTTATTTATTAATGGTATTTTTTTAATATCATATCAATATTGTACCCCGCACGGGGGGAGGTAGGGGGGTAGGTAGTGACGAAAAATAACGATACGGGACTCTTACGAGGTCTCGTAATCGGAATGAGTTTCTGCGACTACCATTGTTTGTCGCGGGTAACGGGGAATCAGGGTTCGATTCCGGTGAGGGAGCCTGAGAAACTGCTACCACATCCAAGGAAGGCAGCAGGCGCGCAAATTACCCACTCCCTGCACGGGGGGGGAGGTACGGGTAGGTAGTGACGAAAAATAACGATACGGGACTCTTACGAGGGCTCGTCATCGAATAATCAATACACGAACTGCCCACACACTTGTAAATATAGACGCGCAAGATCGTTACACGAACCGCTTACCATTATAGTAAACTACTATGCAAACACACATAACATATACGCAATAAGGGAACTTTAAATTGGAGATTTTACCCTACCACACCCGTCTGTCTCATTCTGAAAACTATTCAAAATAATTGCTATTTTTCATTCTCATTCAAATATAAATAATAGTAAATAATATATAATTTTTGACTGAACTGAACCCAAGTGCCCGGCCTGTGGCCGGGCACCCCTCGTATTCATGTTCTAACCTAACCTAACCTAAATCTAGTTTTGATTCCTTTAGACTTTAGATTCAAGATTTAATGTGAATATATGCATTAATAAAAACTCATTACTATTTTAATACTAGTTATGCTGCTGTTGATGCACTGATGAAAGCCAGATAGCTAGATCAGTGATTAGTTAGTCGTAGTTGCCGGTGGGCTTAGGTCTAAAGTTATCCAAACTAGTTTTAAAAGGTTTGGATAGGTTAGGTTAGGTTAGAACATGAATAAGACGGGTGCCCGGCCGCAGGCCGGTCACTTAGGTTCAGTTCCGTTTAAAAAAAAAAAAAAACAAAAAACAAAACGTACCAATACAAAGTACTCTTATTCATATTAGAAGATATTGTAAAATAACAATTAATTTCATTTTTTTTTTTTTTTTTTCACTCACACATTAGGCCCGTCGCGCCGCGCCACTACTATATGGGGCGAAGGTGCGAAGTCGACGGCGACGACAAAGTACCGAGTCTAAGGAGACTGATGGCGGCGCCACACAGTGGCGTTATGTCTCTATAAAAGTGGTGGTCTTTTATTATGTTATTTATTAATGGTATTATTTTAATATCATATCAATATTGTACCCCGCACAGGGGGGAGGTACGGGTAGGTAGTGACGAAAAATAACGATACGGGACTCTTACGAGGTCTCGCAATCGGAATGAGTACACTTTAAATATTTTAACGAGGTAAAATTTAAGGGCATTGAGGGTCTGGTGCCAGTGGTGGTTGATTAGATCCACACACTATATTTTTTATAATTATGTGGCGTTATGTCTCTATAAAAGTGGTGGTCTTTTATTATGTTATTTATTAATGGTATTTTTTTAATATCATATCAATATTGTACCCCGCACGGGGGGAGGTAGGGGGGTAGGTAGTGACGAAAAATAACGATACGGGACTCTTACGAGGTCTCGTAATCGGAATGAGTTTCTGCGACTACCATTGTTTTTCGCGGGTAACGGGGAATCAGGGTTCGATTCCGGTGAGGGAGCCTGAGAAACTGCTACCACATCCAAGGAAGGCAGCAGGCGCGCAAATTACCCACTCCCTGCACGGGGGGGGAGGTACGGGTAGGTAGTGACGAAAAATAACGATACGGGACTCTTACGAGGTCTCGTCATCGAATAATCAATACACGAACTGCCCACACACTTGTAAATATAGACGCGCAAGATCGTTACACGAACCGCTTACCATTATAGTAAACTACTATGCAAACACACATAACATATACGCAATAAGGGAACTTTAAATTGGAGATTTTACCCTACCACACCCGTCTGTCTCATTCTGAAAACTATTCAAAATAATTGCTATTTTTCATTCTCATTCAAATATAAATAATAGTAAATAATATATAATTTTTGACTGAACTGAACCCAAGTGCCCGGCCTGCGGCCGGGCACCCCTCGTATTCATGTTCTAACCTAACCTAACCTAAATCTAGTTTTGATTCCTTTAGACTTTAGATTCAAGATTTAATGTGAATATATGCATTAATAAAAACTCATTACTATTTTAATACTAGTTATGCTGCTGTTGATGCACTGATGAAAGCCAGATAGCTAGATCAGTGATTAGTTAGTCGTAGTTGCCGGTGGGCTTAGGTCTAAAGTTATCCAAACTAGTTTTAAAAGGTTTGGATAGGTTAGGTTAGGTTAGAACATGAATAAGACGGGTGCCCGGCCGCAGGCCGGTCACTTAGGTTCAGTTCCGTTTAAAAAAAAAAAAAAACAAAAAACAAATTGTACCAATACAAAGTACTCTTATTCATATTAGAAGATATTGTAAAATAACAATTAATTTAATTTTTTTTTTTTTTTTTCACTCACACATTAGGCCCGTCGCGCCGCGCCACTACTATATGGGGCGAAGGTGCGAAGTCGACGGCGACGACAAAGTACCGAGTCTAAGGAGACTGATGGCGGCGCCACACAGTGGCGTTATGTCTCTATAAAAGTGGTGGTCTTTTATTATGTTATTTATTAATGGTATTATTTTAATATCATATCAATATTGTACCCCGCACAGGGGGGAGGTACGGGTAGGTAGTGACGAAAAATAACGATACGGGACTCTTACGAGGTCTCGCAATCGGAATGAGTACACTTTAAATATTTTAACGAGGTAAAATTTAAGGGCATTGAGGGTCTGGTGCCAGTGGTGGTTGATTAGATCCACACACTATACTTTTTATAATTATGTGGCGTTATGTCTCTATAAAGTGGTGGTCTTTTATTATGTTATTTATTAATGGTATTTTTTTAATATCATATCAATATTGTACCCCGCACGGGGGGAGGTAGGGGGGTAGGTAGTGACGAAAAATAACGATACGGGACTCTTACGAGGTCTCGTAATCGGAATGAGTTTCTGCGACTACCATTGTTTGTCGCGGGTAACGGGGAATCAGGGTTCGATTCCGGTGAGGGAGCCTGAGAAACTGCTACCACATCCAAGGAAGGCAGCAGGCGCGCAAATTACCCACTCCCTGCACGGGGGGGGAGGTACGGGTAGGTAGTGACGAAAAATAACGATACGGGACTCTTACGAGGGCTCGTCATCGAATAATCAATACACGAACTGCCCACACACTTGTAAATATAGACGCGCAAGATCGTTACACGAACCGCTTACCATTATAGTAAACTACTATGCAAACACACATAACATATACGCAATAAGGGAACTTTAAATTGGAGATTTTACCCTACCACACCCGTCTGTCTCATTCTGAAAACTATTCAAAATAATTGCTATTTTTCATTCTCATTCAAATATAAATAATAGTAAATAATATATAATTTTTGACTGAACTGAACCCAAGTGCCCGGCCTGTGGCCGGGCACCC
Organism: Pararge aegeria; assembly: GCF_905163445.1. Classification (NCBI taxonomy): domain Eukaryota; kingdom Metazoa; phylum Arthropoda; class Insecta; order Lepidoptera; family Nymphalidae; genus Pararge; species Pararge aegeria. The sequence continues at coordinate 18,988,145 of NC_053191.1, forward strand.
CTCGTATTCATGTTCTAACCTAACCTAACCTAAATCTAGTTTTGATTCCTTTAGACTTTAGATTCAAGATTTAATGTGAATATATGCATTAATAAAAACTCATTACTATTTTAATACTAGTTATGCTGCTGTTGATGCACTGATGAAAGCCAGATAGCTAGATCAGTGATTAGTTAGTCGTAGTTGCCGGTGGGCTTAGGTCTAAAGTTATCCAAACTAGTTTTAAAAGGTTTGGATAGGTTAGGTTAGGTTAGAACATGAATAAGACGGGTGCCCGGCCGCAGGCCGGTCACTTAGGTTCAGTTCCGTTTAAAAAAAAAAAAAAACAAAAAACAAATTGTACCAATACAAAGTACTCTTATTCATATTAGAAGATATTGTAAAATAACAATTAATTTCATTTTTTTTTTTTTTTTTTCACTCACACATTAGGCCCGTCGCGCCGCGCCACTACTATATGGGGCGAAGGTGCGAAGTCGACGGCGACGACAAAGTACCGAGTCTAAGGAGACTGATGGCGGCGCCACACAGTGGCGTTATGTCTCTATAAAAGTGGTGGTCTTTTATTATGTTATTTATTAATGGTATTATTTTAATATCATATCAATATTGTACCCCGCACAGGGGGGAGGTACGGGTAGGTAGTGACGAAAAATAACGATACGGGACTCTTACGAGGTCTCGCAATCGGAATGAGTACACTTTAAATATTTTAACGAGGTAAAATTTAAGGGCATTGAGGGTCTGGTGCCAGTGGTGGTTGATTAGATCCACACACTATATTTTTTATAATTATGTGGCGTTATGTCTCTATAAAAGTGGTGGTCTTTTATTATGTTATTTATTAATGGTATTTTTTTAATATCATATCAATATTGTACCCCGCACGGGGGGAGGTAGGGGGGTAGGTAGTGACGAAAAATAACGATACGGGACTCTTACGAGGTCTCGTAATCGGAATGAGTTTCTGCGACTACCATTGTTTGTCGCGGGTAACGGGGAATCAGGGTTCGATTCCGGTGAGGGAGCCTGAGAAACTGCTACCACATCCAAGGAAGGCAGCAGGCGCGCAAATTACCCACTCCCTGCACGGGGGGGGAGGTACGGGTAGGTAGTGACGAAAAATAACGATACGGGACTCTTACGAGGTCTCGTCATCGAATAATCAATACACGAACTGCCCACACACTTGTAAATATAGACGCGCAAGATCGTTACACGAACCGCTTACCATTATAGTAAACTACTATGCAAACACACATAACATATACGCAATAAGGGAACTTTAAATTGGAGATTTTACCCTACCACACCCGTCTGTCTCATTCTGAAAACTATTCAAAATAATTGCTATTTTTCATTCTCATTCAAATATAAATAATAGTAAATAATATATAATTTTTGACTGAACTGAACCCAAGTGCCCGGCCTGCGGCCGGGCACCCCTCGTATTCATGTTCTAACCTAACCTAACCTAAATCTAGTTTTGATTCCTTTAGACTTTAGATTCAAGATTTAATGTGAATATATGCATTAATAAAAACTCATTACTATTTTAATACTAGTTATGCTGCTGTTGATGCACTGATGAAAGCCAGATAGCTAGATCAGTGATTAGTTAGTCGTAGTTGCCGGTGGGCTTAGGTCTAAAGTTATCCAAACTAGTTTTAAAAGGTTTGGATAGGTTAGGTTAGGTTAGAACATGAATAAGACGGGTGCCCGGCCGCAGGCCGGTCACTTAGGTTCAGTTCCGTTTAAAAAAAAAAAAAAACAGAAAACAAAACGTACCAATACAAAGTACTCTTATTCATATTAGAAGATATTGTAAAATAACAATTTAATTTTTTTTTTTTTTTTTTCACTCACACATTAGGCCCGTCGCGCCGCGCCACTACTATATGGGGCGAAGGTGCGAAGTCGACGGCGACGACAAAGTACCGAGTCTAAGGAGACTGATGGCGGCGCCACACAGTGGCGTTATGTCTCTATAAAAGTGGTGGTCTTTTATTATGTTATTTATTAATGGTATTATTTTAATATCATATCAATACTGTACCCCGCACAGGGGGGAGGTACGGGTAGGTAGTGACGAAAAATAACGATACGGGACTCTTACGAGGTCTCGCAATCGGAATGAGTACACTTTAAATATTTTAACGAGGTAAAATTTAAGGGCATTGAGGGTCTGGTGCCAGTGGTGGTTGATTAGATCCACACACTATACTTTTTATAATTATGTGGCGTTATGTCTCTATAAAAGTGGTGGTCTTTTATTATGTTATTTATTAATGGTATTTTTTTAATATCATATCAATATTGTACCCCGCACGGGGGGAGGTAGGGGGGTAGGTAGTGACGAAAAATAACGATACGGGACTCTTACGAGGTCTCGTAATCGGAATGAGTTTCTGCGACTACCATTGTTTGTCGCGGGTAACGGGGAATCAGGGTTCGATTCCGGTGAGGGAGCCTGAGAAACTGCTACCACATCCAAGGAAGGCAGCAGGCGCGCAAATTACCCACTCCCTGCACGGGGGGGGAGGTACGGGTAGGTAGTGACGAAAAATAACGATACGGGACTCTTACGAGGTCTCGTCATCGAATAATCAATACACGAACTGCCCACACACTTGTAAATATAGACGCGCAAGATCGTTACACGAACCGCTTACCATTATAGTAAACTACTATGCAAACACACATAACATATACGCAATAAGGGAACTTTAAATTGGAGATTTTACCCTACCACACCCGTCTGTCTCATTCTGAAAACTATTCAAAATAATTGCTATTTTTCATTCTCATTCAAATATAAATAATAGTAAATAATATATAATTTTTGACTGAACTGAACCCAAGTGCCCGGCCTGCGGCCGGGCACCCCTCGTATTCATGTTCTAACCTAACCTAACCTAAATCTAGTTTTGATTCCTTTAGACTTTAGATTCAAGATTTAATGTGAATATATGCATTAATAAAAACTCATTACTATTTTAATACTAGTTATGCTGCTGTTGATGCACTGATGAAAGCCAGATAGCTAGATCAGTGATTAGTTAGTCGTAGTTGCCGGTGGGCTTAGGTCTAAAGTTATCCAAACTAGTTTTAAAAGGTTTGGATAGGTTAGGTTAGGTTAGAACATGAATAAGACGGGTGCCCGGCCGCAGGCCGGTCACTTAGGTTCAGTTCCGTTTAAAAAAAAAAAAAACAGAAAACAAAACGTACCAATACAAAGTACTCTTATTCATATTAGAAGATATTGTAAAATAACAATTAATTTAATTTTTTTTTTTTTTTTTTCACTCACACATTAGGCCCGTCGCGCCGCGCCACTACTATATGGGGCGAAGGTGCGAAGTCGACGGCGACGACAAAGTACCGAGTCTAAGGAGACTGATGGCGGCGCCACACAGTGGCGTTATGTCTCTATAAAAGTGGTGGTCTTTTATTATGTTATTTATTAATGGTATTATTTTAATATCATATCAATACTGTACCCCGCACAGGGGGGAGGTACGGGTAGGTAGTGACGAAAAATAACGATACGGGACTCTTACGAGGTCTCGCAATCGGAATGAGTACACTTTAAATATTTTAACGAGGTAAAATTTAAGGGCATTGAGGGTCTGGTGCCAGTGGTGGTTGATTAGATCCACACACTATACTTTTTATAATTATGTGGCGTTATGTCTCTATAAAAGTGGTGGTCTTTTATTATGTTATTTATTAATGGTATTTTTTTAATATCATATCAATATTGTACCCCGCACGGGGGGAGGTAGGGGGGTAGGTAGTGACGAAAAATAACGATACGGGACTCTTACGAGGTCTCGTAATCGGAATGAGTTTCTGCGACTACCATTGTTTGTCGCGGGTAACGGGGAATCAGGGTTCGATTCCGGTGAGGGAGCCTGAGAAACTGCTACCACATCCAAGGAAGGCAGCAGGCGCGCAAATTACCCACTCCCTGCACGGGGGGGGAGGTACGGGTAGGTAGTGACGAAAAATAACGATACGGGACTCTTACGAGGGCTCGTCATCGAATAATCAATACACGAACTGCCCACACACTTGTAAATATAGACGCGCAAGATCGTTACACGAACCGCTTACCATTATAGTAAACTACTATGCAAACACACATAACATATACGCAATAAGGGAACTTTAAATTGGAGATTTTACCCTACCACACCCGTCTGTCTCATTCTGAAAACTATTCAAAATAATTGCTATTTTTCATTCTCATTCAAATATAAATAATAGTAAATAATATATAATTTTTGACTGAACTGAACCCAAGTGCCCGGCCTGCGGCCGGGCACCCCTCGTATTCATGTTCTAACCTAACCTAACCTAAATCTAGTTTTGATTCCTTTAGACTTTAGATTCAAGATTTAATGTGAATATATGCATTAATAAAAACTCATTACTATTTTAATACTAGTTATGCTGCTGTTGATGCACTGATGAAAGCCAGATAGCTAGATCAGTGATTAGTTAGTCGTAGTTGCCGGTGGGCTTAGGTCTAAAGTTATCCAAACTAGTTTTAAAAGGTTTGGATAGGTTAGGTTAGGTTAGAACATGAATAAGACGGGTGCCCGGCCGCAGGCCGGTCACTTAGGTTCAGTTCCGTTTAAAAAAAAAAAAAAACAAAAAACAAAACGTACCAATACAAAGTACTCTTATTCATATTAGAAGATATTGTAAAATAACAATTAATTTCATTTTTTTTTTTTTTTTTTACTAACACATTAGGCCCGTCGCGCCGCGCCACTACTATATGGGGCGAAGGTGCGAAGTCGACGGCGACGACAAAGTACCGAGTCTAAGGAGACTGATGGCGGCGCCACACAGTGGCGTTATGTCTCTATAAAAGTGGTGGTCTTTTATTATGTTATTTATTAATGGTATTATTTTAATATCATATCAATATTGTACCCCGCACAGGGGGGAGGTACGGGTAGGTAGTGACGAAAAATAACGATACGGGACTCTTACGAGGTCTCGCAATCGGAATGAGTACACTTTAAATATTTTAACGAGGTAAAATTTAAGGGCATTGAGGGTCTGGTGCCAGTGGTGGTTGATTAGATCCACACACTATATTTTTTATAATTATGTGGCGTTATGTCTCTATAAAAGTGGTGGTCTTTTATTATGTTATTTATTAATGGTATTTTTTTAATATCATATCAATATTGTACCCCGCACGGGGGGAGGTAGGGGGGTAGGTAGTGACGAAAAATAACGATACGGGACTCTTACGAGGTCTCGTAATCGGAATGAGTTTCTGCGACTACCATTGTTTGTCGCGGGTAACGGGGAATCAGGGTTCGATTCCGGTGAGGGAGCCTGAGAAACTGCTACCACATCCAAGGAAGGCAGCAGGCGCGCAAATTACCCACTCCCTGCACGGGGGGGGAGGTACGGGTAGGTAGTGACGAAAAATAACGATACGGGACTCTTACGAGGTCTCGTCATCGAATAATCAATACACGAACTGCCCACACACTTGTAAATATAGACGCGCAAGATCGTTACACGAACCGCTTACCATTATAGTAAACTACTATGCAAACACACATAACATATACGCAATAAGGGAACTTTAAATTGGAGATTTTACCCTACCACACCCGTCTGTCTCATTCTGAAAACTATTCAAAATAATTGCTATTTTTCATTCTCATTCAAATATAAATAATAGTAAATAATATATAATTTTTGACTGAACTGAACCCAAGTGCCCGGCCTGCGGCCGGGCACCCCTCGTATTCATGTTCTAACCTAACCTAACCTAAATCTAGTTTTGATTCCTTTAGACTTTAGATTCAAGATTTAATGTGAATATATGCATTAATAAAAACTCATTACTATTTTAATACTAGTTATGCTGCTGTTGATGCACTGATGAAAGCCAGATAGCTAGATCAGTGATTAGTTAGTCGTAGTTGCCGGTGGGCTTAGGTCTAAAGTTATCCAAACTAGTTTTAAAAGGTTTGGATAGGTTAGGTTAGGTTAGAACATGAATAAGACGGGTGCCCGGCCGCAGGCCGGTCACTTAGGTTCAGTTCCGTTTAAAAAAAAAAAAAAACAGAAAACAAAACGTACCAATACAAAGTACTCTTATTCATATTAGAAGATATTGTAAAATAACAATTAATTTAATTTTTATTTTTTTTTTTTCACTCACACATTAGGCCCGTCGCGCCGCGCCACTACTATATGGGGCGAAGGTGCGAAGTCGACGGCGACGACAAAGTACCGAGTCTAAGGAGACTGATGGCGGCGCCACACAGTGGCGTTATGTCTCTATAAAAGTGGTGGTCTTTTATTATGTTATTTATTAATGGTATTATTTTAATATCATATCAATACTGTACCCCGCACAGGGGGGAGGTACGGGTAGGTAGTGACGAAAAATAACGATACGGGACTCTTACGAGGTCTCGCAATCGGAATGAGTACACTTTAAATATTTTAACGAGGTAAAATTTAAGGGCATTGAGGGTCTGGTGCCAGTGGTGGTTGATTAGATCCACACACTATACTTTTTATAATTATGTGGCGTTATGTCTCTATAAAAGTGGTGGTCTTTTATTATGTTATTTATTAATGGTATTTTTTTAATATCATATCAATATTGTACCCCGCACGGGGGGAGGTAGGGGGGTAGGTAGTGACGAAAAATAACGATACGGGACTCTTACGAGGTCTCGTAATCGGAATGAGTTTCTGCGACTACCATTGTTTGTCGCGGGTAACGGGGAATCAGGGTTCGATTCCGGTGAGGGAGCCTGAGAAACTGCTACCACATCCAAGGAAGGCAGCAGGCGCGCAAATTACCCACTCCCTGCACGGGGGGGGAGGTACGGGTAGGTAGTGACGAAAAATAACGATACGGGACTCTTACGAGGGCTCGTCATCGAATAATCAATACACGAACTGCCCACACACTTGTAAATATAGACGCGCAAGATCGTTACACGAACCGCTTAACATTATAGTAAACTACTATGCAAACACACATAACATATACGCAATAAGGGAACTTTAAATTGGAGATTTTACCCTACCACACCCGTCTGTCTCATTCTGAAAACTATTCAAAATAATTGCTATTTTTCATTCTCATTCAAATATAAATAATAGTAAATAATATATAATTTTTGACTGAACTGAACCCAAGTGCCCGGCCTGCGGCCGGGCACCCCTCGTATTCATGTTCTAACCTAACCTAACCTAAATCTAGTTTTGATTCCTTTAGACTTTAGATTCAAGATTTAATGTGAATATATGCATTAATAAAAACTCATTACTATTTTAATACTAGTTATGCTGCTGTTGATGCACTGATGAAAGCCAGATAGCTAGATCAGTGATTAGTTAGTCGTAGTTGCCGGTGGGCTTAGGTCTAAAGTTATCCAAACTAGTTTTAAAAGGTTTGGATAGGTTAGGTTAGGTTAGAACATGAATAAGACGGGTGCCCGGCCGCAGGCCGGTCACTTAGGTTCAGTTCCGTTTTAAAAAAAAAAAAAACAAAAAACAAAACGTACCAATACAAAGTACTCTTATTCATATTAGAAGATATTGTAAAATAACAATTAATTTAATTTTTTTTTTTTTTTTTTCACTTACACATTAGGCCCGTCGCGCCGCGCCACTACTATATGGGGCGAAGGTGCGAAGTCGACGGCGACGACAAAGTACCGAGTCTAAGGAGACTGATGGCGGCGCCACACAGTGGCGTTATGTCTCTATAAAAGTGGTGGTCTTTTATTATGTTATTTATTAATGGTATTATTTTAATATCATATCAATACTGTACCCCGCACAGGGGGGAGGTACGGGTAGGTAGTGACGAAAAATAACGATACGGGACTCTTACGAGGTCTCGCAATCGGAATGAGTACACTTTAAATATTTTAACGAGGTAAAATTTAAGGGCATTGAGGGTCTGGTGCCAGTGGTGGTTGATTAGATCCACACACTATACTTTTTATAATTATGTGGCGTTATGTCTCTATAAAAGTGGTGGTCTTTTATTATGTTATTTATTAATGGTATTTTTTTAATATCATATCAATATTGTACCCCGCACGGGGGGAGGTAGGGGGGTAGGTAGTGACGAAAAATAACGATACGGGACTCTTACGAGGTCTCGTAATCGGAATGAGTTTCTGCGACTACCATTGTTTGTCGCGGGTAACGGGGAATCAGGGTTCGATTCCGGTGAGGGAGCCTGAGAAACTGCTACCACATCCAAGGAAGGCAGCAGGCGCGCAAATTACCCACTCCCTGCACGGGGGGGGAGGTACGGGTAGGTAGTGACGAAAAATAACGATACGGGACTCTTACGAGGGCTCGTCATCGAATAATCAATACACGAACTGCCCACACACTTGTAAATATAGACGCGCAAGATCGTTACACGAACCGCTTACCATTATAGTAAACTACTATGCAAACACACATAACATATACGCAATAAGGGAACTTTAAATTGGAGATTTTACCCTACCACACCCGTCTGTCTCATTCTGAAAACTATTCAAAATAATTGCTATTTTTCATTCTCATTCAAATATAAATAATAGTAAATAATATATAATTTTTGACTGAACTGAACCCAAGTGCCCGGCCTGCGGCCGGGCACCCCTCGTATTCATGTTCTAACCTAACCTAACCTAAATCTAGTTTTGATTCCTTTAGACTTTAGATTCAAGATTTAATGTGAATATATGCATTAATAAAAACTCATTACTATTTTAATACTAGTTATGCTGCTGTTGATGCACTGATGAAAGCCAGATAGCTAGATCAGTGATTAGTTAGTCGTAGTTGCCGGTGGGCTTAGGTCTAAAGTTATCCAAACTAGTTTTAAAAGGTTTGGATAGGTTAGGTTAGGTTAGAACATGAATAAGACGGGTGCCCGGCCGCAGGCCGGTCACTTAGGTTCAGTTCCGTTTAAAAAAAAAAAAAAACAAAAAACAAAACGTACCAATACAAAGTACTCTTATTCATATTAGAAGATATTGTAAAATAACAATTAATTTAATTTTTTTTTTTTTTTTTTCACTTACACATTAGGCCCGTCGCGCCGCGCCACTACTATATGGGGCGAAGGTGCGAAGTCGACGGCGACGACAAAGTACCGAGTCTAAGGAGACTGATGGCGGCGCCACACAGTGGCGTTATGTCTCTATAAAAGTGGTGGTCTTTTATTATGTTATTTATTAATGGTATTATTTTAATATCATATCAATACTGTACCCCGCACAGGGGGGAGGTACGGGTAGGTAGTGACGAAAAATAACGATACGGGACTCTTACGAGGTCTCGCAATCGGAATGAGTACACTTTAAATATTTTAACGAGGTAAAATTTAAGGGCATTGAGGGTCTGGTGCCAGTGGTGGTTGATTAGATCCACACACTATACTTTTTATAATTATGTGGCGTTATGTCTCTATAAAAGTGGTGGTCTTTTATTATGTTATTTATTAATGGTATTTTTTTAATATCATATCAATATTGTACCCCGCACGGGGGGAGGTAGGGGGGTAGGTAGTGACGAAAAATAACGATACGGGACTCTTACGAGGTCTCGTAATCGGAATGAGTTTCTGCGACTACCATTGTTTGTCGCGGGTAACGGGGAATCAGGGTTCGATTCCGGTGAGGGAGCCTGAGAAACTGCTACCACATCCAAGGAAGGCAGCAGGCGCGCAAATTACCCACTCCCTGCACGGGGGGGGAGGTACGGGTAGGTAGTGACGAAAAATAACGATACGGGACTCTTACGAGGGCTCGTCATCGAATAATCAATACACGAACTGCCCACACACTTGTAAATATAGACGCGCAAGATCGTTACACGAACCGCTTACCATTATAGTAAACTACTATGCAAACACACATAACATATACGCAATAAGGGAACTTTAAATTGGAGATTTTACCCTACCACACCCGTCTGTCTCATTCTGAAAACTATTCAAAATAATTGCTATTTTTCATTCTCATTCAAATATAAATAATAGTAAATAATATATAATTTTTGACTGAACTGAACCCAAGTGCCCGGCCTGCGGCCGGGCACCCCTCGTATTCATGTTCTAACCTAACCTAACCTAACCTAAATCTAGTTTTGATTCCTTTAGACTTTAGATTCAAGATTTAATGTGAATATATGCATTAATAAAAACTCATTACTATTTTAATACTAGTTATGCTGCTGTTGATGCACTGATGAAAGCCAGATAGCTAGATCAGTGATTAGTTAGTCGTAGTTGCCGGTGGGCTTAGGTCTAAAGTTATCCAAACTAGTTTTAAAAGGTTTGGATAGGTTAGGTTAGGTTAGAACATGAATAAGACGGGTGCCCGGCCGCAGGCCGGTCACTTAGGTTCAGTTCCGTTTAAAAAAAAAAAAAAAAACAAAAAACAAAACGTACCAATACAAAGTACTCTTATTCATATTAGAAGATATTGTAAAATAACAATTAATTTCATTTTTTTTTTTTTTTTTTCACTCACACATTAGGCCCGTCGCGCCGCGCCACTACTATATGGGGCGAAGGTGCGAAGTCGACGGCGACGACAAAGTACCGAGTCTAAGGAGACTGATGGCGGCGCCACACAGTGGCGTTATGTCTCTATAAAAGTGGTGGTCTTTTATTATGTTATTTATTAATGGTATTATTTTAATATCATATCAATACTGTACCCCGCACAGGGGGGAGGTACGGGTAGGTAGTGACGAAAAATAACGATACGGGACTCTTACGGGGTCTCGCAATCGGAATGAGTACACTTTAAATATTTTAACGAGGTAAAATTTAAGGGCATTGAGGGTCTGGTGCCAGTGGTGGTTGATTAGATCCACACACTATACTTTTTATAATTATGTGGCGTTATGTCTCTATAAAAGTGGTGGTCTTTTATTATGTTATTTATTAATGGTATTTTTTTAATATCATATCAATATTGTACCCCGCACGGGGGGAGGTAGGGGGGTAGGTAGTGACGAAAAATAACGATACGGGACTCTTACGAGGTCTCGTAATCGGAATGAGTTTCTGCGACTACCATTGTTTGTCGCGGGTAACGGGGAATCAGGGTTCGATTCCGGTGAGGGAGCCTGAGAAACTGCTACCACATCCAAGGAAGGCAGCAGGCGCGCAAATTACCCACTCCCTGCACGGGGGGGGAGGTACGGGTAGGTAGTGACGAAAAATAACGATACGGGACTCTTACGAGGGCTCGTCATCGAATAATCAATACACGAACTGCCCACACACTTGTAAATATAGACGCGCAAGATCGTTACACGAACCGCTTACCATTATAGTAAACTACTATGCAAACACACATAACATATACGCAATAAGGGAACTTTAAATTGGAGATTTTACCCTACCACACCCGTCTGTCTCATTCTGAAAACTATTCAAAATAATTGCTATTTTTCATTCTCATTCAAATATAAATAATAGTAAATAATATATAATTTTTGACTGAACTGAACCCAAGTGCCCGGCCTGAGGCCGGGCACCCCTCGTATTCATGTTCTAACCTAACCTAACCTAAATCTAGTTTTGATTCCTTTAGACTTTAGATTCAAGATTTAATGTGAATATATGCATTAATAAAAACTCATTACTATTTTAATACTAGTTATGCTGCTGTTGATGCACTGATGAAAGCCAGATAGCTAGATCAGTGATTAGTTAGTCGTAGTTGCCGGTGGGCTTAGGTCTAAAGTTATCCAAACTAGTTTTAAAAGGTTTGGATAGGTTAGGTTAGGTAAGAACATGAATAAGACGGGTGCCCGGCCGCAGGCCGGTCACTTAGGTTCAGTTCCGTTTAAAAAAAAAAAAAAACAAAAAACAAAACGTACCAATACAAAGTACTCTTATTCATATTAGAAAATATTGTAAAATAACAATTAATTTAATTTTTTTTTTTTTTTTTCACTCACACATTAGGCCCGTCGCGCCGCGCCACTACTATATAAGGGCGAAGGTGCGAAGTCGACGGCGACGACAAAGTACCGAGTCTAAGGAGACTGATGGCGGCGCCACACAGTGGCGTTATGTCTCTATAAAAGTGGTGGTCTTTTATTATGTTATTTATTAATGGTATTATTTTAATATCATATCAATATTGTACCCCGCACAGGGGGGAGGTACGGGTAGGTAGTGACGAAAAATAACGATACGGGACTCTTACGAGGTCTCGCAATCGGAATGAGTACACTTTAAATATTTTAACGAGGTAAAATTTAAGGGCATTGAGGGTCTGGTGCCAGTGGTGGTTGATTAGATCCACACACTATACTTTTTATAATTATGTGGCGTTATGTCTCTATAAAAGTGGTGGTCTTTTATTATGTTATTTATTAATGGTATTTTTTTAATATCATATCAATATTGTACCCCGCACGGGGGGAGGTAGGGGGGTAGGTAGTGACGAAAAATAACGATACGGGACTCTTACGAGGTCTCGTAATCGGAATGAGTTTCTGCGACTACCATTGTTTGTCGCGGGTAACGGGGAATCAGGGTTCGATTCCGGTGAGGGAGCCTGAGAAACTGCTACCACATCCAAGGAAGGCAGCAGGCGCGCAAATTACCCACTCCCTGCACGGGGGGGGGAGGTACGGGTAGGTAGTGACGAAAAATAACGATACGGGACTCTTACGAGGGCTCGTCATCGAATAATCAATACACGAACTGCCCACACACTTGTAAATATAGACGCGCAAGATCGTTACACGAACCGCTTACCATTATAGTAAACTACTATGCAAACACACATAACATATACGCAATAAGGGAACTTTAAATTGGAGATTTTACCCTACCACACCCGTCTGTCTCATTCTGAAAACTATTCAAAATAATTGCTATTTTTCATTCTCATTCAAATATAAATAATAGTAAATAATATATAATTTTTGACTGAACTGAACCCAAGTGCCCGGCCTGCGGCCGGGCACCCCTCGTATTCATGTTCTAACCTAACCTAACCTAAATCTAGTTTTGATTCCTTTAGACTTTAGATTCAAGATTTAATGTGAATATATGCATTAATAAAAACTCATTACTATTTTAATACTAGTTATGCTGCTGTTGATGCACTGATGAAAGCCAGATAGCTAGATCAGTGATTAGTTAGTCGTAGTTGCCGGTGGGCTTAGGTCTAAAGTTATCCAAACTAGTTTTAAAAGGTTTGGATAGGTTAGGTTAGGTTAGAACATGAATAAGACGGGTGCCCGGCCGCAGGCCGGTCACTTAGGTTCAGTTCCGTTTAAAAAAAAAAAAAAACAAAAAACAAAACGTACCAATACAAAGTACTCTTATTCATATTAGAAGATATTGTAAAATAACAATTAATTTAATTTTTTTTTTTTTTTTCACTCACACATTAGGCCCGTCGCGCCGCGCCACTACTATATAAGGGCGAAGGTGCGAAGTCGACGGCGACGACAAAGTACCGAGTCTAAGGAGACTGATGGCGGCGCCACACAGTGGCGTTATGTCTCTATAAAAGTGGTGGTCTTTTATTATGTTATTTATTAATGGTATTATTTTAATATCATATCAATATTGTACCCCGCACAGGGGGGAGGTACGGGTAGGTAGTGACGAAAAATAACGATACGGGACTCTTACGAGGTCTCGCAATCGGAATGAGTACACTTTAAATATTTTAACGAGGTAAAATTTAAGGGCATTGAGGGTCTGGTGCCAGTGGTGGTTGATTAGATCCACACACTATACTTTTTATAATTATGTGGCGTTATGTCTCTATAAAAGTGGTGGTCTTTTATTATGTTATTTATTAATGGTATTTTTTTAATATCATATCAATATTGTACCCCGCACGGGGGGAGGTAGGGGGGTAGGTAGTGACGAAAAATAACGATACGGGACTCTTACGAGGTCTCGTAATCGGAATGAGTTTCTGCGACTACCATTGTTTGTCGCGGGTAACGGGGAATCAGGGTTCGATTCCGGTGAGGGAGCCTGAGAAACTGCTACCACATCCAAGGAAGGCAGCAGGCGCGCAAATTACCCACTCCCTGCACGGGGGGGGGAGGTACGGGTAGGTAGTGACGAAAAATAACGATACGGGACTCTTACGAGGGCTCGTCATCGAATAATCAATACATGAACTGCCCACACACTTGTAAATATAGACGCGCAAGATCGTTACACGAACCGCTTACCATTATAGTAAACTACTATGCAAACACACATAACATATACGCAATAAGGGAACTTTAAATTGGAGATTTTACCCTACCACACCCGTCTGTCTCATTCTGAAAACTATTCAAAATAATTGCTATTTTTCATTCTCATTCAAATATAAATAATAGTAAATAATATATAATTTTTGACTGAACTGAACCCAAGTGCCCGGCCTGTGGCCGGGCACCCCTCGTATTCATGTTCTAACCTAACCTAACCTAAATCTAGTTTTGATTCCTTTAGACTTTAGATTCAAGATTTAATGTGAATATATGCATTAATAAAAACTCATTACTATTTTAATACTAGTTATGCTGCTGTTGATGCACTGATGAAAGCCAGATAGCTAGATCAGTGATTAGTTAGTCGTAGTTGCCGGTGGGCTTAGGTCTAAAGTTATCCAAACTAGTTTTAAAAGGTTTGGATAGGTTAGGTTAGGTAAGAACATGAATAAGACGGGTGCCCGGCCGCAGGCCGGTCACTTAGGTTCAGTTCCGTTTAAAAAAAAAAAAAAACAAAAAACAAAACGTACCAATACAAAGTACTCTTATTCATATTAGAAGATATTGTAAAATAACAATTAATTTAATTTTTTTTTTTTTTTTTCACTCACACATTAGGCCCGTCGCGCCGCGCCACTACTATATAAGGGCGAAGGTGCGAAGTCGACGGCGACGACAAAGTACCGAGTCTAAGGAGACTGATGGCGGCGCCACACAGTGGCGTTATGTCTCTATAAAAGTGGTGGTCTTTTATTATGTTATTTATTAATGGTATTATTTTAATATCATATCAATATTGTACCCCGCACAGGGGGGAGGTACGGGTAGGTAGTGACGAAAAATAACGATACGGGACTCTTACGAGGTCTCGCAATCGGAATGAGTACACTTTAAATATTTTAACGAGGTAAAATTTAAGGGCATTGAGGGTCTGGTGCCAGTGGTGGTTGATTAGATCCACACACTATACTTTTTATAATTATGTGGCGTTATGTCTCTATAAAAGTGGTGGTCTTTTATTATGTTATTTATTAATGGTATTTTTTTAATATCATATCAATATTGTACCCCGCACGGGGGGAGGTAGGGGGGTAGGTAGTGACGAAAAATAACGATACGGGACTCTTACGAGGTCTCGTAATCGGAATGAGTTTCTGCGACTACCATTGTTTGTCGCGGGTAACGGGGAATCAGGGTTCGATTCCGGTGAGGGAGCCTGAGAAACTGCTACCACATCCAAGGAAGGCAGCAGGCGCGCAAATTACCCACTCCCTGCACGGGGGGGGGAGGTACGGGTAGGTAGTGACGAAAAATAACGATACGGGACTCTTACGAGGGCTCGTCATCGAATAATCAATACACGAACTGCCCACACACTTGTAAATATAGACGCGCAAGATCGTTACACGAACCGCTTACCATTATAGTAAACTACTATGCAAACACACATAACATATACGCAATAAGGGAACTTTAAATTGGAGATTTTACCCTACCACACCCGTCTGTCTCATTCTGAAAACTATTCAAAATAATTGCTATTTTTCATTCTCATTCAAATATAAATAATAGTAAATAATATATAATTTTTGACTGAACTGAACCCAAGTGCCCGGCCTGCGGCCGGGCACCCCTCGTATTCATGTTCTAACCTAACCTAACCTAAATCTAGTTTTGATTCCTTTAGACTTTAGATTCAAGATTTAATGTGAATATATGCATTAATAAAAACTCATTACTATTTTAATACTAGTTATGCTGCTGTTGATGCACTGATGAAAGCCAGATAGCTAGATCAGTGATTAGTTAGTCGTAGTTGCCGGTGGGCTTAGGTCTAAAGTTATCCAAACTAGTTTTAAAAGGTTTGGATAGGTTAGGTTAGGTTAGAACATGAATAAGACGGGTGCCCGGCCGCAGGCCGGTCACTTAGGTTCAGTTCCGTTTAAAAAAAAAAAAAAAACAAAAAACAAAACGTACCAATACAAAGTACTCTTATTCATATTAGAAGATATTGTAAAATAACAATTAATTTAATTTTTTTTTTTTTTTTTCACTCACACATTAGGCCCGTCGCGCCGCGCCACTACTATATAAGGGCGAAGGTGCGAAGTCGACGGCGACGACAAAGTACCGAGTCTAAGGAGACTGATGGCGGCGCCACACAGTGGCGTTATGTCTCTATAAAAGTGGTGGTCTTTTATTATGTTATTTATTAATGGTATTATTTTAATATCATATCAATATTGTACCCCGCACAGGGGGGAGGTACGGGTAGGTAGTGACGAAAAATAACGATACGGGACTCTTACGAGGTCTCGCAATCGGAATGAGTACACTTTAAATATTTTAACGAGGTAAAATTTAAGGGCATTGAGGGTCTGGTGCCAGTGGTGGTTGATTAGATCCACACACTATACTTTTTATAATTATGTGGCGTTATGTCTCTATAAAAGTGGTGGTCTTTTATTATGTTATTTATTAATGGTATTTTTTTAATATCATATCAATATTGTACCCCGCACGGGGGGAGGTAGGGGGGTAGGTAGTGACGAAAAATAACGATACGGGACTCTTACGAGGTCTCGTAATCGGAATGAGTTTCTGCGACTACCATTGTTTGTCGCGGGTAACGGGGAATCAGGGTTCGATTCCGGTGAGGGAGCCTGAGAAACTGCTACCACATCCAAGGAAGGCAGCAGGCGCGCAAATTACCCACTCCCTGCACGGGGGGGGGAGGTACGGGTAGGTAGTGACGAAAAATAACGATACGGGACTCTTACGAGGGCTCGTCATCGAATAATCAATACATGAACTGCCCACACACTTGTAAATATAGACGCGCAAGATCGTTACACGAACCGCTTACCATTATAGTAAACTACTATGCAAACACACATAACATATACGCAATAAGGGAACTTTAAATTGGAGATTTTACCCTACCACACCCGTCTGTCTCATTCTGAAAACTATTCAAAATAATTGCTATTTTTCATTCTCATTCAAATATAAATAATAGTAAATAATATATAATTTTTGACTGAACTGAACCCAAGTGCCCGGCCTGCGGCCGGGCACCCCTCGTATTCATGTTCTAACCTAACCTAACCTAAATCTAGTTTTGATTCCTTTAGACTTTAGATTCAAGATTTAATGTGAATATATGCATTAATAAAAACTCATTACTATTTTAATACTAGTTATGCTGCTGTTGATGCACTGATGAAAGCCAGATAGCTAGATCAGTGATTAGTTAGTCGTAGTTGCCGGTGGGCTTAGGTCTAAAGTTATCCAAACTAGTTTTAAAAGGTTTGGATAGGTTAGGTTAGGTAAGAACATGAATAAGACGGGTGCCCGGCCGCAGGCCGGTCACTTAGGTTCAGTTCCGTTTAAAAAAAAAAAAAAACAAAAAACAAAACGTACCAATACAAAGTACTCTTATTCATATTAGAAGATATTGTAAAATAACAATTAATTTAATTTTTTTTTTTTTTTTTCACTCACACATTAGGCCCGTCGCGCCGCGCCACTACTATATAAGGGCGAAGGTGCGAAGTCGACGGCGACGACAAAGTACCGAGTCTAAGGAGACTGATGGCGGCGCCACACAGTGGCGTTATGTCTCTATAAAAGTGGTGGTCTTTTATTATGTTATTTATTAATGGTATTATTTTAATATCATATCAATATTGTACCCCGCACAGGGGGGAGGTACGGGTAGGTAGTGACGAAAAATAACGATACGGGACTCTTACGAGGTCTCGCAATCGGAATGAGTACACTTTAAATATTTTAACGAGGTAAAATTTAAGGGCATTGAGGGTCTGGTGCCAGTGGTGGTTGATTAGATCCACACACTATACTTTTTATAATTATGTGGCGTTATGTCTCTATAAAAGTGGTGGTCTTTTATTATGTTATTTATTAATGGTATTTTTTTAATATCATATCAATATTGTACCCCGCACGGGGGGAGGTAGGGGGGTAGGTAGTGACGAAAAATAACGATACGGGACTCTTACGAGGTCTCGTAATCGGAATGAGTTTCTGCGACTACCATTGTTTGTCGCGGGTAACGGGGAATCAGGGTTCGATTCCGGTGAGGGAGCCTGAGAAACTGCTACCACATCCAAGGAAGGCAGCAGGCGCGCAAATTACCCACTCCCTGCACGGGGGGGGGAGGTACGGGTAGGTAGTGACGAAAAATAACGATACGGGACTCTTACGAGGGCTCGTCATCGAATAATCAATACACGAACTGCCCACACACTTGTAAATATAGACGCGCAAGATCGTTACACGAACCGCTTACCATTATAGTAAACTACTATGCAAACACACATAACATATACGCAATAAGGGAACTTTAAATTGGAGATTTTACCCTACCACACCCGTCTGTCTCATTCTGAAAACTATTCAAAATAATTGCTATTTTTCATTCTCATTCAAATATAAATAATAGTAAATAATATATAATTTTTGACTGAACTGAACCCAAGTGCCCGGCCTGCGGCCGGGCACCCCTCGTATTCATGTTCTAACCTAACCTAACCTAAATCTAGTTTTGATTCCTTTAGACTTTAGATTCAAGATTTAATGTGAATATATGCATTAATAAAAACTCATTACTATTTTAATACTAGTTATGCTGCTGTTGATGCACTGATGAAAGCCAGATAGCTAGATCAGTGATTAGTTAGTCGTAGTTGCCGGTGGGCTTAGGTCTAAAGTTATCCAAACTAGTTTTAAAAGGTTTGGATAGGTTAGGTTAGGTTAGAACATGAATAAGACGGGTGCCCGGCCGCAGGCCGGTCACTTAGGTTCAGTTCCGTTTAAAAAAAAAAAAAAAACAAAAAACAAAACGTACCAATACAAAGTACTCTTATTCATATTAGAAGATATTGTAAAATAACAATTAATTTAATTTTTTTTTTTTTTTTCACTCACACATTAGGCCCGTCGCGCCGCGCCACTACTATATAAGGGCGAAGGTGCGAAGTCGACGGCGACGACAAAGTACCGAGTCTAAGGAGACTGATGGCGGCGCCACACAGTGGCGTTATGTCTCTATAAAAGTGGTGGTCTTTTATTATGTTATTTATTAATGGTATTATTTTAATATCATATCAATATTGTACCCCGCACAGGGGGGAGGTACGGGTAGGTAGTGACGAAAAATAACGATACGGGACTCTTACGAGGTCTCGCAATCGGAATGAGTACACTTTAAATATTTTAACGAGGTAAAATTTAAGGGCATTGAGGGTCTGGTGCCAGTGGTGGTTGATTAGATCCACACACTATACTTTTTATAATTATGTGGCGTTATGTCTCTATAAAAGTGGTGGTCTTTTATTATGTTATTTATTAATGGTATTTTTTTAATATCATATCAATATTGTACCCCGCACGGGGGGAGGTAGGGGGGTAGGTAGTGACGAAAAATAACGATACGGGACTCTTACGAGGTCTCGTAATCGGAATGAGTTTCTGCGACTACCATTGTTTGTCGCGGGTAACGGGGAATCAGGGTTCGATTCCGGTGAGGGAGCCTGAGAAACTGCTACCACATCCAAGGAAGGCAGCAGGCGCGCAAATTACCCACTCCCTGCACGGGGGGGGAGGTACGGGTAGGTAGTGACGAAAAATAACGATACGGGACTCTTACGAGGTCTCGTCATCGAATAATCAATACACGAACTGCCCACACACTTGTAAATATAGACGCGCAAGATCGTTACACGAACCGCTTACCATTATAGTAAACTACTATGCAAACACACATAACATATACGCAATAAGGGAACTTTAAATTGGAGATTTTACCCTACCACACCCGTCTGTCTCATTCTGAAAACTATTCAAAATAATTGCTATTTTTCATTCTCATTCAAATATAAATAATAGTAAATAATATATAATTTTTGACTGAACTGAACCCAAGTGCCCGGCCTGCGGCCGGGCACCCCTCGTATTCATGTTCTAACCTAACCTAACCTAAATCTAGTTTTGATTCCTTTAGACTTTAGATTCAAGATTTAATGTGAATATATGCATTAATAAAAACTCATTACTATTTTAATACTAGTTATGCTGCTGTTGATGCACTGATGAAAGCCAGATAGCTAGATCAGTGATTAGTTAGTCGTAGTTGCCGGTGGGCTTAGGTCTAAAGTTCATTGTTTATTGTTCAGTTCCGTTTAAAAAAAAAAAAACAAAAAACAAAACGTACCAATACAAAGTACTCTTATTCATATTAGAAGATATTGTAAAATAACAATTAATTTAATTTTTTTTTTTTTTTTTTTCACTCACACATTAGGCCCGTCGCGCCGCGCCACTACTATATGGGGCGAAGGTGCGAAGTCGACGGCGACGACAAAGTACCGAGTCTAAGGAGACTGATGGCGGCGCCACACAGTGGCGTTATGTCTCTATAAAAGTGGTGGTCTTTTATTATGTTATTTATTAATGGTATTATTTTAATATCATATCAATATTGTACCCCGCACAGAGGGGAGGTACGGGTAGGTAGTGACGAAAAATAACGATACGGGACTCTTACGAGGTCTCGCAATCGGAATGAGTACACTTTAAATATTTTAACGAGGTAAAATTTAAGGGCATTGAGGGTCTGGTGCCAGTGGTGGTTGATTAGATCCACACACTATACTTTTTATAATTATGTGGCGTTATGTCTCTATAAAAGTGGTGGTCTTTTATTATGTTATTTATTAATGGTATTTTTTTAATATCATATCAATATTGTACCCCGCACGGGGGGAGGTAGGGGGGTAGGTAGTGACGAAAAATAACGATACGGGACTCTTACGAGGTCTCGTAATCGGAATGAGTTTATGCGACTACCATTGTTTGTCGCGGGTAACGGGGAATCAGGGTTCGATTCCGGTGAGGGAGCCTGAGAAACTGCTACCACATCCAAGGAAGGCAGCAGGCGCGCAAATTACCCACTCCCTGCACGGGGGGGGAGGTACGGGTAGGTAGTGACGAAAAATAACGATACGGGACTCTTACGAGGTCTCGTCATCGAATAATCAATACACGAACTGCCCACACACTTGTAAATATAGACGCGCAAGATCGTTACACGAACCGCTTACCATTATAGTAAACTACTATGCAAACACACATAACATATACGCAATAAGGGAACTTTAAATTGGAGATTTTACCCTACCACACCCGTCTGTCTCATTCTGAAAACTATTCAAAATAATTGCTATTTTTCATTCTCATTCAAATATAAATAATAGTAAATAATATATAATTTTTGACTGAACTGAACCCAAGTGCCCGGCCTGCGGCCGGGCACCCCTCGTATTCATGTTCTAACCTAACCTAACCTAAATCTAGTTTTGATTCCTTTAGACTTTAGATTCAAGATTTAATGTGAATATATGCATTAATAAAAACTCATTACTATTTTAATACTAGTTATGCTGCTGTTGATGCACTGATGAAAGCCAGATAGCTAGATCAGTGATTAGTTAGTCGTAGTTGCCGGTGGGCTTAGGTCTAAAGTTATCCAAACTAGTTTTAAAAGGTTTGGATAGGTTAGGTTAGGTTAGAACATGAATAAGACGGGTGCCCGGCCGCAGGCCGGTCACTTAGGTTCAGTTCCGTTTAAAAAAAAAAAAAAACAAAAAACAAAACGTACCAATACAAAGTACTCTTATTCATATTAGAAGATATTGTAAAATAACAATTAATTTCATTTTTTTTTTTTTTTCACTAACACATTAGGCCCGTCGCGCCGCGCCACTACTATATGGGGCGAAGGTGCGAAGTCGACGGCGACGACAAAGTACCGAGTCTAAGGAGACTGATGGCGGCGCCACACAGTGGCGTTATGTCTCTATAAAAGTGGTGGTCTTTTATTATGTTATT
Source organism: Pararge aegeria (assembly GCF_905163445.1). Taxonomy (NCBI): domain Eukaryota; kingdom Metazoa; phylum Arthropoda; class Insecta; order Lepidoptera; family Nymphalidae; genus Pararge; species Pararge aegeria. Next base: position 19,010,321 of record NC_053191.1, read on the forward strand.
TATTAATGGTATTATTTTAATATCATATCAATATTGTACCCCGCACAGAGGGGAGGTACGGGTAGGTAGTGACGAACAATAACGATACGGGACTCTTACGAGGTCTCGCAATCGGAATGAGTACACTTTAAATATTTTAACGAGGTAAAATTTAAGGGCATTGAGGGTCTGGTGCCAGTGGTGGTTGATTAGATCCACACACTATACTTTTTATAATTATGTGGCGTTATGTCTCTATAAAAGTGGTGGTCTTTTATTATGTTATTTATTAATGGTATTTTTTTAATATCATATCAATATTGTACCCCGCACGGGGGGAGGAAGGGGGGTAGGTAGTGACGAAAAATAACGATACGGGACTCTTACGAGGTCTCGTAATCGGAATGAGTTTCAGCGACTACCATTGTTTGTCGCGGGTAACGGGGAATCAGGGTTCGATTCCGGTGAGGGAGCCTGAGAAACTGCTACCACATCCAAGGAAGGCAGCAGGCGCGCAAATTACCCACTCCCTGCACGGGGGGGGAGGTACGGGTAGGTAGTGACGAAAAATAACGATACGGGACTCTTACGAGGGCTCGTCATCGAATAATCAATACACGAACTGCCCACACACTTGTAAATATAGACGCGCAAGATCGTTACACGAACCGCTTACCATTATAGTAAACTACTATGCAAACACACATAACATATACGCAATAAGGGAACTTTAAATTGGAGATTTTACCCTACCACACCCGTCTGTCTCATTCTGAAAACTATTCAAAATAATTGCTATTTTTCATTCTCATTCAAATATAAATAATAGTAAATAATATATAATTTTTGACTGAACTGAACCCAAGTGCCCGGCCTGCGGCCGGGCACCCCTCGTATTCATGTTCTAACCTAACCTAACCTAAATCTAGTTTTGATTCCTTTAGACTTTAGATTCAAGATTTAATGTGAATATATGCATTAATAAAAACTCATTACTATTTTAATACTAGTTATGCTGCTGTTGATGCACTGATGAAAGCCAGATAGCTAGATCAGTGATTAGTTAGTCGTAGTTGCCGGTGGGCTTAGGTCTAAAGTTATCCAAACTAGTTTTAAAAGGTTTGGATAGGTTAGGTTAGGTTAGAACATGAATAAGACGGGTGCCCGGCCGCAGGCCGGTCACTTAGGTTCAGTTCCGTTTAAAAAAAAAAAAAACAAAAAACAAAACGTACCAATACAAAGTACTCTTATTCATATTAGAAGATATTGTAAAATAACAATTAATTTAATTTTTTTTTTTTTTTTTTCACTCACACATTAGGCCCGTCGCGCCGCGCCACTACTATATGGGGCGAAGGTGCGAAGTCGACGGCGACGACAAAGTACCGAGTCTAAGGAGACTGATGGCGGCGCCACACAGTGGCGTTATGTCTCTATAAAAGTGGTGGTCTTTTATTATGTTATTTATTAATGGTATTATTTTAATATCATATCAATACTGTACCCCGCACAGGGGGGAGGTACGGGTAGGTAGTGACGAAAAATAACGATACGGGACTCTTACGAGGTCTCGCAATCGGAATGAGTACACTTTAAATATTTTAACGAGGTAAAATTTAAGGGCATTGAGGGTCTGGTGCCAGTGGTGGTTGATTAGATCCACACACTATACTTTTTATAATTATGTGGCGTTATGTCTCTATAAAAGTGGTGGTCTTTTATTATGTTATTTATTAATGGTATTTTTTTAATATCATATCAATATTGTACCCCGCACGGGGGGAGGTAGGGGGGTAGGTAGTGACGAAAAATAACGATACGGGACTCTTACGAGGTCTCGTAATCGGAATGAGTTTCTGCGACTACCATTGTTTGTCGCGGGTAACGGGGAATCAGGGTTCGATTCCGGTGAGGGAGCCTGAGAAACTGCTACCACATCCAAGGAAGGCAGCAGGCGCGCAAATTACCCACTCCCTGCACGGGGGGGGAGGTACGGGTAGGTAGTGACGAAAAATAACGATACGGGACTCTTACGAGGGCTCGTCATCGAATAATCAATACACAAACTGCCCACACACTTGTAAATATAGACGCGCAAGATCGTTACACGAACCGCTTACCATTATAGTAAACTACTATGCAAACACACATAACATATACGCAATAAGGGAACTTTAAATTGGAGATTTTACCCTACCACACCCGTCTGTCTCATTCTGAAAACTATTCAAAATAATTGCTATTTTTCATTCTCATTCAAATATAAATAATAGTAAATAATATATAATTTTTGACTGAACTGAACCCAAGTGCCCGGCCTGCGGCCGGGCACCCCTCGTATTCATGTTCTAACCTAACCTAACCTAAATCTAGTTTTGATTCCTTTAGACTTTAGATTCAAGATTTAATGTGAATATATGCATTAATAAAAACTCATTACTATTTTAATACTAGTTATGCTGCTGTTGATGCACTGATGAAAGCCAGATAGCTAGATCAGTGATTAGTTAGTCGTAGTTGCCGGTGGGCTTAGGTCTAAAGTTATCCAAACTAGTTTTAAAAGGTTTGGATAGGTTAGGTTAGGTTAGAACATGAATAAGACGGGTGCCCGGCCGCAGGCCGGTCACTTAGGTTCAGTTCCGTTTAAAAAAAAAAAAAAACAAAAAACAAAACGTACCAATACAAAGTACTCTTATTCATATTAGAAGATATTGTAAAATAACAATTAATTTAATTTTTTTTTTTTTTTTTTCACTCACACATTAGGCCCGTCGCGCCGCGCCACTACTATATGGGGCGAAGGTGCGAAGTCGACGGCGACGACAAAGTACCGAGTCTAAGGAGACTGATGGCGGCGCCACACAGTGGCGTTATGTCTCTATAAAAGTGGTGGTCTTTTATTATGTTATTTATTAATGGTATTATTTTAATATCATATCAATACTGTACCCCGCACAGGGGGGAGGTACGGGTAGGTAGTGACGAAAAATAACGATACGGGACTCTTACGAGGTCTCGTAATCGGAATGAGTTTCTGCGACTACCATTGTTTGTCGCGGGTAACGGGGAATCAGGGTTCGATTCCGGTGAGGGAGCCTGAGAAACTGCTACCACATCCAAGGAAGGCAGCAGGCGCGCAAATTACCCACTCCCTGCACGGGGGGGGAGGTACGGGTAGGTAGTGACGAAAAATAACGATACGGGACTCTTACGAGGTCTCGTCATCGAATAATCAATACACGAACTGCCCACACACTTGTAAATATAGACGCGCAAGATCGTTACACGAACCGCTTACCATTATAGTAAACTACTATGCAAACACACATAACATATACGCAATAAGGGAACTTTAAATTGGAGATTTTACCCTACCACACCCGTCTGTCTCATTCTGAAAACTATTCAAAATAATTGCTATTTTTCATTCTCATTCAAATATAAATAATAGTAAATAATATATAATTTTTGACTGAACTGAACCCAAGTGCCCGGCCTGCGGCCGGGCACCCCTCGTATTCATGTTCTAACCTAACCTAACCTAACCTAAATCTAGTTTTGATTCCTTTAGACTTTAGATTCAAGATTTAATGTGAATATATGCATTAATAAAAACTCATTACTATTTTAATACTAGTTATGCTGCTGTTGATGCACTGATGAAAGCCAGATAGCTAGATCAGTGATTAGTTAGTCGTAGTTGCCGGTGGGCTTAGGTCTAAAGTTCATTGTTTATTGTTCAGTTCCGTTTAAAAAAAAAAAAACAAAAAACAAAACGTACCAATACAAAGTACTCTTATTCATATTAGAAGATATTGTAAAATAACAATTAATTTAATTTTTTTTTTTTTTTTTTTCACTCACACATTAGGCCCGTCGCGCCGCGCCACTACTATATGGGGCGAAGGTGCGAAGTCGACGGCGACGACAAAGTACCGAGTCTAAGGAGACTGATGGCGGCGCCACACAGTGGCGTTATGTCTCTATAAAAGTGGTGGTCTTTTATTATGTTATTTATTAATGGTATTATTTTAATATCATATCAATATTGTACCCCGCACAGAGGGGAGGTACGGGTAGGTAGTGACGAAAAATAACGATACGGGACTCTTACGAGGTCTCGCAATCGGAATGAGTACACTTTAAATATTTTAACGAGGTAAAATTTAAGGGCATTGAGGGTCTGGTGCCAGTGGTGGTTGATTAGATCCACACACTATACTTTTTATAATTATGTGGCGTTATGTCTCTATAAAAGTGGTGGTCTTTTATTATGTTATTTATTAATGGTATTTTTTTAATATCATATCAATATTGTACCCCGCACGGGGGGAGGTAGGGGGGTAGGTAGTGACGAAAAATAACGATACGGGACTCTTACGAGGTCTCGTAATCGGAATGAGTTTATGCGACTACCATTGTTTGTCGCGGGTAACGGGGAATCAGGGTTCGATTCCGGTGAGGGAGCCTGAGAAACTGCTACCACATCCAAGGAAGGCAGCAGGCGCGCAAATTACCCACTCCCTGCACGGGGGGGGAGGTACGGGTAGGTAGTGACGAAAAATAACGATACGGGACTCTTACGAGGTCTCGTCATCGAATAATCAATACACGAACTGCCCACACACTTGTAAATATAGACGCGCAAGATCGTTACACGAACCGCTTACCATTATAGTAAACTACTATGCAAACACACATAACATATACGCAATAAGGGAACTTTAAATTGGAGATTTTACCCTACCACACCCGTCTGTCTCATTCTGAAAACTATTCAAAATAATTGCTATTTTTCATTCTCATTCAAATATAAATAATAGTAAATAATATATAATTTTTGACTGAACTGAACCCAAGTGCCCGGCCTGTGGCCGGGCACCCCTCGTATTCATGTTCTAACCTAACCTAACCTAAATCTAGTTTTGATTCCTTTAGACTTTAGATTCAAGATTTAATGTGAATATATGCATTAATAAAAACTCATTACTATTTTAATACTAGTTATGCTGCTGTTGATGCACTGATGAAAGCCAGATAGCTAGATCAGTGATTAGTTAGTCGTAGTTGCCGGTGGGCTTAGGTCTAAAGTTATCCAAACTAGTTTTAAAAGGTTTGGATAGGTTAGGTTAGGTTAGAACATGAATAAGACGGGTGCCCGGCCGCAGGCCGGTCACTTAGGTTCAGTTCCGTTTAAAAAAAAAAAAAAACAAAAAACAAAACGTACCAATACAAAGTACTCTTATTCATATTAGAAGATATTGTAAAATAACAATTAATTTCATTTTTTTTTTTTTTTTCACTAACACATTAGGCCCGTCGCGCCGCGCCACTACTATATGGGGCGAAGGTGCGAAGTCGACGGCGACGACAAAGTACCGAGTCTAAGGAGACTGATGGCGGCGCCACACAGTGGCGTTATGTCTCTATAAAAGTGGTGGTATTTTATTATGTTATTTATTAATGGTATTATTTTAATATCATATCAATATTGTACCCCGCACAGAGGGGAGGTACGGGTAGGTAGTGACGAAAAATAACGATACGGGACTCTTACGAGGTCTCGCAATCGGAATGAGTACACTTTAAATATTTTAACGAGGTAAAATTTAAGGGCATTGAGGGTCTGGTGCCAGTGGTGGTTGATTAGATCCACACACTATACTTTTTATAATTATGTGGCGTTATGTCTCTATAAAAGTGGTGGTCTTTTATTATGTTATTTATTAATGGTATTTTTTTAATATCATATCAATATTGTACCCCGCACGGGGGGAGGTAGGGGGGTAGGTAGTGACGAAAAATAACGATACGGGACTCTTACGAGGTCTCGTAATCGGAATGAGTTTATGCGACTACCATTGTTTGTCGCGGGTAACGGGGAATCAGGGTTCGATTCCGGTGAGGGAGCCTGAGAAACTGCTACCACATCCAAGGAAGGCAGCAGGCGCGCAAATTACCCACTCCCTGCACGGGGGGGGAGGTACGGGTAGGTAGTGACGAAAAATAACGATACGGGACTCTTACGAGGTCTCGTCATCGAATAATCAATACACGAACTGCCCACACACTTGTAAATATAGACGCGCAAGATCGTTACACGAACCGCTTACCATTATAGTAAACTACTATGCAAACACACATAACATATACGCAATAAGGGAACTTTAAATTGGAGATTTTACCCTACCACACCCGTCTGTCTCATTCTGAAAACTATTCAAAATAATTGCTATTTTTCATTCTCATTCAAATATAAATAATAGTAAATAATATATAATTTTTGACTGAACTGAACCCAAGTGCCCGGCCTGCGGCCGGGCACCCCTCGTATTCATGTTCTAACCTAACCTAACCTAAATCTAGTTTTGATTCCTTTAGACTTTAGATTCAAGATTTAATGTGAATATATGCATTAATAAAAACTCATTACTATTTTAATACTAGTTATGCTGCTGTTGATGCACTGATGAAAGCCAGATAGCTAGATCAGTGATTAGTTAGTCGTAGTTGCCGGTGGGCTTAGGTCTAAAGTTATCCAAACTAGTTTTAAAAGGTTTGGATAGGTTAGGTTAGGTTAGAACATGAATAAGACGGGTGCCCGGCCGCAGGCCGGTCACTTAGGTTCAGTTCCGTTTAAAAAAAAAAAAAAACAAAAAACAAAACGTACCAATACAAAGTACTCTTATTCATATTAGAAGATATTGTAAAATAACAATTAATTTAATTTTTTTTTTTTTTTTTTCACTTACACATTAGGCCCGTCGCGCCGCGCCACTACTATATGGGGCGAAGGTGCGAAGTCGACGGCGACGACAAAGTACCGAGTCTAAGGAGACTGATGGCGGCGCCACACAGTGGCGTTATGTCTCTATAAAAGTGGTGGTCTTTTATTATGTTATTTATTAATGGTATTATTTTAATATCATATCAATATTGTACCCCGCACAGAGGGGAGGTACGGGTAGGTAGTGACGAAAAATAACGATACGGGACTCTTACGAGGTCTCGCAATCGGAATGAGTACACTTTAAATATTTTAACGAGGTAAAATTTAAGGGCATTGAGGGTCTGGTGCCAGTGGTGGTTGATTAGATCCACACACTATACTTTTTATAATTATGTGGCGTTATGTCTCTATAAAAGTGGTGGTCTTTTATTATGTTATTTATTAATGGTATTTTTTTAATATCATATCAATATTGTACCCCGCACGGGGGGAGGAAGGGGGGTAGGTAGTGACGAAAAATAACGATACGGGACTCTTACGAGGTCTCGTAATCGGAATGAGTTTCAGCGACTACCATTGTTTGTCGCGGGTAACGGGGAATCAGGGTTCGATTCCGGTGAGGGAGCCTGAGAAACTGCTACCACATCCAAGGAAGGCAGCAGGCGCGCAAATTACCCACTCCCTGCACGGGGGGGGAGGTACGGGTAGGTAGTGACGAAAAATAACGATACGGGACTCTTACGAGGGCTCGTCATCGAATAATCAATACACGAACTGCCCACACACTTGTAAATATAGACGCGCAAGATCGTTACACGAACCGCTTACCATTATAGTAAACTACTATGCAAACACACATAACATATACGCAATAAGGGAACTTTAAATTGGAGATTTTACCCTACCACACCCGTCTGTCTCATTCTGAAAACTATTCAAAATAATTGCTATTTTTCATTCTCATTCAAATATAAATAATAGTAAATAATATATAATTTTTGACTGAACTGAACCCAAGTGCCCGGCCTGCGGCCGGGCACCCCTCGTATTCATGTTCTAACCTAACCTAACCTAAATCTAGTTTTGATTCCTTTAGACTTTAGATTCAAGATTTAATGTGAATATATGCATTAATAAAAACTCATTACTATTTTAATACTAGTTATGCTGCTGTTGATGCACTGATGAAAGCCAGATAGCTAGATCAGTGATTAGTTAGTCGTAGTTGCCGGTGGGCTTAGGTCTAAAGTTATCCAAACTAGTTTTAAAAGGTTTGGATAGGTTAGGTTAGGTTAGAACATGAATAAGACGGGTGCCCGGCCGCAGGCCGGTCACTTAGGTTCAGTTCCGTTTAAAAAAAAAAAAAACAAAAAACAAAACGTACCAATACAAAGTACTCTTATTCATATTAGAAGATATTGTAAAATAACAATTAATTTAATTTTTTTTTTTTTTTTTTCACTCACACATTAGGCCCGTCGCGCCGCGCCACTACTATATGGGGCGAAGGTGCGAAGTCGACGGCGACGACAAAGTACCGAGTCTAAGGAGACTGATGGCGGCGCCACACAGTGGCGTTATGTCTCTATAAAAGTGGTGGTCTTTTATTATGTTATTTATTAATGGTATTATTTTAATATCATATCAATATTGTACCCCGCACAGGGGGGAGGTACGGGTAGGTAGTGACGAAAAATAACGATACGGGACTCTTACGAGGTCTCGCAATCGGAATGCGTACACTTTAAATATTTTAACGAGGTAAAATTTAAGGGCATTGAGGGTCTGGTGCCAGTGGTGGTTGATTAGATCCACACACTATACTTTTTATAATTATGTGGCGTTATGTCTCTATAAAAGTGGTGGTCTTTTATTATGTTATTTATTAATGGTATTTTTTTAATATCATATCAATATTGTACCCCGCACGGGGGGAGGTAGGGGGGTAGGTAGTGACGAAAAATAACGATACGGGACTCTTACGAGGTCTCGTAATCGGAATGAGTTTCTGCGACTACCATTGTTTGTCGCGGGTAACGGGGAATCAGGGTTCGATTCCGGTGAGGGAGCCTGAGAAACTGCTACCACATCCAAGGAAGGCAGCAGGCGCGCAAATTACCCACTCCCTGCACGGGGGGGAGGTACGGGTAGGTAGTGACGAAAAATAACGATACGGGACTCTTACGAGGGCTCGTCATCGAATAATCAATACACGAACTGCCCACACACTTGTAAATATAGACGCACAAGATCGTTACACGAACCGCTTACCATTATAGTAAACTACTATGCAAACACACATAACATATACGCAATAAGGGAACTTTAAATTGGAGATTTTACCCTACCACACCCGTCTGTCTCATTCTGAAAGCTATTCAAAATAATTGCTATTTTTCATTCTCATTCAAATATAAATAATAGTAAATAATATATAATTTTTGACTGAACTGAACCCAAGTGCCCGGCCTGCGGCCGGGCACCCCTCGTATTCATGTTCTAACCTAACCTAACCTAAATCTAGTTTTGATTCCTTTAGACTTTAGATTCAAGATTTAATGTGAATATATGCATTAATAAAAACTCATTACTATTTTAATACTAGTTATGCTGCTGTTGATGCACTGATGAAAGCCAGATAGCTAGATCAGTGATTAGTTAGTCGTAGTTGCCGGTGGGCTTAGGTCTAAAGTTATCCAAACTAGTTTTAAAAGGTTTGGATAGGTTAGGTTAGAACATGAATAAGACGGGTGCCCGGCCGCAGGCCGGTCACTTAGGTTCAGTTCCGTTTAAAAAAAAAAAAAAACCAAAAACAAAACGTACCAATACAAAGTACTCTTATTCATATTAGAAGATATTGTAAAATAACAATTAATTTAATTTTTTTTTTTTTTTTTTCACTCACACATTAGGCCCGTCGCGCCGCGCCACTACTATATGGGGCGAAGGTGCGAAGTCGACGGCGACGACAAAGTACCGAGTCTAAGGAGACTGATGGCGGCGCCACACAGTGGCGTTATGTCTCTATAAAAGTGGTGGTCTTTTATTATGTTATTTATTAATGGTATTATTTTAATATCATATCAATATTGTACCCCGCACAGGGGGGAGGTACGGGTAGGTAGTGACGAAAAATAACGATACGGGACTCTTACGAGGTCTCGCAATCGGAATGAGTACACTTTAAATATTTTAACGAGGTAAAATTTAAGGGCATTGAGGGTCTGGTGCCAGTGGTGGTTGATTAGATCCACACACTATACTTTTTATAATTATGTGGCGTTATGTCTCTATAAAAGTGGTGGTCTTTTATTATGTTATTTATTAATGGTATTTTTTTAATATCATATCAATATTGTACCCCGCACGGGGGGAGGTAGGGGGGTAGGTAGTGACGAAAAATAACGATACGGGACTCTTACGAGGTCTCGTAATCGGAATGAGTTTCTGCGACTACCATTGTTTGTCGCGGGTAACGGGGAATCAGGGTTCGATTCCGGTGAGGGAGCCTGAGAAACTGCTACCACATCCAAGGAAGGCAGCAGGCGCGCAAATTACCCACTCCCTGCACGGGGGGGGAGGTACGGGTAGGTAGTGACGAAAAATAACGATACGGGACTCTTACGAGGGCTCGTCATCGAATAATCAATACACGAACTGCCCACACACTTGTAAATATAGACGCGCAAGATCGTTACACGAACCGCTTACCATTATAGTAAACTACTATGCAAACACACATAACATATACGCAATAAGGGAACTTTAAATTGGAGATTTTACCCTACCACACCCGTCTGTCTCATTCTGAAAACTATTCAAAATAATTGCTATTTTTCATTCTCATTCAAATATCAATAATAGTAAACAATATATAATTTTTGACTGAACTGAACCCAAGTGCCCGGCCTGCGGCCGGGCACCCCTCGTATTCATGTTCTAACCTAACCTAACCTAAATCTAGTTTTGATTCCTTTAGACTTTAGATTCAAGATTTAATGTGAATATATGCATTAATAAAAACTCATTACTATTTTAATACTAGTTATGCTGCTGTTGATGCACTGATGAAAGCCAGATAGCTAGATCAGTGATTAGTTAGTCGTAGTTGCCGGTGGGCTTAGGTCTAAAGTTATCCAAACTAGTTTTAAAAGGTTTGGATAGGTTAGGTTAGGTAAGAACATGAATAAGACGGGTGCCCGGCCGCAGGCCGGTCACTTAGGTTCAGTTCCGTTTAAAAAAAAAAAAAAACAAAAAACAAAACGTACCAATACAAAGTACTCTTATTCATATTAGAAGATATTGTAAAATAACAATTAATTTAATTTTTTTTTTTTTTTTTCACTCACACATTAGGCCCGTCGCGCCGCGCCACTACTATATAAGGGCGAAGGTGCGAAGTCGACGGCGACGACAAAGTACCGAGTCTAAGGAGACTGATGGCGGCGCCACACAGTGGCGTTATGTCTCTATAAAAGTGGTGGTCTTTTATTATGTTATTTATTAATGGTATTATTTTAATATCATATCAATATTGTACCCCGCACAGGGGGGAGGTACGGGTAGGTAGTGACGAAAAATAACGATACGGGACTCTTACGAGGTCTCGCAATCGGAATGAGTACACTTTAAATATTTTAACGAGGTAAAATTTAAGGGCATTGAGGGTCTGGTGCCAGTGGTGGTTGATTAGATCCACACACTATACTTTTTATAATTATGTGGCGTTATGTCTCTATAAAAGTGGTGGTCTTTTATTATGTTATTTATTAATGGTATTTTTTTAATATCATATCAATATTGTACCCCGCACGGGGGGAGGTAGGGGGGTAGGTAGTGACGAAAAATAACGATACGGGACTCTTACGAGGTCTCGTAATCGGAATGAGTTTCTGCGACTACCATTGTTTGTCGCGGGTAACGGGGAATCAGGGTTCGATTCCGGTGAGGGAGCCTGAGAAACTGCTACCACATCCAAGGAAGGCAGCAGGCGCGCAAATTACCCACTCCCTGCACGGGGGGGGGAGGTACGGGTAGGTAGTGACGAAAAATAACGATACGGGACTCTTACGAGGGCTCGTCATCGAATAATCAATACACGAACTGCCCACACACTTGTAAATATAGACGCGCAAGATCGTTACACGAACCGCTTACCATTATAGTAAACTACTATGCAAACACACATAACATATACGCAATAAGGGAACTTTAAATTGGAGATTTTACCCTACCACACCCGTCTGTCTCATTCTGAAAACTATTCAAAATAATTGCTATTTTTCATTCTCATTCAAATATAAATAATAGTAAATAATATATAATTTTTGACTGAACTGAACCCAAGTGCCCGGCCTGCGGCCGGGCACCCCTCGTATTCATGTTCTAACCTAACCTAACCTAAATCTAGTTTTGATTCCTTTAGACTTTAGATTCAAGATTTAATGTGAATATATGCATTAATAAAAACTCATTACTATTTTAATACTAGTTATGCTGCTGTTGATGCACTGATGAAAGCCAGATAGCTAGATCAGTGATTAGTTAGTCGTAGTTGCCGGTGGGCTTAGGTCTAAAGTTATCCAAACTAGTTTTAAAAGGTTTGGATAGGTTAGGTTAGGTTAGAACATGAATAAGACGGGTGCCCGGCCGCAGGCCGGTCACTTAGGTTCAGTTCCGTTTAAAAAAAAAAAAAAAACAAAAAACAAAACGTACCAATACAAAGTACTCTTATTCATATTAGAAGATATTGTAAAATAACAATTAATTTAATTTTTTTTTTTTTTTTCACTCACACATTAGGCCCGTCGCGCCGCGCCACTACTATATAAGGGCGAAGGTGCGAAGTCGACGGCGACGACAAAGTACCGAGTCTAAGGAGACTGATGGCGGCGCCACACAGTGGCGTTATGTCTCTATAAAAGTGGTGGTCTTTTATTATGTTATTTATTAATGGTATTATTTTAATATCATATCAATATTGTACCCCGCACAGGGGGGAGGTACGGGTAGGTAGTGACGAAAAATAACGATACGGGACTCTTACGAGGTCTCGCAATCGGAATGAGTACACTTTAAATATTTTAACGAGGTAAAATTTAAGGGCATTGAGGGTCTGGTGCCAGTGGTGGTTGATTAGATCCACACACTATACTTTTTATAATTATGTGGCGTTATGTCTCTATAAAAGTGGTGGTCTTTTATTATGTTATTTATTAATGGTATTTTTTTAATATCATATCAATATTGTACCCCGCACGGGGGGAGGTAGGGGGGTAGGTAGTGACGAAAAATAACGATACGGGACTCTTACGAGGTCTCGTAATCGGAATGAGTTTCTGCGACTACCATTGTTTGTCGCGGGTAACGGGGAATCAGGGTTCGATTCCGGTGAGGGAGCCTGAGAAACTGCTACCACATCCGAGGAAGGCAGCAGGCGCGCAAATTACCCACTCCCTGCACGGGGGGGGAGGTACGGGTAGGTAGTGACGAAAAATAACGATACGGGACTCTTACGAGGGCTCGTCATCGAATAATCAATACACGAACTGCCCACACACTTGTAAATATAGACGCGCAAGATCGTTACACGAACCGCTTACCATTATAGTAAACTACTATGCAAACACACATAACATATACGCAATAAGGGAACTTTAAATTGGAGATTTTACCCTACCACACCCGTCTGTCTCATTCTGAAAACTATTCAAAATAATTGCTATTTTTCATTCTCATTCAAATATAAATAATAGTAAATAATATATAATTTTTGACTGAACTGAACCCAAGTGCCCGGCCTGCGGCCGGGCACCCCTCGTATTCATGTTCTAACCTAACCTAACCTAAATCTAGTTTTGATTCCTTTAGACTTTAGATTCAAGATTTAATGTGAATATATGCATTAATAAAAACTCATTACTATTTTAATACTAGTTATGCTGCTGTTGATGCACTGATGAAAGCCAGATAGCTAGATCAGTGATTAGTTAGTCGTAGTTGCCGGTGGGCTTAGGTCTAAAGTTATCCAAACTAGTTTTAAAAGGTTTGGATAGGTTAGGTTAGGTTAGAACATGAATAAGACGGGTGCCCGGCCGCAGGCCGGTCACTTAGGTTCAGTTCCGTTTAAAAAAAAAAAAAAACAAAACGTACCAATACAAAGTACTCTTATTCATATTAGAAGATATTGTAAAATAACAATTAATTTAATTTTTTTTTTTTTTTTTCACTCACACATTAGGCCCGTCGCGCCGCGCCACTACTATATGGGGCGAAGGTGCGAAGTCGACGGCGACGACAAAGTACCGAGTCTAAGGAGACTGATGGCGGCGCCACACAGTGGCGTTATGTCTCTATAAAAGTGGTGGTCTTTTATTATGTTATTTATTAATGGTATTATTTTAATATCATATCAATATTGTACCCCGCACAGGGGGGAGGTACGGGTAGGTAGTGACGAAAAATAACGATACGGGACTCTTACGAGGTCTCGCAATCGGAATGAGTACACTTTAAATATTTTAACGAGGTAAAATTTAAGGGCATTGAGGGTCTGGTGCCAGTGGTGGTTGATTAGATCCACACACTATACTTTTTATAATTATGTGGCGTTATGTCTCTATAAAAGTGGTGGTCTTTTATTATGTTATTTATTAATGGTATTTTTTTAATATCATATCAATATTGTACCCCGCACGGGGGGAGGAAGGGGGGTAGGTAGTGACGAAAAATAACGATACGGGACTCTTACGAGGTCTCGTAATCGGAATGAGTTTCTGCGACTACCATTGTTTGTCGCGGGTAACGGGGAATCAGGGTTCGATTCCGGTGAGGGAGCCTGAGAAACTGCTACCACATCCAAGGAAGGCAGCAGGCGCGCAAATTACCCACTCCCTGCACGGGGGGGGAGGTACGGGTAGGTAGTGACGAAAAATAACGATACGGGACTCTTACGAGGGCTCGTCATCGAATAATCAATACACGAACTGCCCACACACTTGTAAATATAGACGCGCAAGATCGTTACACGAACCGCTTACCATTATAGTAAACTACTATGCAAACACACATAACATATACGCAATAAGGGAACTTTAAATTGGAGATTTTACCCTACCACACCCGTCTGTCTCATTCTGAAAACTATTCAAAATAATTGCTATTTTTCATTCTCATTCAAATATAAATAATAGTAAATAATATATAATTTTTGACTGAACTGAACCCAAGTGCCCGGCCTGCGGCCGGGCACCCCTCGTATTCATGTTCTAACCTAACCTAACCTAAATCTAGTTTTGATTCCTTTAGACTTTAGATTCAAGATTTAATGTGAATATATGCATTAATAAAAACTCATTACTATTTTAATACTAGTTATGCTGCTGTTGATGCACTGATGAAAGCCAGATAGCTAGATCAGTGATTAGTTAGTCGTAGTTGCCGGTGGGCTTAGGTCTAAAGTTATCCAAACTAGTTTTAAAAGGTTTGGATAGGTTAGGTTAGGTAAGAACATGAATAAGACGGGTGCCCGGCCGCAGGCCGGTCACTTAGGTTCAGTTCCGTTTAAAAAAAAAAAAAAACAAAAAACAAAACGTACCAATACAAAGTACTCTTATTCATATTAGAAGATATTGTAAAATAACAATTAATTTAATTTTTTTTTTTTTTTTTTCACTTACACATTAGGCCCGTCGCGCCGCGCCACTACTATATGGGGCGAAGGTGCGAAGTCGACGGCGACGACAAAGTACCGAGTCTAAGGAGACTGATGGCGGCGCCACACAGTGGCGTTATGTCTCTATAAAAGTGGTGGTCTTTTATTATGTTATTTATTAATGGTATTATTTTAATATCATATCAATATTGTACCCCGCACAGGGGGGAGGTACGGGTAGGTAGTGACGAAAAATAACGATACGGGACTCTTACGAGGTCTCGCAATCGGAATGAGTACACTTTAAATATTTTAACGAGGTAAAATTTAAGGGCATTGAGGGTCTGGTGCCAGTGGTGGTTGATTAGATCCACACACTATACTTTTTATAATTATGTGGCGTTATGTCTCTATAAAAGTGGTGGTCTTTTATTATGTTATTTATTAATGGTATTTTTTTAATATCATATCAATATTGTACCCCGCACGGGGGGAGGTAGGGGGGTAGGTAGTGACGAAAAATAACGATACGGGACTCTTACGAGGTCTCGTAATCGGAATGAGTTTCTGCGACTACCATTGTTTGTCGCGGGTAACGGGGAATCAGGGTTCGATTCCGGTGAGGGAGCCTGAGAAACTGCTACCACATCCAAGGAAGGCAGCAGGCGCGCAAATTACCCACTCCCTGCACGGGGGGGGAGGTACGGGTAGGTAGTGACGAAAAATAACGATACGGGACTCTTACGAGGGCTCGTCATCGAATAATCAATACACGAACTGCCCACACACTTGTAAATATAGACGCGCAAGATCGTTACACGAACCGCTTACCATTATAGTAAACTACTATGCAAACACACATAACATATACGCAATAAGGGAACTTTAAATTGGAGATTTTACCCTACCACACCCGTCTGTCTCATTCTGAAAACTATTCAAAATAATTGCTATTTTTCATTCTCATTCAAATATAAATAATAGTAAATAATATATAATTTTTGACTGAACTGAACCCAAGTGCCCGGCCTGCGGCCGGGCACCCCTCGTATTCATGTTCTAACCTAACCTAACCTAAATCTAGTTTTGATTCCTTTAGACTTTAGATTCAAGATTTAATGTGAATATATGCATTAATAAAAACTCATTACTATTTTAATACTAGTTATGCTGCTGTTGATGCACTGATGAAAGCCAGATAGCTAGATCAGTGATTAGTTAGTCGTAGTTGCCGGTGGGCTTAGGTCTAAAGTTATCCAAACTAGTTTTAAAAGGTTTGGATAGGTTAGGTTAGGTAAGAACATGAATAAGACGGGTGCCCGGCCGCAGGCCGGTCACTTAGGTTCAGTTCCGTTTAAAAAAAAAAAAAAACAAAAAACAAAACGTACCAATACAAAGTACTCTTATTCATATTAGAAGATATTGTAAAATAACAATTAATTTAATTTTTTTTTTTTTTTTTCACTCACACATTAGGCCCGTCGCGCCGCGCCACTACTATATAAGGGCGAAGGTGCGAAGTCGACGGCGACGACAAAGTACCGAGTCTAAGGAGACTGATGGCGGCGCCACACAGTGGCGTTATGTCTCTATAAAAGTGGTGGTCTTTTATTATGTTATTTATTAATGGTATTATTTTAATATCATATCAATATTGTACCCCGCACAGGGGGGAGGTACGGGTAGGTAGTGACGAAAAATAACGATACGGGACTCTTACGAGGTCTCGCAATCGGAATGAGTACACTTTAAATATTTTAACGAGGTAAAATTTAAGGGCATTGAGGGTCTGGTGCCAGTGGTGGTTGATTAGATCCACACACTATACTTTTTATAATTATGTGGCGTTATGTCTCTATAAAAGTGGTGGTCTTTTATTATGTTATTTATTAATGGTATTTTTTTAATATCATATCAATATTGTACCCCGCACGGGGGGAGGTAGGGGGGTAGGTAGTGACGAAAAATAACGATACGGGACTCTTACGAGGTCTCGTAATCGGAATGAGTTTCTGCGACTACCATTGTTTGTCGCGGGTAACGGGGAATCAGGGTTCGATTCCGGTGAGGGAGCCTGAGAAACTGCTACCACATCCAAGGAAGGCAGCAGGCGCGCAAATTACCCACTCCCTGCACGGGGGGGGGAGGTACGGGTAGGTAGTGACGAAAAATAACGATACGGGACTCTTACGAGGGCTCGTCATCGAATAATCAATACATGAACTGCCCACACACTTGTAAATATAGACGCGCAAGATCGTTACACGAACCGCTTACCATTATAGTAAACTACTATGCAAACACACATAACATATACGCAATAAGGGAACTTTAAATTGGAGATTTTACCCTACCACACCCGTCTGTCTCATTCTGAAAACTATTCAAAATAATTGCTATTTTTCATTCTCATTCAAATATAAATAATAGTAAATAATATATAATTTTTGACTGAACTGAACCCAAGTGCCCGGCCTGGGGCCGGGCACCCCTCGTATTCATGTTCTAACCTAACCTAACCTAAATCTAGTTTTGATTCCTTTAGACTTTAGATTCAAGATTTAATGTGAATATATGCATTAATAAAAACTCATTACTATTTTAATACTAGTTATGCTGCTGTTGATGCACTGATGAAAGCCAGATAGCTAGATCAGTGATTAGTTAGTCGTAGTTGCCGGTGGGCTTAGGTCTAAAGTTATCCAAACTAGTTTTAAAAGGTTTGGATAGGTTAGGTTAGGTAAGAACATGAATAAGACGGGTGCCCGGCCGCAGGCCGGTCACTTAGGTTCAGTTCCGTTTAAAAAAAAAAAAAAACAAAAAACAAAACGTACCAATACAAAGTACTCTTATTCATATTAGAAGATATTGTAAAATAACAATTAATTTAATTTTTTTTTTTTTTTTCACTCACACATTAGGCCCGTCGCGCCGCGCCACTACTATATGGGGCGAAGGTGCGAAGTCGACGGCGACGACAAAGTACCGAGTCTAAGGAGACTGATGGCGGCGCCACACAGTGGCGTTATGTCTCTATAAAAGTGGTGGTCTTTTATTATGTTATTTATTAATGGTATTATTTTAATATCATATCAATATTGTACCCCGCACAGGGGGGAGGTACGGGTAGGTAGTGACGAAAAATAACGATACGGGACTCTTACGAGGTCTCGCAATCGGAATGAGTACACTTTAAATATTTTAACGAGGTAAAATTTAAGGGCATTGAGGGTCTGGTGCCAGTGGTGGTTGATTAGATCCACACACTATACTTTTTATAATTATGTGGCGTTATGTCTCTATAAAAGTGGTGGTCTTTTATTATGTTATTTATTAATGGTATTTTTTTAATATCATATCAATATTGTACCCCGCACGGGGGGAGGTAGGGGGGTAGGTAGTGACGAAAAATAACGATACGGGACTCTTACGAGGTCTCGTAATCGGAATGAGTTTCTGCGACTACCATTGTTTGTCGCGGGTAACGGGGAATCAGGGTTCGATTCCGGTGAGGGAGCCTGAGAAACTGCTACCACATCCAAGGAAGGCAGCAGGCGCGCAAATTACCCACTCCCTGCACGGGGGGGGAGGTACGGGTAGGTAGTGACGAAAAATAACGATACGGGACTCTTACAAGGGCCCGTCATCGAATAATCAATACACGAACTGCCCACACACTTGTAAATATAGACGCGCAAGATCGTTACACGAACCGCTTACCATTATAGTAAACTACTATGCAAACACACATAACATATACGCAATAAGGGAACTTTAAATTGGAGATTTTACCCTACCACACCCGTCTGTCTCATTCTGAAAACTATTCAAAATAATTGCTATTTTTCATTCTCATTCAAATATAAATAATAGTAAATAATATATAATTTTTGACTGAACTGAACCCAAGTGCCCGGCCTGGGGCCGGGCACCCCTCGTATTCATGTTCTAACCTAACCTAACCTAAATCTAGTTTTGATTCCTTTAGACTTTAGATTCAAGATTTAATGTGAATATATGCATTAATAAAAACTCATTACTATTTTAATACTAGTTATGCTGCTGTTGATGCACTGATGAAAGCCAGATAGCTAGATCAGTGATTAGTTAGTCGTAGTTGCTGGTGGGCTTAGGTCTAAAGTTATCCAAACTAGTTTTAAAAGGTTTGGATAGGTTAGGTTAGGTTAGAACATGAATAAGACGGGTGCCCGGCCGCAGGCCGGTCACTTAGGTTCAGTTCCGTTTAAAAAAAAAAAAAAACAAAAAACAAAACGTACCAATACAAAGTACTCTTATTCATATTAGAAGATATTGTAAAATAACAATTAATTTAATTTTTTTTTTTTTTTTTTCACTCACACATTAGGCCCGTCGCGCCGCGCCACTACTATATGGGGCGAAGGTGCGAAGTCGACGGCGACGACAAAGTACCGAGTCTAAGGAGACTGATGGCGGCGCCACACAGTGGCGTTATGTCTCTATAAAAGTGGTGGTCTTTTATTATGTTATTTATTAATGGTATTATTTTAATATCATATCAATACTGTACCCCGCACAGGGGGGAGGTACGGGTAGGTAGTGACGAAAAATAACGATACGGGACTCTTACGAGGTCTCGCAATCGGAATGAGTACACTTTAAATATTTTAACGAGGTAAAATTTAAGGGCATTGAGGGTCTGGTGCCAGTGGTGGTTGATTAGATCCACACACTATACTTTTTATAATTATGTGGCGTTATGTCTCTATAAAAGTGGTGGTCTTTTATTATGTTATTTATTAATGGTATTTTTTTAATATCATATCAATATTGTACCCCGCACGGGGGGAGGTAGGGGGGTAGGTAGTGACGAAAAATAACGATACGGGACTCTTACGAGGTCTCGTAATCGGAATGAGTTTCTGCGACTACCATTGTTTGTCGCGGGTAACGGGGAATCAGGGTTCGATTCCGGTGAGGGAGCCTGAGAAACTGCTACCACATCCAAGGAAGGCAGCAGGCGCGCAAATTACCCACTCCCTGCACGGGGGGGGAGGTACGGGTAGGTAGTGACGAAAAATAACGATACGGGACTCTTACAAGGGCCCGTCATCGAATAATCAATACACGAACTGCCCACACACTTGTAAATATAGACGCGCAAGATCGTTACACGAACCGCTTACCATTATAGTAAACTACTATGCAAACACACATAACATATACGCAATAAGGGAACTTTAAATTGGAGATTTTACCCTACCACACCCGTCTGTCTCATTCTGAAAACTATTCAAAATAATTGCTATTTTTCATTCTCATTCAAATATAAATAATAGTAAATAATATATAATTTTTGACTGAACTGAACCCAAGTGCCCGGCCTGCGGCCGGGCACCCCTCGTATTCATGTTCTAACCTAACCTAACCTAAATCTAGTTTTGATTCCTTTAGACTTTAGATTCAAGATTTAATGTGAATATATGCATTAATAAAAACTCATTACTATTTTAATACTAGTTATGCTGCTGTTGATGCACTGATGAAAGCCAGATAGCTAGATCAGTGATTAGTTAGTCGTAGTTGCCGGTGGGCTTAGGTCTAAAGTTATCCAAACTAGTTTTAAAAGGTTTGGATAGGTTAGGTTAGGTAAGAACATGAATAAGACGGGTGCCCGGCCGCAGGCCGGTCACTTAGGTTCAGTTCCGTTTAAAAAAAAAAAAAAACAAAAAACAAAACGTACCAATACAAAGTACTCTTATTCATATTAGAAGATATTGTAAAATAACAATTAATTTAATTTTTTTTTTTTTTTTTCACTCACACATTAGGCCCGTCGCGCCGCGCCACTACTATATGGGGCGAAGGTGCGAAGTCGACGGCGACGACAAAGTACCGAGTCTAAGGAGACTGATGGCGGCGCCACACAGTGGCGTTATGTCTCTATAAAAGTGGTGGTCTTTTATTATGTTATTTATTAATGGTATTATTTTAATATCATATCAATATTGTACCCCGCACAGGGGGGAGGTACGGGTAGGTAGTGACGAAAAATAACGATACGGGACTCTTACGAGGTCTCGCAATCGGAATGAGTACACTTTAAATATTTTAACGAGGTAAAATTTAAGGGCATTGAGGGTCTGGTGCCAGTGGTGGTTGATTAGATCCACACACTATACTTTTTATAATTATGTGGCGTTATGTCTCTATAAAAGTGGTGGTCTTTTATTATGTTATTTATTAATGGTATTTTTTTAATATCATATCAATATTGTACCCCGCACGGGGGGAGGTAGGGGGGTAGGTAGTGACGAAAAATAACGATACGGGACTCTTACGAGGTCTCGTAATCGGAATGAGTTTCTGCGACTACCATTGTTTGTCGCGGGTAACGGGGAATCAGGGTTCGATTCCGGTGAGGGAGCCTGAGAAACTGCTACCACATCCAAGGAAGGCAGCAGGCGCGCAAATTACCCACTCCCTGCACGGGGGGGGGAGGTACGGGTAGGTAGTGACGAAAAATAACGATACGGGACTCTTACGAGGGCTCGTCATCGAATAATCAATACATGAACTGCCCACACACTTGTAAATATAGACGCGCAAGATCGTTACACGAACCGCTTACCATTATAGTAAACTACTATGCAAACACACATAACATATACGCAATAAGGGAACTTTAAATTGGAGATTTTACCCTACCACACCCGTCTGTCTCATTCTGAAAACTATTCAAAATAATTGCTATTTTTCATTCTCATTCAAATATAAATAATAGTAAATAATATATAATTTTTGACTGAACTGAACCCAAGTGCCCGGCCTGTGGCCGGGCACCCCTCGTATTCATGTTCTAACCTAACCTAACCTAAATCTAGTTTTGATTCCTTTAGACTTTAGATTCAAGATTTAATGTGAATATATGCATTAATAAAAACTCATTACTATTTTAATACTAGTTATGCTGCTGTTGATGCACTGATGAAAGCCAGATAGCTAGATCAGTGATTAGTTAGTCGTAGTTGCCGGTGGGCTTAGGTCTAAAGTTATCCAAACTAGTTTTAAAAGGTTTGGATAGGTTAGGTTAGGTAAGAACATGAATAAGACGGGTGCCCGGCCGCAGGCCGGTCACTTAGGTTCAGTTCCGTTTAAAAAAAAAAAAAAACAAAAAACAAAACGTACCAATACAAAGTACTCTTATTCATATTAGAAGATATTGTAAAATAACAATTAATTTAATTTTTTTTTTTTTTTTTCACTCACACATTAGGCCCGTCGCGCCGCGCCACTACTATATGGGGCGAAGGTGCGAAGTCGACGGCGACGACAAAGTACCGAGTCTAAGGAGACTGATGGCGGCGCCACACAGTGGCGTTATGTCTCTATAAAAGTGGTGGTCTTTTATTATGTTATTTATTAATGGTATTATTTTAATATCATATCAATATTGTACCCCGCACAGGGGGGAGGTACGGGTAGGTAGTGACGAAAAATAACGATACGGGACTCTTACGAGGTCTCGCAATCGGAATGAGTACACTTTAAATATTTTAACGAGGTAAAATTTAAGGGCATTGAGGGTCTGGTGCCAGTGGTGGTTGATTAGATCCACACACTATACTTTTTATAATTATGTGGCGTTATGTCTCTATAAAAGTGGTGGTCTTTTATTATGTTATTTATTAATGGTATTTTTTTAATATCATATCAATATTGTACCCCGCACGGGGGGAGGTAGGGGGGTAGGTAGTGACGAAAAATAACGATACGGGACTCTTACGAGGTCTCGTAATCGGAATGAGTTTCTGCGACTACCATTGTTTGTCGCGGGTAACGGGGAATCAGGGTTCGATTCCGGTGAGGGAGCCTGAGAAACTGCTACCACATCCAAGGAAGGCAGCAGGCGCGCAAATTACCCACTCCCTGCACGGGGGGGGAGGTACGGGTAGGTAGTGACGAAAAATAACGATACGGGACTCTTACGAGGGCTCGTCATCGAATAATCAATACACGAACTGCCCACACACTTGTAAATATAGACGCGCAAGATCGTTACACGAACCGCTTACCATTATAGTAAACTACTATGCAAACACACATAACATATACGCAATAAGGGAACTTTAAATTGGAGATTTTACCCTACCACACCCGTCTGTCTCATTCTGAAAACTATTCAAAATAATTGCTATTTTTCATTCTCATTCAAATATAAATAATAGTAAATAATATATAATTTTTGACTGAACTGAACCCAAGTGCCCGGCCTGCGGCCGGGCACCCCTCGTATTCATGTTCTAACCTAACCTAACCTAAATCTAGTTTTGATTCCTTTAGACTTTAGATTCAAGATTTAATGTGAATATATGCATTAATAAAAACTCATTACTATTTTAATACTAGTTATGCTGCTGTTGATGCACTGATGAAAGCCAGATAGCTAGATCAGTGATTAGTTAGTCGTAGTTGCCGGTGGGCTTAGGTCTAAAGTTATCCAAACTAGTTTTAAAAGGTTTGGATAGGTTAGGTTAGGTAAGAACATGAATAAGACGGGTGCCCGGCCGCAGGCCGGTCACTTAGGTTCAGTTCCGTTTAAAAAAAAAAAAAAACAAAAAACAAAACGTACCAATACAAAGTACTCTTATTCATATTAGAAGATATTGTAAAATAACAATTAATTTAATTTTTTTTTTTTTTTTTTCACTCACACATTAGGCCCGTCGCGCCGCGCCACTACTATATGGGGCGAAGGTGCGAAGTCGACGGCGACGACAAAGTACCGAGTCTAAGGAGACTGATGGCGGCGCCACACAGTGGCGTTATGTCTCTATAAAAGTGGTGGTCTTTTATTATGTTATTTATTAATGGTATTATTTTAATATCATATCAATATTGTACCCCGCACAGGGGGGAGGTACGGGTAGGTAGTGACGAAAAATAACGATACGGGACTCTTACGAGGTCTCGCAATCGGAATGAGTACACTTTAAATATTTTAACGAGGTAAAATTTAAGGGCATTGAGGGTCTGGTGCCAGTGGTGGTTGATTAGATCCACACACTATACTTTTTATAATTATGTGGCGTTATGTCTCTATAAAAGTGGTGGTCTTTTATTATGTTATTTATTAATGGTATTTTTTTAATATCATATCAATATTGTACCCCGCACGGGGGGAGGTAGGGGGGTAGGTAGTGACGAAAAATAACGATACGGGACTCTTACGAGGTCTCGTAATCGGAATGAGTTTCTGCGACTACCATTGTTTGTCGCGGGTAACGGGGAATCAGGGTTCGATTCCGGTGAGGGAGCCTGAGAAACTGCTACCACATCCAAGGAAGGCAGCAGGCGCGCAAATTACCCACTCCCTGAACGGGGGGGGAGGTACGGGTAGGTAGTGACGAAAAATAACGATACGGGACTCTTACAAGGGCCCGTCATCGAATAATCAATACACGAACTGCCCACACACTTGTAAATATAGACGCGCAAGATCGTTACACGAACCGCTTACCATTATAGTAAACTACTATGCAAACACACATAACATATACGCAATAAGGGAACTTTAAATTGGAGATTTTACCCTACCACACCCGTCTGTCTCATTCTGAAAACTATTCAAAATAATTGCTATTTTTCATTCTCATTCAAATATAAATAATAGTAAATAATATATAATTTTTGACTGAACTGAACCTAAGTGCCCGGCCTGTGGCCGGGCACCCCTCGTATTCATGTTCTAACCTAACCTAACCTAAATCTAGTTTTGATTCCTTTAGACTTTAGATTCAAGATTTAATGTGAATATATGCATTAATAAAAACTCATTACTATTTTAATACTAGTTATGCTGCTGTTGATGCACTGATGAAAGCCAGATAGCTAGATCAGTGATTAGTTAGTCGTAGTTGCCGGTGGGCTTAGGTCTAAAGTTATCCAAACTAGTTTTAAAAGGTTTGGATAGGTTAGGTTAGGTTAGAACATGAATAAGACGGGTGCCCGGCCGCAGGCCGGTCACTTAGGTTCAGTTCCGTTTAAAAAAAAAAAAAAAACAAAAAACAAAACGTACCAATACAAAGTACTCTTATTCATATTAGAAGATATTGTAAAATAACAATTAATTTAATTTTTTTTTTTTTTTTTTCATTCACACATTAGGCCCGTCGCGCCGCGCCACTACTATATAAGGGCGAAGGTGCGAAGTCGACGGCGACGACAAAGTACCGAGTCTAAGGAGACTGATGGCGGCGCCACACAGTGGCGTTATGTCTCTATAAAAGTGGTGGTCTTTTATTATGTTATTTATTAATGGTATTATTTTAATATCATATCAATATTGTACCCCGCACAGGGGGGAGGTACGGGTAGGTAGTGACGAAAAATAACGATACGGGACTCTTACGAGGGCTCGTCATCGAATAATCAATACACGAACTGCCCACACACTTGTAAATATAGACGCGCAAGATCGTTACACGAACCGCTTACCATTATAGTAAACTACTATGCAAACACACATAACATATACGCAATAAGGGAACTTTAAATTGGAGATTTTACCCTACCACACCCGTCTGTCTCATTCTGAAAACTATTCAAAATAATTGCTATTTTTCATTCTCATTCAAATATAAATAATAGTAAATAATATATAATTTTTGACTGAACTGAACCCAAGTGCCCGGCCGCAGGCCGGGCACCCCTCGTATTCATGTTCTAACCTAACCTAACCTAAATCTAGTTTTGATTCCTTTAGACTTTAGATTCAAGATTTAATGTGAATATATGCATTAATAAAAACTCATTACTATTTTAATACTAGTTATGCTGCTGTTGATGCACTGATGAAAGCCAGATAGCTAGATCAGTGATTAGTTAGTCGTAGTTGCTGGTGGGCTTAGGTCTAAAGTTATCCAAACTAGTTTTAAAAGGTTTGGATAGGTTAGGTTAGGTTAGAACATGAATAAGACGGGTGCCCGGCCGCAGGCCGGTCACTTAGGTTCAGTTTCGGTTTAAAAAAAAAAAAACAAAAAACAAAACGTACCAATACAAAGTACTCTTATTCATATTAGAAGATATTGTAAAATAACAATTAATTTAATTTTTTTTTTTTTTTTTTTTCTCTCACACATTAGGCCCGTCGCGCCGCGCCACTACTATATGGGGCGAAGGTGCGAAGTCGACGGCGACGACAAAGTACCGAGTCTAAGGAGACTGATGGCGGCGCCACACAGTGGCGTTATGTCTCTATAAAAGTGGTGGTCTTTTATTATGTTATTTATTAATGGTATTATTTTAATATCATATCAATATTGTACCCCGCACAGAGGGGAGGTACGGGTAGGTAGTGACGAAAAATAACGATACGGGACTCTTACGAGGTCTCGCAATCGGAATGAGTACACTTTAAATATTTTAACGAGGTAAAATTTAAGGGCATTGAGGGTCTGGTGCCAGTGGTGGTTGATTAGATCCACACACTATACTTTTTATAATTATGTGGCGTTATGTCTCTATAAAAGTGGTGGTCTTTTATTATGTTATTTATTAATGGTATTTTTTTAATATCATATCAATATTGTACCCCGCACGGGGGGAGGTAGGGGGGTAGGTAGTGACGAAAAATAACGATACGGGACTCTTACGAGGTCTCGTAATCGGAATGAGTTTCTGCGACTACCATTGTTTGTCGCGGGTAACGGGGAATCAGGGTTCGATTCCGGTGAGGGAGCCTGAGAAACTGCTACCACATCCAAGGAAGGCAGCAGGCGCGCAAATTACCCACTCCCTGCACGGGGGGGAAGGTACGGGTAGGTAGTGACGAAAAATAACGATACGGGACTCTTACGAGGGCTCGTCATCGAATAATCAATACACGAACTGCCCACACACTTGTAAATATAGACGCGCAAGATCGTTACACGAACCGCTTACCATTATAGTAAACTACTATGCAAACACACATAACATATACGCAATAAGGGAACTTTAAATTGGAGATTTTACCCTACCACACCCGTCTGTCTCATTCTGAAAACTATTCAAAATAATTGCTATTTTTCATTCTCATTCAAATATAAATAATAGTAAATAATATATAATTTTTGACTGAACTGAACCCAAGTGCCCGGCCTGTGGCCGGGCACCCCTCGTATTCATGTTCTAACCTAACCTAACCTAAATCTAGTTTTGACACCTTTAGACTTTAGATTCAAGATTTAATGTGAATATATGCATTAATAAAAACTCATTACTATTTTAATACTAGTTATGCTGCTGTTGATGCACTGATGAAAGCCAGATAGCTAGATCAGTGATTAGTTAATCGTAGTTGCCGGTGGGCTGAGGTCTAAAGGAATCCAAACTAGTTTTAAAAGGTTTGGATAGGTTAGGTTAGGTTAGAACATGAATAAGACGGGTGCCCGGCCGCAGGCCGGTCACTTAGGTTCAGTTCCGTTTAAAAAAAAAAAAAACAAAAAACAAAACGTACCAATACAAAGTACTCTTATTCATATTAGAAGATATTGTAAAATAACAATTAATTTCATTTTTTTTTTTTTTTTTCACTAACACATTAGGCCCGTCGCGCCGCGCCACTACTATATGGGGCGAAGGTGCGAAGTCGACGGCGACGACAAAGTACCGAGTCTAAGGAGACTGATGGCGGCGCCACACAGTGGCGTTATGTCTCTATAAAAGTGGTGGTCTTTTATTATGTTATTTATTAATGGTATTATTTTAATATCATATCAATATTGTACCCCGCACAGAGGGGAGGTACGGGTAGGTAGTGACGAACAATAACGATACGGGACTCTTACGAGGTCTCGCAATCGGAATGAGTACACTTTAAATATTTTAACGAGGTAAAATTTAAGGGCATTGAGGGTCTGGTGCCAGTGGTGGTTGATTAGATCCACACACTATACTTTTTATAATTATGTGGCGTTATGTCTCTATAAAAGTGGTGGTCTTTTATTATGTTATTTATTAATGGTATTTTTTAAATATCATATCAATATTGTACCCCGCACGGGGGGAGGTAGGGGGGTAGGTAGTGACGAAAAATAACGATACGGGACTCTTACGAGGTCTCGTAATCGGAATGAGTTTCTGCGACTACCATTGTTTGTCGCGGGTAACGGGGAATCAGGGTTCGATTCCGGTGAGGGAGCCTGAGAAACTGCTACCACATCCAAGGAAGGCAGCAGGCGCGCAAATTACCCACTCCCTGCACGGGGGGGGAGGTACGGGTAGGTAGTGACGAAAAATAACGATACGGGACTCTTACGAGGGCTCGTCATCGAATAATCAATACACGAACTGCCCACACACTTGTAAATATAGACGCGCAAGATCGTTACACGAACCGCTTACCATTATAGTAAACTACTATGCAAACACACATAACATATACGCAATAAGGGAACTTTAAATTGGAGATTTTACCCTACCACACCCGTCTGTCTCATTCTGAAAACTATTCAAAATAATTGCTATTTTTCATTCTCATTCAAATATAAATAATAGTAAATAATATATAATTTTTGACTGAACTGAACCCAAGTGCCCGGCCTGCGGCCGGGCACCCCTCGTATTCATGTTCTAACCTAACCTAACCTAAATCTAGTTTTGATTCCTTTAGACTTTAGATTCAAGATTTAATGTGAATATATGCATTAATAAAAACTCATTACTATTTTAATACTAGTTATGCTGCTGTTGATGCACTGATGAAAGCCAGATAGCTAGATCAGTGATTAGTTAGTCGTAGTTGCCGGTGGGCTTAGGTCTAAAGTTATCCAAACTAGTTTTAAAAGGTTTGGATAGGTTAGGTTAGGTAAGAACATGAATAAGACGGGTGCCCGGCCGCAGGCCGGTCACTTAGGTTCAGTTCCGTTTAAAAAAAAAAAAAAACAAAAAACAAAACGTACCAATACAAAGTACTCTTATTCATATTAGAAGATATTGTAAAATAACAATTAATTTAATTTTTTTTTTTTTTTTTTCACTCACACATTAGGCCCGTCGCGCCGCGCCACTACTATATGGGGCGAAGGTGCGAAGTCGACGGCGACGACAAAGTACCGAGTCTAAGGAGACTGATGGCGGCGCCACACAGTGGCGTTATGTCTCTATAAAAGTGGTGGTCTTTTATTATGTTATTTATTAATGGTATTATTTTAATATCATATCAATATTGTACCCCGCACAGGGGGGAGGTACGGGTAGGTAGTGACGAAAAATAACGATACGGGACTCTTACGAGGTCTCGCAATCGGAATGAGTACACTTTAAATATTTTAACGAGGTAAAATTTAAGGGCATTGAGGGTCTGGTGCCAGTGGTGGTTGATTAGATCCACACACTATACTTTTTATAATTATGTGGCGTTATGTCTCTATAAAAGTGGTGGTCTTTTATTATGTTATTTATTAATGGTATTTTTTTAATATCATATCAATATTGTACCCCGCACGGGGGGAGGTAGGGGGGTAGGTAGTGACGAAAAATAACGATACGGGACTCTTACGAGGTCTCGTAATCGGAATGAGTTTCTGCGACTACCATTGTTTGTCGCGGGTAACGGGGAATCAGGGTTCGATTCCGGTGAGGGAGCCTGAGAAACTGCTACCACATCCAAGGAAGGCAGCAGGCGCGCAAATTACCCACTCCCTGAACGGGGGGGGAGGTACGGGTAGGTAGTGACGAAAAATAACGATACGGGACTCTTACAAGGGCCCGTCATCGAATAATCAATACACGAACTGCCCACACACTTGTAAATATAGACGCGCAAGATCGTTACACGAACCGCTTACCATTATAGTAAACTACTATGCAAACACACATAACATATACGCAATAAGGGAACTTTAAATTGGAGATTTTACCCTACCACACCCGTCTGTCTCATTCTGAAAACTATTCAAAATAATTGCTATTTTTCATTCTCATTCAAATATAAATAATAGTAAATAATATATAATTTTTGACTGAACTGAACCCAAGTGCCCGGCCTGGGGCCGGGCACCCCTCGTATTCATGTTCTAACCTAACCTAACCTAAATCTAGTTTTGATTCCTTTAGACTTTAGATTCAAGATTTAATGTGAATATATGCATTAATAAAAACTCATTACTATTTTAATACTAGTTATGCTGCTGTTGATGCACTGATGAAAGCCAGATAGCTAGATCAGTGATTAGTTAGTCCAAGTTGCCGGTGGGCTTAGGTCTAAAGTTATCCAAACTAGTTTTAAAAGGTTTGGATAGGTTAGGTTAGGTAAGAACATGAATAAGACGGGTGCCCGGCCGCAGGCCGGTCACTTAGGTTCAGTTCCGTTTAAAAAAAAAAAAAAACAAAAAACAAAACGTACCAATACAAAGTACTCTTATTCATATTAGAAGATATTGTAAAATAACAATTAATTTAATTTTTTTTTTTTTTTTTTCACTCACACATTAGGCCCGTCGCGCCGCGCCACTACTATATGGGGCGAAGGTGCGAAGTCGACGGCGACGACAAAGTACCGAGTCTAAGGAGACTGATGGCGGCGCCACACAGTGGCGTTATGTCTCTATAAAAGTGGTGGTCTTTTATTATGTTATTTATTAATGGTATTATTTTAATATCATATCAATATTGTACCCCGCACAGGGGGGAGGTACGGGTAGGTAGTGACGAAAAATAACGATACGGGACTCTTACGAGGTCTCGCAATCGGAATGAGTACACTTTAAATATTTTAACGAGGTAAAATTTAAGGGCATTGAGGGTCTGGTGCCAGTGGTGGTTGATTAGATCCACACACTATACTTTTTATAATTATGTGGCGTTATGTCTCTATAAAAGTGGTGGTCTTTTATTATGTTATTTATTAATGGTATTTTTTTAATATCATATCAATATTGTACCCCGCACGGGGGGAGGTAGGGGGGTAGGTAGTGACGAAAAATAACGATACGGGACTCTTACGAGGTCTCGTAATCGGAATGAGTTTCTGCGACTACCATTGTTTGTCGCGGGTAACGGGGAATCAGGGTTCGATTCCGGTGAGGGAGCCTGAGAAACTGCTACCACATCCAAGGAAGGCAGCAGGCGCGCAAATTACCCACTCCCTGCACGGGGGGGGAGGTACGGGTAGGTAGTGACGAAAAATAACGATACGGGACTCTTACAAGGGCCCGTCATCGAATAATCAATACACGAACTGCCCACACACTTGTAAATATAGACGCGCAAGATCGTTACACGAACCGCTTACCATTATAGTAAACTACTATGCAAACACACATAACATATACGCAATAAGGGAACTTTAAATTGGAGATTTTACCCTACCACACCCGTCTGTCTCATTCTGAAAACTATTCAAAATAATTGCTATTTTTCATTCTCATTCAAATATAAATAATAGTAAATAATATATAATTTTTGACTGAACTGAACCCAAGTGCCCGGCCTGGGGCCGGGCACCCCTCGTATTCATGTTCTAACCTAACCTAACCTAAATCTAGTTTTGATTCCTTTAGACTTTAGATTCAAGATTTAATGTGAATATATGCATTAATAAAAACTCATTACTATTTTAATACTAGTTATGCTGCTGTTGATGCACTGATGAAAGCCAGATAGCTAGATCAGTGATTAGTTAGTCGTAGTTGCCGGTGGGCTTAGGTCTAAAGTTATCCAAACTAGTTTTAAAAGGTTTGGATAGGTTAGGTTAGGTAAGAACATGAATAAGACGGGTGCCCGGCCGCAGGCCGGTCACTTAGGTTCAGTTCCGTTTAAAAAAAAAAAAAAACAAAAAACAAAACGTACCAATACAAAGTACTCTTATTCATATTAGAAGATATTGTAAAATAACAATTAATTTAATTTTTTTTTTTTTTTTTTCACTCACACATTAGGCCCGTCGTGCCGCGCCACTACTATATGGGGCGAAGGTGCGAAGTCGACGGCGACGACAAAGTACCGAGTCTAAGGAGACTGATGGCGGCGCCACACAGTGGCGTTATGTCTCTATAAAAGTGGTGGTCTTTTATTATGTTATTTATTAATGGTATTATTTTAATATCATATCAATATTGTACCCCGCACAGGGGGGAGGTACGGGTAGGTAGTGACGAAAAATAACGATACGGGACTCTTACGAGGTCTCGCAATCGGAATGAGTACACTTTAAATATTTTAACGAGGTAAAATTTAAGGGCATTGAGGGTCTGGTGCCAGTGGTGGTTGATTAGATCCACACACTATACTTTTTATAATTATGTGGCGTTATGTCTCTATAAAAGTGGTGGTCTTTTATTATGTTATTTATTAATGGTATTTTTTAAATATCATATCAATATTGTACCCCGCACGGGGGGAGGTAGGGGGGTAGGTAGTGACGAAAAATAACGATACGGGACTCTTACGAGGTCTCGTAATCGGAATGAGTTTCTGCGACTACCATTGTTTGTCGCGGGTAACGGGGAATCAGGGTTCGATTCCGGTGAGGGAGCCTGAGAAACTGCTACCACATCCAAGGAAGGCAGCAGGCGCGCAAATTACCCACTCCCTGCACGGGGGGGGAGGTACGGGTAGGTAGTGACGAAAAATAACGATACGGGACTCTTACGAGGGCTCGTCATCGAATAATCAATACACGAACTGCCCACACACTTGTAAATATAGACGCGCAAGATCGTTACACGAACCGCTTACCATTATAGTAAACTACTATGCAAACACACATAACATATACGCAATAAGGGAACTTTAAATTGGAGATTTTACCCTACCACACCCGTCTGTCTCATTCTGAAAACTATTCAAAATAATTGCTATTTTTCATTCTCATTCAAATATAAATAATAGTAAATAATATATAATTTTTGACTGAACTGAACCTAAGTGCCCGGCCTGTGGCCGGGCACCCGTCTTATTCATGTTCTAACCTAACCTAACCTAAATCTAGTTTTGATTCCTTTAGACTTTAGATTCAAGATTTAATGTGAATATATGCATTAATAAAAACTCATTACTATTTTAATACTAGTTATGCTGCTGTTGATGCACTGATGAAAGCCAGATAGCTAGATCAGTGATTAGTTAGTCGTAGTTGCCGGTGGGCTTAGGTCTAAAGTTATCCAAACTAGTTTTAAAAGGTTTGGATAGGTTAGGTTAGGTTAGAACATGAATAAGACGGGTGCCCGGCCGCAGGCCGGTCACTTAGGTTCAGTTCCGTTTAAAAAAAAAAAAAAAACAAAAAACAAAACGTACCAATACAAAGTACTCTTATTCATATTAGAAGATATTGTAAAATAACAATTAATTTAATTTTTTTTTTTTTTTTTTCATTCACACATTAGGCCCGTCGCGCCGCGCCACTACTATATAAGGGCGAAGGTGCGAAGTCGACGGCGACGACAAAGTACCGAGTCTAAGGAGACTGATGGCGGCGCCACACAGTGGCGTTATGTCTCTATAAAAGTGGTGGTCTTTTATTATGTTATTTATTAATGGTATTATTTTAATATCATATCAATATTGTACCCCGCACAGGGGGGAGGTACGGGTAGGTAGTGACGAAAAATAACGATACGGGACTCTTACGAGGGCTCGTCATCGAATAATCAATACACGAACTGCCCACACACTTGTAAATATAGACGCGCAAGATCGTTACACGAACCGCTTACCATTATAGTAAACTACTATGCAAACACACATAACATATACGCAATAAGGGAACTTTAAATTGGAGATTTTACCCTACCACACCCGTCTGTCTCATTCTGAAAACTATTCAAAATAATTGCTATTTTTC
The DNA here is from genome assembly GCF_905163445.1 of Pararge aegeria. NCBI lineage: Eukaryota > Metazoa > Arthropoda > Insecta > Lepidoptera > Nymphalidae > Pararge > Pararge aegeria. The sequence goes on from NC_053191.1 coordinate 19,044,488, forward strand.
ATTCTCATTCAAATATAAATAATAGTAAATAATATATAATTTTTGACTGAACTGAACCCAAGTGCCCGGCCACAGGCCGGGCACCCCTCGTATTCATGTTCTAACCTAACCTAACCTAAATCTAGTTTTGATTCCTTTAGACTTTAGATTCAAGATTTAATGTGAATATATGCATTAATAAAAACTCATTACTATTTTAATACTAGTTATGCTGCTGTTGATGCACTGATGAAAGCCAGATAGCTAGATCAGTGATTAGTTAGTCGTAGTTGCTGGTGGGCTTAGGTCTAAAGTTATCCAAACTAGTTTTAAAAGGTTTGGATAGGTTAGGTTAGGTTAGAACATGAATAAGACGGGTGCCCGGCCGCAGGCCGGTCACTTAGGTTCAGTTTCGGTTTAAAAAAAAAAAAACAAAAAACAAAACGTACCAATACAAAGTACTCTTATTCATATTAGAAGATATTGTAAAATAACAATTAATTTAATTTTTTTTTTTTTTTTTTTTTCTCTCACACATTAGGCCCGTCGCGCCGCGCCACTACTATATGGGGCGAAGGTGCGAAGTCGACGGCGACGACAAAGTACCGAGTCTAAGGAGACTGATGGCGGCGCCACACAGTGGCGTTATGTCTCTATAAAAGTGGTGGTCTTTTATTATGTTATTTATTAATGGTATTATTTTAATATCATATCAATATTGTACCCCGCACAGAGGGGAGGTACGGGTAGGTAGTGACGAAAAATAACGATACGGGACTCTTACGAGGTCTCGCAATCGGAATGAGTACACTTTAAATATTTTAACGAGGTAAAATTTAAGGGCATTGAGGGTCTGGTGCCAGTGGTGGTTGATTAGATCCACACACTATACTTTTTATAATTATGTGGCGTTATGTCTCTATAAAAGTGGTGGTCTTTTATTATGTTATTTATTAATGGTATTTTTTTAATATCATATCAATATTGTACCCCGCACGGGGGGAGGTAGGGGGGTAGGTAGTGACGAAAAATAACGATACGGGACTCTTACGAGGTCTCGTAATCGGAATGAGTTTCTGCGACTACCATTGTTTGTCGCGGGTAACGGGGAATCAGGGTTCGATTCCGGTGAGGGAGCCTGAGAAACTGCTACCACATCCAAGGAAGGCAGCAGGCGCGCAAATTACCCACTCCCTGCACGGGGGGGAAGGTACGGGTAGGTAGTGACGAAAAATAACGATACGGGACTCTTACGAGGGCTCGTCATCGAATAATCAATACACGAACTGCCCACACACTTGTAAATATAGACGCGCAAGATCGTTACACGAACCGCTTACCATTATAGTAAACTACTATGCAAACACACATAACATATACGCAATAAGGGAACTTTAAATTGGAGATTTTACCCTACCACACCCGTCTGTCTCATTCTGAAAACTATTCAAAATAATTGCTATTTTTCATTCTCATTCAAATATAAATAATAGTAAATAATATATAATTTTTGACTGAACTGAACCCAAGTGCCCGGCCTGTGGCCGGGCACCCCTCGTATTCATGTTCTAACCTAACCTAACCTAAATCTAGTTTTGACACCTTTAGACTTTAGATTCAAGATTTAATGTGAATATATGCATTAATAAAAACTCATTACTATTTTAATACTAGTTATGCTGCTGTTGATGCACTGATGAAAGCCAGATAGCTAGATCAGTGATTAGTTAATCGTAGTTGCCGGTGGGCTGAGGTCTAAAGGAATCCAAACTAGTTTTAAAAGGTTTGGATAGGTTAGGTTAGGTTAGAACATGAATAAGACGGGTGCCCGGCCGCAGGCCGGTCACTTAGGTTCAGTTCCGTTTAAAAAAAAAAAAAACAAAAAACAAAACGTACCAATACAAAGTACTCTTATTCATATTAGAAGATATTGTAAAATAACAATTAATTTCATTTTTTTTTTTTTTTTTCACTAACACATTAGGCCCGTCGCGCCGCGCCACTACTATATGGGGCGAAGGTGCGAAGTCGACGGCGACGACAAAGTACCGAGTCTAAGGAGACTGATGGCGGCGCCACACAGTGGCGTTATGTCTCTATAAAAGTGGTGGTCTTTTATTATGTTATTTATTAATGGTATTATTTTAATATCATATCAATATTGTACCCCGCACAGAGGGGAGGTACGGGTAGGTAGTGACGAACAATAACGATACGGGACTCTTACGAGGTCTCGCAATCGGAATGAGTACACTTTAAATATTTTAACGAGGTAAAATTTAAGGGCATTGAGGGTCTGGTGCCAGTGGTGGTTGATTAGATCCACACACTATACTTTTTATAATTATGTGGCGTTATGTCTCTATAAAAGTGGTGGTCTTTTATTATGTTATTTATTAATGGTATTTTTTAAATATCATATCAATATTGTACCCCGCACGGGGGGAGGTAGGGGGGTAGGTAGTGACGAAAAATAACGATACGGGACTCTTACGAGGTCTCGTAATCGGAATGAGTTTCTGCGACTACCATTGTTTGTCGCGGGTAACGGGGAATCAGGGTTCGATTCCGGTGAGGGAGCCTGAGAAACTGCTACCACATCCAAGGAAGGCAGCAGGCGCGCAAATTACCCACTCCCTGCACGGGGGGGGGAGGTACGGGTAGGTAGTGACGAAAAATAACGATACGGGACTCTTACGAGGGCTCGTCATCGAATAATCAATACACGAACTGCCCACACACTTGTAAATATAGACGCGCAAGATCGTTACACGAACCGCTTACCATTATAGTAAACTACTATGCAAACACACATAACATATACGCAATAAGGGAACTTTAAATTGGAGATTTTACCCTACCACACCCGTCTGTCTCATTCTGAAAACTATTCAAAATAATTGCTATTTTTCATTCTCATTCAAATATAAATAATAGTAAATAATATATAATTTTTGACTGAACTGAACCCAAGTGCCCGGCCTGCGGCCGGGCACCCCTCGTATTCATGTTCTAACCTAACCTAACCTAAATCTAGTTTTGATTCCTTTAGACTTTAGATTCAAGATTTAATGTGAATATATGCATTAATAAAAACTCATTACTATTTTAATACTAGTTATGCTGCTGTTGATGCACTGATGAAAGCCAGATAGCTAGATCAGTGATTAGTTAGTCGTAGTTGCCGGTGGGCTTAGGTCTAAAGTTATCCAAACTAGTTATAAAAGGTTTGGATAGGTTAGGTTAGGTTAGAACATGAATAAGACGGGTGCCCGGCCGCAGGCCGGTCACTTAGGTTCAGTTCCGTTTAAAAAAAAAAAAAAACAAAAAACAAAACGTACCAATACTAAGTACTCTTATTCATATTAGAAGATATTGTAAAATAACAATTAATTTAATTTTTTTTTTGTTTTTTTTTTCTCTCACACATTAGGCCCGTCGCGCCGCGCCACTACTATATGGGGCGAAGGTGCAAAGTCGACGGCGACGACAAAGTACCGAGTCTAAGGAGACTGATGGCGGCGCCACACAGTGGCGTTATGTCTCTATAAAAGTGGTGGTCTTTTATTATGTTATTTATTAATGGTATTATTTTAATATCATATCAATATTGTACCCCGCACAGAGGGGAGGTACGGGTAGGTAGTGACGAAAAATAACGATACGGGACTCTTACGAGGTCTCGCAATCGGAATGAGTACACTTTAAATATTTTAACGAGGTAAAATTTAAGGGCATTGAGGGTCTGGTGCCAGTGGTGGTTGATTAGATCCACACACTATACTTTTTATAATTATGTGGCGTTATGTCTCTATAAAAGTGGTGGTCTTTTATTATGTTATTTATTAATGGTATTTTTTTAATATCATATCAATATTGTACCCCGCACGGGGGGAGGTAGGGGGGTAGGTAGTGACGAAAAATAACGATACGGGACTCTTACGAGGTCTCGTAATCGGAATGAGTTTCTGCGACTACCATTGTTTGTCGCGGGTAACGGGGAATCAGGGTTCGATTCCGGTGAGGGAGCCTGAGAAACTGCTACCACATCCAAGGAAGGCAGCAGGCGCGCAAATTACCCACTCCCTGCACGGGGGGGGAGGTACGGGTAGGTAGTGACGAAAAATAACGATACGGGACTCTTACGAGGGCTCGTCATCGAATAATCAATACACGAACTGCCCACACACTTGTAAATATAGACGCGCAAGATCGTTACACGAACCGCTTACCATTATAGTAAACTACTATGCAAACACACATAACATATACGCAATAAGGGAACTTTAAATTGGAGATTTTACCCTACCACACCCGTCTGTCTCATTCTGAAAACTATTCAAAATAATTGCTATTTTTCATTCTCATTCAAATATAAATAATAGTAAATAATATATAATTTTTGACTGAACTGAACCCAAGTGCCCGGCCTGTGGCCGGGCACCCCTCGTATTCATGTTCTAACCTAACCTAACCTAAATCTAGTTTTGACACCTTTAGACTTCAGATTCAAGATTTAATGTGAATATATGCATTAATAAAAACTCATTACTATTTTAATACTAGTTATGCTGCTGTTGATGCACTGATGAAAGCCAGATAGCTAGATCAGTGATTAGTTAGTCGTAGTTGCCGGTGGGCTTAGGTCTAAAGTTATCCAAACTAGTTTTAAAAGGTTTGGATAGGTTAGGTTAGGTTAGAACATGAATAAGACGGGTGCCCGGCCGCAGGCCGGTCACTTAGGTTCAGTTCCGTTTAAAAAAAAAAAAAAACAAAAAACAAAACGTACCAATACAAAGTACTCTTATTCATATTAGAAGATATTGTAAAATAACAATTAATTTATTTTTTTTTTTTTTTTTTTTTTCTCTCACACATTAGGCCCGTCGCGCCGCGCCACTACTATATGGGGCGAAGGTGCGAAGTCGACGGCGACGACAAAGTACCGAGTCTAAGGAGACTGATGGCGGCGCCACACAGTGGCGTTATGTCTCTATAAAAGTGGTGGTCTTTTATTATGTTATTTATTAATGGTATTATTTTAATATCATATCAATATTGTACCCCGCACAGGGGGGAGGTACGGGTAGGTAGTGACGAAAAATAACGATACGGGACTCTTACGAGGTCTCGCAATCGGAATGAGTACACTTTAAATATTTTAACGAGGTAAAATTTAAGGGCATTGAGGGTCTGGTGCCAGTGGTGGTTGATTAGATCCACACACTATACTTTTTATAATTATGTGGCGTTATGTCTCTATAAAAGTGGTGGTCTTTTATTATGTTATTTATTAATGGTATTTTTTTAATATCATATCAATATTGTACCCCGCACGGGGGGAGGTAGGGGGGTAGGTAGTGACGAAAAATAACGATACGGGACTCTTACGAGGTCTCGTAATCGGAATGAGTTTCTGCGACTACCATTGTTTGTCGCGGGTAACGGGGAATCAGGGTTCGATTCCGGTGAGGGAGCCTGAGAAACTGCTACCACATCCAAGGAAGGCAGCAGGCGCGCAAATTACCCACTCCCTGCACGGGGGGGGAGGTACGGGTAGGTAGTGACGAAAAATAACGATACGGGACTCTTACGAGGGCTCGTCATCGAATAATCAATACACGAACTGCCCACACACTTGTAAATATAGACGCGCAAGATCGTTACACGAACCGCTTACCATTATAGTAAACTACTATGCAAACACACATAACATATACGCAATAAGGGAACTTTAAATTGGAGATTTTACCCTACCACACCCGTCTGTCTCATTCTGAAAACTATTCAAAATAATTGCTATTTTTCATTCTCATTCAAATATAAATAATAGTAAATAATATATAATTTTTGACTGAACTGAACCCAAGTGCCCGGCCTGCGGCCGGGCACCCCTCGTATTCATGTTCTAACCTAACCTAACCTAAATCTAGTTTTGATTCCTTTAGACTTTAGATTCAAGATTTAATGTGAATATATGCATTAATAAAAACTCATTACTATTTTAATACTAGTTATGCTGCTGTTGATGCACTGATGAAAGCCAGATAGCTAGATCAGTGATTAGTTAGTCGTAGTTGCCGGTGGGCTTAGGTCTAAAGTTATCCAAACTAGTTTTAAAAGGTTTGGATAGGTTAGGTTAGGTTAGAACATGAATAAGACGGGTGCCCGGCCGCAGGCCGGTCACTTAGGTTCAGTTCCGTTTAAAAAAAAAAAAAAACAAAAAACAAAACGTACCAATACAAAGTACTCTTATTCATATTAGAAGATATTGTAAAATAACAATTAATTTAATTTTTTTTTTTTTTTTTTCACTCACACATTAGGCCCGTCGCGCCGCGCCACTACTATATGGGGCGAAGGTGCGAAGTCGACGGCGACGACAAAGTACCGAGTCTAAGGAGACTGATGGCGGCGCCACACAGTGGCGTTATGTCTCTATAAAAGTGGTGGTCTTTTATTATGTTATTTATTAATGGTATTATTTTAATATCATATCAATATTGTACCCCGCACAGGGGGGAGGTACACGGGTAGGTAGTGACGAAAAATAACGATACGGGACTCTTACGAGGTCTCGCAATCGGAATGAGTACACTTTAAATATTTTAACGAGGTAAAATTTAAGGGCATTGAGGGTCTGGTGCCAGTGGTGGTTGATTAGATCCACACACTATACTTTTTATAATTATGTGGCGTTATGTCTCTATAAAAGTGGTGGTCTTTTATTATGTTATTTATTAATGGTATTTTTTTAATATCATATCAATATTGTACCCCGCACGGGGGGAGGTAGGGGGGTAGGTAGTGACGAAAAATAACGATACGGGACTCTTACGAGGTCTCGTAATCGGAATGAGTTTCTGCGACTACCATTGTTTGTCGCGGGTAACGGGGAATCAGGGTTCGATTCCGGTGAGGGAGCCTGAGAAACTGCTACCACATCCAAGGAAGGCAGCAGGCGCGCAAATTACCCACTCCCTGCACGGGGGGGGAGGTACGGGTAGGTAGTGACGAAAAATAACGATACGGGACTCTTACGAGGTCTCGTCATCGAATAATCAATACACGAACTGCCCTCACACTTGTAAATATAGACGCGCAAGATCGTTACACGAACCGCTTACCATTATAGTAAACTACTATGCAAACACACATAACATATACGCAATAAGGGAACTTTAAATTGGAGATTTTACCCTACCACACCCGTCTGTCTCATTCTGAAAACTATTCAAAATAATTGCTATTTTTCATTCTCATTCAAATATAAATAATAGTAAATAATATATAATTTTTGACTGAACTGAACCCAAGTGCCCGGCCTGCGGCCGGGCACCCCTCGTATTCATGTTCTAACCTAACCTAACCTAAATCTAGTTTTGATTCCTTTAGACTTTAGATTCAAGATTTAATGTGAATATATGCATTAATAAAAACTCATTACTATTTTAATACTAGTTATGCTGCTGTTGATGCACTGATGAAAGCCAGATAGCTAGATCAGTGTTTAGTTAGTCGTAGTTGCCGGTGGGCTGAGGTCTAAAGGAATCCAAACTAGTTTTAAAAGGTTTGGATAGGTTAGGTTAGGTTAGAACATTAATAAGACGGGTGCCCGGCCGCAGGCCGGTCACTTAGGTTCAGTTCCGTTTAAAAAAAAAAAAAACAAAAAACAAAACGTACCAATACAAAGTACTCTTATTCATATTAGAAGATATTGTAAAATAACAATTAATTTAATTTTTTTTTTTTTTTTCACTTACACATTAGGCCCGTCGCGCCGCGCCACTACTATATGGGGCGAAGGTGCGAAGTCGACGGCGACGACAAAGTACCGAGTCTAAGGAGACTGATGGCGGCGCCACACAGTGGCGTTATGTCTCTATAAAAGTGGTGGTCTTTTATTATGTTATTTATTAATGGTATTATTTTAATATCATATCAATATTGTACCCCGCACAGGGGGGAGGTACACGGGTAGGTAGTGACGAAAAATAACGATACGGGACTCTTACGAGGTCTCGCAATCGGAATGAGTACACTTTAAATATTTTAACGAGGTAAAATTTAAGGGCATTGAGGGTCTGGTGCCAGTGGTGGTTGATTAGATCCACACACTATACTTTTTATAATTATGTGGCGTTATGTCTCTATAAAAGTGGTGGTCTTTTATTATGTTATTTATTAATGGTATTTTTTTAATATCATATCAATATTGTACCCCGCACGGGGGGAGGTAGGGGGGTAGGTAGTGACGAAAAATAACGATACGGGACTCTTACGAGGTCTCGTAATCGGAATGAGTTTCTGCGACTACCATTGTTTGTCGCGGGTAACGGGGAATCAGGGTTCGATTCCGGTGAGGGAGCCTGAGAAACTGCTACCACATCCAAGGAAGGCAGCAGGCGCGCAAATTACCCACTCCCTGCACGGGGGGGGAGGTACGGGTAGGTAGTGACGAAAAATAACGATACGGGACTCTTACGAGGTCTCGTAATCGGAATGAGTTTCTGCGACTACCATTGTTTGTCGCGGGTAACGGGGAATCAGGGTTCGATTCCGGTGAGGGAGCCTGAGAAACTGCTACCACATCCAAGGAAGGCAGCAGGCGCGCAAATTACCCACTCCCTGCACGGGGGGGGAGGTACGGGTAGGTAGTGACGAAAAATAACGATACGGGACTCTTACGAGGTCTCGTCATCGAATAATCAATACACGAACTGCCCTCACACTTGTAAATATAGACGCGCAAGATCGTTACACGAACCGCTTACCATTATAGTAAACTACTATGCAAACACACATAACATATACGCAATAAGGGAACTTTAAATTGGAGATTTTACCCTACCACACCCGTCTGTCTCATTCTGAAAACTATTCAAAATAATTGCTATTTTTCATTCTCATTCAAATATAAATAATAGTAAATAATATATAATTTTTGACTGAACTGAACCCAAGTGCCCGGCCTGCGGCCGGGCACCCCTCGTATTCATGTTCTAACCTAACCTAACCTAAATCTAGTTTTGATTCCTTTAGACTTTAGATTCAAGATTTAATGTGAATATATGCATTAATAAAAACTCATTACTATTTTAATACTAGTTATGCTGCTGTTGATGCACTGATGAAAGCCAGATAGCTAGATCAGTGTTTAGTTAGTCGTAGTTGCCGGTGGGCTGAGGTCTAAAGGAATCCAAACTAGTTTTAAAAGGTTTGGATAGGTTAGGTTAGGTTAGAACATTAATAAGACGGGTGCCCGGCCGCAGGCCGGTCACTTAGGTTCAGTTCCGTTTAAAAAAAAAAAAAACAAAAAACAAAACGTACCAATACAAAGTACTCTTATTCATATTAGAAGATATTGTAAAATAACAATTAATTTAATTTTTTTTTTTTTTTTCACTTACACATTAGGCCCGTCGCGCCGCGCCACTACTATATGGGGCGAAGGTGCGAAGTCGACGGCGACGACAAAGTACCGAGTCTAAGGAGACTGATGGCGGCGCCACACAGTGGCGTTATGTCTCTATAAAAGTGGTGGTCTTTTATTATGTTATTTATTAATGGTATTATTTTAATATCATATCAATATTGTACCCCGCACAGGGGGGAGGTACACGGGTAGGTAGTGACGAAAAATAACGATACGGGACTCTTACGAGGTCTCGCAATCGGAATGAGTACACCTTAAATATTTTAACGAGGTAAAATTTAAGGGCATTGAGGGTCTGGTGCCAGTGGTGGTTGATTAGATCCACACACTATACTTTTTATAATTATGTGGCGTTATGTCTCTATAAAAGTGGTGGTCTTTTATTATGTTATTTATTAATGGTATTTTTTTAATATCATATCAATATTGTACCCCGCACGGGGGGAGGTAGGGGGGTAGGTAGTGACGAAAAATAACGATACGGGACTCTTACGAGGTCTCGTAATCGGAATGAGTTTCTGCGACTACCATTGTTTGTCGCGGGTAACGGGGAATCAGGGTTCGATTCCGGTGAGGGAGCCTGAGAAACTGCTACCACATCCAAGGAAGGCAGCAGGCGCGCAAATTACCCACTCCCTGCACGGGGGGGGAGGTACGGGTAGGTAGTGACGAAAAATAACGATACGGGACTCTTACGAGGTCTCGTAATCGGAATGAGTTTCTGCGACTACCATTGTTTGTCGCGGGTAACGGGGAATCAGGGTTCGATTCCGGTGAGGGAGCCTGAGAAACTGCTACCACATCCAAGGAAGGCAGCAGGCGCGCAAATTACCCACTCCCTGCACGGGGGGGGAGGTACGGGTAGGTAGTGACGAAAAATAACGATACGGGACTCTTACGAGGTCTCGTCATCGAATAATCAATACACGAACTGCCCACACACTTGTAAATATAGACGCGCAAGATCGTTACACGAACCGCTTACCATTATAGTAAACTACTATGCAAACACACATAACATATACGCAATAAGGGAACTTTAAATTGGAGATTTTACCCTACCACACCCGTCTGTCTCATTCTGAAAACTATTCAAAATAATTGCTATTTTTCATTCTCATTCAAATATAAATAATAGTAAATAATATATAATTTTTGACTGAACTGAACCCAAGTAAGTGCCCGGCCTGTGGCCGGGCACCCCTCGTATTCATGTTCTAACCTAACCTAACCTAAATCTAGTTTTGACACCTTTAGACTTTAGATTCAAGATTTAATGTGAATATATGCATTAATAAAAACTCATTACTATTTTAATACTAGTTATGCTGCTGTTGATGCACTGATGAAAGCCAGATAGCTAGATCAGTGATTAGTTAGTCGTAGTTGCCGGTGGGCTTAGGTCTAAAGTTATCCAAACTAGTTTTAAAAGGTTTGGATAGGTTAGGTTAGGTTAGAACATGAATAAGACGGGTGCCCGGCCGCAGGCCGGTCACTTAGGTTCAGTTCCGTTTAAAAAAAAAAAAGCAAAAAACAAAACGTACCAATACAAAGTACTCTTATTCATATTAGAAGATATTGTAAAATAACAATTAATTTAATTTTTTTTTTTTTTTTTTCACTTACACATTAGGCCCGTCGCGCCGCGCCACTACTATATGGGGCGAAGGTGCGAAGTCGACGGCGACGACAAAGTACCGAGTCTAAGGAGACTGATGGCGGCGCCACACAGTGGCGTTATGTCTCTATAAAAGTGGTGGTCTTTTAATATGTTATTTATTAATGGTATTATTTTAATATCATATCAATATTGTACCCCGCACAGGGGGGAGGTACGGGTAGGTAGTGACGAAAAATAACGATACGGGACTCTTACGAGGTCTCGTCATCGAAAAATCAATACACGAACTGCCCAAACACTTGTAAATATAGACGCGCAAGATCGTTACACGAACCGCTTACCATTATAGTAAACTACTATGCAAACACACATAACATATACGCAATAAGGGAACTTTAAATTGGAGATTTTACCCTACCACACCCGTCTGTCTCATTCTGAAAACTATTCAAAATAATTGCTATTTTTCATTCTCATTCAAATATAAATAATAGTAAATAATATATAATTTTTGACTGAACTGAACCCAAGTAAGTGCCCGGCCTGTGGCCGGGCACCCTTCGTATTCATGTTCTAACCTAACCTAACCTAAATCTAGTTTTGACACCTTTAGACTTTAGATTCAAGATTTAATGTGAATATATGCATTAATAAAAACTCATTACTATTTTAATACTAGTTATGCTGCTGTTGATGCACTGATGAAAGCCAGATAGCTAGATCAGTGTTTAGTTAATCGTAGTTGCCGGTGGGCTGAGGTCTAAAGGAATCCAAACTAGTTTTAAAAGGTTTGGATAGGTTAGGTTAGGTTAGAACATGAATAAGACGGGTGCCCGGCCGCAGGCCGGTCACTTAGGTTCAGTTCCGTTTAAAAAAAAAAAAAACAAAAAACAAAACGTACCAATACAAAGTACTCTTATTCATATTAGAAGATATTGTAAAATAACAATTAATTTAATTTTTTTTTTTTTTTTTCACTTACACATTAGGCCCGTCGCGCCGCGCCACTACTATATGGGGCGAAGGTGCGAAGTCGACGGCGACGACAAAGTACCGAGTCTAAGGAGACTGATGGCGGCGCCACACAGTGGCGTTATGTCTCTATAAAAGTGGTGGTCTTTTATTATGTTATTTATTAATGGTATTATTTTAATATCATATCAATATTGTACCCCGCACAGAGGGGAGGTACGGGTAGGTAGTGACGAAAAATAACGATACGGGACTCTTACGAGGTCTCGCAATCGGAATGAGTACACTTTAAATATTTTAACGAGGTAAAATTTAAGGGCATTGAGGGTCTGGTGCCAGTGGTGGTTGATTAGATCCACACACTATACTTTTTATAATTATGTGGCGTTATGTCTCTATAAAAGTGGTGGTCTTTTATTATGTTATTTATTAATGGTATTTTTTTAATATCATATCAATATTGTACCCCGCACGGGGGGAGGTAGGGGGGTAGGTAGTGACGAAAAATAACGATACGGGACTCTTACGAGGTCTCGTAATCGGAATGAGTTTCTGCGACTACCATTGTTTGTCGCGGGTAACGGGGAATCAGGGTTCGATTCCGGTGAGGGAGCCTGAGAAACTGCTACCACATCCAAGGAAGGCAGCAGGCGCGCAAATTACCCACTCCCTGCACGGGGGGGGGGAGGTACGGGTAGGTAGTGACGAAAAATAACGATACGGGACTCTTACGAGGTCTCGTCATCGAATAATCAATACACGAACTGCCCACACACTTGTAAATATAGACGCGCAAGATCGTTACACGAACCGCTTACCATTATAGTAAACTACTATGCAAACACACATAACATATACGCAATAAGGGAACTTTAAGTTGGAGATTTTACCCTACCACACCCGTCTGTCTCATTCTGAAAACTATTCAAAATAATTGCTATTTTTCATTCTCATTCAAATATAAATAATAGTAAATAATATATAATTTTTGACTGAACTGAACCCAAGTGCCCGGCCTGCGGCCGGGCACCCCTCGTATTCATGTTCTAACCTAACCTAACCTAAATCTAGTTTTGATTCCTTTAGACTTTAGATTAAAGATTTAATGTGAATATATGCATTAATAAAAACTCATTACTATTTTAATACTAGTTATGCTGCTGTTGATGCACTGATGAAAGCCAGATAGCTAGATCAGTGATTAGTTAGTCGTAGTTGCCGGTGGGCTTAGGTCTAAAGTTATCCAAACTAGTTTTAAAAGGTTTGGATAGGTTAGGTTAGGTTAGAACATGAATAAGACGGGTGCCCGGCCGCAGGCCGGTCACTTAGGTTCAGTTCCGTTTAAAAAAAAAAAAAAACAAAAAACAAAACGTACCAATACAAAGTACTCTTATTCATATTAGAAGATATTATAAAATAACAATTAATTTCATTTTTTTTTTTTTTTCACTAACACATTAGGCCCGTCGCGCCGCGCCACTACTATATGGGGCGAAGGTGCGAAGTCGACGGCGACGACAAAGTACCGAGTCTAAGGAGACTGATGGCGGCGCCACACAGTGGCGTTATGTCTCTATAAAAGTGGTGGTCTTTTATTATGTTATTTATTAATGGTATTATTTTAATATCATATTAATATTGTACCCCGCACAGAGGGGAGGTACGGGTAGGTAGTGACGAAAAATAACGATACGGGACTCTTACGAGGTCTCGCAATCGGAATGAGTACACTTTAAATATTTTAACGAGGTAAAATTTAAGGGCATTGAGGGTCTGGTGCCAGTGGTGGTTGATTAGATCCACACACTATACTTTTTATAATTATGTGGCGTTATGTCTCTATAAAAGTGGTGGTCTTTTATTATGTTATTTATTAATGGTATTTTTTTAATATCATATCAATATTGTACCCCGCACGGGGGGAGGTAGGGGGGTAGGTAGTGACGAAAAATAACGATACGGGACTCTTACGAGGTCTCGTAATCGGAATGAGTTTCTGCGACTACCATTGTTTGTCGCGGGTAACGGGGAATCAGGGTTCGATTCCGGTGAGGGAGCCTGAGAAACTGCTACCACATCCAAGGAAGGCAGCAGGCGCGCAAATTACCCACTCCCTGCACGGGGGGGGAGGTACGGGTAGGTAGTGACGAAAAATAACGATACGGGACTCTTACGAGGTCTCGCAATCGGAATGAGTACACTTTAAATATTTTAACGAGGTAAAATTTAAGGGCATTGAGGGTCTGGTGCCAGTGGTGGTTGATTAGATCCACACACTATACTTTTTATAATTATGTGGCGTTATGTCTCTATAAAAGTGGTGGTCTTTTATTATGTTATTTATTAATGGTATTTTTTTAATATCATATCAATATTGTACCCCGCACGGGGGGAGGTAGGGGGGTAGGTAGTGACGAAAAATAACGATACGGGACTCTTACGAGGTCTCGTAATCGGAATGAGTTTCTGCGACTACCATTGTTTGTCGCGGGTAACGGGGAATCAGGGTTCGATTCCGGTGAGGGAGCCTGAGAAACTGCTACCACATCCAAGGAAGGCAGCAGGCGCGCAAATTACCCACTCCCTGCACGGGGGGGGAGGTACGGGTAGGTAGTGACGAAAAATAACGATACGGGACTCTTACGAGGTCTCGTCATCGAATAATCAATACACGAACTGCCCACACACTTGTAAATATAGACGCGCAAGATCGTTACACGAACCGCTTACCATTATAGTAAACTACTATGCAAACACACATAACATATACGCAATAAGGGAACTTTAAGTTGGAGATTTTACCCTACCACACCCGTCTGTCTCATTCTGAAAACTATTCAAAATAATTGCTATTTTTCATTCTCATTCAAATATAAATAATAGTAAATAATATATAATTTTTGACTGAACTAAAACCCAAGTGCCCGGCCTGTGGCCGGGCACCCCTCGTATTCATGTTCTAACCTAACCTAACCTAAATCTAGTTTTGACACCTTTAGACTTTAGATTCAAGATTTAATGTGAATATATGCATTAATAAAAACTCATTACTATTTTAATACTAGTTATGCTGCTGTTGATGCACTGATGAAAGCCAGATAGCTAGATCAGTGTTTAGTTAATCGTAGTTGCCGGTGGGCTGAGGTCTAAAGGAATCCAAACTAGTTTTAAAAGGTCTTTTATTATGTTATTTATTAATGGTATTATTTTAATATCATATCAATATTGTACCCCGCACAGGGGGGAGGTACGGGTAGGTAGTGACGAAAAATAACGATACGGGACTCTTACGAGGGCTCGTCATGGAATAATCAATACACGAACTGCCCACACACTTGTAAATATAGACGCGCAAGATCGTTACACGAACCGCTTACCATTATAGTAAACTACTATGCAAACACACATAACATATACGCAATAAGGGAACTTTAAATTGGAGATTTTACCCTACCACACCCGTCTGTCTCATTCTGAAAACTATTCAAAATAATTGCTATTTTTCATTCTCATTCAAATATAAATAATAGTAAATAATATATAATTTTTGACTGAACTGAACCCAAGTGCCCGGCCTGTGGCCGGGCACCCCTCGTATTCATGTTCTAACCTAACCTAACCTAAATCTAGTTTTGACACCTTTAGACTTTAGATTCAAGATTTAATGTGAATATATGCATTAATAAAAACTCATTACTATTTTAATACTAGTTATGCTGCTGTTGATGCACTGATGAAAGCCAGATAGCTAGATCAGTGTTTAGTTAATCGTAGTTGCCGGTGGGCTGAGGTCTAAAGGAATCCAAACTAGTTTTAAAAGGTTTGGATAGGTTAGGTTAGGTTAGAACATGAATAAGACGGGTGCCCGGCCGCAGGCCGGTCACTTAGGTTCAGTTCCGTTTAAAAAAAAAAAAAAACAAAAAACAAAACGTACCAATACAAAGTACTCTTATTCATATTAGAAGATATTGTAAAATAACAATTAATTTAATTTTTTTTTTTTTTTTTCACTTACACATTAGGCCCGTCGCGCCGCGCCACTACTATATGGGGCGAAGGTGCGAAGTCGACGGCGACGACAAAGTACCGAGTCTAAGGAGACTGATGGCGGCGCCACACAGTGGCGTTATGTCTCTATAAAAGTGGTGGTCTTTTATTATGTTATTTATTAATGGTATTATTTTAATATCATATCAATATTGTACCCCGCACAGAGGGGAGGTACGGGTAGGTAGTGACGAAAAATAACGATACGGGACTCTTACGAGGTCTCGCAATCGGAATGAGTACACTTTAAATATTTTAACGAGGTAAAATTTAAGGGCATTGAGGGTCTGGTGCCAGTGGTGGTTGATTAGATCCACACACTATACTTTTTATAATTATGTGGCGTTATGTCTCTATAAAAGTGGTGGTCTTTTATTATGTTATTTATTAATGGTATTTTTTTAATATCATATCAATATTGTACCCCGCACGGGGGGAGGTAGGGGGGTAGGTAGTGACGAAAAATAACGATACGGGACTCTTACGAGGTCTCGTAATCGGAATGAGTTTCTGCGACTACCATTGTTTGTCGCGGGTAACGGGGAATCAGGGTTCGATTCCGGTGAGGGAGCCTGAGAAACTGCTACCACATCCAAGGAAGGCAGCAGGCGCGCAAATTACCCACTCCCTGCACGGGGGGGGAGGTACGGGTAGGTAGTGACGAAAAATAACGATACGGGACTCTTACGAGGGCTCGTCATCGAATAATCAATACACGAACTGCCCACACACTTGTAAATATAGACGCGCAAGATCGTTACACGAACCGCTTACCATTATAGTAAACTACTATGCAAACACACATAACATATACGCAATAAGGGAACTTTAAATTGGAGATTTTACCCTACCTCACCCGTCTGTCTCATTCTGAAAACTATTCAAAATAATTGCTATTTTTCATTCTCATTCAAATATAAATAATAGTAAATAATATATAATTTTTGACTGAACTGAACCCAAGTGCCCGGCCTGCGGCCGGGCACCCCTCGTATTCATGTTCTAACCTAACCTAACCTAAATCTAGTTTTGATTCCTTTAGACTTTAGATTCAAGATTTAATGTGAATATATGCATTAATAAAAACTCATTACTATTTTAATACTAGTTATGCTGCTGTTGATGCACTGATGAAAGCCAGATAGCTAGATCAGTGATTAGTTAGTCGTAGTTGCCGGTGGGCTTAGGTCTAAAGTTATCCAAACTAGTTTTAAAAGGTTTGGATAGGTTAGGTTAGGTTAGAACATGAATAAGACGGGTGCCCGGCCGCAGGCCGGTCACTTAGGTTCAGTTCCGTTTAAAAAAAAAAAAAAACAAAAAACAAAACGTACCAATACAAAGTACTCTTATTCATATTAGAAGATATTGTAAAATAACAATTAATTTAATTTTTTTTTTTTTTTTTTCACTCACACATTAGGCCCGTCGCGCCGCGCCATTACTATATGGGGCGAAGGTGCGAAGTCGACGGCGACGACAAAGTACCGAGTCTAAGGAGACTGATGGCGGCGCCACACAGTGGCGTTATGTCTCTATAAAAGTAGTGGTCTTTTATTATGTTATTTATTAATGGTATTATTTTAATATCATATCAATATTGTACCCCGCACAGGGGGGAGGTACGGGTAGGTAGTGACGAAAAATAACGATACGGGACTCTTACGAGGTCTCGCAATCGGAATGAGTACACTTTAAATATTTTAACGAGGTAAAATTTAAGGGCATTGAGGGTCTGGTGCCAGTGGTGGTTGATTAGATCCACACACTATACTTTTTATAATTATGTGGCGTTATGTCTCTATAAAAGTGGTGGTCTTTTATTATGTTATTTATTAATGGTATTATTTTAATATCATATCAATATTGTACCCCGCACAGAGGGGAGGTACGGGTAGGTAGTGACGAAAAATAACGATACGGGACTCTTACGAGGTCTCGCAATCGGAATGAGTACACTTTAAATATTTTAACGAGGTAAAATTTAAGGGCATTGAGGGTCTGGTGCCAGTGGTGGTTGATTAGATCCACACACTATACTTTTTATAATTATGTGGCGTTATGTCTCTATAAAAGTGGTGGTCTTTTATTATGTTATTTATTAATGGTATTTTTTTAATATCATATCAATATTGTACCCCGCACGGGGGGAGGTAGGGGGGTAGGTAGTGACGAAAAATAACGATACGGGACTCTTACGAGGTCTCGTAATCGGAATGAGTTTCAGCGACTACCATTGTTTGTCGCGGGTAACGGGGAATCAGGGTTCGATTCCGGTGAGGGAGCCTGAGAAACTGCTACCACATCCAAGGAAGGCAGCAGGCGCGCAAATTACCCACTCCCTGCACGGGGGGGGAGGTACGGGTAGGTAGTGACGAAAAATAACGATACGGGACTCTTACGAGGGCTCGTCATCGAATAATCAATACACGAACTGCCCACACACTTGTAAATATAGACGCGCAAGATCGTTACACGAACCGCTTACCATTATAGTAAACTACTATGCAAACACACATAACATATACGCAATAAGGGAACTTTAAATTGGAGATTTTACCCTACCACACCCGTCTGTCTCATTCTGAAAACTATTCAAAATAATTGCTATTTTTCATTCTCATTCAAATATAAATAATAGTAAATAATATATAATTTTTGACTGAACTGAACCCAAGTGCCCGGCCTGCGGCCGGGCACCCCTCGTATGCATGTTCTAACCTAACCTAACCTAAATCTAGTTTTGATTCCTTTAGACTTTAGATTCAAGATTTAATGTGAATATATGCATTAATAAAAACTCATTACTATTTTAATACTAGTTATGCTGCTGTTGATGCACTGATGAAAGCCAGATAGCTAGATCAGTGATTAGTTAGTCGTAGTTGCCGGTGGGCTTAGGTCTAAAGTTATCCAAACTAGTTTTAAAAGGTTTGGATAGGTTAGGTTAGGTTAGAAAATGAATAAGACGGGTGCCCGGCCGCAGGCCGGTCACTTAGGTTCAGTTCCGTTTAAAAAAAAAAAAAAACAAAAAACAAAACGTACCAATACAAAGTACTCTTATTCATATTAGAAGATATTGTAAAATAACAATTAATTTCATTTTTTTTTTTTTTTTTCACTAACACATTAGGCCCGTCGCGCCGCGCCACTACTATATGGGGCGAAGGTGCGAAGTCGACGGCGACGACAAAGTACCGAGTCTAAGGAGACTGATGGCGGCGCCACACAGTGGCGTTATGTCTCTATAAAAGTGGTGGTCTTTTATTATGTTATTTATTAATGGTATTATTTTAATATCATATCAATATTGTACCCCGCACAGAGGGGAGGTACGGGTAGGTAGTGACGAACAATAACGATACGGGACTCTTACGAGGTCTCGCAATCGGAATGAGTACACTTTAAATATTTTAACGAGGTAAAATTTAAGGGCATTGAGGGTCTGGTGCCAGTGGTGGTTGATTAGATCCACACACTATACTTTTTATAATTATGTGGCGTTATGTCTCTATAAAAGTGGTGGTCTTTTATTATGTTATTTATTAATGGTATTTTTTTAATATCATATCAATATTGTACCCCGCACGGGGGGAGGTAGGGGGGTAGGTAGTGACGAAAAATAACGATACGGGACTCTTACGAGGTCTCGTAATCGGAATGAGTTTCTGAGACTACCATTGTTTGTCGCGGGTAACGGGGAATCAGGGTTCGATTCCGGTGAGGGAGCCTGAGAAACAGCTACCACATCCAAGGAAGGCAGCAGGCGCGCAAATTACCCACTCTCTGCACGGGGGGGGAGGTACGGGTAGGTAGTGACGAAAAATAACGATACGGGACTCTTACGAGGTCTCGTCATCGAATAATCAATACACGAACTGCCCTCACACTTGTAAATATAGACGCGCAAGATCGTTACACGAACCGCTTACCATTATAGTAAACTACTATGCAAACACACATAACATATACGCAATAAGGGAACTTTAAATTGGAGATTTTACCCTACCACACCCGTCTGTCTCATTCTGAAAACTATTCAAAATAATTGCTATTTTTCATTCTCATTCAAATATAAATAATAGTAAATAATATATAATTTTTGACTGAACTGAACCCAAGTGCCCGGCCTGCGGCCGGGCACCCCTCGTATGCATGTTCTAACCTAACCTAACCTAAATCTAGTTTTGATTCCTTTAGACTTTAGATTCAAGATTTAATGTGAATATATGCATTAATAAAAACTCATTACTATTTTAATACTAGTTATGCTGCTGTTGATGCACTGATGAAAGCCAGATAGCTAGATCAGTGATTAGTTAGTCGTAGTTGCCGGTGGGCTTAGGTCTAAAGTTATCCAAACTAGTTTTAAAAGGTTTGGATAGGTTAGGTTAGGTTAGAACATGAATAAGACGGGTGCCCGGCCGCAGGCCGGTCACTTAGGTTCAGTTCCGTTTAAAAAAAAAAAAAAACAAAACGTACCAATACAAAGTACTCTTATTCATATTAGAAGATATTGTAAAATAACAATTAATTTAATTTTTTTTTTTTTTTTTTCACTCACACATTAGGCCCGTCGCGCCGCGCCACTACTATATGGGGCGAAGGTGCGAAGTCGACGGCGACGACAAAGTACCGAGTCTAAGGAGACTGATGGCGGCGCCACACAGTGGCGATATGTCTCTATAAAAGTGGTGGTCTTTTATTATGTTATTTATTAATGGTATTATTTTAATATCATATCAATATTGTACCCCGCACAGGGGGGAGGTACGGGTAGGTAGTGACGAAAAATAACGATACGGGACTCTTACGAGGTCTCGCAATCGGAATGAGTACACTTTAAATATTTTAACGAGGTAAAATTTAAGGGCATTGAGGGTCTGGTGCCAGTGGTGGTTGATTAGATCCACACACTATACTTTTTATAATTATGTGGCGTTATGTCTCTATAAAGGGGTGGTCTTTTATTATGTTATTTATTAATGGTATTTTTTTAATATCATATCAATATTGTACCCCGCACGGGGGGAGGTAGGGGGGTAGGTAGTGACGAAAAATAACGATACGGGACTCTTACGAGGTCTCGTAATCGGAATGAGTTTCTGCGACTACCATTGTTTGTCGCGGGTAACGGGGAATCAGGGTTCGATTCCGGTGAGGGAGCCTGAGAAACTGCTACCACATCCAAGGAAGGCAGCAGGCGCGCAAATTACCCACTCCCTGCACGGGGGGGGAGGTACGGGTAGGTAGTGACGAAAAATAACGATACGGGACTCTTACGAGGTCTCGTCATCGAATAATCAATACACGAACTGCCCACACACTTGTAAATATAGACGCGCAAGATCGTTACACGAACCGCTTACCATTATAGTAAACTACTATGCAAACACACATAACATATACGCAATAAGGGAACTTTAAATTGGAGATTTTACCCTACCACACCCGTCTGTCTCATTCTGAAAACTATTCAAAATAATTGCTATTTTTCATTCTCATTCAAATATAAATAATAGTAAATAATATATAATTTTTGACTGAACTGAACCCAAGTGCCCGGCCTGTGGCCGGGCACCCCTCGTATTCATGTTCTAACCTAACCTAACCTAAATCTAGTTTTGACACCTTTAGACTTTAGATTCAAGATTTAATGTGAATATATGCATTAATAAAAACTCATTACTATTTTAATACTAGTTATGCTGCTGTTGATGCACTGATGAAAGCCAGATAGCTAGATCAGTGTTTAGTTAATCGTAGTTGCCGGTGGGCTGAGGTCTAAAGGAATCCAAACTAGTTTTAAAAGGTTTGGATAGGTTAGGTTAGGTTAGAACATGAATAAGACGGGTGCCCGGCCGCAGGCCGGTCACTTAGGTTCAGTTCCGTTTAAAAAAAAAAAAAAACAAAAAACAAAACGTACCAATACAAAGTACTCTTATTCATATTAGAAGATATTGTAAAATAACAATTAATTTCATTTTTTTTTTTTTTTTTCACTAACACATTAGGCCCGTCGCGCCGCGCCACTACTATATGGGGCGAAGGTGCGAAGTCGACGGCGACGACAAAGTACCGAGTCTAAGGAGACTGATGGCGGCGCCACACAGTGGCGTTATGTCTCTATAAAAGTGGTGGTCTTTTATTATGTTATTTATTAATGGTATTATTTTAATATCATATCAATATTGTACCCCGCACAGAGGGGAGGTACGGGTAGGTAGTGACGAACAATAACGATACGGGACTCTTACGAGGTCTCGCAATCGGAATGAGTACACTTTAAATATTTTAACGAGGTAAAATTTAAGGGCATTGAGGGTCTGGTGCCAGTGGTGGTTGATTAGATCCACACACTATACTTTTTATAATTATGTGGCGTTATGTCTCTATAAAAGTGGTGGTCTTTTATTATGTTATTTATTAATGGTATTTTTTTAATATCATATCAATATTGTACCCCGCACGGGGGGAGGTAGGGGGGTAGGTAGTGACGAAAAATAACGATACGGGACTCTTACGAGGTCTCGTAATCGGAATGAGTTTCTGAGACTACCATTGTTTGTCGCGGGTAACGGGGAATCAGGGTTCGATTCCGGTGAGGGAGCCTGAGAAACAGCTACCACATCCAAGGAAGGCAGCAGGCGCGCAAATTACCCACTCTCTGCACGGGGGGGGAGGTACGGGTAGGTAGTGACGAAAAATAACGATACGGGACTCTTACGAGGTCTCGTCATCGAATAATCAATACACGAACTGCCCTCACACTTGTAAATATAGACGCGCAAGATCGTTACACGAACCGCTTACCATTATAGTAAACTACTATGCAAACACACATAACATATACGCAATAAGGGAACTTTAAATTGGAGATTTTACCCTACCACACCCGTCTGTCTCATTCTGAAAACTATTCAAAATAATTGCTATTTTTCATTCTCATTCAAATATAAATAATAGTAAATAATATATAATTTTTGACTGAACTGAACCCAAGTGCCCGGCCTGCGGCCGGGCACCCCTCGTATGCATGTTCTAACCTAACCTAACCTAAATCTAGTTTTGATTCCTTTAGACTTTAGATTCAAGATTTAATGTGAATATATGCATTAATAAAAACTCATTACTATTTTAATACTAGTTATGCTGCTGTTGATGCACTGATGAAAGCCAGATAGCTAGATCAGTGATTAGTTAGTCGTAGTTGCCGGTGGGCTTAGGTCTAAAGTTATCCAAACTAGTTTTAAAAGGTTTGGATAGGTTAGGTTAGGTTAGAACATGAATAAGACGGGTGCCCGGCCGCAGGCCGGTCACTTAGGTTCAGTTCCGTTTAAAAAAAAAAAAAAACAAAACGTACCAATACAAAGTACTCTTATTCATATTAGAAGATATTGTAAAATAACAATTAATTTAATTTTTTTTTTTTTTTTTTCACTCACACATTAGGCCCGTCGCGCCGCGCCACTACTATATGGGGCGAAGGTGCGAAGTCGACGGCGACGACAAAGTACCGAGTCTAAGGAGACTGATGGCGGCGCCACACAGTGGCGATATGTCTCTATAAAAGTGGTGGTCTTTTATTATGTTATTTATTAATGGTATTATTTTAATATCATATCAATATTGTACCCCGCACAGGGGGGAGGTACGGGTAGGTAGTGACGAAAAATAACGATACGGGACTCTTACGAGGTCTCGCAATCGGAATGAGTACACTTTAAATATTTTAACGAGGTAAAATTTAAGGGCATTGAGGGTCTGGTGCCAGTGGTGGTTGATTAGATCCACACACTATACTTTTTATAATTATGTGGCGTTATGTCTCTATAAAGGGGTGGTCTTTTATTATGTTATTTATTAATGGTATTTTTTTAATATCATATCAATATTGTACCCCGCACGGGGGGAGGTAGGGGGGTAGGTAGTGACGAAAAATAACGATACGGGACTCTTACGAGGTCTCGTAATCGGAATGAGTTTCTGCGACTACCATTGTTTGTCGCGGGTAACGGGGAATCAGGGTTCGATTCCGGTGAGGGAGCCTGAGAAACTGCTACCACATCCAAGGAAGGCAGCAGGCGCGCAAATTACCCACTCCCTGCACGGGGGGGGAGGTACGGGTAGGTAGTGACGAAAAATAACGATACGGGACTCTTACGAGGTCTCGTCATCGAATAATCAATACACGAACTGCCCACACACTTGTAAATATAGACGCGCAAGATCGTTACACGAACCGCTTACCATTATAGTAAACTACTATGCAAACACACATAACATATACGCAATAAGGGAACTTTAAATTGGAGATTTTACCCTACCACACCCGTCTGTCTCATTCTGAAAACTATTCAAAATAATTGCTATTTTTCATTCTCATTCAAATATAAATAATAGTAAATAATATATAATTTTTGACTGAACTGAACCCAAGTGCCCGGCCTGTGGCCGGGCACCCCTCGTATTCATGTTCTAACCTAACCTAACCTAAATCTAGTTTTGACACCTTTAGACTTTAGATTCAAGATTTAATGTGAATATATGCATTAATAAAAACTCATTACTATTTTAATACTAGTTATGCTGCTGTTGATGCACTGATGAAAGCCAGATAGCTAGATCAGTGTTTAGTTAATCGTAGTTGCCGGTGGGCTGAGGTCTAAAGGAATCCAAACTAGTTTTAAAAGGTTTGGATAGGTTAGGTTAGGTTAGAACATGAATAAGACGGGTGCCCGGCCGCAGGCCGGTCACTTAGGTTCAGTTCCGTTTAAAAAAAAAAAAAAACAAAAAACAAAACGTACCAATACAAAGTACTCTTATTCATATTAGAAGATATTGTAAAATAACAATTAATTTAATTTTTTTTTTTTTTTTTTCACTCACACATTAGGCCCGTCGCGCCGCGCCACTACTATATGGGGCGAAGGTGCGAAGTCGACGGCGACGACAAAGTACCGAGTCTAAGGAGACTGATGGCGGCGCCACACAGTGGCGTTATGTCTCTATAAAAGTGGTGGTCTTTTATTATGTTATTTATTAATGGTATTATTTTAATATCATATCAATATTGTACCCCGCACAGAGGGGAGGTACGGGTAGGTAGTGACGAAAAATAACGATACGGGACTCTTACGAGGTCTCGCAATCGGAATGAGTACACTTTAAATATTTTAACGAGGTAAAATTTAAGGGCATTGAGGGTCTGGTGCCAGTGGTGGTTGATTAGATCCACACACTATACTTTTTATAATTATGTGGCGTTATGTCTCTATAAAAGTGGTGGTCTTTTATCATGTTATTTATTAATGGTATTTTTTTAATATCATATCAATATTGTACCCCGCACGGGGGGAGGTAGGGGGGTAGGTAGTGACGAAAAATAACGATACGGGACTCTTACGAGGTCTCGTAATCGGAATGAGTTTCAGCGACTACCATTGTTTGTCGCGGGTAACGGGGAATCAGGGTTCGATTCCGGTGAGGGAGCCTGAGAAACTGCTACCACATCCAAGGAAGGCAGCAGGCGCGCAAATTACCCACTCCCTGCACGGGGGGGGAGGTACGGGTAGGTAGTGACGAAAAATAACGATACGGGACTCTTACGAGGTCTCGTCATCGAATAATCAATACACGAACTGCCCACACACTTGTAAATATAGACGCGCAAGATCGTTACACGAACCGCTTACCATTATAGTAAACTACTATGCAAACACACATAACATATACGCAATAAGGGAACTTTAAGTTGGAGATTTTACCCTACCACACCCGTCTGTCTCATTCTGAAAACTATTCAAAATAATTGCTATTTTTCATTCTCATTCAAATATAAATAATAGTAAATAATATATAATTTTTGACTGAACTGAACCCAAGTGCCCGGCCTGTGGCCGGGCACCCCTCGTATTCATGTTCTAACCTAACCTAACCTAAATCTAGTTTTGACACCTTTAGACTTTAGATTCAAGATTTAATGTGAATATATGCATTAATAAAAACTCATTACTATTTTAATACTAGTTATGCTGCTGTTGATGCACTGATGAAAGCCAGATAGCTAGATCAGTGTTTAGTTAATCGTAGTTGCCGGTGGGCTGAGGTCTAAAGGAATCCAAACTAGTTTTAAAAGGTTTGGATAGGTTAGGTTAGGTTAGAACATGAATAAGACGGGTGCCCGGCCACAGGCCGGTCACTTAGGTTCAGTTCCGTTTAAAAAAAAAAAAACAAAAAACAAAACGTACCAATACAAAGTACTCTTATTCATATTAGAAGATATTGTAAAATAACAATTAATTTAATTTTTTTTTTTTTTTTCACTTACACATTAGGCCCGTCGCGCCGCGCCACTACTATATGGGGCGAAGGTGCGAAGTCGACGGCGACGACAAAGTACCGAGTCTAAGGAGACTGATGGCGGCGCCACACAGTGGCGTTATGTCTCTATAAAAGTGGTGGTCTTTTATTATGTTATTTATTAATGGTATTATTTTAATATCATATCAATATTGTACCCCGCACAGGGGGGAGGTACGGGTAGGTAGTGACGAAAAATAACGATACGGGACTCTTACGAGGTCTCGTCATCGAATAATCAATACACGAACTGCCCAAACACTTGTAAATATAGACGCGCAAGATCGTTACACGAACCGCTTACCATTATAGTAAACTACTATGCAAACACACATAACATATACGCAATAAGGGAACTTTAAATTGGAGATTTTACCCTACCACACCCGTCTGTCTCATTCTGAAAACTATTCAAAATAATTGCTATTTTTCATTCTCATTCAAATATAAATAATAGTAAATAATATATAATTTTTGACTGAACTGAACCCAAGTGCCCGGCCTGTGGCCGGGCACCCCTCGTATTCATGTTCTAACCTAACCTAACCTAAATCTAGTTTTGACACCTTTAGACTTTAGATTCAAGATTTAATGTGAATATATGCATTAATAAAAACTCATTACTATTTTAATACTAGTTATGCTGCTGTTGATGCACTGATGAAAGCCAGATAGCTAGATCAGTGTTTAGTTAATCGTAGTTGCCGGTGGGCTGAGGTCTAAAGGAATCCAAACTAGTTTTAAAAGGTTTGGATAGGTTAGGTTAGGTTAGAACATGAATAAGACGGGTGCCCGGCCGCAGGCCGGTCACTTAGGTTCAGTTCCGTTTAAAAAAAAAAAAAAACAAAAAACAAAACGTACCAATACAAAGTACTCTTATTCATATTAGAAGATATTGTAAAATAACAATTAATTTAATTTTTTTTTTTTTTTTCACTTACACATTAGGCCCGTCGCGCCGCGCCACTACTATATGGGGCGAAGGTGCGAAGTCGACGGCGACGACAAAGTACCGAGTCTAAGGAGACTGATGGCGGCGCCACACAGTGGCGTTATGTCTCTATAAAAGTGGTGGTCTTTTATTATGTTATTTATTAATGGTATTATTTTAATATCATATCAATATTGTACCCCGCACAGGGGGGAGGTACGGGTAGGTAGTGACGAAAAATAACGATACGGGACTCTTACGGAGTCTCGCAATCGGAATGCGTACACTTTAAATATTTTAACGAGGTAAAATTTAAGGGCATTGAGGGTCTGGTGCCAGTGGTGGTTGATTAGATCCACACACTATACTTTTTATAATTATGTGGCGTTATGTCTCTATAAAAGTGGTGGTCTTTTATTATGTTATTTATTAATGGTATTTTTTTAATATCATATCAATATTGTACCCCGCACGGGGGGAGGTAGGGGGGTAGGTAGTGACGAAAAATAACGATACGGGACTCTTACGAGGTCTCGTAATCGGAATGAGTTTCTGCGACTACCATTGTTTGTCGCGGGTAACGGGGAATCAGGGTTCGATTCCGGTGAGGGAGCCTGAGAAACTGCTACCACATCCAAGGAAGGCAGCAGGCGCGCAAATTACCCACTCCCTGCACGGGGGGGGAGGTACGGGTAGGTAGTGACGAAAAATAACGATACGGGACTCTTACGAGGTCTCGTCATCGAATAATCAATACACGAACTGCCCACACACTTGTAAATATAGACGCGCAAGATCGTTACACGAACCGCTTACCATTATAGTAAACTACTATGCAAACACACATAACATATACGCAATAAGGGAACTTTAAATTGGAGATTTTACCCTACCACACCCGTCTGTCTCATTCTGAAAACTATTCAAAATAATTGCTATTTTTCATTCTCATTCAAATATAAATAATAGTAAATAATATATAATTTTTGACTGAACTGAACCCAAGTGCCCGGCCTGCGGCCGGGCACCCCTCGTATTCATGTTCTAACCTAACCTAACCTAAATCTAGTTTTGATTCCTTTAGACTTTAGATTCAAGATTTAATGTGAATATATGCATTAATAAAAACTCATTACTATTTTAATACTAGTTATGCTGCTGTTGATGCACTGATGAAAGCCAGATAGCTAGATCAGTGATTAGTTAGTCGTAGTTGCCGGTGGGCTTAGGTCTAAAGTTATCCAAACTAGTTTTAAAAGGTTTGGATAGGTTAGGTTAGGTTAGAACATGAATAAGACGGGTGCCCGGCCGCAGGCCGGTCACTTAGGTTCAGTTCCGTTTAAAAAAAAAAAAAAACAAAAAACAAAACGTACCAATACAAAGTACTCTTATTCATATTAGAAGATATTGTAAAATAACAATTAATTTAATTTTTTTTTTTTTTTTTTCACTCACACATTAGGCCCGTCGCGCCGCGCCATTACTATATGGGGCGAAGGTGCGAAGTCGACGGCGACGACAAAGTACCGAGTCTAAGGAGACTGATGGCGGCGCCACACAGTGGCGTTATGTCTCTATAAAAGTAGTGGTCTTTTATTATGTTATTTATTAATGGTATTATTTTAATATCATATCAATATTGTACCCCGCACAGGGGGGAGGTACGGGTAGGTAGTGACGAAAAATAACGATACGGGACTCTTACGAGGTCTCGCAATCGGAATGAGTACACTTTAAATATTTTAACGAGGTAAAATTTAAGGGCATTGAGGGTCTGGTGCCAGTGGTGGTTGATTAGATCCACACACTATACTTTTTATAATTATGTGGCGTTATGTCTCTATAAAAGTGGTGGTCTTTTATTATGTTATTTATTAATGGTATTATTTTAATATCATATCAATACTGTACCCCGCACAGAGGGGAGGTACGGGTAGGTAGTGACGAAAAATAACGATACGGGACTCTTACGAGGTCTCGCAATCGGAATGAGTACACTTTAAATATTTTAACGAGGTAAAATTTAAGGGCATTGAGGGTCTGGTGCCAGTGGTGGTTGATTAGATCCAGACACTATACTTTTTATAACTATGTGGCGTTATGTCTCTATAAAAGTGGTGGTCTTTTATTATGTTATTTATTAATGGTATTTTTTTAATATCATATCAATATTGTACCCCGCACGGGGGGAGGTAGGGGGGTAGGTAGTGACGAAAAATAACGATACGGGACTCTTACGAGGTCTCGTAATCGGAATGAGTTTCTGCGACTACCATTGTTTGTCGCGGGTAACGGGGAATCAGGGTTCGATTCCGGTGAGGGAGCCTGAGAAACTGCTACCACATCCAAGGAAGGCAGCAGGCGCGCAAATTACCCACTCCCTGCACGGGGGGGGGAGGTACGGGTAGGTAGTGACGAAAAATAACGATACGGGACTCTTACGAGGGCTCGTCATCGAATAATCAATACACGAACTGCCCACACACTTGTAAATATAGACGCGCAAGATCGTTACACGAACCGCTTACCATTATAGTAAACTACTATGCAAACACACATAACATATACGCAATAAGGGAACTTTAAATTGGAGATTTTACCCTACCACACCCGTCTGTCTCATTCTGAAAACTATTCAAAATAATTGCTATTTTTCATTCTCATTCAAATATAAATAATAGTAAATAATATATAATTTTTGACTGAACTGAACCCAAGTGCCCGGCCTGCGGCCGGGCACCCCTCGTATTCATGTTCTAACCTAACCTAACCTAAATCTAGTTTTGATTCCTTTAGACTTTAGATTCAAGATTTAATGTGAATATATGCATTAATAAAAACTCATTACTATTTTAATACTAGTTATGCTGCTGTTGATGCACTGATGAAAGCCAGATAGCTAGATCAGTGATTAGTTAGTCGTAGTTGCCGGTGGGCTTAGGTCTAAAGTTATCCAAACTAGTTTTAAAAGGTTTGGATAGGTTAGGTTAGGTTAGAACATGAATAAGACGGGTGCCCGGCCGCAGGCCGGTCACTTAGGTTCAGTTCCGTTTAAAAAAAAAAAAAAACAAAAAACAAAACGTACCAATACAAAGTACTCTTATTCATATTAGAAGATATTGTAAAATAACAATTAATTTAATTTTTTTTTTTTTTTTTCACTCACACATTAGGCCCGTCGCGCCGCGCCACTACTATATAAGGGCGAAGGTGCGAAGTCGACGGCGACGACAAAGTACCGAGTCTAAGGAGACTGATGGCGGCGCCACACAGTGGCGTTATGTCTCTATAAAAGTGGTGGTCTTTTATTATGTTATTTATTAATGGTATTATTTTAATATCATATCAATATTGTACCCCGCACAGGGGGGAGGTACGGGTAGGTAGTGACGAAAAATAACGATACGGGACTCTTACGAGGTCTCGCAATCGGAATGAGTACACTTTAAATATTTTAACGAGGTAAAATTTAAGGGCATTGAGGGTCTGGTGCCAGTGGTGGTTGATTAGATCCACACACTATACTTTTTATAATTATGTGGCGTTATGTCTCTATAAAAGTGGTGGTCTTTTATTATGTTATTTATTAATGGTATTTTTTTAATATCATATCAATATTGTACCCCGCACGGGGGGAGGTAGGGGGGTAGGTAGTGACGAAAAATAACGATACGGGACTCTTACGAGGTCTCGTAATCGGAATGAGTTTCTGCGACTACCATTGTTTGTCGCGGGTAACGGGGAATCAGGGTTCGATTCCGGTGAGGGAGCCTGAGAAACTGCTACCACATCCAAGGAAGGCAGCAGGCGCGCAAATTACCCACTCCCTGCACGGGGGGGGGAGGTACGGGTAGGTAGTGACGAAAAATAACGATACGGGACTCTTACGAGGGCTCGTCATCGAATAATCAATACACGAACTGCCCACACACTTGTAAATATAGACGCGCAAGATCGTTACACGAACCGCTTACCATTATAGTAAACTACTATGCAAACACACATAACATATACGCAATAAGGGAACTTTAAATTGGAGATTTTACCCTACCACACCCGTCTGTCTCATTCTGAAAACTATTCAAAATAATTGCTATTTTTCATTCTCATTCAAATATAAATAATAGTAAATAATATATAATTTTTGACTGAACTGAACCCAAGTGCCCGGCCTGCGGCCGGGCACCCCTCGTATTCATGTTCTAACCTAACCTAACCTAAATCTAGTTTTGATTCCTTTAGACTTTAGATTCAAGATTTAATGTGAATATATGCATTAATAAAAACTCATTACTATTTTAATACTAGTTATGCTGCTGTTGATGCACTGATGAAAGCCAGATAGCTAGATCAGTGATTAGTTAGTCGTAGTTGCCGGTGGGCTTAGGTCTAAAGTTATCCAAACTAGTTTTAAAAGGTTTGGATAGGTTAGGTTAGGTTAGAACATGAATAAGACGGGTGCCCGGCCGCAGGCCGGTCACTTAGGTTCAGTTCCGTTTAAAAAAAAAAAAAAACAAAAAACAAAACGTACCTATACAAAGTACTCTTATTCATATTAGAAGATATTGTAAAATAACAATTAATTTAATTTTTTTTTTTTTTTTTCACTCACACATTAGGCCCGTCGCGCCGCGCCACTACTATATGGGGCGAAGGTGCGAAGTCGACGGCGACGACAAAGTACCGAGTCTAAGGAGACTGATGGCGGCGCCACACAGTGGGTTATGTCTCTATAAAAGTGGTGGTCTTTTATTATGTTATTTATTAATGGTATTATTTTAATATCATATCAATATTGTACCCCGCACAGAGGGGAGGTACGGGTAGGTAGTGACGAAAAATAACGATACGGGACTCTTACGAGGTCTCGCAATCGGAATGAGTACACTTTAAATATTTTAACGAGGTAAAATTTAAGGGCATTGAGGGTCTGGTGCCAGTGGTGGTTGATTAGATCCACACACTATACTTTTTATAATTATGTGGCGTTATGTCTCTATAAAAGTGGTGGTCTTTTATTATGTTATTTATTAATGGTATTTTTTTAATATCATATCAATATTGTACCCCGCACGGGGGGAGGTAGGGGGGTAGGTAGTGACGAAAAATAACGATACGGGACTCTTACGAGGTCTCGTAATCGGAATGAGTTTCAGCGACTACCATTGTTTGTCGCGGGTAACGGGGAATCAGGGTTCGATTCCGGTGAGGGAGCCTGAGAAACTGCTACCACATCCAAGGAAGGCAGCAGGCGCGCAAATTACCCACTCCCTGCACGGGGGGGAGGTACGGGTAGGTAGTGACGAAAAATAACGATACGGGACTCTTACGAGGTCTCGTCATCGAATAATCAATACACGAACTGCCCACACACTTGTAAATATAGACGCGCAAGATCGTTACACGAACCGCTTACCATTATAGTAAACTACTATGCAAACACACATAACATATACGCAATAAGGGAACTTTAAATTGGAGATTTTACCCTACCACACCCGTCTGTCTCATTCTGAAAACTATTCAAAATAATTGCTATTTTTCATTCTCATTCAAATATAAATAATAGTAAATAATATATAATTTTTGACTGAACTGAACCCAAGTGCCCGGCCTGTGGCCGGGCACCCCTCGTATTCATGTTCTAACCTAACCTAACCTAAATCTAGTTTTGACACCTTTAGACTTTAGATTCAAGATTTAATGTGAATATATGCATTAATAAAACTCATTACTATTTTAATACTAGTTATGCTGCTGTTGATGCACTGATGAAAGCCAGATAGCTAGATCAGTGTTTAGTTAATCGTAGTTGCCGGTGGGCTGAGGTCTAAAGGAATCCAAACTAGTTTTAAAAGGTTTGGATAGGTTAGGTTAGGTTAGAACATGAATAAGACGGGTGCCCGGCCGCAGGCCGGTCACTTAGGTTCAGTTCCGTTTAAAAAAAAAAAAAAACAAAAAACAAAACGTACCAATACAAAGTACTCTTATTCATATTAGAAGATATTGTAAAATAACAATTAATTTCATTTTTTTTTTTTTTTTTCACTAACACATTAGGCCCGTCGCGCCGCGCCACTACTATATGGGGCGAAGGTGCGAAGTCGACGGCGACGACAAAGTACCGAGTCTAAGGAGACTGATGGCGGCGCCACACAGTGGCGTTATGTCTCTATAAAAGTGGTGGTCTTTTATTATGTTATTTATTAATGGTATTATTTTAATATCATATCAATATTGTACCCCGCACAGAGGGGAGGTACGGATAGGTAGTGACGAAAAATAACGATACGGGACTCTTACGAGGTCTCGCAATCGGAATGAGTACACTTTAAATATTTTAACGAGGTAAAATTTAAGGGCATTGAGGGTCTGGTGCCAGTGGTGGTTGATTAGATCCACACACTATACTTTTTATAATTATGTGGCGTTATGTCTCTATAAAAGTGGTGGTCTTTTATTATGTTATTTATTAATGGTATTTTTTTAATATCATATCAATATTGTACCCCGCACGGGGGGAGGTAGGGGGGTAGGTAGTGACGAAAAATAACGATACGGGACTCTTACGAGGTCTCGTAATCGGAATGAGTTTCAGCGACTACCATTGTTTGTCGCGGGTAACGGGGAATCAGGGTTCGATTCCGGTGAGGGAGCCTGAGAAACTGCTACCACATCCAAGGAAGGCAGCAGGCGCGCAAATTACCCACTCCCTGCACGGGGGGGGAGGTACGGGTAGGTAGTGACGAAAAATAACGATACGGGACTCTTACGAGGGCTCGTCATCGAATAATCAATACACGAACTGCCCACACACTTGTAAATATAGACGCGCAAGATCGTTACACGAACCGCTTACCATTATAGTAAACTACTATGCAAACACACATAACATATACGCAATAAGGGAACTTTAAATTGGAGATTTTACCCTACCACACCCGTCTGTCTCATTCTGAAAACTATTCAAAATAATTGCTATTTTTCATTCTCATTCAAATATAAATAATAGTAAATAATATATAATTTTTGACTGAACTGAACCCAAGTGCCCGGCCTGCGGCCGGGCACCCCTCGTATTCATGTTCTAACCTAACCTAACCTAAATCTAGTTTTGACACCTTTAGACTTTAGATTCAAGATTTAATGTGAATATATGCATTAATAAAAACTCATTACTATTTTAATACTAGTTATGCTGCTGTTGATGCACTGATGAAAGCCAGATAGCTAGATCAGTGTTTAGTTAATCGTAGTTGCCGGTGGGCTGAGGTCTAAAGGAATCCAAACTAGTTTTAAAAGGTTTGGATAGGTTAGGTTAGGTTAGAACATGAATAAGACGGGTGCCCGGCCGCAGGCCGGTCACTTAGGTTCAGTTCCGTTTAAAAAAAAAAAAAAACAAAAAACAAAACGTACCAATACAAAGTACTCTTATTCATATTAGAAGATATTGTAAAATAACAATTAATTTCATTTTTTTTTTTTTTTTTTCACTAACACATTAGGCCCGTCGCGCCGCGCCACTACTATATGGGGCGAAGGTGCGAAGTCGACGGCGACGACAAAGTACCGAGTCTAAGGAGACTGATGGCGGCGCCACACAGTGGCGTTATGTCTCTATAAAAGTGGTGGTCTTTTATTATGTTATTTATTAATGGTATTATTTTAATATCATATCAATATTGTACCCCGCACAGAGGGGAGGTACGGGTAGGTAGTGACGAAAAATAACGATACGGGACTCTTACGAGGTCTCGCAATCGGAATGAGTACACTTTAAATATTTTAACGAGGTAAAATTTAAGGGCATTGAGGGTCTGGTGCCAGTGGTGGTTGATTAGATCCACACACTATACTTTTTATAATTATGTGGCGTTATGTCTCTATAAAAGTGGTGGTCTTTTATTATGTTATTTATTAATGGTATTTTTTTAATATCATATCAATATTGTACCCCGCACGGGGGGAGGTAGGGGGGTAGGTAGTGACGAAAAATAACGATACGGGACTCTTACGAGGTCTCGTAATCGGAATGAGTTTCTGCGACTACCATTGTTTGTCGCGGGTAACGGGGAATCAGGGTTCGATTCCGGTGAGGGAGCCTGAGAAACTGCTACCACATCCAAGGAAGGCAGCAGGCGCGCAAATTACCCACTCCCTGCACGGGGGGGGAGGTACGGGTAGGTAGTGACGAAAAATAACGATACGGGACTCTTACGAGGGCTCGTCATCGAATAATCAATACACGAACTGCCCACACACTTGTAAATATAGACGCGCAAGATCGTTACACGAACCGCTTACCATTATAGTAAACTACTATGCAAACACACATAACATATACGCAATAAGGGAACTTTAAATTGGAGATTTTACCCTACCACACCCGTCTGTTTCATTCTGAAAACTATTCAAAATAATTGCTATTTTTCATTCTCATTCAAATATAAATAATAGTAAATAATATATAATTTTTGACTGAACTGAACCCAAGTGCCCGGCCTGTGGCCGGGCACCCCTCGTATTCATGTTCTAACCTAACCTAACCTAAATCTAGTTTTGATTCCTTTAGACTTTAGATTCAAGATTTAATGTGAATATATGCATTAATAAAAACTCATTACTATTTTAATACTAGTTATGCTGCTGTTGATGCACTGATGAAAGCCAGATAGCTAGATCAGTGATTAGTAATTAGTCGTAGTTGCCGGTGGGCTTAGGTCTAAAGTTATCCAAACTAGTTTTAAAAGGTTTGGATAGGTTAGGTTAGGTTAGAACATGAATAAGACGGGTGCCCGGCCGCAGGCCGGTCACTTAGGTTCAGTTCCGTTTAAAAAAAAAAAAAAACAAAAAACAAAACGTACCAATACAAAGTACTCTTATTCATATTAGAAGATATTGTAAAATAACAATTAATTTCATTTTTTTTTTTTTTTTCACTAACACATTAGGCCCGTCGCGCCGCGCCACTACTATATGGGGCGAAGGTGCGAAGTCGACGGCGACGACAAAGTACCGAGTCTAAGGAGACTGATGGCGGCGCCACACAGTGGCGTTATGTCTCTATAAAAGTGGTGGTCTTTTATTATGTTATTTATTAATGGTATTATTTTAATATCATATCAATATTGTACCCCGCACAGAGGGGAGGTACGGGTAGGTAGTGACGAAAAATAACGATACGGGACTCTTACGAGGTCTCGCAATCGGAATGAGTACACTTTAAATATTTTAACGAGGTAAAATTTAAGGGCATTGAGGGTCTGGTGCCAGTGGTGGTTGATTAGATCCACACACTATACTTTTTATAATTATGTGGCGTTATGTCTCTATAAAAGTGGTGGTCTTTTATTATGTTATTTATTAATGGTATTTTTTTAATATCATATCAATATTGTACCCCGCACGGGGGGAGGAAGGGGGGTAGGTAGTGACGAAAAATAATGATACGGGACTCTTACGAGGTCTCGTAATCGGAATGAGTTTCAGCGACTACCATTGTTTGTCGCGGGTAACGGGGAATCAGGGTTCGATTCCGGTGAGGGAGCCTGAGAAACTGCTACCACATCCAAGGAAGGCAGCAGGCGCGCGAAATTACCCACTCCCTGCACGGGGGGGGAGGTACGGGTAGGTAGTGACGAAAAATAACGATACGGGACTCTTACGAGGTCTCGTCATCGAATAATCAATACACGAACTGCCCAAACACTTGTAAATATAGACGCGCAAGATCGTTACACGAACCGCTTACCATTATAGTAAACTACTATGCAAACACACATAACATATACGCAATAAGGGAACTTTAAATTGGAGATTTTACCCTACCACACCAGTCTGTCTCATTCTGAAAGCTATTCAAAATAATTGCTATTTTTCATTCTCATTCAAATATAAATAATAGTAAATAATATATAATTTTTGACTGAACTGAACCCAAGTGCCCGGCCTGTGGCCGGGCACCCCTCGTATTCATGTTCTTACCTAACCTAACCTAAATCTAGTTTTGACACCTTTAGACTTTAGATTCAAGATTTAATGTGAATATATGCATTAATAAAAACTCATTACTATTTTAATACTAGTTATGCTGCTGTTGATGCACTGATGAAAGCCAGATAGCTAGATCAGTGTTTAGTTAATCGTAGTTGCCGGTGGGCTGAGGTCTAAAGGAATCCAAACTAGTTTTAAAAGGTTTGGATAGGTTAGGTTAGGTTAGAACATGAATAAGACGGGTGCCCGGCCGCAGGCCGGTCACTTAGGTTCAGTTCCGTTTAAAAAAAAAAAAAAACAAAAAACAAAACGTACCAATACAAAGTACTCTTATTCATATTAGAAGATATTGTAAAATAACAATTAATTTCATTTTTTTTTTTTTTTTTCACTAACACATTAGGCCCGTCGCGCCGCGCCACTACTATATGGGGCGAAGGTGCGAATTCGACGGCGACGACAAAGTACCGAGTCTAAGGAGACTGATGGCGGCGCCACACAGTGGCGTTATGTCTCTATAAAAGTGGTGGTCTTTTATTATGTTATTTATTAATGGTATTATTTTAATATCATATCAATATTGTACCCCGCACAGAGGGGAGGTACGGGTAGGTAGTGACGAAAAATAACGATACGGGACTCTTACGAGGTCTCGCAATCGGAATGAGTACACTTTAAATATTTTAACGAGGTAAAATTTAAGGGCATTGAGGGTCTGGTGCCAGTGGTGGTTGATTAGATCCACACACTATACTTTTTATAATTATGTGGCGTTATGTCTCTATAAAAGTGGTGGTCTTTTATTATGTTATTTATTAATGGTATTTTTTTAATATCATATCAATATTGTACCCCGCACGGGGGGAGGTAGGGGGGTAGGTAGTGACGAAAAATAACGATACGGGACTCTTACGAGGGCTCGTCATCGAATAATCAATACACGAACTGCCCACACACTTGTAAATATAGACGCGCAAGATCGTTACACGAACCGCTTACCATTATAGTAAACTACTATGCAAACACACATAACATATACGCAATAAGGGAACTTTAAATTGGAGATTTTACCCTACCACACCCGTCTGTCTCATTCTGAAAACTATTCAAAATAATTGCTATTTTTCATTCTCATTCAAATATAAATAATAGTAAATAATATATAATTTTTGACTGAACTGAACCCAAGTGCCCGGCCTGTGGCCGGGCACCCCTCGTATTCATGTTCTAACCTAACCTAACCTAAATCTAGTTTTGACACCTTTAGACTTTAGATT
Source organism: Pararge aegeria (assembly GCF_905163445.1). Lineage (NCBI taxonomy): Eukaryota > Metazoa > Arthropoda > Insecta > Lepidoptera > Nymphalidae > Pararge > Pararge aegeria. Next base: position 19,083,103 of record NC_053191.1, read on the forward strand.
CAAGATTTAATGTGAATATATGCATTAATAAAAACTCATTACTATTTTAATACTAGTTATGCTGCTGTTGATGCACTGATGAAAGCCAGATAGCTAGATCAGTGTTTAGTTAATCGTAGTTGCCGGTGGGCTGAGGTCTAAAGGAATCCAAACTAGTTTTAAAAGGTTTGGATAGGTTAGGTTAGGTTAGAACATGAATAAGACGGGTGCCCGGCCGCAGGCCGGTCACTTAGGTTCAGTTCCGTTTAAAAAAAAAAAAAAACAAAAAACAAATTGTACCAATACAAAGTACTCTTATTCATATTAGAAGATATTGTAAAATAACAATTAATTTCATTTTTTTTTTTTTTTTCACTAACACATTAGGCCCGTCGCGCCGCGCCACTACTATATGGGGCGAAGGTGCAAAGTCGACGGCGACGACAAAGTACCGAGTCTAAGGAGACTGATGGCGGCGCCACACAGTGGCGTTATGTCTCTATAAAAGTGGTGGTCTTTTATTATGTTATTTATTAATGGTATTATTTTAATATCATATCAATATTGTACCCCGCACAGAGGGGAGGTACGGGTAGGTAGTGACGAAAAATAACGATACGGGACTCTTACGAGGTCTCGCAATCGGAATGAGTACACTTTAAATATTTTAACGAGGTAAAATTTAAGGGCATTGAGGGTCTGGTGCCAGTGGTGGTTGATTAGATCCACACACTATACTTTTTATAATTATGTGGCGTTATGTCTCTATAAAAGTGGTGGTCTTTTATTATGTTATTTATTAATGGTATTTTTTTAATATCATATCAATATTGTACCCCGCACGGGGGGAGGTAGGGGGGTAGGTAGTGACGAAAAATAACGATACGGGACTCTTACGAGGTCTCGTAATCGGAATGAGTTTCAGCGACTACCATTGTTTGTCGCGGGTAACGGGGAATCAGGGTTCGATTCCGGTGAGGGAGCCTGAGAAACTGCTACCACATCCAAGGAAGGCAGCAGGCGCGCAAATTACCCACTCCCTGCACGGGGGGGGAGGTACGGGTAGGTAGTGACGAAAAATAACGATACGGGACTCTTACGAGGGCTCGTCATCGAATAATCAATACACGAACTGCCCACACACTTGTAAATATAGACGCGCAAGATCGTTACACGAACCGCTTACCATTATAGTAAACTACTATGCAAACACACATAACATATACGCAATAAGGGAACTTTAAATTGGAGATTTTACCCTACCACACCCGTCTGTCTCATTCTGAAAAGTATTCAAAATAATTGCTATTTTTCATTCTCATTCAAATATAAATAATAGTAAATAATATATAATTTTTGACTGAACTGAACCCAAGTGCCCGGCCTGCGGCCGGGCACCCCTCGTATTCATGTTCTAACCTAACCTAACCTAAATCTAGTTTTGACACCTTTAGACTTTAGATTCAAGATTTAATGTGAATATATGCATTAATAAAAACTCATTACTATTTTAATACTAGTTATGCTGCTGTTGATGCACTGATGAAAGCCAGATAGCTAGATCAGTGTTTAGTTAATCGTAGTTGCCGGTGGGCTGAGGTCTAAAGGAATCCAAACTAGTTTTAAAAGGTTTGGATAGGTTAGGTTAGGTTAGAACATGAATAAGACGGGTGCCCGGCCGCAGGCCGGTCACTTAGGTTCAGTTCCGTTTAAAAAAAAAAAAAAACAAAAAACAAAACGTACCAATACAAAGTACTCTTATTCATATTAGAAGATATTGTAAAATAACAATTAATTTCATTTTTTTTTTTTTTTTTCACTTACACATTAGGCCCGTCGCGCCGCGCCACTACTATATGGGGCGAAGGTGCGAAGTCGACGGCGACGACAAAGTACCGAGTCTAAGGAGACTGATGGCGGCGCCACACAGTGGCGTTATGTCTCTATAAAAGTGGTGGTCTTTTATTATGTTATTTATTAATGGTATTATTTTAATATCATATCAATATTGTACCCCGCACAGAGGGGAGGTACGGGTAGGTAGTGACGAAAAATAACGATACGGGACTCTTACGAGGTCTCGCAATCGGAATGAGTACACTTTAAATATTTTAACGAGGTAAAATTTAAGGGCATTGAGGGTCTGGTGCCAGTGGTGGTTGATTAGATCCACACACTATACTTTTTATAATTATGTGGCGTTATGTCTCTATAAAAGTGGTGGTCTTTTATTATGTTATTTATTAATGGTATTTTTTTAATATCATATCAATATTGTACCCCGCACGGGGGGAGGTAGGGGGGTAGGTAGTGACGAAAAATAACGATACGGGACTCTTACGAGGTCTCGTAATCGGAATGAGTTTCAGCGACTACCATTGTTTGTCGCGGGTAACGGGGAATCAGGGTTCGATTCCGGTGAGGGAGCCTGAGAAACTGCTACCACATCCAAGGAAGGCAGCAGGCGCGCAAATTACCCACTCCCTGCACGGGGGGGGAGGTACGGGTAGGTAGTGACGAAAAATAACGATACGGGACTCTTACGAGGTCTCGTCATCGAATAATCAATACACGAACTGCCCACACACTTGTAAATATAGACGCGCAAGATCGTTACACGAACCGCTTACCATTATAGTAAACTACTATGCAAACACACATAACATATACGCAATAAGGGAACTTTAAATTGGAGATTTTACCCTACCACACCCGTCTGTCTCATTCTGAAAAGTATTCAAAATAATTGCTATTTTTCATTCTCATTCAAATATAAATAATAGTAAATAATATATAATTTTTGACTGAACTGAACCCAAGTGCCCGGCCTGCGGCCGGGCACCCCTCGTATTCATGTTCTAACCTAACCTAACCTAAATCTAGTTTTGATTCCTTTAGACTTTAGATTCAAGATTTAATGTGAATATATGCATTAATAAAAACTCATTACTATTTTAATACTAGTTATGCTGCTGTTGATGCACTGATGAAAGCCAGATAGCTAGATCAGTGATTAGTTAGTCGTAGTTGCCGGTGGGCTTAGGTCTAAAGTTATCCAAACTAGTTTTAAAAGGTTTGGATAGGTTAGGTTAGGTTAGAACATGAATAAGACGGGTGCCCGGCCGCAGGCCGGTCACTTAGGTTCAGTTCCGTTTAAAAAAAAAAAAAAACAAAAAACAAAACGTACCAATACAAAGTACTCTTATTCATATTAGAAGATATTGTAAAATAACAATTAATTTAATTTTTTTTTTTTTTTTTTCACTTACACATTAGGCCCGTCGCGCCGCGCCACTACTATATGGGGCGAAGGTGCGAAGTCGACGGCGACGACAAAGTACCGAGTCTAAGGAGACTGATGGCGGCGCCACACAGTGGCGTTATGTCTCTATAAAAGTGGTGGTCTTTTATTATGTTATTTATTAATGGTATTATTTTAATATCATATCAATATTGTACCCCGCACAGGGGGGAGGTACGGGTAGGTAGTGACGAAAAATAACGATACGGGACTCTTACGAGGTCTCGCAATCGGAATGAGTACACTTTAAATATTTTAACGAGGTAAAATTTAAGGGCATTGAGGGTCTGGTGCCAGTGGTGGTTGATTAGATCCACACACTATACTTTTTATAATTATGTGGCGTTATGTCTCTATAAAAGTGGTGGTCTTTTATTATGTTATTTATTAATGGTATTTTTTTAATATCATATCAATATTGTACCCCGCACGGGGGGAGGTAGGGGGGTAGGTAGTGACGAAAAATAACGATACGGGACTCTTACGAGGTCTCGTAATCGGAATGAGTTTCAGCGACTACCATTGTTTGTCGCGGGTAACGGGGAATCAGGGTTCGATTCCGGTGAGGGAGCCTGAGAAACTGCTACCACATCCAAGGAAGGCAGCAGGCGCGCAAATTACCCACTCCCTGCACGGGGGGGGAGGTACGGGTAGGTAGTGACGAAAAATAACGATACGGGACTCTTACGAGGGCTCGTCATCGAATAATCAATACACGAACTGCCCACACACTTGTAAATATAGACGCGCAAGATCGTTACACGAACCGCTTACCATTATAGTAAACTACTATGCAAACACACATAACATATACGCAATAAGGGAACTTTAAATTGGAGATTTTACCCTACCACACCCGTCTGTCTCATTCTGAAAAGTATTCAAAATAATTGCTATTTTTCATTCTCATTCAAATATAAATAATAGTAAATAATATATAATTTTTGACTGAACTGAACCCAAGTGCCCGGCCTGCGGCCGGGCACCCCTCGTATTCATGTTCTAACCTAACCTAACCTAAATCTAGTTTTGATTCCTTTAGACTTTAGATTCAAGATTTAATGTGAATATATGCATTAATAAAAACTCATTACTATTTTAATACTAGTTATGCTGCTGTTGATGCACTGATGAAAGCCAGATAGCTAGATCAGTGATTAGTTAGTCGTAGTTGCCGGTGGGCTTAGGTCTAAAGTTATCCAAACTAGTTTTAAAAGGTTTGGATAGGTTAGGTTAGGTTAGAACATGAATAAGACGGGTGCCCGGCCGCAGGCCGGTCACTTAGGTTCAGTTCCGTTTAAAAAAAAAAAAAAACAAAAAACAAAACGTACCAATACAAAGTACTCTTATTCATATTAGAAGATATTGTAAAATAACAATTAATTTAATTTTTTTTTTTTTTTTTTCACTTACACATTAGGCCCGTCGCGCCGCGCCACTACTATATGGGGCGAAGGTGCGAAGTCGACGGCGACGACAAAGTACCGAGTCTAAGGAGACTGATGGCGGCGCCACACAGTGGCGATATGTCTCTATAAAAGTGGTGGTCTTTTATTATGTTATTTATTAATGGTATTATTTTAATATCATATCAATATTGTACCCCGCACAGGGGGGAGGTACGGGTAGGTAGTGACGAAAAATAACGATACGGGACTCTTACGAGGTCTCGCAATCGGAATGAGTACACTTTAAATATTTTAACGAGGTAAAATTTAAGGGCATTGAGGGTCTGGTGCCAGTGGTGGTTGATTAGATCCACACACTATACTTTTTATAATTATGTGGCGTTATGTCTCTATAAAAGTGGTGGTCTTTTATTATGTTATTTATTAATGGTATTTTTTTAATATCATATCAATATTGTACCCCGCACGGGGGGAGGTAGGGGGGTAGGTAGTGACGAAAAATAACGATACGGGACTCTTACGAGGTCTCGTAATCGGAATGAGTTTCAGCGACTACCATTGTTTGTCGCGGGTAACGGGGAATCAGGGTTCGATTCCGGTGAGGGAGCCTGAGAAACTGCTACCACATCCAAGGAAGGCAGCAGGCGCGCAAATTACCCACTCCCTGCACGGGGGGGGAGGTACGGGTAGGTAGTGACGAAAAATAACGATACGGGACTCTTACGAGGGCTCGTCATCGAATAATCAATACACGAACTGCCCACACACTTGTAAATATAGACGCGCAAGATCGTTACACGAACCGCTTACCATTATAGTAAACTACTATGCAAACACACATAACATATACGCAATAAGGGAACTTTAAATTGGAGATTTTACCCTACCACACCCGTCTGTCTCATTCTGAAAAGTATTCAAAATAATTGCTATTTTTCATTCTCATTCAAATATAAATAATAGTAAATAATATATAATTTTTGACTGAACTGAACCCAAGTGCCCGGCCTGCGGCCGGGCACCCCTCGTATTCATGTTCTAACCTAACCTAACCTAAATCTAGTTTTGATTCCTTTAGACTTTAGATTCAAGATTTAATGTGAATATATGCATTAATAAAAACTCATTACTATTTTAATACTAGTTATGCTGCTGTTGATGCACTGATGAAAGCCAGATAGCTAGATCAGTGATTAGTTAGTCGTAGTTGCCGGTGGGCTTAGGTCTAAAGTTATCCAAACTAGTTTTAAAAGGTTTGGATAGGTTAGGTTAGGTTAGAACATGAATAAGACGGGTGCCCGGCCGCAGGCCGGTCACTTAGGTTCAGTTCCGTTTAAAAAAAAAAAAAAACAAAAAACAAAACGTACCAATACAAAGTACTCTTATTCATATTAGAAGATATTGTAAAATAACAATTAATTTAATTTTTTTTTTTTTTTTTCACTCACACATTAGGCCCGTCGCGCCGCGCCACTACTATATGGGGCGAAGGTGCGAAGTCGACGGCGACGACAAAGTACCGAGTCTAAGGAGACTGATGGTGGCGCCACACAGTGGCGTTATGTCTCTATAAAAGTGGTGGTCTTTTATTATGTTATTTATTAATGGTATTATTTTAATATCATATCAATATTGTACCCCGCACAGGGGGGAGGTACGGGTAGGTAGTGACGAAAAATAACGATACGGGACTCTTACGAGGTCTCGCAATCGGAATGAGTACACTTTAAATATTTTAACGAGGTAAAATTTAAGGGCATTGAGGGTCTGGTGCCAGTGGTGGTTGATTAGATCCACACACTATACTTTTTATAATTATGTGGCGTTATGTCTCTATAAAAGTGGTGGTCTTTTATTATGTTATTTATTAATGGTATTTTTTTAATATCATATCAATATTGTACCCCGCACGGGGGGAGGTAGGGGGGTAGGTAGTGACGAAAAATAACGATACGGGACTCTTACGAGGTCTCGTAATCGGAATGAGTTTCTGCGACTACCATTGTTTGTCGCGGGTAACGGGGAATCAGGGTTCGATTCCGGTGAGGGAGCCTGAGAAACTGCTACCACATCCAAGGAAGGCAGCAGGCGCGCAAATTACCCACTCCCTGCACGGGGGGGGAGGTACGGGTAGGTAGTGACGAAAAATAACGATACGGGACTCTTACGAGGGCTCGTCATCGAATAATCAATACACGAACTGCCCACACACTTGTAAATATAGACGCGCAAGATCGTTACACGAACCGCTTACCATTATAGTAAACTACTATGCAAACACACATAACATATACGCAATAAGGGAACTTTAAATTGGAGATTTTACCCTACCACACCCGTCTGTCTCATTCTGAAAACTATTCAAAATAATTGCTATTTTTCATTCTCATTCAAATATAAATAATAGTAAATAATATATAATTTTTGACTGAACTGAACCCAAGTGCCCGGCCTGCGGCCGGGCACCCCTCGTATTCATGTTCTAACCTAACCTAACCTAAATCTAGTTTTGATTCCTTTAGACTTTAGATTCAAGATTTAATGTGAATATATGCATTAATAAAAACTCATTACTATTTTAATACTAGTTATGCTGCTGTTGATGCACTGATGAAAGCCAGATAGCTAGATCAGTGATTAGTTAGTCGTAGTTGCCGGTGGGCTTAGGTCTAAAGTTATCCAAACTAGTTTTAAAAGGTTTGGATAGGTTAGGTTAGGTTAGAACATGAATAAGACGGGTGCCCGGCCGCAGGCCGGTCACTTAGGTTCAGTTCCGTTTAAAAAAAAAAAAAACAAAAAACAAAACGTACCAATACAAAGTACTCTTATTCATATTAGAAGATATTGTAAAATAACAATTAATTTAATTTTTTTTTTTTTTTTTCACTCACACATTAGGCCCGTCGCGCCGCGCCACTACTATATGGGGCGAAGGTGCGAAGTCGACGGCGACGACAAAGTACCGAGTCTAAGGAGACTGATGGCGGCGCCACACAGTGGCGTTATGTCTCTATAAAAGTGGTGGTCTTTTATTATGTTATTTATTAATGGTATTATTTTAATATCATATCAATATTGTACCCCGCACAGAGGGGAGGTACGGGTAGGTAGTGACGAAAAATAACGATACGGGACTCTTACGAGGTCTCGCAATCGGAATGAGTACACTTTAAATATTTTAACGAGGTAAAATTTAAGGGCATTGAGGGTCTGGTGCCAGTGGTGGTTGATTAGATCCACACACTATACTTTTTATAATTATGTGGCGTTATGTCTCTATAAAAGTGGTGGTCTTTTATTATGTTATTTCAGGCGCGCAAATTACCCACTCCCTGCACGGGGGGGGAGGTACGGGTAGGTAGTGACGAAAAATAACGATACGGGACTCTTACGAGGGCTCGTCATCGAATAATCAATACACGAACTGCCCACACACTTGTAAATATAGACGCGCAAGATCGTTACACGAACCGCTTACCATTATAGTAAACTACTATGCAAACACACATAACATATACGCAATAAGGGAACTTTAAATTGGAGATTTTACCCTACCACACCCGTCTGTCTCATTCTGAAAAGTATTCAAAATAATTGCTATTTTTCATTCTCATTCAAATATAAATAATAGTAAATAATATATAATTTTTGACTGAACTGAACCCAAGTGCCCGGCCTGCGGCCGGGCACCCCTCGTATTCATGTTCTAACCTAACCTAACCTAAATCTAGTTTTGATTCCTTTAGACTTTAGATTCAAGATTTAATGTGAATATATGCATTAATAAAAACTCATTACTATTTTAATACTAGTTATGCTGCTGTTGATGCACTGATGAAAGCCAGATAGCTAGATCAGTGATTAGTTAGTCGTAGTTGCCGGTGGGCTTAGGTCTAAAGTTATCCAAACTAGTTTTAAAAGGTTTGGATAGGTTAGGTTAGGTTAGAACATGAATAAGACGGGTGCCCGGCCGCAGGCCGGTCACTTAGGTTCAGTTCCGTTTAAAAAAAAAAAAAAACAAAAAACAAAACGTACCAATACAAAGTACTCTTATTCATATTAGAAGATATTGTAAAATAACAATTAATTTCATTTTTTTTTTTTTTTTTCACTAACACATTAGGCCCGTCGCGCCGCGCCACTACTATATGGGGCGAAGGTGCGAAGTCGACGGCGACGACAAAGTACCGAGTCTAAGGAGACTGATGGCGGCGCCACACAGTGGCGTTATGTCTCTATAAAAGTGGTGGTCTTTTATTATGTTATTTATTAATGGTATTATTTTAATATCATATCAATATTGTACCCCGCACAGAGGGGAGGTACGGGAAGGTAGTGACGAACAATAACGATACGGGACTCTTACGAGGTCTCGCAATCGGAATGAGTACACTTTAAATATTTTAACGAGGTAAAATTTAAGGGCATTGAGGGTCTGGTGCCAGTGGTGGTTGATTAGATCCACACACTATACTTTTTATAATTATGTGGCGTTATGTCTCTATAAAAGTGGTGGTCTTTTATTATGTTATTTATTAATGGTATTTTTTTAATATCATATCAATATTGTACCCCGCACGGGGGGAGGTAGGGGGGTAGGTAGTGACGAAAAATAACGATACGGGACTCTTACGAGGTCTCGTAATCGGAATGAGTTTCTGCGACTACCATTGTTTGTCGCGGGTAACGGGGAATCAGGGTTCGATTCCGGTGAGGGAGCCTGAGAAACTGCTACCACATCCAAGGAAGGCAGCAGGCGCGCAAATTACCCACTCCCTGCACGGGGGGGGAGGTACGGGTAGGTAGTGACGACAAATAACGATACGGGACTCTTACGAGGGCTCGTCATCGAATAATCAATACACGAACTGCCCACACACTTGTAAATATAGACGCGCAAGATCGTTACACGAACCGCTTACCATTATAGTAAACTACTATGCAAACACACATAACATATACGCAATAAGGGAACTTTAAATTGGAGATTTTACCCTACCACACCCGTCTGTCTCATTCTGAAAACTATTCAAAATAATTGCTATTTTTCATTCTCATTCAAATATAAATAATAGTAAATAATATATAATTTTTGACTGAACTGAACCCAAGTGCCCGGCCTGCGGCCGGGCACCCCTCGTATTCATGTTCTAACCTAACCTAACCTAAATCTAGTTTTGATTCCTTTAGACTTTAGATTCAAGATTTAATGTGAATATATGCATTAATAAAAACTCATTACTATTTTAATACTAGTTATGCTGCTGTTGATGCACTGATGAAAGCCAGATAGCTAGATCAGTGATTAGTTAGTCGTAGTTGCCGGTGGGCTTAGGTCTAAAGTTATCCAAACTAGTTTTAAAAGGTTTGGATAGGTTAGGTTAGGTTAGAACATGAATAAGACGGGTGCCCGGCCGCAGGCCGGTCACTTAGGTTCAGTTCCGTTTAAAAAAAAAAAAAAACAAAAAACAAAACGTACCAATACAAAGTACTCTTATTCATATTAGAAGATATTGTAAAATAACAATTAATTTAATTTTTTTTTTTTTTTTTTCACTTACACATTAGGCCCGTCGCGCCGCGCCACTACTATATGGGGCGAAGGTGCGAAGTCGACGGCGACGACAAAGTACCGAGTCTAAGGAGACTGATGGCGGCGCCACACAGTGGCGTTATGTCTCTATAAAAGTGGTGGTCTTTTATTATGTTATTTATTAATGGTATTATTTTAATATCATATCAATATTGTACCCCGCACAGGGGGGAGGTACGGGTAGGTAGTGACGAAAAATAACGATACGGGACTCTTACGAGGTCTCGCAATCGGAATGAGTACACTTTAAATATTTTAACGAGGTAAAATTTAAGGGCATTGAGGGTCTGGTGCCAGTGGTGGTTGATTAGATCCACACACTATACTTTTTATAATTATGTGGCGTTATGTCTCTATAAAGTGGTGGTCTTTTATTATGTTATTTATTAATGGTATTTTTTTAATATCATATCAATATTGTACCCCGCACGGGGGGAGGTAGGGGGGTAGGTAGTGACGAAAAATAACGATACGGGACTCTTACGAGGTCTCGTAATCGGAATGAGTTTCTGCGACTACCATTGTTTGTCGCGGGTAACGGGGAATCAGGGTTCGATTCCGGTGAGGGAGCCTGAGAAACTGCTACCACATCCAAGGAAGGCAGCAGGCGCGCAAATTACCCACTCCCTGCACGGGGGGGGAGGTACGGGTAGGTAGTGACGAAAAATAACGATACGGGACTCTTACGAGGGCTCGTCATCGAATAATCAATACACGAACTGCCCACACACTTGTAAATATAGACGCGCAAGATCGTTACACGAACCGCTTACCATTATAGTAAACTACTATGCAAACACACATAACATATACGCAATAAGGGAACTTTAAATTGGAGATTTTACCCTACCACACCCGTCTGTCTCATTCTGAAAACTATTCAAAATAATTGCTATTTTTCATTCTCATTCAAATATAAATAATAGTAAATAATATATAATTTTTGACTGAACTGAACCCAAGTGCCCGGCCTGCGGCCGGGCACCCCTCGTATTCATGTTCTAACCTAACCTAACCTAAATCTAGTTTTGATTCCTTTAGACTTTAGATTCAAGATTTAATGTGAATATATGCATTAATAAAAACTCATTACTATTTTAATACTAGTTATGCTGCTGTTGATGCACTGATGAAAGCCAGATAGCTAGCAGTGATTAGTTAGTCGTAGTTGCCGGTGGGCTTAGGTCTAAAGTTATCCAAACTAGTTTTAAAAGGTTTGGATAGGTTAGGTTAGGTTAGAACATGAATAAGACGGGTGCCCGGCCGCAGGCCGGTCACTTAGGTTCAGTTCCGTTTAAAAAAAAAAAAAAACAAAAAACAAATTGTACCAATACAAAGTACTCTTATTCATATTAGAAGATATTGTAAAATAACAATTAATTTCATTTTTTTTTTTTTTTTTCACTCACACATTAGGCCCGTCGCGCCGCGCCACTACTATATGGGGCGAAGGTGCGAAGTCGACGGCGACGACAAAGTACCGAGTCTAAGGAGACTGATGGCGGCGCCACACAGTGGCGTTATGTCTCTATAAAAGTGGTGGTCTTTTATTATGTTATTTATTAATGGTATTATTTTAATATCATATCAATATTGTACCCCGCACAGGGGGGAGGTACGGGTAGGTAGTGACGAAAAATAACGATACGGGACTCTTACGAGGTCTCGCAATCGGAATGAGTACACTTTAAATATTTTAACGAGGTAAAATTTAAGGGCATTGAGGGTCTGGTGCCAGTGGTGGTTGATTAGATCCACACACTATACTTTTTATAATTATGTGGCGTTATGTCTCTATAAAAGTGGTGGTCTTTTATTATGTTATTTATTAATGGTATTTTTTTAATATCATATCAATATTGTACCCCGCACGGGGGGAGGTAGGGGGGTAGGTAGTGACGAAAAATAACGATACGGGACTCTTACGAGGTCTCGTAATCGGAATGAGTTTCTGCGACTACCATTGTTTGTCGCGGGTAACGGGGAATCAGGGTTCGATTCCGGTGAGGGAGCCTGAGAAACTGCTACCACATCCAAGGAAGGCAGCAGGCGCACAAATTACCCACTCCCTGCACGGGGGGGGGAGGTACGGGTAGGTAGTGACGAAAAATAACGATACGGGACTCTTACGAGGGCTCGTCATCGAATAATCAATACACGAACTGCCCACACACTTGTAAATATAGACGCGCAAGATCGTTACACGAACCGCTTACCATTATAGTAAACTACTATGCAAACACACATAACATATACGCAATAAGGGAACTTTAAATTGGAGATTTTACCCTACCACACCCGTCTGTCTCATTCTGAAAACTATTCAAAATAATTGCTATTTTTCATTCTCATTCAAATATAAATAATAGTAAATAATATATAATTTTTGACTGAACTGAACCCAAGTGCCCGGCCTGCGGCCGGGCACCCCTCGTATTCATGTTCTAACCTAACCTAACCTAAATCTAGTTTTGATTCCTTTAGACTTTAGATTCAAGATTTAATGTGAATATATGCATTAATAAAAACTCATTACTATTTTAATACTAGTTATGCTGCTGTTGATGCACTGATGAAAGCCAGATAGCTAGATCAGTGATTAGTTAGTCGTAGTTGCCGGTGGGCTTAGGTCTAAAGTTATCCAAACTAGTTTTAAAAGGTTTGGATAGGTTAGGTTAGGTTAGAACATGAATAAGACGGGTGCCCGGCCGCAGGCCGGTCACTTAGGTTCAGTTCCGTTTAAAAAAAAAAAAAAACAAAAAACAAATTGTACCAATACAAAGTACTCTTATTCATATTAGAAGATATTGTAAAATAACAATTAATTTAATTTTTTTTTTTTTTTTTTCACTCACACATTAGGCCCGTCGCGCCGCGCCACTACTATATGGGGCGAAGGTGCGAAGTCGACGGCGACGACAAAGTACCGAGTCTAAGGAGACTGATGGCGGCGCCACACAGTGGCGTTATGTCTCTATAAAAGTGGTGGTCTTTTATTATGTTATTTATTAATGGTATTATTTTAATATCATATCAATATTGTACCCCGCACAGAGGGGAGGTACGGGTAGGTAGTGACGAAAAATAACGATACGGGACTCTTACGAGGTCTCGCAATCGGAATGAGTACACTTTAAATATTTTAACGAGGTAAAATTTAAGGGCATTGAGGGTCTGGTGCCAGTGGTGGTTGATTAGATCCACACACTATACTTTTTATAATTATGTGGCGTTATGTCTCTATAAAAGTGGTGGTCTTTTATTATGTTATTTATTAATGGTATTTTTTTAATATCATATCAATATTGTACCCCGCACGGGGGGAGGAAGGGGGGTAGGTAGTGACGAAAAATAACGATACGGGACTCTTACGAGGTCTCGTAATCGGAATGAGTTTCAGCGACTACCATTGTTTGTCGCGGGTAACGGGGAATCAGGGTTCGATTCCGGTGAGGGAGCCTGAGAAACTGCTACCACATCCAAGGAAGGCAGCAGGCGCGCAAATTACCCACTCCCTGCACGGGGGGGGAGGTACGGGTAGGTAGTGACGAAAAATAACGATACGGGACTCTTACGAGGGCTCGTCATCGAATAATCAATACACGAACTGCCCACACACTTGTAAATATAGACGCGCAAGATCGTTACACGAACCGCTTACCATTATAGTAAACTACTATGCAAACACACATAACATATACGCAATAAGGGAACTTTAAATTGGAGATTTTACCCTACCACACCCGTCTGTCTCATTCTGAAAACTATTCAAAATAATTGCTATTTTTCATTCTCATTCAAATATAAATAATAGTAAATAATATATAATTTTTGACTGAACTGAACCCAAGTGCCCGGCCTGCGGCCGGGCACCCCTCGTATTCATGTTCTAACCTAACCTAACCTAAATCTAGTTTTGATTCCTTTAGACTTTAGATTCAAGATTTAATGTGAATATATGCATTAATAAAAACTCATTACTATTTTAATACTAGTTATGCTGCTGTTGATGCACTGATGAAAGCCAGATAGCTAGATCAGTGATTAGTTAGTCGTAGTTGCCGGTGGGCTTAGGTCTAAAGTTATCCAAACTAGTTTTAAAAGGTTTGGATAGGTTAGGTTAGGTTAGAACATGAATAAGACGGGTGCCCGGCCGCAGGCCGGTCACTTAGGTTCAGTTCCGTTTAAAAAAAAAAAAAAACAAAAAACAAAACGTACCAATACAAAGTACTCTTATTCATATTAGAAGATATTGTAAAATAACAATTAATTTAATTTTTTTTTTTTTTTTTTCACTTACACATTAGGCCCGTCGCGCCGCGCCACTACTATATGGGGCGAAGGTGCGAAGTCGACGGCGACGACAAAGTACCGAGTCTAAGGAGACTGATGGCGGCGCCACACAGTGGCGTTATGTCTCTATAAAAGTGGTGGTCTTTTATTATGTTATTTATTAATGGTATTATTTTAATATCATATCAATATTGTACCCCGCACAGGGGGGAGGTACGGGTAGGTAGTGACGAAAAATAACGATACGGGACTCTTACGAGGTCTCGCAATCGGAATGAGTACACTTTAAATATTTTAACGAGGTAAAATTTAAGGGCATTGAGGGTCTGGTGCCAGTGGTGGTTGATTAGATCCACACACTATACTTTTTATAATTATGTGGCGTTATGTCTCTATAAAAGTGGTGGTCTTTTATTATGTTATTTATTAATGGTATTTTTTTAATATCATATCAATATTGTACCCCGCACGGGGGGAGGTAGGGGGGTAGGTAGTGACGAAAAATAACGATACGGGACTCTTACGAGGTCTCGTAATCGGAATGAGTTTCTGCGACTACCATTGTTTGTCGCGGGTAACGGGGAATCAGGGTTCGATTCCGGTGAGGGAGCCTGAGAAACTGCTACCACATCCAAGGAAGGCAGCAGGCGCGCAAATTACCCACTCCCTGCACGGGGGGGGAGGTACGGGTAGGTAGTGACGAAAAATAACGACACGGGACTCTTACGAGGGCTCGTCATCGAATAATCAATACACGAACTGCCCACACACTTGTAAATATAGACGCGCAAGATCGTTACACGAACCGCTTACCATTATAGTAAACTACTATGCAAACACACATAACATATACGCAATAAGGGAACTTTAAATTGGAGATTTTACCCTACCACACCCGTCTGTCTCATTCTGAAAACTATTCAAAATAATTGCTATTTTTCATTCTCATTCAAATATAAATAATAGTAAATAATATATAATTTTTGACTGAACTGAACCCAAGTGCCCGGCCTGCGGCCGGGCACCCCTCGTATTCATGTTCTAACCTAACCTAACCTAAATCTAGTTTTGACACCTTTAGACTTTAGATTCAAGATTTAATGTGAATATATGCATTAATAAAAACTCATTACTATTTTAATACTAGTTATGCTGCTGTTGATGCACTGATGAAAGCCAGATAGCTAGATCAGTGATTAGTTAGTCGTAGTTGCCGGTGGGCTTAGGTCTAAAGTTATCCAAACTAGTTTTAAAAGGTTTGGATAGGTTAGGTTAGGTTAGAACATGAATAAGACGGGTGCCCGGCCGCAGGCCGGTCACTTAGGTTCAGTTCCGTTTAAAAAAAAAAAAAAACAAAAAACAAAACGTACCAATACAAAGTACTCTTATTCATATTAGAAGATATTGTAAAATAACAATTAATTTAATTTTTTTTTTTTTTTTTTCACTCACACATTAGGCCCGTCGCGCCGCGCCACTACTATATGGGGCGAAGGTGCGAAGTCGACGGCGACGACAAAGTACCGAGTCTAAGGAGACTGATGGCGGCGCCACACAGTGGCGTTATGTCTCTATAAAAGTGGTGGTCTTTTATTATGTTATTTATTAATGGTATTATTTTAATATCATATCAATATTGTACCCCGCACAGAGGGGAGGTACGGGTAGGTAGTGACGAAAAATAACGATACGGGACTCTTACGAGGTCTCGCAATCGGAATGAGTACACTTTAAATATTTTAACGAGGTAAAATTTAAGGGCATTGAGGGTCTGGTGCCAGTGGTGGTTGATTAGATCCACACACTATACTTTTTATAATTATGTGGCGTTATGTCTCTATAAAAGTGGTGGTCTTTTATTATGTTATTTATTAATGGTATTTTTTTAATATCATATCAATATTGTACCCCGCACGGGGGGAGGTAGGGGGGTAGGTAGTGACGAAAAATAACGATACGGGACTCTTACGAGGTCTCGTAATCGGAATGAGTTTCTGCGACTACCATTGTTTGTCGCGGGTAACGGGGAATCAG
Organism: Pararge aegeria; assembly: GCF_905163445.1. Taxonomy (NCBI): domain Eukaryota; kingdom Metazoa; phylum Arthropoda; class Insecta; order Lepidoptera; family Nymphalidae; genus Pararge; species Pararge aegeria. Next base: position 19,099,712 of record NC_053191.1, read on the forward strand.
GGTTCGATTCCGGTGAGGGAGCCTGAGAAACTGCTACCACATCCAAGGAAGGCAGCAGGCGCGCAAATTACCCACTCCCTGCACGGGGGGGGAGGTACGGGTAGGTAGTGACGAAAAATAACGACACGGGACTCTTACGAGGGCTCGTCATCGAATAATCAATACACGAACTGCCCACACACTTGTAAATATAGACGCGCAAGATCGTTACACGAACCGCTTACCATTATAGTAAACTACTATGCAAACACACATAACATATACGCAATAAGGGAACTTTAAATTGGAGATTTTACCCTACCACACCCGTCTGTCTCATTCTGAAAACTATTCAAAATAATTGCTATTTTTCATTCTCATTCAAATATAAATAATAGTAAATAATATATAATTTTTGACTGAACTGAACCCAAGTGCCCGGCCTGCGGCCGGGCACCCGTCTTATTCATGTTCTAACCTAACCTAACCTAAATCTAGTTTTGATTCCTTTAGACTTTAGATTCAAGATTTAATGTGAATATATGCATTAATAAAAACTCATTACTATTTTAATACTAGTTATGCTGCTGTTGATGCACTGATGAAAGCCAGATAGCTAGATCAGTGTTTAGTTAGTCGTAGTTGCCGGTGGGCTGAGGTCTAAAGGAATCCAAACTAGTTTTAAAAGGTTTGGATAGGTTAGGTTAGGTTAGAACATGAATAAGACGGGTGCCCGGCCGCAGGCCGGTCACTTAGGTTCAGTTCCGTTTAAAAAAAAAAAAAACAAAAAACAAAACGTACCAATACAAAGTACTCTTATTCATATTAGAAGATATTGTAAAATAACAATTAATTTAATTTTTTTTTTTTTTTCACTTACACATTAGGCCCGTCGCGCCGCGCCACTACTATATGGGGCGAAGGTGCGAAGTCGACGGCGACGACAAAGTACCGAGTCTAAGGAGACTGATGGCGGCGCCACACAGTGGCGTTATGTCTCTATAAAAGTGGTGGTCTTTTATTATGTTATTTATTAATGGTATTATTTTAATATCATATCAATATTGTACCCCGCACAGGGGGGAGGTACGGGTAGGTAGTGACGAAAAATAACGATACGGGACTCTTACGAGGTCTCGCAATCGGAATGAGTACACTTTAAATATTTTAACGAGGTAAAATTTAAGGGCATTGAGGGTCTGGTGCCAGTGGTGGTTGATTAGATCCACACACTATACTTTTTATAATTATGTGGCGTTATGTCTCTATAAAAGTGGTGGTCTTTTATTATGTTATTTATTAATGGTATTTTTTTAATATCATATCAATATTGTACCCCGCACGGGGGGAGGAAGGGGGGTAGGTAGTGACGAAAAATAACGATACGGGACTCTTACGAGGTCTCGTAATCGGAATGAGTTTCAGCGACTACCATTGTTTGTCGCGGGTAACGGGGATTCAGGGTTCGATTCCGGTGAGGGAGCCTGAGAAACTGCTACCACATCCAAGGAAGGCAGCAGGCGCGCAAATTACCCACTCCCTGCACGGGGGGGGAGGTACGGGTAGGTAGTGACGAAAAATAACGATACGGGACTCTTACGAGGGCTCGTCATCGAATAATCAATACACGAACTGCCCACACACTTGTAAATATAGACGCGCAAGATTGTTACACGAACCGCTTACCATTATAGTAAACTACTATGCAAACACACATAACATATACGCAATAAGGGAACTTTAAATTGGAGATTTTACCCTACCACACCCGTCTGTCTCATTCTGAAAACTATTCAAAATAATTGCTATTTTTCATTCTCATTCAAATATAAATAATAGTAAATAATATATAATTTTTGACTGAACTGAACCCAAGTGCCCGGCCTGCGGCCGGGCACCCCTCGTATTCATGTTCTAACCTAACCTAACCTAAATCTAGTTTTGATTCCTTTAGACTTTAGATTCAAGATTTAATGTGAATATATGCATTAATAAAAACTCATTACTATTTTAATACTAGTTATGCTGCTGTTGATGCACTGATGAAAGCCAGATAGCTAGATCAGTGATTAGTTAGTCGTAGTTGCCGGTGGGCTTAGGTCTAAAGTTATCCAAACTAGTTTTAAAAGGTTTGGATAGGTTAGGTTAGGTTAGAACATGAATAAGACGGGTGCCCGGCCGCAGGCCGGTCACTTAGGTTCAGTTCCGTTTAAAAAAAAAAAAAAACAAAAAACAAAACGTACCAATACAAAGTACTCTTATTCATATTAGAAGATATTGTAAAATAACAATTAATTTAATTTTTTTTTTTTTTTTTCACTCACACATTAGGCCCGTCGCGCCGCGCCACTACTATATGGGGCGAAGGTGCGAAGTCGACGGCGACGACAAAGTACCGAGTCTAAGGAGACTGATGGCGGCGCCACACAGTGGCGTTATGTCTCTATAAAAGTGGTGGTCTTTTATTATGTTATTTATTAATGGTATTATTTTAATATCATATCAATACTGTACCCCGCACAGGGGGGAGGTACGGGTAGGTAGTGACGAAAAATAACGATACGGGACTCTTACGAGGTCTCGCAATCGGAATGAGTACACTTTAAATATTTTAACGAGGTAAAATTTAAGGGCATTGAGGGTCTGGTGCCAGTGGTGGTTGATTAGATCCACACACTATACTTTTTATAATTATGTGGCGTTATGTCTCTATAAAAGTGGTGGTCTTTTATTATGTTATTTATTAATGGTATTTTTTTAATATCATATCAATATTGTACCCCGCACGGGGGGAGGTAGGGGGGTAGGTAGTGACGAAAAATAACGATACGGGACTCTTACGAGGTCTCGTAATCGGAATGAGTTTCTGCGACTACCATTGTTTGTCGCGGGTAACGGGGAATCAGGGTTCGATTCCGGTGAGGGAGCCTGAGAAACTGCTACCACATCCAAGGAAGGCAGCAGGCGCGCAAATTACCCACTCCCTGCACGGGGGGGGAGGTACGGGTAGGTAGTGACGAAAAATAACGATACGGGACTCTTACGAGGGCTCGTCATCGAATAATCAATACACGAACTGCCCACACACTTGTAAATATAGACGCGCAAGATCGTTACACGAACCGCTTACCATTATAGTAAACTACTATGCAAACACACATAACATATACGCAATAAGGGAACTTTAAATTGGAGATTTTACCCTACCACACCCGTCTGTCTCATTCTGAAAACTATTCAAAATAATTGCTATTTTTCATTCTCATTCAAATATAAATAATAGTAAATAATATATAATTTTTGACTGAACTGAACCCAAGTGCCCGGCCTGCGGCCGGTCACCCCTCGTATTCATGTTCTAACCTAACCTAACCTAAATCTAGTTTTGATTCCTTTAGACTTTAGATTCAAGATTTAATGTGAATATATGCATTAATAAAAACTCATTACTATTTTAATACTAGTTATGCTGCTGTTGATGCACTGATGAAAGCCAGATAGCTAGATCAGTGATTAGTTAGTCGTAGTTGCCGGTGGGCTTAGGTCTAAAGTTATCCAAACTAGTTTTAAAAGGTTTGGATAGGTTAGGTTAGGTTAGAACATGAATAAGACGGGTGCCCGGCCGCAGGCCGGTCACTTAGGTTCAGTTCCGTTTAAAAAAAAAAAAAAACAAAAAACAAATTGTACCAATACAAAGTACTCTTATTCATATTAGAAGATATTGTAAAATAACAATTAATTTAATTTTTTTTTTTTTTTTTTCACTCACACATTAGGCCCGTCGCGCCGCGCCACTACTATATGGGGCGAAGGTGCGAAGTCGACGGCGACGACAAAGTACCGAGTCTAAGGAGACTGATGGCGGCGCCACACAGTGGCGTTATGTCTCTATAAAAGTGGTGGTCTTTTATTATGTTATTTATTAATGGTATTATTTTAATATCATATCAATATTGTACCCCGCACAGAGGGGAGGTACGGGTAGGTAGTGACGAAAAATAACGATACGGGACTCTTACGAGGTCTCGCAATCGGAATGAGTACACTTTAAATATTTTAACGAGGTAAAATTTAAGGGCATTGAGGGTCTGGTGCCAGTGGTGGTTGATTAGATCCACACACTATACTTTTTATAATTATGTGGCGTTATGTCTCTATAAAAGTGGTGGTCTTTTATTATGTTATTTATTAATGGTATTTTTTTAATATCATATCAATATTGTACCCCGCACGGGGGGAGGTAGGGGGGTAGGTAGTGACGAAAAATAACGATACGGGACTCTTACGAGGTCTCGTAATCGGAATGAGTTTATGCGACTACCATTGTTTGTCGCGGGTAACGGGGAATCAGGGTTCGATTCCGGTGAGGGAGCCTGAGAAACTGCTACCACATCCAAGGAAGGCAGCAGGCGCGCAAATTACCCACTCCCTGCACGGGGGGGGAGGTACGGGTAGGTAGTGACGAAAAATAACGATACGGGACTCTTACGAGGGCTCGTCATCGAATAATCAATACACGAACTGCCCACACACTTGTAAATATAGACGCGCAAGATCGTTACACGAACCGCTTACCATTATAGTAAACTACTATGCAAACACACATAACATATACGCAATAAGGGAACTTTAAATTGGAGATTTTACCCTACCACACCCGTCTGTCTCATTCTGAAAACTATTCAAAATAATTGCTATTTTTCATTCTCATTCAAATATAAATAATAGTAAATAATATATAATTTTTGACTGAACTGAACCCAAGTGCCCGGCCTGCGGCCGGGCACCCCTCGTATTCATGTTCTAACCTAACCTAACCTAAATCTAGTTTTGATTCCTTTAGACTTTAGATTCAAGATTTAATGTGAATATATGCATTAATAAAAACTCATTACTATTTTAATACTAGTTATGCTGCTGTTGATGCACTGATGAAAGCCAGATAGCTAGATCAGTGATTAGTTAGTCGTAGTTGCCGGTGGGCTTAGGTCTAAAGTTATCCAAACTAGTTTTAAAAGGTTTGGATAGGTTAGGTTAGGTTAGAACATGAATAAGACGGGTGCCCGGCCGCAGGCCGGTCACTTAGGTTCAGTTCCGTTTAAAAAAAAAAAAAAAACAAAAAACAAAACGTACCAATACAAAGTACTCTTATTCATATTAGAAGATATTGTAAAATAACAATTAATTTAATTTTTTTTTTTTTTTTTCACTCACACATTAGGCCCGTCGCGCCGCGCCACTACTATATAAGGGCGAAGGTGCGAAGTCGACGGCGACGACAAAGTACCGAGTCTAAGGAGACTGATGGCGGCGCCACACAGTGGCGTTATGTCTCTATAAAAGTGGTGGTCTTTTATTATGTTATTTATTAATGGTATTATTTTAATATCATATCAATATTGTACCCCGCACGGGGGGAGGTAGGGGGGTAGGTAGTGACGAAAAATAACGATACGGGACTCTTACGAGGTCTCGTAATCGGAATGAGTTTATGCGACTACCATTGTTTGTCGCGGGTAACGGGGAATCAGGGTTCGATTCCGGTGAGGGAGCCTGAGAAACTGCTACCACATCCAAGGAAGGCAGCAGGCGCGCAAATTACCCACTCCCTGCACGGGGGGGGAGGTACGGGTAGGTAGTGACGAAAAATAACGATACGGGACTCTTACGAGGGCTCGTCATCGAATAATCAATACACGAACTGCCCACACACTTGTAAATATAGACGCGCAAGATCGTTACACGAACCGCTTACCATTATAGTAAACTACTATGCAAACACACATAACATATACGCAATAAGGGAACTTTAAATTGGAGATTTTACCCTACCACACCCGTCTGTCTCATTCTGAAAACTATTCAAAATAATTGCTATTTTTCATTCTCATTCAAATATAAATAATAGTAAATAATATATAATTTTTGACTGAACTGAACCCAAGTGCCCGGCCTGCGGCCGGGCACCCCTCGTATTCATGTTCTAACCTAACCTAACCTAAATCTAGTTTTGATTCCTTTAGACTTTAGATTCAAGATTTAATGTGAATATATGCATTAATAAAAACTCATTACTATTTTAATACTAGTTATGCTGCTGTTGATGCACTGATGAAAGCCAGATAGCTAGATCAGTGATTAGTTAGTCGTAGTTGCCGGTGGGCTTAGGTCTAAAGTTATCCAAACTAGTTTTAAAAGGTTTGGATAGGTTAGGTTAGGTTAGAACATGAATAAGACGGGTGCCCGGCCGCAGGCCGGTCACTTAGGTTCAGTTCCGTTTAAAAAAAAAAAAAAACAAAAAACAAAACGTACCAATACAAAGTACTCTTATTCTTATTAGAAGATATTGTAAAATAACAATTAATTTCATTTTTTTTTTTTTTTTCACTAACACATTAGGCCCGTCGCGCCGCGCCACTACTATATGGGGCGAAGGTGCGAAGTCGACGGCGACGACAAAGTACCGAGTCTAAGGAGACTGATGGCGGCGCCACACAGTGGCGTTATGTCTCTATAAAAGTGGTGGTCTTTTATTATGTTATTTATTAATGGTATTATTTTAATATCATATCAATATTGTACCCCGCACAGGGGGGAGGTACGGGTAGGTAGTGACGAAAAATAACGATACGGGACTCTTACGAGGTCTCGCAATCGGAATGAGTACACTTTAAATATTTTAACGAGGTAAAATTTAAGGGCATTGAGGGTCTGGTGCCAGTGGTGGTTGATTAGATCCACACACTATACTTTTTATAATTATGTGGCGTTATGTCTCTATAAAAGTGGTGGTCTTTTATTATGTTATTTATTAATGGTATTTTTTTAATATCATATCAATATTGTACCCCGCACGGGGGGAGGTAGGGGGGTAGGTAGTGACGAAAAATAACGATACGGGACTCTTACGAGGTCTCGTAATCGGAATGAGTTTCTGCGACTACCATTGTTTGTCGCGGGTAACGGGGAATCAGGGTTCGATTCCGGTGAGGGAGCCTGAGAAACTGCTACCACATCCAAGGAAGGCAGCAGGCGCGCAAATTACCCACTCCCTGCACGGGGGGGGAGGTACGGGTAGGTAGTGACGAAAAATAACGATACGGGACTCTTACGAGGGCTCGTCATCGAATAATCAATACACGAACTGCCCACACACTTGTAAATATAGACGCGCAAGATCGTTACACGAACCGCTTACCATTATAGTAAACTACTATGCAAACACACATAACATATACGCAATAAGGGAACTTTAAATTGGAGATTTTACCCTACCACACCCGTCTGTCTCATTCTGAAAACTATTCAAAATAATTGCTATTTTTCATTCTCATTCAAATATAAATAATAGTAAATAATATATAATTTTTGACTGAACTGAACCCAAGTGCCCGGCCTGCGGCCGGGCACCCCTCGTATTCATGTTCTAACCTAACCTAACCTAAATCTAGTTTTGATTCCTTTAGACTTTAGATTCAAGATTTAATGTGAATATATGCATTAATAAAAACTCATTACTATTTTAATACTAGTTATGCTGCTGTTGATGCACTGATGAAAGCCAGATAGCTAGATCAGTGATTAGTTAGTCGTAGTTGCCGGTGGGCTTAGGTCTAAAGTTATCCAAACTAGTTTTAAAAGGTTTGGATAGGTTAGGTTAGGTTAGAACATGAATAAGACGGGTGCCCGGCCGCAGGCCGGTCACTTAGGTTCAGTTCCGTTTAAAAAAAAAAAAAAAACAAAAAACAAAACGTACCAATACAAAGTACTCTTATTCATATTAGAAGATATTGTAAAATAACAATTAATTTAATTTTTTTTTTTTTTTTTCACTCACACATTAGGCCCGTCGCGCCGCGCCACTACTATATAAGGGCGAAGGTGCGAAGTCGACGGCGACGACAAAGTACCGAGTCTAAGGAGACTGATGGCGGCGCCACACAGTGGCGTTATGTCTCTATAAAAGTGGTGGTCTTTTATTATGTTATTTATTAATGGTATTATTTTAATATCATATCAATATTGTACCCCGCACAGGGGGGAGGTACGGGTAGGTAGTGACGAAAAATAACGATACGGGACTCTTACGAGGTCTCGCAATCGGAATGAGTACACTTTAAATATTTTAACGAGGTAAAATTTAAGGGCATTGAGGGTCTGGTGCCAGTGGTGGTTGATTAGATCCACACACTATACTTTTTATAATTATGTGGCGTTATGTCTCTATAAAAGTGGTGGTCTTTTATTATGTTATTTATTAATGGTATTTTTTTAATATCATATCAATATTGTACCCCGCACGGGGGGAGGTAGGGGGGTAGGTAGTGACGAAAAATAACGATACGGGACTCTTACGAGGTCTCGTAATCGGAATGAGTTTCTGCGACTACCATTGTTTGTCGCGGGTAACGGGGAATCAGGGTTCGATTCCGGTGAGGGAGCCTGAGAAACTGCTACCACATCCAAGGAAGGCAGCAGGCGCGCAAATTACCCACTCCCTGCACGGGGGGGGGAGGTACGGGTAGGTAGTGACGAAAAATAACGATACGGGACTCTTACGAGGTCTCGTCATCGAATAATCAATACACGAACTGCCCACACACTTGTAAATATAGACGCGCAAGATCGTTACACGAACCGCTTACCATTATAGTAAACTACTATGCAAACACACATAACATATACGCAATAAGGGAACTTTAAATTGGAGATTTTACCCTACCACACCCGTCTGTCTCATTCTGAAAACTATTCAAAATAATTGCTATTTTTCATTCTCATTCAAATATAAATAATAGTAAATAATATATAATTTTTGACTAAACTGAACCCAAGTGCCCGGCCTGCGGCCGGGCACCCCTCGTATTCATGTTCTAACCTAACCTAACCTAAATCTAGTTTTGATTCCTTTAGACTTTAGATTCAAGATTTAATGTGAATATATGCATTAATAAAAACTCATTACTATTTTAATACTAGTTATGCTGCTGTTGATGCACTGATGAAAGCCAGATAGCTAGATCAGTGATTAGTTAGTCGTAGTTGCCGGTGGGCTTAGGTCTAAAGTTATCCAAACTAGTTTTAAAAGGTTTGGATAGGTTAGGTTAGGTTAGAACATGAATAAGACGGGTGCCCGGCCGCAGGCCGGTCACTTAGGTTCAGTTCCGTTTAAAAAAAAAAAAAAACAAAAAACAAATTGTACCAATACAAAGTACTCTTATTCATATTAGAAGATATTGTAAAATAACAATTAATTTAATTTTTTTTTTTTTTTTTTCACTCACACATTAGGCCCGTCGCGCCGCGCCACTACTATATGGGGCGAAGGTGCGAAGTCGACGGCGACGACAAAGTACCGAGTCTAAGGAGACTGATGGCGGCGCCACACAGTGGCGTTATGTCTCTATAAAAGTGGTGGTCTTTTATTATGTTATTTATTAATGGTATTATTTTAATATCATATCAATATTGTACCCCGCACAGAGGGGAGGTACGGGTAGGTAGTGACGGAAAATAACGATACGGGACTCTTACGAGGTCTCGCAATCGGAATGAGTACACTTTAAATATTTTAACGAGGTAAAATTTAAGGGCATTGAGGGTCTGGTGCCAGTGGTGGTTGATTAGATCCACACACTATACTTTTTATAATTATGTGGCGTTATGTCTCTATAAAAGTGGTGGTCTTTTATTATGTTATTTATTAATGGTATTTTTTTAATATCATATCAATATTGTACCCCGCACGGGGGGAGGTAGGGGGGTAGGTAGTGACGAAAAATAACGATACGGGACTCTTACGAGGTCTCGTAATCGGAATGAGTTTATGCGACTACCATTGTTTGTCGCGGGTAACGGGGAATCAGGGTTCGATTCCGGTGAGGGAGCCTGAGAAACTGCTACCACATCCAAGGAAGGCAGCAGGCGCGCAAATTACCCACTCCCTGCACGGGGGGGGAGGTACGGGTAGGTAGTGACGAAAAATAACGATACGGGACTCTTACGAGGGCTCGTCATCGAATAATCAATACACGAACTGCCCACACACTTGTAAATATAGACGCGCAAGATCGTTACACGAACCGCTTACCATTATAGTAAACTACTATGCAAACACACATAACATATACGCAATAAGGGAACTTTAAATTGGACATTTTACCCTACCACACCCGTCTGTCTCATTCTGAAAACTATTCAAAATAATTGCTATTTTTCATTCTCATTCAAATATCAATAATAGTAAACAATATATAATTTTTGACTGAACTGAACCCAAGTGCCCGGCCTGCGGCCGGGCACCCCTCGTATTCATGTTCTAACCTAACCTAACCTAAATCTAGTTTTGATTCCTTTAGACTTTAGATTCAAGATTTAATGTGAATATATGCATTAATAAAAACTCATTACTATTTTAATACTAGTTATGCTGCTGTTGATGCACTGATGAAAGCCAGATAGCTAGATCAGTGATTAGTTAGTCGTAGTTGCCGGTGGGCTTAGGTCTAAAGTTATCCAAACTAGTTTTAAAAGGTTTGGATAGGTTAGGTTAGGTTAGAACATGAATAAGACGGGTGCCCGGCCGCAGGCCGGTCACTTAGGTTCAGTTCCGTTTAAAAAAAAAAAAAAACAAAAAACAAAACGTACCAATACAAAGTACTCTTATTCATATTAGAAGATATTGTAAAATAACAATTAATTTAATTTTTTTTTTTTTTTTTTCACTCACACATTAGGCCCGTCGCGCCGCGCCACTACTATATGGGGCGAAGGTGCGAAGTCGACGGCGACGACAAAGTACCGAGTCTAAGGAGACTGATGGCGGCGCCACACAGTGGCGTTATGTCTCTATAAAAGTGGTGGTCTTTTATTATGTTATTTATTAATGGTATTATTTTAATATCATATCAATATTGTACCCCGCACAGGGGGGAGGTACGGGTAGGTAGTGACGAAAAATAACGATACGGGACTCTTACGAGGTCTCGCAATCGGAATGCGTACACTTTAAATATTTTAACGAGGTAAAATTTAAGGGCATTGAGGGTCTGGTGCCAGTGGTGGTTGATTAGATCCACACACTATACTTTTTATAATTATGTGGCGTTATGTCTCTATAAAAGTGGTGGTCTTTTATTATGTTATTTATTAATGGTATTTTTTTAATATCATATCAATATTGTACCCCGCACGGGGGGAGGTAGGGGGGTAGGTAGTGACGAAAAATAACGATACGGGACTCTTACGAGGTCTCGTAATCGGAATGAGTTTCTGCGACTACCATTGTTTGTCGCGGGTAACGGGGAATCAGGGTTCGATTCCGGTGAGGGAGCCTGAGAAACTGCTACCACATCCAAGGAAGGCAGCAGGCGCGCAAATTACCCACTCCCTGCACGGGGGGGAGGTACGGGTAGGTAGTGACGAAAAATAACGATACGGGACTCTTACGAGGGCTCGTCATCGAATAATCAATACACGAACTGCCCACACACTTGTAAATATAGACGCACAAGATTGTTACACGAACCGCTTACCATTATAGTAAACTACTATGCAAACACACATAACATATACGCAATAAGGGAACTTTAAATTGGAGATTTTACCCTACCACACCCGTCTGTCTCATTCTGAAAGCTATTCAAAATAATTGCTATTTTTCATTCTCATTCAAATATCAATAATAGTAAACAATATATAATTTTTGACTGAACTGAACCCAAGTGCCCGGCCTGCGGCCGGGCACCCCTCGTATTCATGTTCTAACCTAACCTAACCTAAATCTAGTTTTGATTCCTTTAGACTTTAGATTCAAGATTTAATGTGAATATATGCATTAATAAAAACTCATTACTATTTTAATACTAGTTATGCTGCTGTTGATGCACTGATGAAAGCCAGATAGCTAGATCAGTGATTAGTTAGTCGTAGTTGCCGGTGGGCTTAGGTCTAAAGTTATCCAAACTAGTTTTAAAAGGTTTGGATAGGTTAGGTTAGGTTAGAACATGAATAAGACGGGTGCCCGGCCGCAGGCCGGTCACTCAGGTTCAGTTCCGTTTAAAAAAAAAAAAAAACAAAAAACAAAACGTACCAATACAAAGTACTCTTATTCATATTAGAAGATATTGTAAAATAACAATTAATTTAATTTTTTTTTTTTTTTTTCACTCACACATTAGGCCCGTCGCGCCGCGCCACTACTATATAAGGGCGAAGGTGCGAAGTCGACGGCGACGACAAAGTACCGAGTCTAAGGAGACTGATGGCGGCGCCACACAGTGGCGTTATGTCTCTATAAAAGTGGTGGTCTTTTATTATGTTATTTATTAATGGTATTATTTTAATATCATATCAATATTGTACCCCGCACAGGGGGGAGGTACGGGTAGGTAGTGACGAAAAATAACGATACGGGACTCTTACGAGGTCTCGCAATCGGAATGAGTACACTTTAAATATTTTAACGAGGTAAAATTTAAGGGCATTGAGGGTCTGGTGCCAGTGGTGGTTGATTAGATCCACACACTATACTTTTTATAATTATGTGGCGTTATGTCTCTATAAAAGTGGTGGTCTTTTATTATGTTATTTATTAATGGTATTTTTTTAATATCATATCAATATTGTACCCCGCACGGGGGGAGGTAGGGGGGTAGGTAGTGACGAAAAATAACGATACGGGACTCTTACGAGGTCTCGTAATCGGAATGAGTTTATGCGACTACCATTGTTTGTCGCGGGTAACGGGGAATCAGGGTTCGATTCCGGTGAGGGAGCCTGAGAAACTGCTACCACATCCAAGGAAGGCAGCAGGCGCGCAAATTACCCACTCCCTGCACGGGGGGGGAGGTACGGGTAGGTAGTGACGAAAAATAACGATACGGGACTCTTACGAGGGCTCGTCATCGAATAATCAATACACGAACTGCCCACACACTTGTAAATATAGACGCGCAAGATCGTTACACGAACCGCTTACCATTATAGTAAACTACTATGCAAACACACATAACATATACGCAATAAGGGAACTTTAAATTGGAGATTTTACCCTACCACACCCGTCTGTCTCATTCTGAAAACTATTCAAAATAATTGCTATTTTTCATTCTCATTCAAATATAAATAATAGTAAATAATATATAATTTTTGACTGAACTGAACCCAAGTGCCCGGCCTGCGGCCGGGCACCCCTCGTATTCATGTTCTAACCTAACCTAACCTAAATCTAGTTTTGATTCCTTTAGACTTTAGATTCAAGATTTAATGTGAATATATGCATTAATAAAAACTCATTACTATTTTAATACTAGTTATGCTGCTGTTGATGCACTGATGAAAGCCAGATAGCTAGATCAGTGATTAGTTAGTCGTAGTTGCCGGTGGGCTTAGGTCTAAAGTTATCCAAAATAGTTTTAAAAGGTTTGGATAGGTTAGGTTAGGTTAGAACATGAATAAGACGGGTGCCCGGCCGCAGGCCGGTCACTTAGGTTCAGTTCCGTTTAAAAAAAAAAAAAACAAAAAACAAAACGTACCAATACAAAGTACTCTTATTCATATTAGAAGATATTGTAAAATAACAATTAATTTAATTTTTTTTTTTTTTTTTTCACTCACACATTAGGCCCGTCGCGCCGCGCCACTACTATATGGGGCGAAGGTGCGAAGTCGACGGCGACGACAAAGTACCGAGTCTAAGGAGACTGATGGCGGCGCCACACAGTGGCGTTATGTCTCTATAAAAGTGGTGGTCTTTTATTATGTTATTTATTAATGGTATTATTTTAATATCATATCAATATTGTACCCCGCACAGGGGGGAGGTACGGGTAGGTAGTGACGAAAAATAACGATACGGGACTCTTACGAGGTCTCGCAATCGGAATGCGTACACTTTAAATATTTTAACGAGGTAAAATTTAAGGGCATTGAGGGTCTGGTGCCAGTGGTGGTTGATTAGATCCACACACTATACTTTTTATAATTATGTGGCGTTATGTCTCTATAAAAGTGGTGGTCTTTTATTATGTTATTTATTAATGGTATTTTTTTAATATCATATCAATATTGTACCCCGCACGGGGGGAGGTAGGGGGGTAGGTAGTGACGAAAAATAACGATACGGGACTCTTACGAGGTCTCGTAATCGGAATGAGTTTCTGCGACTACCATTGTTTGTCGCGGGTAACGGGGAATCAGGGTTCGATTCCGGTGAGGGAGCCTGAGAAACTGCTACCACATCCAAGGAAGGCAGCAGGCGCGCAAATTACCCACTCCCTGCACGGGGGGGAGGTACGGGTAGGTAGTGACGAAAAATAACGATACGGGACTCTTACGAGGGCTCGTCATCGAATAATCAATACACGAACTGCCCACACACTTGTAAATATAGACGCACAAGATTGTTACACGAACCGCTTACCATTATAGTAAACTACTATGCAAACACACATAACATATACGCAATAAGGGAACTTTAAATTGGAGATTTTACCCTACCACACCCGTCTGTCTCATTCTGAAAGCTATTCAAAATAATTGCTATTTTTCATTCTCATTCAAATATAAATAATAGTAAATAATATATAATTTTTGACTGAACTGAACCCAAGTGCCCGGCCTGCGGCCGGGCACCCCTCGTATTCATGTTCTAACCTAACCTAACCTAAATCTAGTTTTGATTCCTTTAGACTTTAGATTCAAGATTTAATGTGAATATATGCATTAATAAAAACTCATTACTATTTTAATACTAGTTATGCTGCTGTTGATGCACTGATGAAAGCCAGATAGCTAGATCAGTGATTAGTTAGTCGTAGTTGCCGGTGGGCTTAGGTCTAAAGTTATCCAAACTAGTTTTAAAAGGTTTGGATAGGTTAGGTTAGGTTAGAACATGAATAAGACGGGTGCCCGGCCGCAGGCCGGTCACTTAGGTTCAGTTCCGTTTAAAAAAAAAAAAAAACCAAAAACAAAACGTACCAATACAAAGTACTCTTATTCATATTAGAAGATATTGTAAAATAACAATTAATTTAATTTTTTTTTTTTTTTTTTCACTCACACATTAGGCCCGTCGCGCCGCGCCACTACTATATGGGGCGAAGGTGCGAAGTCGACGGCGACGACAAAGTACCGAGTCTAAGGAGACTGATGGCGGCGCCACACAGTGGCGTTATGTCTCTATAAAAGTGGTGGTCTTTTATTATGTTATTTATTAATGGTATTATTTTAATATCATATCAATATTGTACCCCGCACAGGGGGGAGGTACGGGTAGGTAGTGACGAAAAATAACGATACGGGACTCTTACGAGGTCTCGCAATCGGAATGAGTACACTTTAAATATTTTAACGAGGTAAAATTTAAGGGCATTGAGGGTCTGGTGCCAGTGGTGGTTGATTAGATCCACACACTATACTTTTTATAATTATGTGGCGTTATGTCTCTATAAAAGTGGTGGTCTTTTATTATGTTATTTATTAATGGTATTTTTTTAATATCATATCAATATTGTACCCCGCACGGGGGGAGGTAGGGGGGTAGGTAGTGACGAAAAATAACGATACGGGACTCTTACGAGGTCTCGTAATCGGAATGAGTTTCTGCGACTACCATTGTTTGTCGCGGGTAACGGGGAATCAGGGTTCGATTCCGGTGAGGGAGCCTGAGAAACTGCTACCACATCCAAGGAAGGCAGCAGGCGCGCAAATTACCCACTCCCTGCACGGGGGGGGAGGTACGGGTAGGTAGTGACGAAAAATAACGATACGGGACTCTTACGAGGGCTCGTCATCGAATAATCAATACACGAACTGCCCACACACTTGTAAATATAGACGCGCAAGATCGTTACACGAACCGCTTACCATTATAGTAAACTACTATGCAAACACACATAACATATACGCAATAAGGGAACTTTAAATTGGAGATTTTACCCTACCACACCCGTCTGTCTCATTCTGAAAACTATTCAAAATAATTGCTATTTTTCATTCTCATTCAAATATCAATAATAGTAAACAATATATAATTTTTGACTGAACTGAACCCAAGTGCCCGGCCTGCGGCCGGGCACCCCTCGTATTCATGTTCTAACCTAACCTAACCTAAATCTAGTTTTGATTCCTTTAGACTTTAGATTCAAGATTTAATGTGAATATATGCATTAATAAAAACTCATTACTATTTTAATACTAGTTATGCTGCTGTTGATGCACTGATGAAAGCCAGATAGCTAGATCAGTGATTAGTTAGTCGTAGTTGCCGGTGGGCTTAGGTCTAAAGTTATCCAAACTAGTTTTAAAAGGTTTGGATAGGTTAGGTTAGGTTAGAACATGAATAAGACGGGTGCCCGGCCGCAGGCCGGTCACTTAGGTTCAGTTCCGTTTAAAAAAAAAAAAAAACAAAAAACAAAACGTACCAATACAAAGTACTCTTATTCATATTAGAAGATATTGTAAAATAACAATTAATTTAATTTTTTTTTTTTTTTTTCACTCACACATTAGGCCCGTCGCGCCGCGCCACTACTATATGGGGCGAAGGTGCGAAGTCGACGGCGACGACAAAGTACCGAGTCTAAGGAGACTGATGGCGGCGCCACACAGTGGCGTTATGTCTCTATAAAAGTGGTGGTCTTTTATTATGTTATTTATTAATGGTATTATTTTAATATCATATCAATATTGTACCCCGCACAGGGGGGAGGTACGGGTAGGTAGTGACGAAAAATAACGATACGGGACTCTTACGAGGTCTCGCAATCGGAATGAGTACACTTTAAATATTTTAACGAGGTAAAATTTAAGGGCATTGAGGGTCTGGTGCCAGTGGTGGTTGATTAGATCCACACACTATACTTTTTATAATTATGTGGCGTTATGTCTCTATAAAAGTGGTGGTCTTTTATTATGTTATTTATTAATGGTATTTTTTTAATATCATATCAATATTGTACCCCGCACGGGGGGAGGTAGGGGGGTAGGTAGTGACGAAAAATAACGATACGGGACTCTTACGAGGTCTCGTAATCGGAATGAGTTTCTGCGACTACCATTGTTTGTCGCGGGTAACGGGGAATCAGGGTTCGATTCCGGTGAGGGAGCCTGAGAAACTGCTACCACATCCAAGGAAGGCAGCAGGCGCGCAAATTACCCACTCCCTGCACGGGGGGGGGAGGTACGGGTAGGTAGTGACGAAAAATAACGATACGGGACTCTTACGAGGGCTCGTCATCGAATAATCAATACACGAACTGCCCACACACTTGTAAATATAGACGCGCAAGATCGTTACACGAACCGCTTACCATTATAGTAAACTACTATGCAAACACACATAACATATACGCAATAAGGGAACTTTAAATTGGAGATTTTACCCTACCACACCCGTCTGTCTCATTCTGAAAACTATTCAAAATAATTGCTATTTTTCATTCTCATTCAAATATAAATAATAGTAAATAATATATAATTTTTGACTGAACTGAACCCAAGTGCCCGGCCTGCGGCCGGGCACCCCTCGTATTCATGTTCTAACCTAACCTAACCTAAATCTAGTTTTGATTCCTTTAGACTTTAGATTCAAGATTTAATGTGAATATATGCATTAATAAAAACTCATTACTATTTTAATACTAGTTATGCTGCTGTTGATGCACTGATGAAAGCCAGATAGCTAGATCAGTGATTAGTTAGTCGTAGTTGCCGGTGGGCTTAGGTCTAAAGTTATCCAAACTAGTTTTAAAAGGTTTGGATAGGTTAGGTTAGGTTAGAACATGAATAAGACGGGTGCCCGGCCGCAGGCCGGTCACTTAGGTTCAGTTCCGTTTAAAAAAAAAAAAAAACAAAAAACAAAACGTACCAATACAAAGTACTCTTATTCATATTAGAAGATATTGTAAAATAACAATTAATTTAATTTTTTTTTTTTTTTTTCACTCACACATTAGGCCCGTCGCGCCGCGCCACTACTATATAAGGGCGAAGGTGCGAAGTCGACGGCGACGACAAAGTACCGAGTCTAAGGAGACTGATGGCGGCGCCACACAGTGGCGTTATGTCTCTATAAAAGTGGTGGTCTTTTATTATGTTATTTATTAATGGTATTATTTTAATATCATATCAATATTGTACCCCGCACAGGGGGGAGGTACGGGTAGGTAGTGACGAAAAATAACGATACGGGACTCTTACGAGGTCTCGCAATCGGAATGAGTACACTTTAAATATTTTAACGAGGTAAAATTTAAGGGCATTGAGGGTCTGGTGCCAGTGGTGGTTGATTAGATCCACACACTATACTTTTTATAATTATGTGGCGTTATGTCTCTATAAAAGTGGTGGTCTTTTATTATGTTATTTATTAATGGTATTTTTTTAATATCATATCAATATTGTACCCCGCACGGGGGGAGGTAGGGGGGTAGGTAGTGACGAAAAATAACGATACGGGACTCTTACGAGGTCTCGTAATCGGAATGAGTTTCTGCGACTACCATTGTTTGTCGCGGGTAACGGGGAATCAGGGTTCGATTCCGGTGAGGGAGCCTGAGAAACTGCTACCACATCCAAGGAAGGCAGCAGGCGAGCAAATTACCCACTCCCTGCACGGGGGGGGGAGGTACGGGTAGGTAGTGACGAAAAATAACGATACGGGACTCTTACGAGGGCTCGTCATCGAATAATCAATACACGAACTGCCCACACACTTGTAAATATAGACGCGCAAGATCGTTACACGAACCGCTTACCATTATAGTAAACTACTATGCAAACACACATAACATATACGCAATAAGGGAACTTTAAATTGGAGATTTTACCCTACCACACCCGTCTGTCTCATTCTGAAAACTATTCAAAATAATTGCTATTTTTCATTCTCATTCAAATATAAATAATAGTAAATAATATATAATTTTTGACTGAACTGAACCCAATTGCCCGGCCTGCGGCCGGGCACCCCTCGTATTCATGTTCTAACCTAACCTAACCTAAATCTAGTTTTGATTCCTTTAGACTTTAGATTCAAGATTTAATGTGAATATATGCATTAATAAAAACTCATTACTATTTTAATACTAGTTATGCTGCTGTTGATGCACTGATGAAAGCCAGATAGCTAGATCAGTGATTAGTTAGTCGTAGTTGCCGGTGGGCTTAGGTCTAAAGTTATCCAAACTAGTTTTAAAAGGTTTGGATAGGTTAGGTTAGGTTAGAACATGAATAAGACGGGTGCCCGGCCGCAGGCCGGTCACTTAGGTTCAGTTCCGTTTAAAAAAAAAAAAAAACAAAAAACAAAACGTACCAATACAAAGTACTCTTATTCATATTAGAAGATATTGTAAAATAACAATTAATTTAATTTTTTTTTTTTTTTTTCACTCACACATTAGGCCCGTCGCGCCGCGCCACTACTATATAAGGGCGAAGGTGCGAAGTCGACGGCGACGACAAAGTACCGAGTCTAAGGAGACTGATGGCGGCGCCACACAGTGGCGTTATGTCTCTATAAAAGTGGTGGTCTTTTATTATGTTATTTATTAATGGTATTATTTTAATATCATATCAATATTGTACCCCGCACGGGGGGAGGTAGGGGGGTAGGTAGTGACGAAAAATAACGATACGGGACTCTTACGAGGTCTCGTAATCGGAATGAGTTTATGCGACTACCATTGTTTGTCGCGGGTAACGGGGAATCAGGGTTCGATTCCGGTGAGGGAGCCTGAGAAACTGCTACCACATCCAAGGAAGGCAGCAGGCGCGCAAATTACCCACTCCCTGCACGGGGGGGGAGGTACGGGTAGGTAGTGACGAAAAATAACGATACGGGACTCTTACGAGGGCTCGTCATCGAATAATCAATACACGAACTGCCCACACACTTGTAAATATAGACGCGCAAGATCGTTACACGAACCGCTTACCATTATAGTAAACTACTATGCAAACACACATAACATATACGCAATAAGGGAACTTTAAATTGGAGATTTTACCCTACCACACCCGTCTGTCTCATTCTGAAAACTATTCAAAATAATTGCTATTTTTCATTCTCATTCAAATATAAATAATAGTAAATAATATATAATTTTTGACTGAACTGAACCCAAGTGCCCGGCCTGCGGCCGGGCACCCCTCGTATTCATGTTCTAACCTAACCTAACCTAAATCTAGTTTTGATTCCTTTAGACTTTAGATTCAAGATTTAATGTGAATATATGCATTAATAAAAACTCATTACTATTTTAATACTAGTTATGCTGCTGTTGATGCACTGATGAAAGCCAGATAGCTAGATCAGTGATTAGTTAGTCGTAGTTGCCGGTGGGCTTAGGTCTAAAGTTATCCAAACTAGTTTTAAAAGGTTTGGATAGGTTAGGTTAGGTTAGAACATGAATAAGACGGGTGCCCGGCCGCAGGCCGGTCACTTAGGTTCAGTTCCGTTTAAAAAAAAAAAAAAACAAAAAACAAAACGTACCAATACAAAGTACTCTTATTCTTATTAGAAGATATTGTAAAATAACAATTAATTTCATTTTTTTTTTTTTTTTCACTAACACATTAGGCCCGTCGCGCCGCGCCACTACTATATGGGGCGAAGGTGCGAAGTCGACGGCGACGACAAAGTACCGAGTCTAAGGAGACTGATGGCGGCGCCACACAGTGGCGTTATGTCTCTATAAAAGTGGTGGTCTTTTATTATGTTATTTATTAATGGTATTATTTTAATATCATATCAATATTGTACCCCGCACAGGGGGGAGGTACGGGTAGGTAGTGACGAAAAATAACGATACGGGACTCTTACGAGGTCTCGCAATCGGAATGAGTACACTTTAAATATTTTAACGAGGTAAAATTTAAGGGCATTGAGGGTCTGGTGCCAGTGGTGGTTGATTAGATCCACACACTATACTTTTTATAATTATGTGGCGTTATGTCTCTATAAAAGTGGTGGTCTTTTATTATGTTATTTATTAATGGTATTTTTTTAATATCATATCAATATTGTACCCCGCACGGGGGGAGGTAGGGGGGTAGGTAGTGACGAAAAATAACGATAAGGGACTCTTACGAGGTCTCGTAATCGGAATGAGTTTCTGCGACTACCATTGTTTGTCGCGGGTAACGGGGAATCAGGGTTCGATTCCGGTGAGGGAGCCTGAGAAACTGCTACCACATCCAAGGAAGGCAGCAGGCGCGCAAATTACCCACTCCCTGCACGGGGGGGGAGGTACGGGTAGGTAGTGACGAAAAATAACGATACGGGACTCTTACGAGGGCTCGTCATCGAATAATCAATACACGAACTGCCCACACACTTGTAAATATAGACGCGCAAGATCGTTACACGAACCGCTTACCATTATAGTAAACTACTATGCAAACACACATAACATATACGCAATAAGGGAACTTTAAATTGGAGATTTTACCCTACCACACCCGTCTGTCTCATTCTGAAAACTATTCAAAATAATTGCTATTTTTCATTCTCATTCAAATATAAATAATAGTAAATAATATATAATTTTTGACTGAACTGAACCCAAGTGCCCGGCCTGCGGCCGGGCACCCCTCGTATTCATGTTCTAACCTAACCTAACCTAAATCTAGTTTTGATTCCTTTAGACTTTAGATTCAAGATTTAATGTGAATATATGCATTAATAAAAACTCATTACTATTTTAATACTAGTTATGCTGCTGTTGATGCACTGATGAAAGCCAGATAGCTAGATCAGTGATTAGTTAGTCGTAGTTGCCGGTGGGCTTAGGTCTAAAGTTATCCAAACTAGTTTTAAAAGGTTTGGATAGGTTAGGTTAGGTTAGAACATGAATAAGACGGGTGCCCGGCCGCAGGCCGGTCACTTAGGTTCAGTTCCGTTTAAAAAAAAAAAAAAAACAAAAAACAAAACGTACCAATACAAAGTACTCTTATTCATATTAGAAGATATTGTAAAATAACAATTAATTTAATTTTTTTTTTTTTTTTTCACTCACACATTAGGCCCGTCGCGCCGCGCCACTACTATATAAGGGCGAAGGTGCGAAGTCGACGGCGACGACAAAGTACCGAGTCTAAGGAGACTGATGGCGGCGCCACACAGTGGCGTTATGTCTCTATAAAAGTGGTGGTCTTTTATTATGTTATTTATTAATGGTATTATTTTAATATCATATCAATATTGTACCCCGCACAGGGGGGAGGTACGGGTAGGTAGTGACGAAAAATAACGATACGGGACTCTTACGAGGTCTCGCAATCGGAATGAGTACACTTTAAATATTTTAACGAGGTAAAATTTAAGGGCATTGAGGGTCTGGTGCCAGTGGTGGTTGATTAGATCCACACACTATACTTTTTATAATTATGTGGCGTTATGTCTCTATAAAAGTGGTGGTCTTTTATTATGTTATTTATTAATGGTATTTTTTTAATATCATATCAATATTGTACCCCGCACGGGGGGAGGTAGGGGGGTAGGTAGTGACGAAAAATAACGATACGGGACTCTTACGAGGTCTCGTAATCGGAATGAGTTTCTGCGACTACCATTGTTTGTCGCGGGTAACGGGGAATCAGGGTTCGATTCCGGTGAGGGAGCCTGAGAAACTGCTACCACATCCAAGGAAGGCAGCAGGCGCGCAAATTACCCACTCCCTGCACGGGGGGGGGAGGTACGGGTAGGTAGTGACGAAAAATAACGATACGGGACTCTTACGAGGGCTCGTCATCGAATAATCAATACACGAACTGCCCACACACTTGTAAATATAGACGCGCAAGATCGTTACACGAACCGCTTACCATTATAGTAAACTACTATGCAAACACACATAACATATACGCAATAAGGGAACTTTAAATTGGAGATTTTACCCTACCACACCCGTCTGTCTCATTCTGAAAACTATTCAAAATAATTGCTATTTTTCATTCTCATTCAAATATAAATAATAGTAAATAATATATAATTTTTGACTGAACTGAACCCAAGTGCCCGGCCTGTGGCCGGGCACCCCTCGTATTCATGTTCTAACCTAACCTAACCTAAATCTAGTTTTGATTCCTTTAGACTTTAGATTCAAGATTTAATGTGAATATATGCATTAATAAAAACTCATTACTATTTTAATACTAGTTATGCTGCTGTTGATGCACTGATGAAAGCCAGATAGCTAGATCAGTGATTAGTTAGTCGTAGTTGCCGGTGGGCTTAGGTCTAAAGTTATCCAAACTAGTTTTAAAAGGTTTGGATAGGTTAGGTTAGGTTAGAACATGAATAAGACGGGTGCCCGGCCGCAGGCCGGTCACTTAGGTTCAGTTCCGTTTAAAAAAAAAAAAAAACAAAAAACAAATTGTACCAATACAAAGTACTCTTATTCATATTAGAAGATATTGTAAAATAACAATTAATTTAATTTTTTTTTTTTTTTTTTCACTCACACATTAGGCCCGTCGCGCCGCGCCACTACTATATGGGGCGAAGGTGCGAAGTCGACGGCGACGACAAAGTACCGAGTCTAAGGAGACTGATGGCGGCGCCACACAGTGGCGTTATGTCTCTATAAAAGTGGTGGTCTTTTATTATGTTATTTATTAATGGTATTATTTTAATATCATATCAATATTGTACCCCGCACAGGGGGGAGGTACGGGTAGGTAGTGACGAAAAATAACGATACGGGACTCTTACGAGGTCTCGCAATCGGAATGAGTACACTTTAAATATTTTAACGAGGTAAAATTTAAGGGCATTGAGGGTCTGGTGCCAGTGGTGGTTGATTAGATCCACACACTATACTTTTTATAATTATGTGGCGTTATGTCTCTATAAAAGTGGTGGTCTTTTATTATGTTATTTATTAATGGTATTTTTTTAATATCATATCAATATTGTACCCCGCACGGGGGGAGGTAGGGGGGTAGGTAGTGACGAAAAATAACGATACGGGACTCTTACGAGGTCTCGTAATCGGAATGAGTTTCTGCGACTACCATTGTTTGTCGCGGGTAACGGGGAATCAGGGTTCGATTCCGGTGAGGGAGCCTGAGAAACTGCTACCACATCCAAGGAAGGCAGCAGGCGCGCAAATTACCCACTCCCTGCACGGGGGGGGGAGGTACGGGTAGGTAGTGACGAAAAATAACGATACGGGACTCTTACGAGGTCTCGTCATCGAATAATCAATACACGAACTGCCCACACACTTGTAAATATAGACGCGCAAGGTCGTTACACGAACCGCTTCCCATTATAGTAAAGTACTATGCAAACACATAATTTACATATACGCAATAAGGGAACTTTAAATTGGAGATTTTACCCTACCACACCCGTCTGTCTCATTCTGAAAACTATTCAAAATAATTGCTATTTTTCATTCTCAT
This sequence comes from Pararge aegeria, assembly GCF_905163445.1. Lineage (NCBI taxonomy): Eukaryota > Metazoa > Arthropoda > Insecta > Lepidoptera > Nymphalidae > Pararge > Pararge aegeria. The sequence continues at coordinate 19,124,102 of NC_053191.1, forward strand.
TCAAATATAAATAATAGTAAATAATATATAATTTTTGACTGAACTGAACCCAAGTGCCCGGCCTGCGGCCGGGCACCCCTCGTATTCATGTTCTAACCTAACCTAACCTAAATCTAGTTTTGATTCCTTTAGACTTTAGATTCAAGATTTAATGTGAATATATGCATTAATAAAAACTCATTACTATTTTAATACTAGTTATGCTGCTGTTGATGCACTGATGAAAGCCAGATAGCTAGATCAGTGATTAGTTAGTCGTAGTTGCCGGTGGGCTTAGGTCTAAAGTTATCCAAACTAGTTTTAAAAGGTTTGGATAGGTTAGGTTAGGTTAGAACATGAATAAGACGGGTGCCCGGCCGCAGGCCGGTCACTTAGGTTCAGTACCGTTTAAAAAAAAAAAAAAACAGAAAACAAAACGTACCAATACAAAGTACTCTTATTCATATTAGAAGATATTGTAAAATAACAATTAATTTAATTTTTTTTTTTTTTTTTTCACTCACACATTAGGCCCGTCGCGCCGCGCCACTACTATATGGGGCGAAGGTGCGAAGTCGACGGCGACGACAAAGTACCGAGTCTAAGGAGACTGATGGCGGCGCCACACAGTGGCGTTATGTCTCTATAAAAGTGGTGGTCTTTTATTATGTTATTTATTAATGGTATTATTTTAATATCATATCAATACTGTACCCCGCACAGGGGGGAGGTACGGGTAGGTAGTGACGAAAAATAACGATACGGGACTCTTACGAGGTCTCGCAATCGGAATGAGTACACTTTAAATATTTTAACGAGGTAAAATTTAAGGGCATTGAGGGTCTGGTGCCAGTGGTGGTTGATTAGATCCACACACTATACTTTTTATAATTATGTGGCGTTATGTCTCTATAAAAGTGGTTGTCTTTTATTATGTTATTTATTAATGGTATTTTTTTAATATCATATCAATATTGTACCCCGCACGGGGGGAGGTAGGGGGGTAGGTAGTGACGAAAAATAACGATACGGGACTCTTACGAGGTCTCGTAATCGGAATGAGTTTCTGCGACTACCATTGTTTGTCGCGGGTAACGGGGAATCAGGGTTCGATTCCGGTGAGGGAGCCTGAGAAACTGCTACCACATCCAAGGAAGGCAGCAGGCGCGCAAATTACCCACTCCCTGCACGGGGGGGGAGGTACGGGTAGGTAGTGACGAAAAATAACGATACGGGACTCTTACGAGGGCTCGTCATCGAATAATCAATACACGAACTGCCCACACACTTGTAAATATAGACGCGCAAGATCGTTACACGAACCGCTTACCATTATAGTAAACTACTATGCAAACACACATAACATATACGCAATAAGGGAACTTTAAATTGGAGATTTTACCCTACCACACCCGTCTGTCTCATTCTGAAAACTATTCAAAATAATTGCTATTTTTCATTCTCATTCAAATATAAATAATAGTAAATAATATATAATTTTTGACTGAACTGAACCCAAGTGCCCGGCCTGCGGCCGGGCACCCCTCGTATTCATGTTCTAACCTAACCTAACCTAAATCTAGTTTTGATTCCTTTAGACTTTAGATTCAAGATTTAATGTGAATATATGCATTAATAAAAACTCATTACTATTTTAATACTAGTTATGCTGCTGTTGATGCACTGATGAAAGCCAGATAGCTAGATCAGTGATTAGTTAGTCGTAGTTGCCGGTGGGCTTAGGTCTAAAGTTATCCAAACTAGTTTTAAAAGGTTTGGATAGGTTAGGTTAGGTTAGAACATGAATAAGACGGGTGCCCGGCCGCAGGCCGGTCACTTAGGTTCAGTTCCGTTTAAAAAAAAAAAAAAACAGAAAACAAAACGTACCAATACAAAGTACTCTTATTCATATTAGAAGATATTGTAAAATAACAATTAATTTAATTTTTATTTTTTTTTTTTCACTCACACATTAGGCCCGTCGCGCCGCGCCACTACTATATGGGGCGAAGGTGCGAAGTCGACGGCGACGACAAAGTACCGAGTCTAAGGAGACTGATGGCGGCGCCACACAGTGGCGTTATGTCTCTATAAAAGTGGTGGTCTTTTATTATGTTATTTATTAATGGTATTATTTTAATATCATATCAATACTGTACCCCGCACAGGGGGGAGGTACGGGTAGGTAGTGACGAAAAATAACGATACGGGACTCTTACGAGGTCTCGCAATCGGAATGAGTACACTTTAAATATTTTAACGAGGTAAAATTTAAGGGCATTGAGGGTCTGGTGCCAGTGGTGGTTGATTAGATCCACACACTATACTTTTTATAATTATGTGGCGTTATGTCTCTATAAAAGTGGTGGTCTTTTATTATGTTATTTATTAATGGTATTTTTTTAATATCATATCAATATTGTACCCCGCACGGGGGGAGGTAGGGGGGTAGGTAGTGACGAAAAATAACGATACGGGACTCTTACGAGGTCTCGTAATCGGAATGAGTTTCTGCGACTACCATTGTTTGTCGCGGGTAACGGGGAATCAGGGTTCGATTCCGGTGAGGGAGCCTGAGAAACTGCTACCACATCCAAGGAAGGCAGCAGGCGCGCAAATTACCCACTCCCTGCACGGGGGGGGGAGGTACGGGTAGGTAGTGACGAAAAATAACGATACGGGACTCTTACGAGGGCTCGTCATCGAATAATCAATACACGAACTGCCCACACACTTGTAAATATAGACGCGCAAGATCGTTACACGAACCGCTTACCATTATAGTAAACTACTATGCAAACACACATAACATATACGCAATAAGGGAACTTTAAATTGGAGATTTTACCCTACCACACCCGTCTGTCTCATTCTGAAAACTATTCAAAATAATTGCTATTTTTCATTCTCATTCAAATATAAATAATAGTAAATAATATATAATTTTTGACTGAACTGAACCCAAGTGCCCGGCCTGCGGCCGGGCACCCCTCGTATTCATGTTCTAACCTAACCTAACCTAAATCTAGTTTTGATTCCTTTAGACTTTAGATTCAAGATTTAATGTGAATATATGCATTAATAAAAACTCATTACTATTTTAATACTAGTTATGCTGCTGTTGATGCACTGATGAAAGCCAGATAGCTAGATCAGTGATTAGTTAGTCGTAGTTGCCGGTGGGCTTAGGTCTAAAGTTATCCAAACTAGTTTTAAAAGGTTTGGATAGGTTAGGTTAGGTTAGAACATGAATAAGACGGGTGCCCGGCCGCAGGCCGGTCACTTAGGTTCAGTTCCGTTTAAAAAAAAAAAAAAACAAAAAACAAATTGTACCAATACAAAGTACTCTTATTCATATTAGAAGATATTGTAAAATAACAATTAATTTAATTTTTTTTTTTTTTTTTTCACTCACACATTAGGCCCGTCGCGCCGCGCCACTACTATATGGGGCGAAGGTGCGAAGTCGACGGCGACGACAAAGTACCGAGTCTAAGGAGACTGATGGCGGCGCCACACAGTGGCGTTATGTCTCTATAAAAGTGGTGGTCTTTTATTATGTTATTTATTAATGGTATTATTTTAATATCATATCAATAATGTACCCCGCACAGGGGGGAGGTACGGGTAGGTAGTGACGAAAAATAACGATACGGGACTCTTACGAGGTCTCGCAATCGGAATGAGTACACTTTAAATATTTTAACGAGGTAAAATTTAAGGGCATTGAGGGTCTGGTGCCAGTGGTGGTTGATTAGATCCACACACTATACTTTTTATAATTATGTGGCGTTATGTCTCTATAAAGTGGTGGTCTTTTATTATGTTATTTATTAATGGTATTTTTTTAATATCATATCAATATTGTACCCCGCACGGGGGGAGGTAGGGGGGTAGGTAGTGACGAAAAATAACGATACGGGACTCTTACGAGGTCTCGTAATCGGAATGAGTTTCTGCGACTACCATTGTTTGTCGCGGGTAACGGGGAATCAGGGTTCGATTCCGGTGAGGGAGCCTGAGAAACTGCTACCACATCCAAGGAAGGCAGCAGGCGCGCAAATTACCCACTCCCTGCACGGGGGGGGAGGTACGGGTAGGTAGTGACGAAAAATAACGATACGGGACTCTTACGAGGGCTCGTCATCGAATAATCAATACACGAACTGCCCACACACTTGTAAATATAGACGCGCAAGATCGTTACACGAACCGCTTACCATTATAGTAAACTACTATGCAAACACACATAACATATACGCAATAAGGGAACTTTAAATTGGAGATTTTACCCTACCACACCCGTCTGTCTCATTCTGAAAACTATTCAAAATAATTGCTATTTTTCATTCTCATTCAAATATAAATAATAGTAAATAATATATAATTTTTGACTGAACTGAACCCAAGTGCCCGGCCTGCGGCCGGGCACCCCTCGTATTCATGTTCTAACCTAACCTAACCTAAATCTAGTTTTGATTCCTTTAGACTTTAGATTCAAGATTTAATGTGAATATATGCATTAATAAAAACTCATTACTATTTTAATACTAGTTATGCTGCTGTTGATGCACTGATGAAAGCCAGATAGCTAGATCAGTGATTAGTTAGTCGTAGTTGCCGGTGGGCTTAGGTCTAAAGTTATCCAAACTAGTTTTAAAAGGTTTGGATAGGTTAGGTTAGGTTAGAACATGAATAAGACGGGTGCCCGGCCGCAGGCCGGTCACTTAGGTTCAGTTCCGTTTAAAAAAAAAAAAAAACAAAAAACAAAACGTACCAATACAAAGTACTCTTATTCATATTAGAAGATATTGTAAAATAACAATTAATTTCATTTTTTTTTTTTTTTTTTCACTCACACATTAGGCCCGTCGCGCCGCGCCACTACTATATGGGGCGAAGGTGCGAAGTCGACGGCGACGACAAAGTACCGAGTCTAAGGAGACTGATGGCGGCGCCACACAGTGGCGTTATGTCTCTATAAAAGTGGTGGTCTTTTATTATGTTATTTATTAATGGTATTATTTTAATATCATATCAATACTGTACCCCGCACAGGGGGGAGGTACGGGTAGGTAGTGACGAAAAATAACGATACGGGACTCTTACGAGGTCTCGCAATCGGAATGAGTACACTTTAAATATTTTAACGAGGTAAAATTTAAGGGCATTGAGGGTCTGGTGCCAGTGGTGGTTGATTAGATCCACACACTATACTTTTTATAATTATGTGGCGTTATGTCTCTATAAAAGTGGTGGTCTTTTATTATGTTATTTATTAATGGTATTTTTTTAATATCATATCAATATTGTACCCCGCACGGGGGGAGGTAGGGGGGTAGGTAGTGACGAAAAATAACGATACGGGACTCTTACGAGGTCTCGTAATCGGAATGAGTTTCTGCGACTACCATTGTTTGTCGCGGGTAACGGGGAATCAGGGTTCGATTCCGGTGAGGGAGCCTGAGAAACTGCTACCACATCCAAGGAAGGCAGCAGGCGCGCAAATTACCCACTCCCTGCACGGGGGGGGAGGTACGGGTAGGTAGTGACGAAAAATAACGATACGGGACTCTTACGAGGGCTCGTCATCGAATAATCAATACACGAACTGCCCACACACTTGTAAATATAGACGCGCAAGATCGTTACACGAACCGCTTACCATTATAGTAAACTACTATGCAAACACACATAACATATACGCAATAAGGGAACTTTAAATTGGAGATTTTACCCTACCACACCCGTCTGTCTCATTCTGAAAACTATTCAAAATAATTGCTATTTTTCATTCTCATTCAAATATAAATAATAGTAAATAATATATAATTTTTGACTGAACTGAACCCAAGTGCCCGGCCTGCGGCCGGGCACCCCTCGTATTCATGTTCTAACCTAACCTAACCTAAATCTAGTTTTGATTCCTTTAGACTTTAGATTCAAGATTTAATGTGAATATATGCATTAATAAAAACTCATTACTATTTTAATACTAGTTATGCTGCTGTTGATGCACTGATGAAAGCCAGATAGCTAGATCAGTGATTAGTTAGTCGTAGTTGCCGGTGGGCTTAGGTCTAAAGTTATCCAAACTAGTTTTAAAAGGTTTGGATAGGTTAGGTTAGGTTAGAACATGAATAAGACGGGTGCCCGGCCGCAGGCCGGTCACTTAGGTTCAGTTCCGTTTAAAAAAAAAAAAAAAACAAAAAACAAAACGTACCAATACAAAGTACTCTTATTCATATTAGAAGATATTGTAAAATAACAATTAATTTCATTTTTTTTTTTTTTTTTTCACTCACACATTAGGCCCGTCGCGCCGCGCCACTACTATATGGGGCGAAGGTGCGAAGTCGACGGCGACGACAAAGTACCGAGTCTAAGGAGACTGATGGCGGCGCCACACAGTGGCGTTATGTCTCTATAAAAGTGGTGGTCTTTTATTATGTTATTTATTAATGGTATTATTTTAATATCATATCAATACTGTACCCCGCACAGGGGGGAGGTACGGGTAGGTAGTGACGAAAAATAACGATACGGGACTCTTACGAGGTCTCGCAATCGGAATGAGTACACTTTAAATATTTTAACGAGGTAAAATTTAAGGGCATTGAGGGTCTGGTGCCAGTGGTGGTTGATTAGATCCACACACTATACTTTTTATAATTATGTGGCGTTATGTCTCTATAAAAGTGGTGGTCTTTTATTATGTTATTTATTAATGGTATTTTTTTAATATCATATCAATATTGTACCCCGCACGGGGGGAGGTAGGGGGGTAGGTAGTGACGAAAAATAACGATACGGGACTCTTACGAGGTCTCGTAATCGGAATGAGTTTCTGCGACTACCATTGTTTGTCGCGGGTAACGGGGAATCAGGGTTCGATTCCGGTGAGGGAGCCTGAGAAACTGCTACCACATCCAAGGAAGGCAGCAGGCGCGCAAATTACCCACTCCCTGCACGGGGGGGGAGGTACGGGTAGGTAGTGACGAAAAATAACGATACGGGACTCTTACGAGGGCTCGTCATCGAATAATCAATACACGAACTGCCCACACACTTGTAAATATAGACGCGCAAGATCGTTACACGAACCGCTTACCATTATAGTAAACTACTATGCAAACACACATAACATATACGCAATAAGGGAACTTTAAATTGGAGATTTTACCCTACCACACCCGTCTGTCTCATTCTGAAAACTATTCAAAATAATTGCTATTTTTCATTCTCATTCAAATATAAATAATAGTAAATAATATATAATTTTTGACTGAACTGAACCCAAGTGCCCGGCCTGCGGCCGGGCACCCCTCGTATTCATGTTCTAACCTAACCTAACCTAAATCTAGTTTTGATTCCTTTAGACTTTAGATTCAAGATTTAATGTGAATATATGCATTAATAAAAACTCATTACTATTTTAATACTAGTTATGCTGCTGTTGATGCACTGATGAAAGCCAGATAGCTAGATCAGTGATTAGTTAGTCGTAGTTGCCGGTGGGCTTAGGTCTAAAGTTATCCAAACTAGTTTTAAAAGGTTTGGATAGGTTAGGTTAGGTAAGAACATGAATAAGACGGGTGCCCGGCCGCAGGCCGGTCACTTAGGTTCAGTTCCGTTTAAAAAAAAAAAAAAACAAAAAACAAAACGTACCAATACAAAGTACTCTTATTCATATTAGAAGATATTGTAAAATAAAAATTAATTTAATTTTTTTTTTTTTTTTTCACTCACACATTAGGCCCGTCGCGCCGCGCCACTACTATATGGGGCGAAGGTGCGAAGTCGACGGCGACGACAAAGTACCGAGTCTAAGGAGACTGATGGCGGCGCCACACAGTGGCGTTATGTCTCTATAAAAGTGGTGGTCTTTTATTATGTTATTTATTAATGGTATTATTTTAATATCATATCAATACTGTACCCCGCACAGGGGGGAGGTACGGGTAGGTAGTGACGAAAAATAACGATACGGGACTCTTACGAGGTCTCGCAATCGGAATGAGTACACTTTAAATATTTTAACGAGGTAAAATTTAAGGGCATTGAGGGTCTGGTGCCAGTGGTGGTTGATTAGATCCACACACTATACTTTTTATAATTATGTGGCGTTATGTCTCTATAAAAGTGGTGGTCTTTTATTATGTTATTTATTAATGGTATTTTTTTAATATCATATCAATATTGTACCCCGCACGGGGGGAGGTAGGGGGGTAGGTAGTGACGAAAAATAACGATACGGGACTCTTACGAGGTCTCGTAATCGGAATGAGTTTCTGCGACTACCATTGTTTGTCGCGGGTAACGGGGAATCAGGGTTCGATTCCGGTGAGGGAGCCTGAGAAACTGCTACCACATCCAAGGAAGGCAGCAGGCGCGCAAATTACCCACTCCCTGCACGGGGGGGGGAGGTACGGGTAGGTAGTGACGAAAAATAACGATACGGGACTCTTACGAGGGCTCGTCATCGAATAATCAATACACGAACTGCCCACACACTTGTAAATATAGACGCGCAAGATCGTTACACGAACCGCTTACCATTATAGTAAACTACTATGCAAACACACATAACATATACGCAATAAGGGAACTTTAAATTGGAGATTTTACCCTACCACACCCGTCTGTCTCATTCTGAAAACTATTCAAAATAATTGCTATTTTTCATTCTCATTCAAATATAAATAATAGTAAATAATATATAATTTTTGACTGAACTGAACCCAAGTGCCCGGCCTGCGGCCGGGCACCCCTCGTATTCATGTTCTAACCTAACCTAACCTAAATCTAGTTTTGATTCCTTTAGACTTTAGATTCAAGATTTAATGTGAATATATGCATTAATAAAAACTCATTACTATTTTAATACTAGTTATGCTGCTGTTGATGCACTGATGAAAGCCAGATAGCTAGATCAGTGATTAGTTAGTCGTAGTTGCCGGTGGGCTTAGGTCTAAAGTTATCCAAACTAGTTTTAAAAGGTTTGGATAGGTTAGGTTAGGTTAGAACATGAATAAGACGGGTGCCCGGCCGCAGGCCGGTCACTTAGGTTCAGTTCCGTTTAAAAAAAAAAAAAAACAAAAAACAAAACGTACCTATACAAAGTACTCTTATTCATATTAGAAGATATTGTAAAATAACAATTAATTTAATTTTTTTTTTTTTTTTTTCACTCACACATTAGGCCCGTCGCGCCGCGCCACTACTATATGGGGCGAAGGTGCGAAGTCGACGGCGACGACAAAGTACCGAGTCTAAGGAGACTGATGGCGGCGCCACACAGTGGCGTTATGTCTCTATAAAAGTGGTGGTCTTTTATTATGTTATTTATTAATGGTATTATTTTAATATCATATCAATATTGTACCCCGCACAGAGGGGAGGTACGGATAGGTAGTGACGAAAAATAACGATACGGGACTCTTACGAGGTCTCGCAATCGGAATGAGTACACTTTAAATATTTTAACGAGGTAAAATTTAAGGGCATTGAGGGTCTGGTGCCAGTGGTGGTTGATTAGATCCACACACTATACTTTTTATAATTATGTGGCGTTATGTCTCTATAAAAGTGGTGGTCTTTTATTATGTTATTTATTAATGGTATTTTTTTAATATCATATCAATATTGTACCCCGCACGGGGGGAGGTAGGGGGGTAGGTAGTGACGAAAAATAACGATACGGGACTCTTACGAGGTCTCGTAATCGGAATGAGTTTCAGCGACTACCATTGTTTGTCGCGGGTAACGGGGAATCAGGGTTCGATTCCGGTGAGGGAGCCTGAGAAACTGCTACCACATCCAAGGAAGGCAGCAGGCGCGCAAATTACCCACTCCCTGCACGGGGGGGGAGGTACGGGTAGGTAGTGACGAAAAATAACGATACGGGACTCTTACGAGGGCTCGTCATCGAATAATCAATACACGAACTGCCCACACACTTGTAAATATAGACGCGCAAGATCGTTACACGAACCGCTTACCATTATAGTAAACTACTATGCAAACACACATAACATATACGCAATAAGGGAACTTTAAATTGGAGATTTTACCCTACCACACCCGTCTGTCTCATTCTGAAAACTATTCAAAATAATTGCTATTTTTCATTCTCATTCAAATATAAATAATAGTAAATAATATATAATTTTTGACTGAACTGAACCCAAGTGCCCGGCCTGCGGCCGGGCACCCCTCGTATTCATGTTCTAACCTAACCTAACCTAAATCTAGTTTTGACACCTTTAGACTTTAGATTCAAGATTTAATGTGAATATATGCATTAATAAAAACTCATTACTATTTTAATACTAGTTATGCTGCTGTTGATGCACTGATGAAAGCCAGATAGCTAGATCAGTGTTTAGTTAATCGTAGTTGCCGGTGGGCTGAGGTCTAAAGGAATCCAAACTAGTTTTAAAAGGTTTGGATAGGTTAGGTTAGGTTAGAACATGAATAAGACGGGTGCCCGGCCGCAGGCCGGTCACTTAGGTTCAGTTCCGTTTAAAAAAAAAAAAAAACAAAAAACAAAACGTACCAATACAAAGTACTCTTATTCATATTAGAAGATATTGTAAAATAACAATTAATTTAATTTTTTTTTTTTTTTTTCACTAACACATTAGGCCCGTCGCGCCGCGCCACTACTATATGGGGCGAAGGTGCGAAGTCGACGGCGACGACAAAGTACCGAGTCTAAGGAGACTGATGGCGGCGCCACACAGTGGCGTTATGTCTCTATAAAAGTGGTGGTCTTTTATTATGTTATTTATTAATGGTATTATTTTAATATCATATCAATATTGTACCCCGCACAGAGGGGAGGTACGGGTAGGTAGTGACGAAAAATAACGATACGGGACTCTTACGAGGTCTCGCAATCGGAATGAGTACACTTTAAATATTTTAACGAGGTAAAATTTAAGGGCATTGAGGGTCTGGTGCCAGTGGTGGTTGATTAGATCCACACACTATACTTTTTATAATTATGTGGCGTTATGTCTCTATAAAAGTGGTGGTCTTTTATTATGTTATTTATTAATGGTATTTTTTTAATATCATATCAATATTGTACCCCGCACGGGGGGAGGTAGGGGGGTAGGTAGTGACGAAAAATAACGATACGGGACTCTTACGAGGTCTCGTAATCGGAATGAGTTTCTGCGACTACCATTGTTTGTCGCGGGTAACGGGGAATCAGGGTTCGATTCCGGTGAGGGAGCCTGAGAAACTGCTACCACATCCAAGGAAGGCAGCAGGCGCGCAAATTACCCACTCCCTGCACGGGGGGGGAGGTACGGGTAGGTAGTGACGAAAAATAACGATACGGGACTCTTACGAGGTCTCGTCATCGAATAATCAATACACGAACTGCCCACACACTTGTAAATATAGACGCGCAAGATCGTTACACGAACCGCTTACCATTATAGTAAACTACTATGCAAACACACATAACATATACGCAATAAGGGAACTTTAAATTGGAGATTTTACCCTACCACACCCGTCTGTCTCATTCTGAAAACTATTCAAAATAATTGCTATTTTTCATTCTCATTCAAATATAAATAATAGTAAATAATATATAATTTTTGACTGAACTGAACCCAAGTGCCCGGCCTGCGGCCGGGCACCCCTCGTATTCATGTTCTAACCTAACCTAACCTAAATCTAGTTTTGATTCCTTTAGACTTTAGATTCAAGATTTAATGTGAATATATGCATTAATAAAAACTCATTACTATTTTAATACTAGTTATGCTGCTGTTGATGCACTGATGAAAGCCAGATAGCTAGATCAGTGATTAGTTAGTCGTAGTTGCCGGTGGGCTTAGGTCTAAAGTTCATTGTTTATTGTTCAGTTCCGTTTAAAAAAAAAAAAACAAAAAACAAAACGTACCAATACAAAGTACTCTTATTCATATTAGAAGATATTGTAAAATAACAATTAATTTAATTTTTTTTTTTTTTTTTTTCACTCACACATTAGGCCCGTCGCGCCGCGCCACTACTATATGGGGCGAAGGTGCGAAGTCGACGGCGACGACAAAGTACCGAGTCTAAGGAGACTGATGGCGGCGCCACACAGTGGCGTTATGTCTCTATAAAAGTGGTGGTCTTTTATTATGTTATTTATTAATGGTATTATTTTAATATCATATCAATATTGTACCCCGCACAGAGGGGAGGTACGGGTAGGTAGTGACGAAAAATAACGATACGGGACTCTTACGAGGTCTCGCAATCGGAATGAGTACACTTTAAATATTTTAACGAGGTAAAATTTAAGGGCATTGAGGGTCTGGTGCCAGTGGTGGTTGATTAGATCCACACACTATACTTTTTATAATTATGTGGCGTTATGTCTCTATAAAAGTGGTGGTCTTTTATTATGTTATTTATTAATGGTATTTTTTTAATATCATATCAATATTGTACCCCGCACGGGGGGAGGTAGGGGGGTAGGTAGTGACGAAAAATAACGATACGGGACTCTTACGAGGTCTCGTAATCGGAATGAGTTTATGCGACTACCATTGTTTGTCGCGGGTAACGGGGAATCAGGGTTCGATTCCGGTGAGGGAGCCTGAGAAACTGCTACCACATCCAAGGAAGGCAGCAGGCGCGCAAATTACCCACTCCCTGCACGGGGGGGGAGGTACGGGTAGGTAGTGACGAAAAATAACGATACGGGACTCTTACGAGGTCTCGTCATCGAATAATCAATACACGAACTGCCCACACACTTGTAAATATAGACGCGCAAGATCGTTACACGAACCGCTTACCATTATAGTAAACTACTATGCAAACACACATAACATATACGCAATAAGGGAACTTTAAATTGGAGATTTTACCCTACCACACCCGTCTGTCTCATTCTGAAAACTATTCAAAATAATTGCTATTTTTCATTCTCATTCAAATATAAATAATAGTAAATAATATATAATTTTTGACTGAACTGAACCCAAGTGCCCGGCCTGCGGCCGGGCACCCCTCGTATTCATGTTCTAACCTAACCTAACCTAAATCTAGTTTTGATTCCTTTAGACTTTAGATTCAAGATTTAATGTGAATATATGCATTAATAAAAACTCATTACTATTTTAATACTAGTTATGCTGCTGTTGATGCACTGATGAAAGCCAGATAGCTAGATCAGTGATTAGTTAGTCGTAGTTGCCGGTGGGCTTAGGTCTAAAGTTATCCAAACTAGTTTTAAAAGGTTTGGATAGGTTAGGTTAGGTTAGAACATGAATAAGACGGGTGCCCGGCCGCAGGCCGGTCACTTAGGTTCAGTTCCGTTTAAAAAAAAAAAAAAACAAAAAACAAAACGTACCAATACAAAGTACTCTTATTCATATTAGAAGATATTGTAAAATAACAATTAATTTCATTTTTTTTTTTTTTTTCACTAACACATTAGGCCCGTCGCGCCCCGCCACTACTATATGGGGCGAAGGTGCGAAGTCGACGGCGACGACAAAGTACCGAGTCTAAGGAGACTGATGGCGGCGCCACACAGTGGCGTTATGTCTCTATAAAAGTGGTGGTCTTTTATTATGTTATTTATTAATGGTATTATTTTAATATCATATCAATATTGTACCCCGCACAGAGGGGAGGTACGGGTAGGTAGTGACGAAAAATAACGATACGGGACTCTTACGAGGTCTCGCAATCGGAATGAGTACACTTTAAATATTTTAACGAGGTAAAATTTAAGGGCATTGAGGGTCTGGTGCCAGTGGTGGTTGATTAGATCCACACACTATACTTTTTATAATTATGTGGCGTTATGTCTCTATAAAAGTGGTGGTCTTTTATTATGTTATTTATTAATGGTATTTTTTTAATATCATATCAATATTGTACCCCGCACGGGGGGAGGAAGGGGGGTAGGTAGTGACGAAAAATAACGATACGGGACTCTTACGAGGTCTCGTAATCGGAATGAGTTTCAGCGACTACCATTGTTTGTCGCGGGTAACGGGGAATCAGGGTTCGATTCCGGTGAGGGAGCCTGAGAAACTGCTACCACATCCAAGGAAGGCAGCAGGCGCGCAAATTACCCACTCCCTGCACGGGGGGGGAGGTACGGGTAGGTAGTGACGAAAAATAACGATACGGGACTCTTACGAGGGCTCGTCATCGAATAATCAATACACGAACTGCCCACACACTTGTAAATATAGACGCGCAAGATCGTTACACGAACCGCTTACCATTATAGTAAACTACTATGCAAACACACATAACATATACGCAATAAGGGAACTTTAAATTGGAGATTTTACCCTACCACACCCGTCTGTCTCATTCTGAAAACTATTCAAAATAATTGCTATTTTTCATTCTCATTCAAATATAAATAATAGTAAATAATATATAATTTTTGACTGAACTGAACCCAAGTGCCCGGCCTGCGGCCGGGCACCCCTCGTATTCATGTTCTAACCTAACCTAACCTAAATCTAGTTTTGATTCCTTTAGACTTTAGATTCAAGATTTAATGTGAATATATGCATTAATAAAAACTCATTACTATTTTAATACTAGTTATGCTGCTGTTGATGCACTGATGAAAGCCAGATAGCTAGATCAGTGATTAGTTAGTCGTAGTTGCCGGTGGGCTTAGGTCTAAAGTTATCCAAACTAGTTTTAAAAGGTTTGGATAGGTTAGGTTAGGTTAGAACATGAATAAGACGGGTGCCCGGCCGCAGGCCGGTCACTTAGGTTCAGTTCCGTTTAAAAAAAAAAAAAAACAAAAAACAAAACGTACCAATACAAAGTACTCTTATTCATATTAGAAGATATTGTAAAATAACAATTAATTTAATTTTTTTTTTTTTTTTTTCACTCACACATTAGGCCCGTCGCGCCGCGCCACTACTATATGGGGCGAAGGTGCGAAGTCGACGGCGACGACAAAGTACCGAGTCTAAGGAGACTGATGGCGGCGCCACACAGTGGCGTTATGTCTCTATAAAAGTGGTGGTCTTTTATTATGTTATTTATTAATGGTATTATTTTAATATCATATCAATACTGTACCCCGCACAGGGGGGAGGTACGGGTAGGTAGTGACGAAAAATAACGATACGGGACTCTTACGAGGTCTCGCAATCGGAATGAGTACACTTTAAATATTTTAACGAGGTAAAATTTAAGGGCATTGAGGGTCTGGTGCCAGTGGTGGTTGATTAGATCCACACACTATACTTTTTATAATTATGTGGCGTTATGTCTCTATAAAAGTGGTGGTCTTTTATTATGTTATTTATTAATGGTATTTTTTTAATATCATATCAATATTGTACCCCGCACGGGGGGAGGTAGGGGGGTAGGTAGTGACGAAAAATAACGATACGGGACTCTTACGAGGTCTCGTAATCGGAATGAGTTTCAGCGACTACCATTGTTTGTCGCGGGTAACGGGGAATCAGGGTTCGATTCCGGTGAGGGAGCCTGAGAAACTGCTACCACATCCAAGGAAGGCAGCAGGCGCGCAAATTACCCACTCCCTGCACGGGGGGGGAGGTACGGGTAGGTAGTGACGAAAAATAACGATACGGGACTCTTACGAGGGCTCGTCATCGAATAAACAATACACGAACTGCCCACACACTTGTAAATATAGACGCGCAAGATCGTTACACGAACCGCTTACCATTATAGTAAACTACTATGCAAACACACATAACATATACGCAATAAGGGAACTTTAAATTGGAGATTTTACCCTACCACACCCGTCTGTCTCATTCTGAAAACTATTCAAAATAATTGCTATTTTTCATTCTCATTCAAATATAAATAATAGTAAATAATATATAATTTTTGACTGAACTGAACCCAAGTGCCCGGCCTGCGGCCGGGCACCCCTCGTATTCATGTTCTAACCTAACCTAACCTAAATCTAGTTTTGATTCCTTTAGACTTTAGATTCAAGATTTAATGTGAATATATGCATTAATAAAAACTCATTACTATTTTAATACTAGTTATGCTGCTGTTGATGCACTGATGAAAGCCAGATAGCTAGATCAGTGATTAGTTAGTCGTAGTTGCCGGTGGGCTTAGGTCTAAAGTTATCCAAACTAGTTTTAAAAGGTTTGGATAGGTTAGGTTAGGTTAGAACATGAATAAGACGGGTGCCCGGCCGCAGGCCGGTCACTTAGGTTCAGTTCCGTTTAAAAAAAAAAAAAAACAAAAAACAAAACGTACCAATACAAAGTACTCTTATTCATATTAGAAGATATTGTAAAATAACAATTAATTTAATTTTTTTTTTTTTTTTTTCACTCACACATTAGGCCCGTCGCGCCGCGCCACTACTATATGGGGCGAAGGTGCGAAGTCGACGGCGACGACAAAGTACCGAGTCTAAGGAGACTGATGGCGGCGCCACACAGTGGCGTTATGTCTCTATAAAAGTGGTGGTCTTTTATTATGTTATTTATTAATGGTATTATTTTAATATCATATCAATATTGTACCCCGCACAGAGGGGAGGTACGGGTAGGTAGTGACGAAAAATAACGATACGGGACTCTTACGAGGTCTCGCAATCGGAATGAGTACACTTTAAATATTTTAACGAGGTAAAATTTAAGGGCATTGAGGGTCTGGTGCCAGTGGTGGTTGATTAGATCCACACACTATACTTTTTATAATTATGTGGCGTTATGTCTCTATAAAAGTGGTGGTCTTTTATTATGTTATTTATTAATGGTATTTTTTTAATATCATATCAATATTGTACCCCGCACGGGGGGAGGAAGGGGGGTAGGTAGTGACGAAAAATAACGATACGGGACTCTTACGAGGTCTCGTAATCGGAATGAGTTTCAGCGACTACCATTGTTTGTCGCGGGTAACGGGGAATCAGGGTTCGATTCCGGTGAGGGAGCCTGAGAAACTGCTACCACATCCAAGGAAGGCAGCAGGCGCGCAAATTACCCACTCCCTGCACGGGGGGGGAGGTACGGGTAGGTAGTGACGAAAAATAACGATACGGGACTCTTACGAGGGCTCGTCATCGAATAATCAATACACGAACTGCCCACACACTTGTAAATATAGACGCGCAAGATCGTTACACGAACCGCTTACCATTATAGTAAACTACTATGCAAACACACATAACATATACGCAATAAGGGAACTTTAAATTGGAGATTTTACCCTACCACACCCGTCTGTCTCATTCTGAAAACTATTCAAAATAATTGCTATTTTTCATTCTCATTCAAATATAAATAATAGTAAATAATATATAATTTTTGACTGAACTGAACCCAAGTGCCCGGCCTGCGGCCGGGCACCCCTCGTATTCATGTTCTAACCTAACCTAACCTAAATCTAGTTTTGATTCCTTTAGACTTTAGATTCAAGATTTAATGTGAATATATGCATTAATAAAAACTCATTACTATTTTAATACTAGTTATGCTGCTGTTGATGCACTGATGAAAGCCAGATAGCTAGATCAGTGATTAGTTAGTCGTAGTTGCCGGTGGGCTTAGGTCTAAAGTTATCCAAACTAGTTTTAAAAGGTTTGGATAGGTTAGGTTAGGTTAGAACATGAATAAGACGGGTGCCCGGCCGCAGGCCGGTCACTTAGGTTCAGTTCCGTTTAAAAAAAAAAAAAAACAAAAAACAAAACGTACCAATACAAAGTACTCTTATTCATATTAGAAGATATTGTAAAATAACAATTAATTTAATTTTTTTTTTTTTTTTTTCACTCACACATTAGGCCCGTCGCGCCGCGCCACTCCTATATGGGGCGAAGGTGCGAAGTCGACGGCGACGACAAAGTACCGAGTCTAAGGAGACTGATGGCGGCGCCACACAGTGGCGTTATGTCTCTATAAAAGTGGTGGTCTTTTATTATGTTATTTATTAATGGTATTATTTTAATATCATATCAATACTGTACCCCGCACAGGGGGGAGGTACGGGTAGGTAGTGACGAAAAATAACGATACGGGACTCTTACGAGGTCTCGCAATCGGAATGAGTACACTTTAAATATTTTAACGAGGTAAAATTTAAGGGCATTGAGGGTCTGGTGCCAGTGGTGGTTGATTAGATCCACACACTATACTTTTTATAATTATGTGGCGTTATGTCTCTATAAAAGTGGTGGTCTTTTATTATGTTATTTATTAATGGTATTTTTTTAATATCATATCAATATTGTACCCCGCACGGGGGGAGGTAGGGGGGTAGGTAGTGACGAAAAATAACGATACGGGACTCTTACGAGGTCTCGTAATCGGAATGAGTTTCTGCGACTACCATTGTTTGTCGCGGGTAACGGGGAATCAGGGTTCGATTCCGGTGAGGGAGCCTGAGAAACTGCTACCACATCCAAGGAAGGCAGCAGGCGCGCAAATTACCCACTCCCTGCACGGGGGGGGAGGTACGGGTAGGTAGTGACGAAAAATAACGATACGGGACTCTTACGAGGGCTCGTCATCGAATAATCAATACACGAACTGCCCACACACTTGTAAATATAGACGCGCAAGATCGTTACACGAACCGCTTACCATTATAGTAAACTACTATGCAAACACACATAACATATACGCAATAAGGGAACTTTAAATTGGAGATTTTACCCTACCACACCCGTCTGTCTCATTCTGAAAACTATTCAAAATAATTGCTATTTTTCATTCTCATTCAAATATAAATAATAGTAAATAATATATAATTTTTGACTGAACTGAACCCAGGTGCCCGGCCGCAGGCCGGGCACCCCTCGTATTCATGTTCTAACCTAACCTAACCTAAATCTAGTTTTGATTCCTTTAGACTTTAGATTCAAGATTTAATGTGAATATATGCATTAATAAAAACTCATTACTATTTTAATACTAGTTATGCTGCTGTTGATGCACTGATGAAAGCCAGATAGCTAGATCAGTGATTAGTTAGTCGTAGTTGCCGGTGGGCTTAGGTCTAAAGTTATCCAAACTAGTTTTAAAAGGTTTGGATAGGTTAGGTTAGGTTAGAACATGAATAAGACGGGTGCCCGGCCGCAGGCCGGTCACTTAGGTTCAGTTCCGTTTAAAAAAAAAAAAAAACAAAAAACAAAACGTACCAATACAAAGTACTCTTATTCATATTAGAAGATATTGTAAAATAACAATTAATTTAATTTTTTTTTTTTTTTTTTCACTCACACATTAGGCCCGTCGCGCCGCGCCACTACTATATGGGGCGAAGGTGCGAAGTCGACGGCGACGACAAAGTACCGAGTCTAAGGAGACTGATGGCGGCGCCACACAGTGGCGTTATGTCTCTATAAAAGTGGTGGTCTTTTATTATGTTATTTATTAATGGTATTATTTTAATATCATATCAATACTGTACCCCGCACAGGGGGGAGGTACGGGTAGGTAGTGACGAAAAATAACGATACGGGACTCTTACGAGGTCTCGCAATCGGAATGAGTACACTTTAAATATTTTAACGAGGTAAAATTTAAGGGCATTGAGGGTCTGGTGCCAGTGGTGGTTGATTAGATCCACACACTATACTTTTTATAATTATGTGGCGTTATGTCTCTATAAAAGTGGTGGTCTTTTATTATGTTATTTATTAATGGTATTTTTTTAATATCATATCAATATTGTACCCCGCACGGGGGGAGGTAGGGGGGTAGGTAGTGACGAAAAATAACGATACGGGACTCTTACGAGGTCTCGTAATCGGAATGAGTTTCTGCGACTACCATTGTTTGTCGCGGGTAACGGGGAATCAGGGTTCGATTCCGGTGAGGGAGCCTGAGAAACTGCTACCACATCCAAGGAAGGCAGCAGGCGCGCAAATTACCCACTCCCTGCACGGGGGGGGAGGTACGGGTAGGTAGTGACGAAAAATAACGATACGGGACTCTTACGAGGTCTCGTCATCGAATAATCAATACACGAACTGCCCACACACTTGTAAATATAGACGCGCAAGATCGTTACACGAACCGCTTACCATTATAGTAAACTACTATGCAAACACACATAACATATACGCAATAAGGGAACTTTAAATTGGAGATTTTACCCTACCACACCCGTCTGTCTCATTCTGAAAACTATTCAAAATAATTGCTATTTTTCATTCTCATTCAAATATAAATAATAGTAAATAATATATAATTTTTGACTGAACTGAACCCAAGTGCCCGGCCTGCGGCCGGGCACCCCTCGTATTCATGTTCTAACCTAACCTAACCTAAATCTAGTTTTGATTCCTTTAGACTTTAGATTCAAGATTTAATGTGAATATATGCATTAATAAAAACTCATTACTATTTTAATACTAGTTATGCTGCTGTTGATGCACTGATGAAAGCCAGATAGCTAGATCAGTGATTAGTTAGTCGTAGTTGCCGGTGGGCTTAGGTCTAAAGTTATCCAAACTAGTTTTAAAAGGTTTGGATAGGTTAGGTTAGGTTAGAACATGAATAAGACGGGTGCCCGGCCGCAGGCCGGTCACTTAGGTTCAGTTCCGTTTAAAAAAAAAAAAAAACAAATAACAAAACGTACCAATACAAAGTACTCTTATTCATATTAGAAGATATTGTAAAATAACAATTAATTTCATTTTTTTTTTTTTTTTCACTAACACATTAGGCCCGTCGCGCCGCGCCACTACTATATGGGGCGAAGGTGCGAAGTCGACGGCGACGACAAAGTACCGAGTCTAAGGAGACTGATGGCGGCGCCACACAGTGGCGTTATGTCTCTATAAAAGTGGTGGTCTTTTATTATGTTATTTATTAATGGTATTATTTTAATATCATATCAATATTGTACCCCGCACAGAGGGGAGGTACGGGTAGGTAGTGACGAAAAATAACGATACGGGACTCTTACGAGGTCTCGCAATCGGAATGAGTACACTTTAAATATTTTAACGAGGTAAAATTTAAGGGCATTGAGGGTCTGGTGCCAGTGGTGGTTGATTAGATCCACACACTATACTTTTTATAATTATGTGGCGTTATGTCTCTATAAAAGTGGTGGTCTTTTATTATGTTATTTATTAATGGTATTTTTTTAATATCATATCAATATTGTACCCCGCACGGGGGGAGGTAGGGGGGTAGGTAGTGACGAAAAATAACGATACGGGACTCTTACGAGGTCTCGTAATCGGAATGAGTTTATGCGACTACCATTGTTTGTCGCGGGTAACGGGGAATCAGGGTTCGATTCCGGTGAGGGAGCCTGAGAAACTGCTACCACATCCAAGGAAGGCAGCAGGCGCGCAAATTACCCACTCCCTGCACGGGGGGGGAGGTACGGGTAGGTAGTGACGAAAAATAACGATACGGGACTCTTACGAGGGCTCGTCATCGAATAATCAATACACGAACTGCCCACACACTTGTAAATATAGACGCGCAAGATCGTTACACGAACCGCTTACCATTATAGTAAACTACTATGCAAACACACATAACATATACGCAATAAGGGAACTTTAAATTGGAGATTTTACCCTACCACACCCGTCTGTCTCATTCTGAAAACTATTCAAAATAATTGCTATTTTTCATTCTCATTCAAATATAAATAATAGTAAATAATATATAATTTTTGACTGAACTGAACCCAAGTGCCCGGCCTGCGGCCGGGCACCCCTCGTATTCATGTTCTAACCTAACCTAACCTAAATCTAGTTTTGATTCCTTTAGACTTTAGATTCAAGATTTAATGTGAATATATGCATTAATAAAAACTCATTACTATTTTAATACTAGTTATGCTGCTGTTGATGCACTGATGAAAGCCAGATAGCTAGATCAGTGATTAGTTAGTCGTAGTTGCCGGTGGGCTTAGGTCTAAAGTTATCCAAACTAGTTTTAAAAGGTTTGGATAGGTTAGGTTAGGTTAGAACATGAATAAGACGGGTGCCCGGCCGCAGGCCGGTCACTTAGGTTCAGTTCCGTTTAAAAAAAAAAAAAAACAAAACGTACCAATACAAAGTACTCTTATTCATATTAGAAGATATTGTAAAATAACAATTAATTTAATTTTTTTTTTTTTTTTTCACTCACACATTAGGCCCGTCGCGCCGCGCCACTACTATATGGGGCGAAGGTGCGAAGTCGACGGCGACGACAAAGTACCGAGTCTAAGGAGACTGATGGCGGCGCCACACAGTGGCGTTATGTCTCTATAAAAGTGGTGGTCTTTTATTATGTTATTTATTAATGGTATTATTTTAATATCATATCAATATTGTACCCCGCACAGGGGGGAGGTACGGGTAGGTAGTGACGAAAAATAACGATACGGGACTCTTACGAGGTCTCGCAATCGGAATGAGTACACTTTAAATATTTTAACGAGGTAAAATTTAAGGGCATTGAGGGTCTGGTGCCAGTGGTGGTTGATTAGATCCACACACTATACTTTTTATAATTATGTGGCGTTATGTCTCTATAAAAGTGGTGGTCTTTTATTATGTTATTTATTAATGGTATTTTTTTAATATCATATCAATATTGTACCCCGCACGGGGGGAGGTAGGGGGGTAGGTAGTGACGAAAAATAACGATACGGGACTCTTACGAGGTCTCGTAATCGGAATGAGTTTCTGCGACTACCATTGTTTGTCGCGGGTAACGGGGAATCAGGGTTCGATTCCGGTGAGGGAGCCTGAGAAACTGCTACCACATCCAAGGAAGGCAGCAGGCGCGCAAATTACCCACTCCCTGCACGGGGGGGGAGGTACGGGTAGGTAGTGACGAAAAATAACGATACGGGACTCTTACGAGGGCTCGTCATCGAATAATCAATACACGAACTGCCCACACACTTGTAAATATAGACGCGCAAGATCGTTACACGAACCGCTTACCATTATAGTAAACTACTATGCAAACACACATAACATATACGCAATAAGGGAACTTTAAATTGGAGATTTTACCCTACCACACCCGTCTGTCTCATTCTGAAAACTATTCAAAATAATTGCTATTTTTCATTCTCATTCAAATATAAATAATAGTAAATAATATATAATTTTTGACTGAACTGAACCCAAGTGCCCGGCCTGCGGCCGGGCACCCCTCGTATTCATGTTCTAACCTAACCTAACCTAAATCTAGTTTTG
Source organism: Pararge aegeria (assembly GCF_905163445.1). Classification (NCBI taxonomy): domain Eukaryota; kingdom Metazoa; phylum Arthropoda; class Insecta; order Lepidoptera; family Nymphalidae; genus Pararge; species Pararge aegeria. Next base: position 19,147,254 of record NC_053191.1, read on the forward strand.
ATTCCTTTAGACTTTAGATTCAAGATTTAATGTGAATATATGCATTAATAAAAACTCATTACTATTTTAATACTAGTTATGCTGCTGTTGATGCACTGATGAAAGCCAGATAGCTAGATCAGTGATTAGTTAGTCGTAGTTGCCGGTGGGCTTAGGTCTAAAGTTATCCAAACTAGTTTTAAAAGGTTTGGATAGGTTAGGTTAGGTAAGAACATGAATAAGACGGGTGCCCGGCCGCAGGCCGGTCACTTAGGTTCAGTTCCGTTTAAAAAAAAAAAAAAACAAAAAACAAAACGTACCAATACAAAGTACTCTTATTCATATTAGAAGATATTGTAAAATAACAATTAATTTAATTTTTTTTTTTTTTTTTTCACTCACACATTAGGCCCGTCGCGCCGCGCCACTACTATATGGGGCGAAGGTGCGAAGTCGACGGCGACGACAAAGTACCGAGTCTAAGGAGACTGATGGCGGCGCCACACAGTGGCGTTATGTCTCTATAAAAGTGGTGGTCTTTTATTATGTTATTTATTAATGGTATTATTTTAATATCATATCAATATTGTACCCCGCACAGGGGGGAGGTACGGGTAGGTAGTGACGAAAAATAACGATACGGGACTCTTACGAGGTCTCGCAATCGGAATGAGTACACTTTAAATATTTTAACGAGGTAAAATTTAAGGGCATTGAGGGTCTGGTGCCAGTGGTGGTTGATTAGATCCACACACTATACTTTTTATAATTATGTGGCGTTATGTCTCTATAAAAGTGGTGGTCTTTTATTATGTTATTTATTAATGGTATTTTTTTAATATCATATCAATATTGTACCCCGCACGGGGGGAGGTAGGGGGGTAGGTAGTGACGAAAAATAACGATACGGGACTCTTACGAGGTCTCGTAATCGGAATGAGTTTCTGCGACTACCATTGTTTGTCGCGGGTAACGGGGAATCAGGGTTCGATTCCGGTGAGGGAGCCTGAGAAACTGCTACCACATCCAAGGAAGGCAGCAGGCGCGCAAATTACCCACTCCCTGCACGGGGGGGGGAGGTACGGGTAGGTAGTGACGAAAAATAACGATACGGGACTCTTACGAGGGCTCGTCATCGAATAATCAATACACGAACTGCCCACACACTTGTAAATATAGACGCGCAAGATCGTTACACGAACCGCTTACCATTATAGTAAACTACTATGCAAACACACATAACATATACGCAATAAGGGAACTTTAAATTGGAGATTTTACCCTACCACACCCGTCTGTCTCATTCTGAAAACTATTCAAAATAATTGCTATTTTTCATTCTCATTCAAATATCAATAATAGTAAACAATATATAATTTTTGACTGAACTGAACCCAAGTGCCCGGCCTGCGGCCGGGCACCCCTCGTATTCATGTTCTAACCTAACCTAACCTAAATCTAGTTTGGATTCCTTTAGACTTTAGATTCAAGATTTAATGTGAATATATGCATTAATAAAAACTCATTACTATTTTAATACTAGTTATGCTGCTGTTGATGCACTGATGAAAGCCAGATAGCTAGATCAGTGATTAGTTAGTCGTAGTTGCCGGTGGGCTTAGGTCTAAAGTTATCCAAACTAGTTTTAAAAGGTTTGGATAGGTTAGGTTAGGTAAGAACATGAATAAGACGGGTGCCCGGCCGCAGGCCGGTCACTTAGGTTCAGTTCCGTTTAAAAAAAAAAAAAAACAAAAAACAAAACGTACCAATACAAAGTACTCTTATTCATATTAGAAGATATTGTAAAATAACAATTAATTTAATTTTTTTTTTTTTTTTTCACTCACACATTAGGCCCGTCGCGCCGCGCCACTACTATATAAGGGCGAAGGTGCGAAGTCGACGGCGACGACAAAGTACCGAGTCTAAGGAGACTGATGGCGGCGCCACACAGTGGCGTTATGTCTCTATAAAAGTGGTGGTCTTTTATTATGTTATTTATTAATGGTATTATTTTAATATCATATCAATATTGTACCCCGCACAGGGGGGAGGTACGGGTAGGTAGTGACGAAAAATAACGATACGGGACTCTTACGAGGTCTCGCAATCGGAATGAGTACACTTTAAATATTTTAACGAGGTAAAATTTAAGGGCATTGAGGGTCTGGTGCCAGTGGTGGTTGATTAGATCCACACACTATACTTTTTATAATTATGTGGCGTTATGTCTCTATAAAAGTGGTGGTCTTTTATTATGTTATTTATTAATGGTATTTTTTTAATATCATATCAATATTGTACCCCGCACGGGGGGAGGTAGGGGGGTAGGTAGTGACGAAAAATAACGATACGGGACTCTTACGAGGTCTCGTAATCGGAATGAGTTTCTGCGACTACCATTGTTTGTCGCGGGTAACGGGGAATCAGGGTTCGATTCCGGTGAGGGAGCCTGAGAAACTGCTACCACATCCAAGGAAGGCAGCAGGCGCGCAAATTACCCACTCCCTGCACGGGGGGGGGAGGTACGGGTAGGTAGTGACGAAAAATAACGATACGGGACTCTTACGAGGGCTCGTCATCGAATAATCAATACACGAACTGCCCACACACTTGTAAATATAGACGCGCAAGATCGTTACACGAACCGCTTACCATTATAGTAAACTACTATGCAAACACACATAACATATACGCAATAAGGGAACTTTAAATTGGAGATTTTACCCTACCACACCCGTCTGTCTCATTCTGAAAACTATTCAAAATAATTGCTATTTTTCATTCTCATTCAAATATAAATAATAGTAAATAATATATAATTTTTGACTGAACTGAACCCAAGTGCCCGGCCTGCGGCCGGGCACCCCTCGTATTCATGTTCTAACCTAACCTAACCTAAATCTAGTTTTGATTCCTTTAGACTTTAGATTCAAGATTTAATGTGAATATATGCATTAATAAAAACTCATTACTATTTTAATACTAGTTATGCTGCTGTTGATGCACTGATGAAAGCCAGATAGCTAGATCAGTGATTAGTTAGTCGTAGTTGCCGGTGGGCTTAGGTCTAAAGTTATCCAAACTAGTTTTAAAAGGTTTGGATAGGTTAGGTTAGGTAAGAACATGAATAAGACGGGTGCCCGGCCGCAGGCCGGTCACTTAGGTTCAGTTCCGTTTAAAAAAAAAAAAAAACAAAAAACAAAACGTACCAATACAAAGTACTCTTATTCATATTAGAAGATATTGTAAAATAACAATTAATTTAATTTTTTTTTTTTTTTTTCACTCACACATTAGGCCCGTCGCGCCGCGCCACTACTATATGGGGCGAAGGTGCGAAGTCGACGGCGACGACAAAGTACCGAGTCTAAGGAGACTGATGGCGGCGCCACACAGTGGCGTTATGTCTCTATAAAAGTGGTGGTCTTTTATTATGTTATTTATTAATGGTATTATTTTAATATCATATCAATATTGTACCCCGCACAGGGGGGAGGTACGGGTAGGTAGTGACGAAAAATAACGATACGGGACTCTTACGAGGTCTCGCAATCGGAATGAGTACACTTTAAATATTTTAACGAGGTAAAATTTAAGGGCATTGAGGGTCTGGTGCCAGTGGTGGTTGATTAGATCCACACACTATACTTTTTATAATTATGTGGCGTTATGTCTCTATAAAAGTGGTGGTCTTTTATTATGTTATTTATTAATGGTATTTTTTTAATATCATATCAATATTGTACCCCGCACGGGGGGAGGTAGGGGGGTAGGTAGTGACGAAAAATAACGATACGGGACTCTTACGAGGTCTCGTAATCGGAATGAGTTTCTGCGACTACCATTGTTTGTCGCGGGTAACGGGGAATCAGGGTTCGATTCCGGTGAGGGAGCCTGAGAAACTGCTACCACATCCAAGGAAGGCAGCAGGCGCGCAAATTACCCACTCCCTGCACGGGGGGGGAGGTACGGGTAGGTAGTGACGAAAAATAACGATACGGGACTCTTACGAGGGCTCGTCATCGAATAATCAATACACGAACTGCCCACACACTTGTAAATATAGACGCGCAAGATCGTTACACGAACCGCTTACCATTATAGTAAACTACTATGCAAACACACATAACATATACGCAATAAGGGAACTTTAAATTGGAGATTTTACCCTACCACACCCGTCTGTCTCATTCTGAAAACTATTCAAAATAATTGCTATTTTTCATTCTCATTCAAATATAAATAATAGTAAATAATATATAATTTTTGACTGAACTGAACCCAAGTGCCCGGCCTGCGGCCGGGCACCCCTCGTATTCATGTTCTAACCTAACCTAACCTAAATCTAGTTTTGATTCCTTTAGACTTTAGATTCAAGATTTAATGTGAATATATGCATTAATAAAAACTCATTACTATTTTAATACTAGTTATGCTGCTGTTGATGCACTGATGAAAGCCAGATAGCTAGATCAGTGATTAGTTAGTCGTAGTTGCCGGTGGGCTTAGGTCTAAAGTTATCCAAACTAGTTTTAAAAGGTTTGGATAGGTTAGGTTAGGTAAGAACATGAATAAGACGGGTGCCCGGCCGCAGGCCGGTCACTTAGGTTCAGTTCCGTTTAAAAAAAAAAAAAAACAAAAAACAAAACGTACCAATACAAAGTACTCTTATTCATATTAGAAGATATTGTAAAATAACAATTAATTTAATTTTTTTTTTTTTTTTTTCACTCACACATTAGGCCCGTCGCGCCGCGCCACTACTATATGGGGCGAAGGTGCGAAGTCGACGGCGACGACAAAGTACCGAGTCTAAGGAGACTGATGGCGGCGCCACACAGTGGCGTTATGTCTCTATAAAAGTGGTGGTCTTTTATTATGTTATTTATTAATGGTATTATTTTAATATCATATCAATATTGTACCCCGCACAGGGGGGAGGTACGGGTAGGTAGTGACGAAAAATAACGATACGGGACTCTTACGAGGTCTCGCAATCGGAATGAGTACACTTTAAATATTTTAACGAGGTAAAATTTAAGGGCATTGAGGGTCTGGTGCCAGTGGTGGTTGATTAGATCCACACACTATACTTTTTATAATTATGTGGCGTTATGTCTCTATAAAAGTGGTGGTCTTTTATTATGTTATTTATTAATGGTATTTTTTTAATATCATATCAATATTGTACCCCGCACGGGGGGAGGTAGGGGGGTAGGTAGTGACGAAAAATAACGATACGGGACTCTTACGAGGTCTCGTAATCGGAATGAGTTTCTGCGACTACCATTGTTTGTCGCGGGTAACGGGGAATCAGGGTTCGATTCCGGTGAGGGAGCCTGAGAAACTGCTACCACATCCAAGGAAGGCAGCAGGCGCGCAAATTACCCACTCCCTGCACGGGGGGGGGAGGTACGGGTAGGTAGTGACGAAAAATAACGATACGGGACTCTTACGAGGGCTCGTCATCGAATAATCAATACACGAACTGCCCACACACTTGTAAATATAGACGCGCAAGATCGTTACACGAACCGCTTACCATTATAGTAAACTACTATGCAAACACACATAACATATACGCAATAAGGGAACTTTAAATTGGAGATTTTACCCTACCACACCCGTCTGTCTCATTCTGAAAACTATTCAAAATAATTGCTATTTTTCATTCTCATTCAAATATAAATAATAGTAAATAATATATAATTTTTGACTGAACTGAACCCAAGTGCCCGGCCTGCGGCCGGGCACCCCTCGTATTCATGTTCTAACCTAACCTAACCTAAATCTAGTTTTGATTCCTTTAGACTTTAGATTCAAGATTTAATGTGAATATATGCATTAATAAAAACTCATTACTATTTTAATACTAGTTATGCTGCTGTTGATGCACTGATGAAAGCCAGATAGCTAGATCAGTGATTAGTTAGTCGTAGTTGCCGGTGGGCTTAGGTCTAAAGTTATCCAAACTAGTTTTAAAAGGTTTGGATAGGTTAGGTTAGGTAAGAACATGAATAAGACGGGTGCCCGGCCCCAGGCCGGTCACTTAGGTTCAGTTCCGTTTAAAAAAAAAAAAAAACAAAAAACAAAACGTACCAATACAAAGTACTCTTATTCATATTAGAAGATATTGTAAAATAACAATTAATTTAATTTTTTTTTTTTTTTTTTCACTCACACATTAGGCCCGTCGCGCCGCGCCACTACTATATGGGGCGAAGGTGCGAAGTCGACGGCGACGACAAAGTACCGAGTCTAAGGAGACTGATGGCGGCGCCACACAGTGGCGTTATGTCTCTATAAAAGTGGTGGTCTTTTATTATGTTATTTATTAATGGTATTATTTTAATATCATATCAATATTGTACCCCGCACAGGGGGGAGGTACGGGTAGGTAGTGACGAAAAATAACGATACGGGACTCTTACGAGGTCTCGCAATCGGAATGAGTACACTTTAAATATTTTAACGAGGTAAAATTTAAGGGCATTGAGGGTCTGGTGCCAGTGGTGGTTGATTAGATCCACACACTATACTTTTTATAATTATGTGGCGTTATGTCTCTATAAAAGTGGTGGTCTTTTATTATGTTATTTATTAATGGTATTTTTTTAATATCATATCAATATTGTACCCCGCACGGGGGGAGGTAGGGGGGTAGGTAGTGACGAAAAATAACGATACGGGACTCTTACGAGGTCTCGTAATCGGAATGAGTTTCTGCGACTACCATTGTTTGTCGCGGGTAACGGGGAATCAGGGTTCGATTCCGGTGAGGGAGCCTGAGAAACTGCTACCACATCCAAGGAAGGCAGCAGGCGCGCAAATTACCCACTCCCTGCACGGGGGGGGAGGTACGGGTAGGTAGTGACGAAAAATAACGATACGGGACTCTTACGAGGGCTCGTCATCGAATAATCAATACACGAACTGCCCACACACTTGTAAATATAGACGCGCAAGATCGTTACACGAACCGCTTACCATTATAGTAAACTACTATGCAAACACACATAACATATACGCAATAAGGGAACTTTAAATTGGAGATTTTACCCTACCACACCCGTCTGTCTCATTCTGAAAACTATTCAAAATAATTGCTATTTTTCATTCTCATTCAAATATAAATAATAGTAAATAATATATAATTTTTGACTGAACTGAACCCAAGTGCCCGGCCTGCGGCCGGGCACCCCTCGTATTCATGTTCTAACCTAACCTAACCTAAATCTAGTTTTGATTCCTTTAGACTTTAGATTCAAGATTTAATGTGAATATATGCATTAATAAAAACTCATTACTATTTTAATACTAGTTATGCTGCTGTTGATGCACTGATGAAAGCCAGATAGCTAGATCAGTGATTAGTTAGTCGTAGTTGCCGGTGGGCTTAGGTCTAAAGTTATCCAAACTAGTTTTAAAAGGTTTGGATAGGTTAGGTTAGGTAAGAACATGAATAAGACGGGTGCCCGGCCGCAGGCCGGTCACTTAGGTTCAGTTCCGTTTAAAAAAAAAAAAAAACAAAAAACAAAACGTACCAATACAAAGTACTCTTATTCATATTAGAAGATATTGTAAAATAACAATTAATTTAATTTTTTTTTTTTTTTTTCACTCACACATTAGGCCCGTCGCGCCGCGCCACTACTATATGGGGCGAAGGTGCGAAGTCGACGGCGACGACAAAGTACCGAGTCTAAGGAGACTGATGGCGGCGCCACACAGTGGCGTTATGTCTCTATAAAAGTGGTGGTCTTTTATTATGTTATTTATTAATGGTATTATTTTAATATCATATCAATATTGTACCCCGCACAGGGGGGAGGTACGGGTAGGTAGTGACGAAAAATAACGATACGGGACTCTTACGAGGTCTCGCAATCGGAATGAGTACACTTTAAATATTTTAACGAGGTAAAATTTAAGGGCATTGAGGGTCTGGTGCCAGTGGTGGTTGATTAGATCCACACACTATACTTTTTATAATTATGTGGCGTTATGTCTCTATAAAAGTGGTGGTCTTTTATTATGTTATTTATTAATGGTATTTTTTTAATATCATATCAATATTGTACCCCGCACGGGGGGAGGTAGGGGGGTAGGTAGTGACGAAAAATAACGATACGGGACTCTTACGAGGTCTCGTAATCGGAATGAGTTTCTGCGACTACCATTGTTTGTCGCGGGTAACGGGGAATCAGGGTTCGATTCCGGTGAGGGAGCCTGAGAAACTGCTACCACATCCAAGGAAGGCAGCAGGCGCGCAAATTACCCACTCCCTGCACGGGGGGGGGAGGTACGGGTAGGTAGTGACGAAAAATAACGATACGGGACTCTTACGAGGGCTCGTCATCGAATAATCAATACATGAACTGCCCACACACTTGTAAATATAGACGCGCAAGATCGTTACACGAACCGCTTACCATTATAGTAAACTACTATGCAAACACACATAACATATACGCAATAAGGGAACTTTAAATTGGAGATTTTACCCTACCACACCCGTCTGTCTCATTCTGAAAACTATTCAAAATAATTGCTATTTTTCATTCTCATTCAAATATAAATAATAGTAAATAATATATAATTTTTGACTGAACTGAACCCAAGTGCCCGGCCTGCGGCCGGGCACCCCTCGTATTCATGTTCTAACCTAACCTAACCTAAATCTAGTTTTGATTCCTTTAGACTTTAGATTCAAGATTTAATGTGAATATATGCATTAATAAAAACTCATTACTATTTTAATACTAGTTATGCTGCTGTTGATGCACTGATGAAAGCCAGATAGCTAGATCAGTGATTAGTTAGTCGTAGTTGCCGGTGGGCTTAGGTCTAAAGTTATCCAAACTAGTTTTAAAAGGTTTGGATAGGTTAGGTTAGGTAAGAACATGAATAAGACGGGTGCCCGGCCGCAGGCCGGTCACTTAGGTTCAGTTCCGTTTAAAAAAAAAAAAAAACAAAAAACAAAACGTACCAATACAAAGTACTCTTATTTATATTAGAAGATATTGTAAAATAACAATTAATTTAATTTTTTTTTTTTTTTTTTCACTCACACATTAGGCCCGTCGCGCCGCGCCACTACTATATGGGGCGAAGGTGCGAAGTCGACGGCGACGACAAAGTACCGAGTCTAAGGAGACTGATGGCGGCGCCACACAGTGGCGTTATGTCTCTATAAAAGTGGTGGTCTTTTATTATGTTATTTATTAATGGTATTATTTTAATATCATATCAATATTGTACCCCGCACAGGGGGGAGGTACGGGTAGGTAGTGACGAAAAATAACGATACGGGACTCTTACGAGGTCTCGCAATCGGAATGAGTACACTTTAAATATTTTAACGAGGTAAAATTTAAGGGCATTGAGGGTCTGGTGCCAGTGGTGGTTGATTAGATCCACACACTATACTTTTTATAATTATGTGGCGTTATGTCTCTATAAAAGTGGTGGTCTTTTATTATGTTATTTATTAATGGTATTTTTTTAATATCATATCAATATTGTACCCCGCACGGGGGGAGGTAGGGGGGTAGGTAGTGACGAAAAATAACGATACGGGACTCTTACGAGGTCTCGTAATCGGAATGAGTTTCTGCGACTACCATTGTTTGTCGCGGGTAACGGGGAATCAGGGTTCGATTCCGGTGAGGGAGCCTGAGAAACTGCTACCACATCCAAGGAAGGCAGCAGGCGCGCAAATTACCCACTCCCTGCACGGGGGGGGAGGTACGGGTAGGTAGTGACGAAAAATAACGATACGGGACTCTTACAAGGGCCCGTCATCGAATAATCAATACACGAACTGCCCACACACTTGTAAATATAGACGCGCAAGATCGTTACACGAACCGCTTACCATTATAGTAAACTACTATGCAAACACACATAACATATACGCAATAAGGGAACTTTAAATTGGAGATTTTACCCTACCACACCCGTCTGTCTCATTCTGAAAACTATTCAAAATAATTGCTATTTTTCATTCTCATTCAAATATAAATAATAGTAAATAATATATAATTTTTGACTGAACTGAACCCAAGTGCCCGGCCTGGGGCCGGGCACCCCTCGTATTCATGTTCTAACCTAACCTAACCTAAATCTAGTTTTGATTCCTTTAGACTTTAGATTCAAGATTTAATGTGAATATATGCATTAATAAAAACTCATTACTATTTTAATACTAGTTATGCTGCTGTTGATGCACTGATGAAAGCCAGATAGCTAGATCAGTGATTAGTTAGTCGTAGTTGCTGGTGGGCTTAGGTCTAAAGTTATCCAAACTAGTTTTAAAAGGTTTGGATAGGTTAGGTTAGGTTAGAACATGAATAAGACGGGTGCCCGGCCGCAGGCCGGTCACTTAGGTTCAGTTCCGTTTAAAAAAAAAAAAAACAAAAAACAAAACGTACCAATACAAAGTACTCTTATTCATATTAGAAGATATTGTAAAATAACAATTAATTTAATTTTTTTTTTTTTTTTTTTTTCTCTCACACATTAGGCCCGTCGCGCCGCGCCACTACTATATGGGGCGAAGGTGCGAAGTCGACGGCGACGACAAAGTACCGAGTCTAAGGAGACTGATGGCGGCGCCACACAGTGGCGTTATGTCTCTATAAAAGTGGTGGTCTTTTATTATGTTATTTATTAATGGTATTATTTTAATATCATATCAATATTGTACCCCGCACAGAGGGGAGGTACGGGTAGGTAGTGACGAAAAATAACGATACGGGACTCTTACGAGGTCTCGCAATCGGAATGAGTACACTTTAAATATTTTAACGAGGTAAAATTTAAGGGCATTGAGGGTCTGGTGCCAGTGGTGGTTGATTAGATCCACACACTATACTTTTTATAATTATGTGGCGTTATGTCTCTATAAAAGTGGTGGTCTTTTATTATGTTATTTATTAATGGTATTTTTTTAATATCATATCAATATTGTACCCCGCACGGGGGGAGGTAGGGGGGTAGGTAGTGACGAAAAATAACGATACGGGACTCTTACGAGGTCTCGTAATCGGAATGAGTTTCTGCGACTACCATTGTTTGTCGCGGGTAACGGGGAATCAGGGTTCGATTCCGGTGAGGGAGCCTGAGAAACTGCTACCACATCCAAGGAAGGCAGCAGGCGCGCAAATTACCCACTCCCTGCACGGGGGGGGAGGTACGGGTAGGTAGTGACGAAAAATAACGATACGGGACTCTTACGAGGGCTCGTCATCGAATAATCAATACACGAACTGCCCACACACTTGTAAATATAGACGCGCAAGATCGTTACACGAACCGCTTACCATTATAGTAAACTACTATGCAAACACACATAACATATACGCAATAAGGGAACTTTAAATTGGAGATTTTACCCTACCACACCCGTCTGTCTCATTCTGAAAACTATTCAAAATAATTGCTATTTTTCATTCTCATTCAAATATAAATAATAGTAAATAATATATAATTTTTGACTGAACTGAACCCAAGTGCCCGGCCTGTGGCCGGGCACCCCTCGTATTCATGTTCTAACCTAACCTAACCTAAATCTAGTTTTGACACCTTTAGACTTTAGATTCAAGATTTAATGTGAATATATGCATTAATAAAAACTCATTACTATTTTAATACTAGTTATGCTGCTGTTGATGCACTGATGAAAGCCAGATAGCTAGATCAGTGATTAGTTAGTCGTAGTTGCCGGTGGGCTTAGGTCTAAAGTTATCCAAACTAGTTTTAAAAGGTTTGGATAGGTTAGGTTAGGTTAGAACATGAATAAGACGGGTGCCCGGCCGCAGGCCGGTCACTTAGGTTCAGTTCCGTTTAAAAAAAAAAAAAACAAAAAACAAAACGTACCAATACAAAGTACTCTTATTCATATTAGAAGATATTGTAAAATAACAATTAATTTCATTTTTTTTTTTTTTTTTCACTAACACATTAGGCCCGTCGCGCCGCGCCACTACTATATGGGGCGAAGGTGCGAAGTCGACGGCGACGACAAAGTACCGAGTCTAAGGAGACTGATGGCGGCGCCACACAGTGGCGTTATGTCTCTATAAAAGTGGTGGTCTTTTATTATGTTATTTATTAATGGTATTATTTTAATATCATATCAATATTGTACCCCGCACAGAGGGGAGGTACGGGTAGGTAGTGACGAACAATAACGATACGGGACTCTTACGAGGTCTCGCAATCGGAATGAGTACACTTTAAATATTTTAACGAGGTAAAATTTAAGGGCATTGAGGGTCTGGTGCCAGTGGTGGTTGATTAGATCCACACACTATACTTTTTATAATTATGTGGCGTTATGTCTCTATAAAAGTGGTGGTCTTTTATTATGTTATTTATTAATGGTATTTTTTAAATATCATATCAATATTGTACCCCGCACGGGGGGAGGTAGGGGGGTAGGTAGTGACGAAAAATAACGATACGGGACTCTTACGAGGTCTCGTAATCGGAATGAGTTTCTGCGACTACCATTGTTTGTCGCGGGTAACGGGGAATCAGGGTTCGATTCCGGTGAGGGAGCCTGAGAAACTGCTACCACATCCAAGGAAGGCAGCAGGCGCGCAAATTACCCACTCCCTGCACGGGGGGGGAGGTACGGGTAGGTAGTGACGAAAAATAACGATACGGGACTCTTACGAGGGCTCGTCATCGAATAATCAATACACGAACTGCCCACACACTTGTAAATATAGACGCGCAAGATCGTTACACGAACCGCTTACCATTATAGTAAACTACTATGCAAACACACATAACATATACGCAATAAGGGAACTTTAAATTGGAGATTTTACCCTACCACACCCGTCTGTCTCATTCTGAAAACTATTCAAAATAATTGCTATTTTTCATTCTCATTCAAATATAAATAATAGTAAATAATATATAATTTTTGACTGAACTGAACCCAAGTGCCCGGCCTGCGGCCGGGCACCCCTCGTATTCATGTTCTAACCTAACCTAACCTAAATCTAGTTTTGATTCCTTTAGACTTTAGATTCAAGATTTAATGTGAATATATGCATTAATAAAAACTCATTACTATTTTAATACTAGTTATGCTGCTGTTGATGCACTGATGAAAGCCAGATAGCTAGATCAGTGATTAGTTAGTCGTAGTTGCCGGTGGGCTTAGGTCTAAAGTTATCCAAACTAGTTTTAAAAGGTTTGGATAGGTTAGGTTAGGTAAGAACATGAATAAGACGGGTGCCCGGCCGCAGGCCGGTCACTTAGGTTCAGTTCCGTTTAAAAAAAAAAAAAAACAAAAAACAAAACGTACCAATACAAAGTACTCTTATTCATATTAGAAGATATTGTAAAATAACAATTAATTTAATTTTTTTTTTTTTTTTTTCACTCACACATTAGGCCCGTCGCGCCGCGCCACTACTATATGGGGCGAAGGTGCGAAGTCGACGGCGACGACAAAGTACCGAGTCTAAGGAGACTGATGGCGGCGCCACACAGTGGCGTTATGTCTCTATAAAAGTGGTGGTCTTTTATTATGTTATTTATTAATGGTATTATTTTAATATCATATCAATATTGTACCCCGCACAGGGGGGAGGTACGGGTAGGTAGTGACGAAAAATAACGATACGGGACTCTTACGAGGTCTCGCAATCGGAATGAGTACACTTTAAATATTTTAACGAGGTAAAATTTAAGGGCATTGAGGGTCTGGTGCCAGTGGTGGTTGATTAGATCCACACACTATACTTTTTATAATTATGTGGCGTTATGTCTCTATAAAAGTGGTGGTCTTTTATTATGTTATTTATTAATGGTATTTTTTTAATATCATATCAATATTGTACCCCGCACGGGGGGAGGTAGGGGGGTAGGTAGTGACGAAAAATAACGATACGGGACTCTTACGAGGTCTCGTAATCGGAATGAGTTTCTGCGACTACCATTGTTTGTCGCGGGTAACGGGGAATCAGGGTTCGATTCCGGTGAGGGAGCCTGAGAAACTGCTACCACATCCAAGGAAGGCAGCAGGCGCGCAAATTACCCACTCCCTGCACGGGGGGGGGAGGTACGGGTAGGTAGTGACGAAAAATAACGATACGGGACTCTTACGAGGGCTCGTCATCGAATAATCAATACACGAACTGCCCACACACTTGTAAATATAGACGCGCAAGATCGTTACACGAACCGCTTACCATTATAGTAAACTACTATGCAAACACACATAACATATACGCAATAAGGGAACTTTAAATTGGAGATTTTACCCTACCACACCCGTCTGTCTCATTCTGAAAACTATTCAAAATAATTGCTATTTTTCATTCTCATTCAAATATAAATAATAGTAAATAATATATAATTTTTGACTGAACTGAACCCAAGTGCCCGGCCTGCGGCCGGGCACCCCTCGTATTCATGTTCTAACCTAACCTAACCTAAATCTAGTTTTGATTCCTTTAGACTTTAGATTCAAGATTTAATGTGAATATATGCATTAATAAAAACTCATTACTATTTTAATACTAGTTATGCTGCTGTGTATGCACTGATGAAAGCCAGATAGCTAGATCAGTGATTAGTTAGTCGTAGTTGCCGGTGGGCTTAGGTCTAAAGTTATCCAAACTAGTTTTAAAAGGTTTGGATAGGTTAGGTTAGGTTAGAACATGAATAAGACGGGTGCCCGGCCGCAGGCCGGTCACTTAGGTTCAGTTCCGTTTAAAAAAAAAAAAAACAAAAAACAAAACGTACCAATACAAAGTACTCTTATTCATATTAGAAGATATTGTAAAATAACAATTAATTTAATTTTTTTTTTTTTTTTTTCACTCACACATTAGGCCCGTCGCGCCGCGCCACTACTATATGGGGCGAAGGTGCGAAGTCGACGGCGACGACAAAGTACCGAGTCTAAGGAGACTGATGGCGGCGCCACACAGTGGCGTTATGTCTCTATAAAAGTGGTGGTCTTTTATTATGTTATTTATTAATGGTATTATTTTAATATCATATCAATATTGTACCCCGCACAGGGGGGAGGTACGGGTAGGTAGTGACGAAAAATAACGATACGGGACTCTTACGAGGTCTCGCAATCGGAATGAGTACACTTTAAATATTTTAACGAGGTAAAATTTAAGGGCATTGAGGGTCTGGTGCCAGTGGTGGTTGATTAGATCCACACACTATACTTTTTATAATTATGTGGCGTTATGTCTCTATAAAAGTGGTGGTCTTTTATTATGTTATTTATTAATGGTATTTTTTTAATATCATATCAATATTGTACCCCGCACGGGGGGAGGTAGGGGGGTAGGTAGTGACGAAAAATAACGATACGGGACTCTTACGAGGTCTCGTAATCGGAATGAGTTTCTGCGACTACCATTGTTTGTCGCGGGTAACGGGGAATCAGGGTTCGATTCCGGTGAGGGAGCCTGAGAAACTGCTACCACATCCAAGGAAGGCAGCAGGCGCGCAAATTACCCACTCCCTGCACGGGGGGGGAGGTACGGGTAGGTAGTGACGAAAAATAACGATACGGGACTCTTACAAGGGCCCGTCATCGAATAATCAATACACGAACTGCCCACACACTTGTAAATATAGACGCGCAAGATCGTTACACGAACCGCTTACCATTATAGTAAACTACTATGCAAACACACATAACATATACGCAATAAGGGAACTTTAAATTGGAGATTTTACCCTACCACACCCGTCTGTCTCATTCTGAAAACTATTCAAAATAATTGCTATTTTTCATTCTCATTCAAATATAAATAATAGTAAATAATATATAATTTTTGACTGAACTGAACCCAAGTGCCCGGCCTGGGGCCGGGCACCCCTCGTATTCATGTTCTAACCTAACCTAACCTAAATCTAGTTTTGATTCCTTTAGACTTTAGATTCAAGATTTAATGTGAATATATGCATTAATAAAAACTCATTACTATTTTAATACTAGTTATGCTGCTGTTGATGCACTGATGAAAGCCAGATAGCTAGATCAGTGATTAGTTAGTCGTAGTTGCCGGTGGGCTTAGGTCTAAAGTTATCCAAACTAGTTTTAAAAGGTTTGGATAGGTTAGGTTAGGTAAGAACATGAATAAGACGGGTGCCCGGCCGCAGGCCGGTCACTTAGGTTCAGTTCCGTTTAAAAAAAAAAAAAAACAAAAAACAAAACGTACCAATACAAAGTACTCTTATTCATATTAGAAGATATTGTAAAATAACAATTAATTTAATTTTTTTTTTTTTTTTTTCACTCACACATTAGGCCCGTCGCGCCGCGCCACTACTATATGGGGCGAAGGTGCGAAGTCGACGGCGACGACAAAGTACCGAGTCTAAGGAGACTGATGGCGGCGCCACACAGTGGCGTTATGTCTCTATAAAAGTGGTGGTCTTTTATTATGTTATTTATTAATGGTATTATTTTAATATCATATCAATATTGTACCCCGCACAGGGGGGAGGTACGGGTAGGTAGTGACGAAAAATAACGATACGGGACTCTTACGAGGTCTCGCAATCGGAATGAGTACACTTTAAATATTTTAACGAGGTAAAATTTAAGGGCATTGAGGGTCTGGTGCCAGTGGTGGTTGATTAGATCCACACACTATACTTTTTATAATTATGTGGCGTTATGTCTCTATAAAAGTGGTGGTCTTTTATTATGTTATTTATTAATGGTATTTTTTTAATATCATATCAATATTGTACCCCGCACGGGGGGAGGTAGGGGGGTAGGTAGTGACGAAAAATAACGATACGGGACTCTTACGAGGTCTCGTAATCGGAATGAGTTTCTGCGACTACCATTGTTTGTCGCGGGTAACGGGGAATCAGGGTTCGATTCCGGTGAGGGAGCCTGAGAAACTGCTACCACATCCAAGGAAGGCAGCAGGCGCGCAAATTACCCACTCCCTGCACGGGGGGGGAGGTACGGGTAGGTAGTGACGAAAAATAACGATACGGGACTCTTACAAGGGCCCGTCATCGAATAATCAATACACGAACTGCCCACACACTTGTAAATATAGACGCGCAAGATCGTTACACGAACCGCTTACCATTATAGTAAACTACTATGCAAACACACATAACATATACGCAATAAGGGAACTTTAAATTGGAGATTTTACCCTACCACACCCGTCTGTCTCATTCTGAAAACTATTCAAAATAATTGCTATTTTTCATTCTCATTCAAATATAAATAATAGTAAATAATATATAATTTTTGACTGAACTGAACCCAAGTGCCCGGCCTGGGGCCGGGCACCCCTCGTATTCATGTTCTAACCTAACCTAACCTAAATCTAGTTTTGATTCCTTTAGACTTTAGATTCAAGATTTAATGTGAATATATGCATTAATAAAAACTCATTACTATTTTAATACTAGTTATGCTGCTGTTGATGCACTGATGAAAGCCAGATAGCTAGATCAGTGATTAGTTAGTCGTAGTTGCCGGTGGGCTTAGGTCTAAAGTTATCCAAACTAGTTTTAAAAGGTTTGGATAGGTTAGGTTAGGTAAGAACATGAATAAGACGGGTGCCCGGCCGCAGGCCGGTCACTTAGGTTCAGTTCCGTTTAAAAAAAAAAAAAAACAAAAAACAAAACGTACCAATACAAAGTACTCTTATTCATATTAGAAGATATTGTAAAATAACAATTAATTTAATTTTTTTTTTTTTTTTTTCACTCACACATTAGGCCCGTCGCGCCGCGCCACTACTATATGGGGCGAAGGTGCGAAGTCGACGGCGACGACAAAGTACCGAGTCTAAGGAGACTGATGGCGGCGCCACACAGTGGCGTTATGTCTCTATAAAAGTGGTGGTCTTTTATTATGTTATTTATTAATGGTATTATTTTAATATCATATCAATATTGTACCCCGCACAGGGGGGAGGTACGGGTAGGTAGTGACGAAAAATAACGATACGGGACTCTTACGAGGTCTCGCAATCGGAATGAGTACACTTTAAATATTTTAACGAGGTAAAATTTAAGGGCATTGAGGGTCTGGTGCCAGTGGTGGTTGATTAGATCCACACACTATACTTTTTATAATTATGTGGCGTTATGTCTCTATAAAAGTGGTGGTCTTTTATTATGTTATTTATTAATGGTATTTTTTAAATATCATATCAATATTGTACCCCGCACGGGGGGAGGTAGGGGGGTAGGTAGTGACGAAAAATAACGATACGGGACTCTTACGAGGTCTCGTAATCGGAATGAGTTTCTGCGACTACCATTGTTTGTCGCGGGTAACGGGGAATCAGGGTTCGATTCCGGTGAGGGAGCCTGAGAAACTGCTACCACATCCAAGGAAGGCAGCAGGCGCGCAAATTACCCACTCCCTGCACGGGGGGGGAGGTACGGGTAGGTAGTGACGAAAAATAACGATACGGGACTCTTACGAGGGCTCGTCATCGAATAATCAATACACGAACTGCCCACACACTTGTAAATATAGACGCGCAAGATCGTTACACGAACCGCTTACCATTATAGTAAACTACTATGCAAACACACATAACATATACGCAATAAGGGAACTTTAAATTGGAGATTTTACCCTACCACACCCGTCTGTCTCATTCTGAAAACTATTCAAAATAATTGCTATTTTTCATTCTCATTCAAATATAAATAATAGTAAATAATATATAATTTTTGACTGAACTGAACCCAAGTGCCCGGCCTGTGGCCGGGCACCCCTCGTATTCATGTTCTAACCTAACCTAACCTAAATCTAGTTTTGATTCCTTTAGACTTTAGATTCAAGATTTAATGTGAATATATGCATTAATAAAAACTCATTACTATTTTAATACTAGTTATGCTGCTGTTGATGCACTGATGAAAGCCAGATAGCTAGATCAGTGATTAGTTAGTCGTAGTTGCCGGTGGGCTTAGGTCTAAAGTTATCCAAACTAGTTTTAAAAGGTTTGGATAGGTTAGGTTAGGTTAGAACATGAATAAGACGGGTGCCCGGCCGCAGGCCGGTCACTTAGGTTCAGTTCCGTTTAAAAAAAAAAAAAAAACAAAAAACAAAACGTACCAATACAAAGTACTCTTATTCATATTAGAAGATATTGTAAAATAACAATTAATTTAATTTTTTTTTTTTTTTTTTCATTCACACATTAGGCCCGTCGCGCCGCGCCACTACTATATAAGGGCGAAGGTGCGAAGTCGACGGCGACGACAAAGTACCGAGTCTAAGGAGACTGATGGCGGCGCCACACAGTGGCGTTATGTCTCTATAAAAGTGGTGGTCTTTTATTATGTTATTTATTAATGGTATTATTTTAATATCATATCAATATTGTACCCCGCACAGGGGGGAGGTACGGGTAGGTAGTGACGAAAAATAACGATACGGGACTCTTACGAGGGCTCGTCATCGAATAATCAATACACGAACTGCCCACACACTTGTAAATATAGACGCGCAAGATCGTTACACGAACCGCTTACCATTATAGTAAACTACTATGCAAACACACATAACATATACGCAATAAGGGAACTTTAAATTGGAGATTTTACCCTACCACACCCGTCTGTCTCATTCTGAAAACTATTCAAAATAATTGCTATTTTTCATTCTCATTCAAATATAAATAATAGTAAATAATATATAATTTTTGACTGAACTGAACCCAAGTGCCCGGCCGCAGGCCGGGCACCCCTCGTATTCATGTTCTAACCTAACCTAACCTAAATCTAGTTTTGATTCCTTTAGACTTTAGATTCAAGATTTAATGTGAATATATGCATTAATAAAAACTCATTACTATTTTAATACTAGTTATGCTGCTGTTGATGCACTGATGAAAGCCAGATAGCTAGATCAGTGATTAGTTAGTCGTAGTTGCTGGTGGGCTTAGGTCTAAAGTTATCCAAACTAGTTTTAAAAGGTTTGGATAGGTTAGGTTAGGTTAGAACATGAATAAGACGGGTGCCCGGCCGCAGGCCGGTCACTTAGGTTCAGTTTCGGTTTAAAAAAAAAAAAACAAAAAACAAAACGTACCAATACAAAGTACTCTTATTCATATTAGAAGATATTGTAAAATAACAATTAATTTAATTTTTTTTTTTTTTTTTTTTTCTCTCACACATTAGGCCCGTCGCGCCGCGCCACTACTATATGGGGCGAAGGTGCGAAGTCGACGGCGACGACAAAGTACCGAGTCTAAGGAGACTGATGGCGGCGCCACACAGTGGCGTTATGTCTCTATAAAAGTGGTGGTCTTTTATTATGTTATTTATTAATGGTATTATTTTAATATCATATCAATATTGTACCCCGCACAGAGGGGAGGTACGGGTAGGTAGTGACGAAAAATAACGATACGGGACTCTTACGAGGTCTCGCAATCGGAATGAGTACACTTTAAATATTTTAACGAGGTAAAATTTAAGGGCATTGAGGGTCTGGTGCCAGTGGTGGTTGATTAGATCCACACACTATACTTTTTATAATTATGTGGCGTTATGTCTCTATAAAAGTGGTGGTCTTTTATTATGTTATTTATTAATGGTATTTTTTAAATATCATATCAATATTGTACCCCGCACGGGGGGAGGTAGGGGGGTAGGTAGTGACGAAAAATAACGATACGGGACTCTTACGAGGTCTCGTAATCGGAATGAGTTTCTGCGACTACCATTGTTTGTCGCGGGTAACGGGGAATCAGGGTTCGATTCCGGTGAGGGAGCCTGAGAAACTGCTACCACATCCAAGGAAGGCAGCAGGCGCGCAAATTACCCACTCCCTGCACGGGGGGGGAGGTACGGGTAGGTAGTGACGAAAAATAACGATACGGGACTCTTACGAGGTCTCGTCATCGAATAATCAATACACGAACTGCCCACACACTTGTAAATATAGACGCGCAAGATCGTTACACGAACCGCTTACCATTATAGTAAACTACTATGCAAACACACATAACATATACGCAATAAGGGAACTTTAAATTGGAGATTTTACCCTACCACACCCGTCTGTCTCATTCTGAAAACTATTCAAAATAATTGCTATTTTTCATTCTCATTCAAATATAAATAATAGTAAATAATATATAATTTTTGACTGAACTGAACCCAAGTGCCCGGCCTGTGGCCGGGCACCCCTCGTATTCATGTTCTAACCTAACCTAACCTAAATCTAGTTTTGACACCTTTAGACTTTAGATTCAAGATTTAATGTGAATATATGCATTAATAAAAACTCATTACTATTTTAATACTAGTTATGCTGCTGTTGATGCACTGATGAAAGCCAGATAGCTAGATCAGTGTTTAGTTAATCGTAGTTGCCGGTGGGCTGAGGTCTAAAGGAATCCAAACTAGTTTTAAAAGGTTTGGATAGGTTAGGTTAGGTTAGAACATGAATAAGACGGGACATGAATAACAAAAAAAAACAAAAAACAAAACGTACCAATACAAAGTACTCTTATTCATATTAGAAGATATTGTAAAATAACAATTAATTTAATTTTTTTTTTTTTTTTTTTTCTCTCACACATTAGGCCCGTCGCGCCGCGCCACTACTATATGGGGCGAAGGTGCGAAGTCGACGGCGACGACAAAGTACCGAGTCTAAGGAGACTGATGGCGGCGCCACACAGTGGCGTTATGTCTCTATAAAAGTGGTGGTATTTTATTATGTTATTTATTAATGGTATTATTTTAATATCATATCAATATTGTACCCCGCACAGGGGGGAGGTACGGGTAGGTAGTGACGAAAAATAACGATACGGGACTCTTACGAGGTCTCGCAATCGGAATGAGTACACTTTAAATATTTTAACGAGGTAAAATTTAAGGGCATTGAGGGTCTGGTGCCAGTGGTGGTTGATTAGATCCACACACAATACTTTTTATAATTATGTGGCGTTATGTCTCTATAAAAGTGGTGGTCTTTTATTATGTTATTTATTAATGGTATTTTTTTAATATCATATCAATATTGTACCCCGCACGGGGGGAGGTAGGGGGGTAGGTAGTGACGAAAAATAACGATACGGGACTCTTACGAGGTCTCGTAATCGGAATGAGTTTCTGCGACTACCATTGTTTGTCGCGGGTAACGGGGAATCAGGGTTCGATTCCGGTGAGGGAGCCTGAGAAACTGCTACCACATCCAAGGAAGGCAGCAGGCGCGCAAATTACCCACTCCCTGCACGGGGGGGGAGGTACGGGTAGGTAGTGACGAAAAATAACGATACGGGACTCTTACGAGGTCTCGCATCGAATAATCAATACACGAACTGCCCACCCACTTGTAAATATAGACGCGCAAGATCGTTACACGAACCGCTTACCATTATAGTAAACTACTATGCAAACACACATAACATATACGCAATAAGGGAACTTTAAATTGGAGATTTTACCCTACCACACCCGTCTGTCTCATTCTGAAAACTATTCAAAATAATTGCTATTTTTCATTCTCATTCAAATATAAATAATAGTAAATAATATATAATTTTTGACTGAACTGAACCCAAGTGCCCGGCCTGCGGCCGGGCACCCCTCGTATTCATGTTCTAACCTAACCTAACCTAAATCTAGTTTTGATTCCTTTAGACTTTAGATTCAAGATTTAATGTGAATATATGCATTAATAAAAACTCATTACTATTTTAATACTAGTTATGCTGCTGTTGATGCACTGATGAAAGCCAGATAGCTAGATCAGTGATTAGTTAGTCGTAGTTGCCGGTGGGCTTAGGTCTAAAGTTATCCAAACTAGTTTTAAAAGGTTTGGATAGGTTAGGTTAGGTTAGAACATGAATAAGACGGGTGCCCGGCCGCAGGCCGGTCACTTAGGTTCAGTTCCGTTTAAAAAAAAAAAAAAACAAAACGTACCAATACAAAGTACTCTTATTCATATTAGAAGATATTGTAAAATAACAATTAATTTAATTTTTTTTTTTTTTTTTTCACTCACACATTAGGCCCGTCGCGCCGCGCCACTACTATATGGGGCGAAGGTGCGAAGTCGACGGCGACGACAAAGTACCGAGTCTAAGGAGACTGATGGCGGCGCCACACAGTGGCGTTATGTCTCTATAAAAGTGGTGGTCTTTTATTATGTTATTTATTAATGGTATTATTTTAATATCATATCAATATTGTACCCCGCACAGGGGGGAGGTACGGGTAGGTAGTGACGAAAAATAACGATACGGGACTCTTACGAGGTCTCGCAATCGGAATGAGTACACTTTAAATATTTTAACGAGGTAAAATTTAAGGGCATTGAGGGTCTGGTGCCAGTGGTGGTTGATTAGATCCACACACTATACTTTTTATAATTATGTGGCGTTATGTCTCTATAAAGTGGTGGTCTTTTATTATGTTATTTATTAATGGTATTTTTTTAATATCATATCAATATTGTACCCCGCACGGGGGGAGGTAGGGGGGTAGGTAGTGACGAAAAATAACGATACGGGACTCTTACGAGGTCTCGTAATCGGAATGAGTTTCTGCGACTACCATTGTTTGTCGCGGGTAACGGGGAATCAGGGTTCGATTCCGGTGAGGGAGCCTGAGAAACTGCTACCACATCCAAGGAAGGCAGCAGGCGCGCAAATTACCCACTCCCTGCACGGGGGGGGAGGTACGGGTAGGTAGTGACGAAAAATAACGATACGGGACTCTTACGAGGTCTCGTCATCGAATAATCAATACACGAACTGCCCACACACTTGTAAATATAGACGCGCAAGATCGTTACACGAACCGCTTACCATTATAGTAAACTACTATGCAAACACACATAACATATACGCAATAAGGGAACTTTAAATTGGAGATTTTACCCTACCACACCCGTCTGTCTCATTCTGAAAACTATTCAAAATAATTGCTATTTTTCATTCTCATTCAAATATAAATAATAGTAAATAATATATAATTTTTGACTGAACTGAACCCAAGTGCCCGGCCTGTGGCCGGGCACCCCTCGTATTCATGTTCTAACCTAACCTAACCTAAATCTAGTTTTGACACCTTTAGACTTTAGATTCAAGATTTAATGTGAATATATGCATTAATAAAAACTCATTACTATTTTAATACTAGTTATGCTGCTGTTGATGCACTGATGAAAGCCAGATAGCTAGATCAGTGATTAGTTAATCGTAGTTGCCGGTGGGCTGAGGTCTAAAGGAATCCAAACTAGTTTTAAAAGGTTTGGATAGGTTAGGTTAGGTTAGAACATGAATAAGACGGGTGCCCGGCCTCAGGCCGGTCACTTAGGTTCAGTTCCGTTTAAAAAAAAAAAAAACAAAAAACAAAACGTACCAATACAAAGTACTCTTATTCATATTAGAAGATATTGTAAAATAACAATTAATTTCATTTTTTTTTTTTTTTCACTAACACATTAGGCCCGTCGCGCCGCGCCACTACTATATGGGGCGAAGGTGCGAAGTCGACGGCGACGACAAAGTACCGAGTCTAAGGAGACTGATGGCGGCGCCACACAGTGGCGTTATGTCTCTATAAAAGTGGTGGTCTTTTATTATGTTATTTATTAATGGTATTATTTTAATATCATATCAATATTGTACCCCGCACAGAGGGGAGGTACGGGTAGGTAGTGACGAAAAATAACGATACGGGACTCTTACGAGGTCTCGCAATCGGAATGAGTACACTTTAAATATTTTAACGAGGTAAAATTTAAGGGCATTGAGGGTCTGGTGCCAGTGGTGGTTGATTAGATCCACACACTATACTTTTTATAATTATGTGGCGTTATGTCTCTATAAAAGTGGTGGTCTTTTATTATGTTATTTATTAATGGTATTTTTTTAATATCATATCAATATTGTACCCCGCACGGGGGGAGGTAGGGGGGTAGGTAGTGACGAAAAATAACGATACGGGACTCTTACGAGGGCTCGTCATCGAATAATCAATACACGAACTGCCCACACACTTGTAAATATAGACGCGCAAGATCGTTACACGAACCGCTTACCATTATAGTAAACTACTATGCAAACACACATAACATATACGCAATAAGGGAACTTTAAATTGGAGATTTTACCCTACCACACCCGTCTGTCTCATTCTGAAAACTATTCAAAATAATTGCTATTTTTCATTCTCATTCAAATATAAATAATAGTAAATAATATATAATTTTTGACTGAACTGAACCCAAGTGCCCGGCCTGAGGCCGGGCACCCCTCGTATTCATGTTCTAACCTAACCTAACCTAAATCTAGTTTTGATTCCTTTAGACTTTAGATTCAAGATTTAATGTGAATATATGCATTAATAAAAACTCATTACTATTTTAATACTAGTTATGCTGCTGTTGATGCACTGATGAAAGCCAGATAGCTAGATCAGTGATTAGTTAGTCGTAGTTGCCGGTGGGCTTAGGTCTAAAGTTATCCAAACTAGTTTTAAAAGGTTTGGATAGGTTAGGTTAGGTTAGAACATGAATAAGACGGGTGCCCGGCCGCAGGCCGGTCACTTAGGTTCAGTTCCGTTTAAAAAAAAAAAAAAACAAAAAACAAAACGTACCAATACAAAGTACTCTTATTCATATTAGAAGATATTGTAAAATAACAATTAATTTCATTTTTTTTTTTTTTTTTCACTAACACATTAGGCCCGTCGCGCCGCGCCACTACTATATGGGGCGAAGGTGCGAAGTCGACGGCGACGACAAAGTACCGAGTCTAAGGAGACTGATGGCGGCGCCACACAGTGGCGTTATGTCTCTATAAAAGTGGTGGTCTTTTATTATGTTATTTATTAATGGTATTATTTTAATATCATATCAATATTGTACCCCGCACAGAGGGGAGGTACGGGTAGGTAGTGACGAACAATAACGATACGGGACTCTTACGAGGTCTCGCAATCGGAATGAGTACACTTTAAATATTTTAACGAGGTAAAATTTAAGGGCATTGAGGGTCTGGTGCCAGTGGTGGTTGATTAGATCCACACACTATACTTTTTATAATTATGTGGCGTTATGTCTCTATAAAAGTGGTGGTCTTTTATTATGTTATTTAATAATGGTATTTTTTTAATATCATATCAATATTGTACCCCGCACGGGGGGAGGTAGGGGGGTAGGTAGTGACGAAAAATAACGATACGGGACTCTTACGAGGTCTCGTAATCGGAATGAGTTTCTGCGACTACCATTGTTTGTCGCGGGTAACGGGGAATCAGGGTTCGATTCCGGTGAGGGAGCCTGAGAAACTGCTACCACATCCAAGGAAGGCAGCAGGCGCGCAAATTACCCACTCTCTGCACGGGGGGGGAGGTACGGGTAGGTAGTGACGAAAAATAACGATACGGGACTCTTACGAGGTCTCGTCATCGAATAATCAATACACGAACTGCCCTCACACTTGTAAATATAGACGCGCAAGATCGTTACACGAACCGCTTACCATTATAGTAAACTACTATGCAAACACACATAACATATACGCAATAAGGGAACTTTAAATTGGAGATTTTACCCTACCACACCCGTCTGTCTCATTCTGAAAACTATTCAAAATAATTGCTATTTTTCATTCTCATTTAAATATAAATAATAGTAAATAATATATAATTTTTGACTGAACTGAACCCAAGTGCCCGGCCTGCGGCCGGGCACCCCTCGTATTCATGTTCTAACCTAACCTAACCTAAATCTAGTTTTGATTCCTTTAGACTTTAGATTCAAGATTTAATGTGAATATATGCATTAATAAAAACTCATTACTATTTTAATACTAGTTATGCTGCTGTTGATGCACTGATGAAAGCCAGATAGCTAGATCAGTGATTAGTTAGTCGTAGTTGCCGGTGGGCTTAGGTCTAAAGTTATCCAAACTAGTTTTAAAAGGTTTGGATAGGTTAGGTTAGGTTAGAACATGAATAAGACGGGTGCCCGGCCGCAGGCCGGTCACTTAGGTTCAGTTCCGTTTAAAAAAAAAAAAAACAAAAAACAAAACGTACCAATACAAAGTACTCTTATTCATATTAGAAGATATTGTAAAATAACAATTAATTTAATTTTTTTTTTTTTTTTTTCACTCACACATTAGGCCCGTCGCGCCGCGCCACTACTATATGGGGCGAAGGTGCGAAGTCGACGGCGACGACAAAGTACCGAGTCTAAGGAGACTGATGGCGGCGCCACACAGTGGCGTTATGTGTCTATAAAAGTGGTGGTCTTTTATTATGTTATTTATTAATGGTATTATTTTAATATCATATCAATATTGTACCCCGCACAGGGGGGAGGTACGGGTAGGTAGTGACGAAAAATAACGATACGGGACTCTTACGAGGTCTCGCAATCGGAATGAGGACACTTTAAATATTTTAACGAGGTAAAATTTAAGGGCATTGAGGGTCTGGTGCCAGTGGTGGTTGATTAGATCCACACACTATACTTTTTATAATTATGTGGCGTTATGTCTCTATAAAAGTGGTGGTCTTTTATTATGTTATTTATTAATGGTATTTTTTTAATATCATATCAATATTGTACCCCGCACGGGGGGAGGTAGGGGGGTAGGTAGTGACGAAAAATAACGATACGGGACTCTTACGAGGTCTCGTAATCGGAATGAGTTTCTGCGACTACCATTGTTTGTCGCGGGTAACGGGGAATCAGGGTTCGATTCCGGTGAGGGAGCCTGAGAAACTGCTACCACATCCAAGGAAGGCAGCAGGCGCGCAAATTACCCACTCCCTGCACGGGGGGGGAGGTACGGGTAGGTAGTGACGAAAAATAACGATACGGGACTCTTACGAGGTCTCGTCATCGAATAATCAATACACGAACTGCCCAAACACTTGTAAATATAGACGCGCAAGATCGTTACACGAACCGCTTACCATTATAGTAAACTACTATGCAAACACACATAACATATACGCAATAAGGGAACTTTAAATTGGAGATTTTACCCTACCACACCCGTCTGTCTCATTCTGAAAACTATTCAAAATAATTGCTATTTTTCATTCGCATTCAAATATAAATAATAGTAAATAATATATAATTTTTGACTGAACTGAACCCAAGTGCCCGGCCTGTGGCCGGGCACCCCTCGTATTCATGTTCTAACCTAACCTAACCTAAATCTAGTTTTGACACCTTTAGACTTTAGATTCAAGATTTAATGTGAATATATGCATTAATAAAAACTCATTACTATTTTAATACTAGTTATGCTGCTGTTGATGCACTGATGAAAGCCAGATAGCTAGATCAGTGTTTAGTTAATCGTAGTTGCCGGTGGGCTGAGGTCTAAAGGAATCCAAACTAGTTTTAAAAGGTTTGGATAGGTTAGGTTAGGTAAGAACATGAATAAGACGGGTGCCCGGCCGCAGGCCGGTCACTTAGGTTCAGTTCCGTTTAAAAAAAAAAAAAAACAAAAAACAAAACGTACCAATACAAAGTACTCTTATTCATATTAGAAGATATTGTAAAATAACAATTAATTTAATTTTTTTTTTTTTTTTTTCACTTACACATTAGGCCCGTCGCGCCGCGCCACTACTATATGGGGCGAAGGTGCGAAGTCGACGGCGACGACAAAGTACCGAGTCTAAGGAGACTGATGGCGGCGCCACACAGTGGCGTTATGTCTCTATAAAAGTGGTGGTATTTTATTATGTTATTTATTAATGGTATTATTTTAATATCATATCAATATTGTACCCCGCACAGGGGGGAGGTACGGGTAGGTAGTGACGAAAAATAACGATACGGGACTCTTACGAGGTCTCGCAATCGGAATGA
Organism: Pararge aegeria; assembly: GCF_905163445.1. Taxonomy (NCBI): domain Eukaryota; kingdom Metazoa; phylum Arthropoda; class Insecta; order Lepidoptera; family Nymphalidae; genus Pararge; species Pararge aegeria. The sequence goes on from NC_053191.1 coordinate 19,176,091, forward strand.
GTACACTTTAAATATTTTAACGAGGTAAAATTTAAGGGCATTGAGGGTCTGGTGCCAGTGGTGGTTGATTAGATCCACACACTATACTTTTTATAATTATGTGGCGTTATGTCTCTATAAAAGTGGTGGTCTTTTATTATGTTATTTATTAATGGTATTTTTTTAATATCATATCAATATTGTACCCCGCACGGGGGGAGGTAGGGGGGTAGGTAGTGACGAAAAATAACGATACGGGACTCTTACGAGGTCTCGTAATCGGAATGAGTTTCTGCGACTACCATTGTTTGTCGCGGGTAACGGGGAATCAGGGTTCGATTCCGGTGAGGGAGCCTGAGAAACTGCTACCACATCCAAGGAAGGCAGCAGGCGCGCAAATTACCCACTCCCTGCACGGGGGGGGAGGTACGGGTAGGTAGTGACGAAAAATAACGATACGGGACTCTTACGAGGTCTCGTCATCGAATAATCAATACACGAACTGCCCACACACTTGTAAATATAGACGCGCAAGATCGTTACACGAACCGCTTACCATTATAGTAAACTACTATGCAAACACACATAACATATACGCAATAAGGGAACTTTAAATTGGAGATTTTACCCTACCACACCCGTCTGTCTCATTCTGAAAACTATTCAAAATAATTGCTATTTTTCATTCTCATTCAAATATAAATAATAGTAAATAATATATAATTTTTGACTGAACTGAACCCAAGTGCCCGGCCTGTGGCCGGGCACCCCTCGTATTCATGTTCTAACCTAACCTAACCTAAATCTAGTTTTGACACCTTTAGACTTTAGATTCAAGATTTAATGTGAATATATGCATTAATAAAAACTCATTACTATTTTAATACTAGTTATGCTGCTGTTGATGCACTGATGAAAGCCAGATAGCTAGATCAGTGTTTAGTTAATCGTAGTTGCCGGTGGGCTGAGGTCTAAAGGAATCCAAACTAGTTTTAAAAGGTTTGGATAGGTTAGGTTAGGTTAGAACATGAATAAGACGGGTGCCCGGCCGCAGGCCGGTCACTTAGGTTCAGTGCCGTTTAAAAAAAAAAAAAACAAAAAACAAAACGTACCAATACAAAGTACTCTTATTCATATTAGAAGATATTGTAAAATAACAATTAATTTAATTTTTTTTTTTTTTTTTTCACTCACACATTAGGCCCGTCGCGCCGCGCCACTACTATATGGGGCGAAGGTGCGAAGTCAACGGCGACGACAAAGTACCGAGTCTAAGGAGACTGATGGCGGCGCCACACAGTGGCGTTATGTGTCTATAAAAGTGGTGGTCTTTTATTATGTTATTTATTAATGGTATTATTTTAATATCATATCAATATTGTACCCCGCACAGGGGGGAGGTACGGGTAGGTAGTGACGAAAAATAACGATACGGGACTCTTACGAGGTCTCGCAATCGGAATGAGTACACTTTAAATATTTTAACGAGGTAAAATTTAAGGGCATTGAGGGTCTGGTGCCAGTGGTGGTTGATTAGATCCACACACTATACTTTTTATAATTATGTGGCGTTATGTCTCTATAAAAGTGGTGGTCTTTTATTATGTTATTTATTAATGGTATTTTTTTAATATCATATCAATATTGTACCCCGCACGGGGGGAGGTAGGGGGGTAGGTAGTGACGAAAAATAACGATACGGGACTCTTACGAGGTCTCGTAATCGGAATGAGTTTCTGCGACTACCATTGTTTGTCGCGGGTAACGGGGAATCAGGGTTCGATTCCGGTGAGGGAGCCTGAGAAACTGCTACCACATCCAAGGAAGGCAGCAGGCGCGCAAATTACCCACTCCCTGCACGGGGGGGAGGTACGGGTAGGTAGTGACGAAAAATAACGATACGGGACTCTTACGAGGTCTCGTCATCGAATAATCAATACACGAACTGCCCAAACACTTGTAAATATAGACGCGCAAGATCGTTACACGAACCGCTTACCATTATAGTAAACTACTATGCAAACACACATAACATATACGCAATAAGGGAACTTTAAATTGGAGATTTTACCCTACCACACCCGTCTGTCTCATTCTGAAAACTATTCAAAATAATTGCTATTTTTCATTCGCATTCAAATATAAATAATAGTAAATAATATATAATTTTTGACTGAACTGAACCCAAGTGCCCGGCCTGTGGCCGGGCACCCCTCGTATTCATGTTCTAACCTAACCTAACCTAAATCTAGTTTTGACACCTTTAGACTTTAGATTCAAGATTTAATGTGAATATATGCATTAATAAAAACTCATTACTATTTTAATACTAGTTATGCTGCTGTTGATGCACTGATGAAAGCCAGATAGCCAGATCAGTGTTTAGTTAATCGTAGTTGCCGGTGGGCTGAGGTCTAAAGGAATCCAAACTAGTTTTAAAAGGTTTGGATAGGTTAGGTTAGGTAAGAACATGAATAAGACGGGTGCCCGGCCGCAGGCCGGTCACTTAGGTTCAGTTCCGTTTAAAAAAAAAAAAAAACAAAAAACAAAACGTACCAATACAAAGTACTCTTATTCATATTAGAAGATATTGTAAAATAACAATTAATTTAATTTTTTTTTTTTTTTTTTCACTTACACATTAGGCCCGTCGCGCCGCGCCACTACTATATGGGGCGAAGGTGCGAAGTCGACGGCGACGACAAAGTACCGAGTCTAAGGAGACTGATGGCGGCGCCACACAGTGGCGTTATGTCTCTATAAAAGTGGTGGTATTTTATTATGTTATTTATTAATGGTATTATTTTAATATCATATCAATATTGTACCCCGCACAGGGGGGAGGTACGGGTAGGTAGTGACGAAAAATAACGATACGGGACTCTTACGAGGTCTCGCAATCGGAATGAGTACACTTTAAATATTTTAACGAGGTAAAATTTAAGGGCATTGAGGGTCTGGTGCCAGTGGTGGTTGATTAGATCCACACACTATACTTTTTATAATTATGTGGCGTTATGTCTCTATAAAAGTGGTGGTCTTTTATTATGTTATTTATTAATGGTATTTTTTTAATATCATATCAATATTGTACCCCGCACGGGGGGAGGTAGGGGGGTAGGTAGTGACGAAAAATAACGATACGGGACTCTTACGAGGTCTCGTAATCGGAATGAGTTTCTGCGACTACCATTGTTTGTCGCGGGTAACGGGGAATCAGGGTTCGATTCCGGTGAGGGAGCCTGAGAAACTGCTACCACATCCAAGGAAGGCAGCAGGCGCGCAAATTACCCGCTCCCTGCACGGGGGGGGAGGTACGGGTAGGTAGTGACGAAAAATAACGATACGGGACTCTTACGAGGTCTCGTCATCGAATAATCAATACACGAACTGCCCACACACTTGTAAATATAGACGCGCAAGATCGTTACACGAACCGCTTACCATTATAGTAAACTACTATGCAAACACACATAACATATACGCAATAAGGGAACTTTAAATTGGAGATTTTACCCTACCACACCCGTCTGTCTCATTCTGAAAACTATTCAAAATAATTGCTATTTTTCATTCTCATTCAAATATAAATAATAGTAAATAATATATAATTTTTGACTGAACTGAACCCAAGTGCCCGGCCTGTGGCCGGGCACCCCTCGTATTCATGTTCTAACCTAACCTAACCTAAATCTAGTTTTGACACCTTTAGACTTTAGATTCAAGATTTAATGTGAATATATGCATTAATAAAAACTCATTACTATTTTAATACTAGTTATGCTGCTGTTGATGCACTGATGAAAGCCAGATAGCTAGATCAGTGTTTAGTTAATCGTAGTTGCCGGTGGGCTGAGGTCTAAAGGAATCCAAACTAGTTTTAAAAGGTTTGGATAGGTTAGGTTAGGTTAGAACATGAATAAGACGGGTGCCCGGCCGCAGGCCGGTCACTTAGGTTCAGTGCCGTTTAAAAAAAAAAAAACAAAAAACAAAACGTACCAATACAAAGTACTCTTATTCATATTAGAAGATATTGTAAAATAACAATTAATTTAATTTTTTTTTTTTTTTTTCACTTACACATTAGGCCCGTCGCGCCGCGCCACTACTATATGGGGCGAAGGTGCGAAGTCGACGGCGACGACAAAGTACCGAGTCTAAGGAGACTGATGGCGGCGCCACACAGTGGCGTTATGTCTCTATAAAAGTGGTGGTATTTTATTATGTTATTTATTAATGGTATTATTTTAATATCATATCAATATTGTACCCCGCACAGGGGGGAGGTACGGGTAGGTAGTGACGAAAAATAACGATACGGGACTCTTACGAGGTCTCGCAATCGGAATGAGTACACTTTAAATATTTTAACGAGGTAAAATTTAAGGGCATTGAGGGTCTGGTGCCAGTGGTGGTTGATTAGATCCACACACTATACTTTTTATAATTATGTGGCGTTATGTCTCTATAAAAGTGGTGGTCTTTTATTATGTTATTTATTAATGGTATTTTTTTAATATCATATCAATATTGTACCCCGCACGGGGGGAGGTAGGGGGGTAGGTAGTGACGAAAAATAACGATACGGGACTCTTACGAGGTCTCGTAATCGGAATGAGTTTCTGCGACTACCATTGTTTGTCGCGGGTAACGGGGAATCAGGGTTCGATTCCGGTGAGGGAGCCTGAGAAACTGCTACCACATCCAAGGAAGGCAGCAGGCGCGCAAATTACCCACTCCCTGCACGGGGGGGGAGGTACGGGTAGGTAGTGACGAAAAATAACGATACGGGACTCTTACGAGGTCTCGTCATCGAATAATCAATACACGAACTGCCCACACACTTGTAAATATAGACGCGCAAGATCGTTACACGAACCGCTTACCATTATAGTAAACTACTATGCAAACACACATAACATATACGCAATAAGGGAACTTTAAATTGGAGATTTTACCCTACCACACCCGTCTGTCTCATTCTGAAAACTATTCAAAATAATTGCTATTTTTCATTCTCATTCAAATATAAATAATAGTAAATAATATATAATTTTTGACTGAACTGAACCCAAGTGCCCGGCCTGTGGCCGGGCACCCCTCGTATTCATGTTCTAACCTAACCTAACCTAAATCTAGTTTTGACACCTTTAGACTTTAGATTCAAGATTTAATGTGAATATATGCATTAATAAAAACTCATTACTATTTTAATACTAGTTATGCTGCTGTTGATGCACTGATGAAAGCCAGATAGCTAGATCAGTGATTAGTTAATCGTAGTTGCCGGTGGGCTGAGGTCTAAAGGAATCCAAACTAGTTTTAAAAGGTTTGGATAGGTTAGGTTAGGTTAGAACATGAATAAGACGGGTGACCGGCCTGCGGCCGGTCACTTAGGTTCAGTTCCGTTTAAAAAAAAAAAAAACAAAAAACAAAACGTACCAATACAAAGTACTCTTATTCATATTAGAAGATATTGTAAAATAACAATTAATTTCATTTTTTTTTTTTTTTCACTAACACATTAGGCCCGTCGCGCCGCGCCACTACTATATGGGGCGAAGGTGCGAAGTCGACGGCGACGACAAAGTACCGAGTCTAAGGAGACTGATGGCGGCGCCACACAGTGGCGTTATGTCTCTATAAAAGTGGTGGTCTTTTATTATGTTATTTATTAATGGTATTATTTTAATATCATATCAATATTGTACCCCGCACAGAGGGGAGGTACGGGTAGGTAGTGACGAAAAATAACGATACGGGACTCTTACGAGGTCTCGCAATCGGAATGAGTACACTTTAAATATTTTAACGAGGTAAAATTTAAGGGCATTGAGGGTCTGGTGCCAGTGGTGGTTGATTAGATCCACACACTATACTTTTTATAATTATGTGGCGTTATGTCTCTATAAAAGTGGTGGTCTTTTATTATGTTATTTATTAATGGTATTTTTTTAATATCATATCAATATTGTACCCCGCACGGGGGGGGGTAGGGGGGTAGGTAGTGACGAAAAATAACGATACGGGACTCTTACGAGGTCTCGTAATCGGAATGAGTTTCTGCGACTACCATTGTTTGTCGCGGGTAACGGGGAATCAGGGTTCGATTCCGGTGAGGGAGCCTGAGAAACTGCTACCACATCCAAGGAAGGCAGCAGGCGCGCAAATTACCCACTCCCTGCACGGGGGGGGAGGTACGGGTAGGTAGTGACGAAAAATAACGATACGGGACTCTTACGAGGGCTCGTCATCGAATAATCAATACACGAACTGCCCACACACTTGTAAATATAGACGCGCAAGATCGTTACACGAACCGCTTACCATTATAGTAAACTACTATGCAAACACACATAACATATACGCAATAAGGGAACTTTAAATTGGAGATTTTACCCTACCACACCCGTCTGTCTCATTCTGAAAACTATTCAAAATAATTGCTATTTTTCATTCTCATTCAAATATAAATAATAGTAAATAATATATAATTTTTGACTGAACTGAACCCAAGTGCCCGGCCTGCGGCCGGGCACCCCTCGTATTCATGTTCTAACCTAACCTAACCTAAATCTAGTTTTGATTCCTTTAGACTTTAGATTCAAGATTTAATGTGAATATATGCATTAATAAAAACTCATTACTATTTTAATACTAGTTATGCTGCTGTTGATGCACTGATGAAAGCCAGATAGCTAGATCAGTGATTAGTTAGTCGTAGTTGCCGGTGGGCTTAGGTCTAAAGTTATCCAAACTAGTTTTAAAAGGTTTGGATAGGTTAGGTTAGGTTAGAACATGAATAAGACGGGTGCCCGGCCGCAGGCCGGTCACTTAGGTTCAGTTCCGTTTAAAAAAAAAAAAAAACAAAAAACAAAACGTACCAATACAAAGTACTCTTATTCTTATTAGAAGATATTGTAAAATAACAATTAATTTCATTTTTTTTTTTTTTTTTCACTAACACATTAGGCCCGTCGCGCCGCGCCACTACTATATGGGGCGAAGGTGCGAAGTCGACGGCGACGACAAAGTACCGAGTCTAAGGAGACTGATGGCGGCGCCACACAGTGGCGTTATGTCTCTATAAAAGTGGTGGTCTTTTATTATGTTATTTATTAATGGTATTATTTTAATATCATATCAATATTGTACCCCGCACAGGGGGGAGGTACGGGTAGGTAGTGACGAAAAATAACGATACGGGACTCTTACGAGGTCTCGCAATCGGAATGAGTACACTTTAAATATTTTAACGAGGTAAAATTTAAGGGCATTGAGGGTCTGGTGCCAGTGGTGGTTGATTAGATCCACACACTATACTTTTTATAATTATGTGGCGTTATGTCTCTATAAAAGTGGTGGTCTTTTATTATGTTATTTATTAATGGTATTTTTTTAATATCATATCAATATTGTACCCCGCACGGGGGGAGGTAGGGGGGTAGGTAGTGACGAAAAATAACGATACGGGACTCTTACGAGGTCTCGTAATCGGAATGAGTTTCTGCGACTACCATTGTTTGTCGCGGGTAACGGGGAATCAGGGTTCGATTCCGGTGAGGGAGCCTGAGAAACTGCTACCACATCCAAGGAAGGCAGCAGGCGCGCAAATTACCCACTCCCTGCACGGGGGGGGAGGTACGGGTAGGTAGTGACGAAAAATAACGATACGGGACTCTTACGAGGGCTCGTCATCGAATAATCAATACACGAACTGCCCACACACTTGTAAATATAGACGCGCAAGATCGTTACACGAACCGCTTACCATTATAGTAAACTACTATGCAAACACACATAACATATACGCAATAAGGGAACTTTAAATTGGAGATTTTACCCTACCACACCCGTCTGTCTCATTCTGAAAACTATTCAAAATAATTGCTATTTTTCATTCTCATTCAAATATAAATAATAGTAAATAATATATAATTTTTGACTGAACTGAACCCAAGTGCCCGGCCTGCGGCCGGGCACCCCTCGTATTCATGTTCTAACCTAACCTAACCTAAATCTAGTTTTGATTCCTTTAGACTTTAGATTCAAGATTTAATGTGAATATATGCATTAATAAAAACTCATTACTATTTTAATACTAGTTATGCTGCTGTTGATGCACTGATGAAAGCCAGATAGCTAGATCAGTGATTAGTTAGTCGTAGTTGCCGGTGGACTTAGGTCTAAAGTTATCCAAACTAGTTTTAAAAGGTTTGGATAGGTTAGGTTAGGTTAGAACATGAATAAGACGGGTGCCCGGCCGCAGGCCGGTCACTTAGGTTCAGTTCCGTTTAAAAAAAAAAAAAAAACAAAAAACAAAACGTACCAATACAAAGTACTCTTATTCATATTAGAAGATATTGTAAAATAACAATTAATTTCATTTTTTTTTTTTTTTTTCACTAACACATTAGGCCCGTCGCGCCGCGCCACTACTATATGGGGCGAAGGTGCGAAGTCGACGGCGACGACAAAGTACCGAGTCTAAGGAGACTGATGGCGGCGCCACACAGTGGCGTTATGTCTCTATAAAAGTGGTGGTCTTTTATTATGTTATTTATTAATGGTATTATTTTAATATCATATCAATATTGTACCCCGCACAGAGGGGAGGTACGGGTAGGTAGTGACGAACAATAACGATACGGGACTCTTACGAGGTCTCGCAATCGGAATGAGTACACTTTAAATATTTTAACGAGGTAAAATTTAAGGGCATTGAGGGTCTGGTGCCAGTGGTGGTTGATTAGATCCACACACTATACTTTTTATAATTATGTGGCGTTATGTCTCTATAAAAGTGGTGGTCTTTTATTATGTTATTTATTAATGGTATTTTTTTAATATCATATCAATATTGTACCCCGCACGGGGGGAGGTAGGGGGGTAGGTAGTGACGAAAAATAACGATACGGGACTCTTACGAGGTCTCGTAATCGGAATGAGATTCTGCGACTACCATTGTTTGTCGCGGGTAACGGGGAATCAGGGTTCGATTCCGGTGAGGGAGCCTGAGAAACTGCTACCACATCCAAGGAAGGCAGCAGGCGCGCAAATTACCCACTCCCTGCACGGGGGGGGAGGTACGGGTAGGTAGTGACGAAAAATAACGATACGGGACTCTTACGAGGTCTCGTCATCGAATAATCAATACACGAACTGCCCACACACTTGTAAATATAGACGCGCAAGATCGTTACACGAACCGCTTACCATTATAGTAAACTACTATGCAAACACACATAACATATACGCAATAAGGGAACTTTAAATTGGAGATTTTACCCTACCACACCCGTCTGTCTCATTCTGAAAACTATTCAAAATAATTGCTATTTTTCATTCTCATTCAAATATAAATAATAGTAAATAATATATAATTTTTGACTGAACTGAACCCAAGTGCCCGGCCTGCGGCCGGGCACCCCTCGTATTCATGTTCTAACCTAACCTAACCTAAATCTAGTTTTGATTCCTTTAGACTTTAGATTCAAGATTTAATGTGAATATATGCATTAATAAAAACTCATTACTATTTTAATACTAGTTATGCTGCTGTTGATGCACTGATGAAAGCCAGATAGCTAGATCAGTGATTAGTTAGTCGTAGTTGCCGGTGGACTTAGGTCTAAAGTTATCCAAACTAGTTTTAAAAGGTTTGGATAGGTTAGGTTAGGTTAGAACATGAATAAGACGGGTGCCCGGCCGCAGGCCGGTCACTTAGGTCCAGTTCCGTTTAAAAAAAAAAAAAAAACAAAAAACAAAACGTACCAATACAAAGTACTCTTATTCATATTAGAAGATATTGTAAAATAACAATTAATTTCATTTTTTTTTTTTTTTTTCACTAACACATTAGGCCCGTCGCGCCGCGCCACTACTATATGGGGCGAAGGTGCGAAGTCGACGGCGACGACAAAGTACCGAGTCTAAGGAGACTGATGGCGGCGCCACACAGTGGCGTTATGTCTCTATAAAAGTGGTGGTCTTTTATTATGTTATTTATTAATGGTATTATTTTAATATCATATCAATATTGTACCCCGCACAGAGGGGAGGTACGGGTAGGTAGTGACGAACAATAACGATACGGGACTCTTACGAGGTCTCGCAATCGGAATGAGTACACTTTAAATATTTTAACGAGGTAAAATTTAAGGGCATTGAGGGTCTGGTGCCAGTGGTGGTTGATTAGATCCACACACTATACTTTTTATAATTATGTGGCGTTATGTCTCTATAAAAGTGGTGGTCTTTTATTATGTTATTTATTAATGGTATTTTTTTAATATCATATCAATATTGTACCCCGCACGGGGGGAGGTAGGGGGGTAGGTAGTGACGAAAAATAACGATACGGGACTCTTACGAGGTCTCGTAATCGGAATGAGTTTCTGCGACTACCATTGTTTGTCGCGGGTAACGGGGAATCAGGGTTCGATTCCGGTGAGGGAGCCTGAGAAACTGCTACCACATCCAAGGAAGGCAGCAGGCGCGCAAATTACCCACTCCCTGCACGGGGGGGGAGGTACGGGTAGGTAGTGACGAAAAATAACGATACGGGACTCTTACGAGGGCTCGTCATCGAATAATCAATACACGAACTGCCCACACACTTGTAAATATAGACGCGCAAGATCGTTACACGAACCGCTTACCATTATAGTAAACTACTATGCAAACACACATAACATATACGCAATAAGGGAACTTTAAATTGGAGATTTTACCCTACCACACCCGTCTGTCTCATTCTGAAAACTATTCAAAATAATTGCTATTTTTCATTCTCATTCAAATATAAATAATAGTAAATAATATATAATTTTTGACTGAACTGAACCCAAGTGCCCGGCCTGTGGCCGGGCACCCCTCGTATTCATGTTCTAACCTAACCTAACCTAAATCTAGTTTTGACACCTTTAGACTTTAGATTCAAGATTTAATGTGAATATATGCATTAATAAAAACTCATTACTATTTTAATACTAGTTATGCTGCTGTTGATGCACTGATGAAAGCCAGATAGCTAGATCAGTGATTAGTTAATCGTAGATGCCGGTGGGCTGAGGTCTAAAGGAATCCAAACTAGTTTTAAAAGGTTTGGATAGGTTAGGTTAGGTTAGAACATGAATAAGACGGGTGCCCGGCCTCAGGCCGGTCACTTAGGTTCAGTTCCGTTTAAAAAAAAAAAAAACAAAAAACAAAACGTACCAATACAAAGTACTCTTATTCATATTAGAAGATATTGTAAAATAACAATTAATTTCATTTTTTTTTTTTTTTCACTAACACATTAGGCCCGTCGCGCCGCGCCACTACTATATGGGGCGAAGGTGCGAAGTCGACGGCGACGACAAAGTACCGAGTCTAAGGAGACTGATGGCGGCGCCACACAGTGGCGTTATGTCTCTATAAAAGTGGTGGTCTTTTATTATGTTATTTATTAATGGTATTATTTTAATATCATATCAATATTGTACCCCGCACAGAGGGGAGGTACGGGTAGGTAGTGACGAAAAATAACGATACGGGACTCTTACGAGGTCTCGCAATCGGAATGAGTACACTTTAAATATTTTAACGAGGTAAAATTTAAGGGCATTGAGGGTCTGGTGCCAGTGGTGGTTGATTAGATCCACACACTATACTTTTTATAATTATGTGGCGTTATGTCTCTATAAAAGTGGTGGTCTTTTATTATGTTATTTATTAATGGTATTTTTTTAATATCATATCAATATTGTACCCCGCACGGGGGGAGGTAGGGGGGTAGGTAGTGACGAAAAATAACGATACGGGACTCTTACGAGGTCTCGTAATCGGAATGAGTTTCTGCGACTACCATTGTTTGTCGCGGGTAACGGGGAATCAGGGTTCGATTCCGGTGAGGGAGCCTGAGAAACTGCTACCACATCCAAGGAAGGCAGCAGGCGCGCAAATTACCCACTCCCTGCACGGGGGGGGAGGTACGGGTAGGTAGTGACGAAAAATAACGATACGGGACTCTTACGAGGGCTCGTCATCGAATAATCAATACACGAACTGCCCACACACTTGTAAATATAGACGCGCAAGATCGTTACACGAACCGCTTACCATTATAGTAAACTACTATGCAAACACACATAACATATACGCAATAAGGGAACTTTAAATTGGAGATTTTACCCTACCACACCCGTCTGTCTCATTCTGAAAACTATTCAAAATAATTGCTATTTTTCATTCTCATTCAAATATAAATAATAGTAAATAATATATAATTTTTGACTGAACTGAACCCAAGTGCCCGGCCTGCGGCCGGGCACCCCTCGTATTCATGTTCTAACCTAACCTAACCTAAATCTAGTTTTGATTCCTTTAGACTTTAGATTCAAGATTTAATGTGAATATATGCATTAATAAAAACTCATTACTATTTTAATACTAGTTATGCTGCTGTTGATGCACTGATGAAAGCCAGATAGCTAGATCAGTGATTAGTTAGTCGTAGTTGCCGGTGGGCTTAGGTCTAAAGTTATCCAAACTAGTTTTAAAAGGTTTGGATAGGTTAGGTTAGGTTAGAACATGAATAAGACGGGTGCCCGGCCGCAGGCCGGTCACTTAGGTTCAGTTCCGTTTAAAAAAAAAAAAAAACAAAAAACAAAACGTACCAATACAAAGTACTCTTATTCATATTAGAAGATATTGTAAAATAACAATTAATTTCATTTTTTTTTTTTTTTTTCACTAACACATTAGGCCCGTCGCGCCGCGCCACTACTATATGGGGCGAAGGTGCGAAGTCGACGGCGACGACAAAGTACCGAGTCTAAGGAGACTGATGGCGGCGCCACACAGTGGCGTTATGTCTCTATAAAAGTGGTGGTCTTTTATTATGTTATTTATTAATGGTATTATTTTAATATCATATCAATATTGTACCCCGCACAGGGGGGAGGTACGGGTAGGTAGTGACGAAAAATAACGATACGGGACTCTTACGAGGTCTCGCAATCGGAATGAGTACACTTTAAATATTTTAACGAGGTAAAATTTAAGGGCATTGAGGGTCTGGTGCCAGTGGTGGTTGATTAGATCCACACACTATACTTTTTATAATTATGTGGCGTTATGTCTCTATAAAAGTGGTGGTCTTTTATTATGTTATTTATTAATGGTATTTTTTTAATATCATATCAATATTGTACCCCGCACGGGGGGAGGTAGGGGGGTAGGTAGTGACGAAAAATAACGATACGGGACTCTTACGAGGTCTCGTAATCGGAATGAGTTTCTGCGACTACCATTGTTTGTCGCGGGTAACGGGGAATCAGGGTTCGATTCCGGTGAGGGAGCCTGAGAAACTGCTACCACATCCAAGGAAGGCAGCAGGCGCGCAAATTACCCACTCCCTGCACGGGGGGGGAGGTACGGGTAGGTAGTGACGAAAAATAACGATACGGGACTCTTACGAGGGCTCGTCATCGAATAATCAATACACGAACTGCCCACACACTTGTAAATATAGACGCGCAAGATCGTTACACGAACCGCTTACCATTATAGTAAACTACTATGCAAACACACATAACATATACGCAATAAGGGAACTTTAAATTGGAGATTTTACCCTACCACACCCGTCTGTCTCATTCTGAAAACTATTCAAAATAATTGCTATTTTTCATTCTCATTCAAATATAAATAATAGTAAATAATATATAATTTTTGACTGAACTGAACCCAAGTGCCCGGCCTGCGGCCGGGCACCCCTCGTATTCATGTTCTAACCTAACCTAACCTAAATCTAGTTTTGATTCCTTTAGACTTTAGATTCAAGATTTAATGTGAATATATGCATTAATAAAAACTCATTACTATTTTAATACTAGTTATGCTGCTGTTGATGCACTGATGAAAGCCAGATAGCTAGATCAGTGATTAGTTAGTCGTAGTTGCCGGTGGACTTAGGTCTAAAGTTATCCAAACTAGTTTTAAAAGGTTTGGATAGGTTAGGTTAGGTTAGAACATGAATAAGACGGGTGCCCGGCCGCAGGCCGGTCACTTAGGTTCAGTTCCGTTTAAAAAAAAAAAAAAAACAAAAAACAAAACGTACCAATACAAAGTACTCTTATTCATATTAGAAGATATTGTAAAATAACAATTAATTTCATTTTTTTTTTTTTTTTTCACTAACACATTAGGCCCGTCGCGCCGCGCCACTACTATATGGGGCGAAGGTGCGAAGTCGACGGCGACGACAAAGTACCGAGTCTAAGGAGACTGATGGCGGCGCCACACAGTGGCGTTATGTCTCTATAAAAGTGGTGGTCTTTTATTATGTTATTTATTAATGGTATTATTTTAATATCATATCAATATTGTACCCCGCACAGAGGGGAGGTACGGGTAGGTAGTGACGAACAATAACGATACGGGACTCTTACGAGGTCTCGCAATCGGAATGAGTACACTTTAAATATTTTAACGAGGTAAAATTTAAGGGCATTGAGGGTCTGGTGCCAGTGGTGGTTGATTAGATCCACACACTATACTTTTTATAATTATGTGGCGTTATGTCTCTATAAAAGTGGTGGTCTTTTATTATGTTATTTATTAATGGTATTTTTTTAATATCATATCAATATTGTACCCCGCACGGGGGGAGGTAGGGGGGTAGGTAGTGACGAAAAATAACGATACGGGACTCTTACGAGGTCTCGTAATCGGAATGAGTTTCTGCGACTACCATTGTTTGTCGCGGGTAACGGGGAATCAGGGTTCGATTCCGGTGAGGGAGCCTGAGAAACTGCTACCACATCCAAGGAAGGCAGCAGGCGCGCAAATTACCCACTCCCTGCACGGGGGGGGAGGGACGGGTAGGTAGTGACGAAAAATAACGATACGGGACTCTTACGAGGGCTCGTCATCGAATAATCAATACACGAACTGCCCACACACTTGTAAATATAGACGCGCAAGATCGTTACACGAACCGCTTACCATTATAGTAAACTACTATGCAAACACACATAACATATACGCAATAAGGGAACTTTAAATTGGAGATTTTACCCTACCACACCCGTCTGTCTCATTCTGAAAACTATTCAAAATAATTGCTATTTTTCATTCTCATTCAAATATAAATAATAGTAAATAATATATAATTTTTGACTGAACTGAACCCAAGTGCCCGGCCTGTGGCCGGGCACCCCTCGTATTCATGTTCTAACCTAACCTAACCTAAATCTAGTTTTGACACCTTTAGACTTTAGATTCAAGATTTAATGTGAATATATGCATTAATAAAAACTCATTACTATTTTAATACTAGTTATGCTGCTGTTGATGCACTGATGAAAGCCAGATAGCTAGATCAGTGATTAGTTAATCGTAGTTGCCGGTGGGCTGAGGTCTAAAGGAATCCAAACTAGTTTTAAAAGGTTTGGATAGGTTAGGTTAGGTTAGAACATGAATAAGACGGGTGCCCGGCCTCAGGCCGGTCACTTAGGTTCAGTTCCGTTTAAAAAAAAAAAAAACAAAAAACAAAACGTACCAATACAAAGTACTCTTATTCATATTAGAAGATATTGTAAAATAACAATTAATTTCATTTTTTTTTTTTTTTCACTAACACATTAGGCCCGTCGCGCCGCGCCACTACTATATGGGGCGAAGGTGCGAAGTCGACGGCGACGACAAAGTACCGAGTCTAAGGAGACTGATGGCGGCGCCACACAGTGGCGTTATGTCTCTATAAAAGTGGTGGTCTTTAATTATGTTATTTATTAATGGTATTATTTTAATATCATATCAATATTGTACCCCGCACAGAGGGGAGGTACGGGTAGGTAGTGACGAAAAATAACGATACGGGACTCTTACGAGGTCTCGCAATCGGAATGAGTACACTTTAAATATTTTAACGAGGTTAAATTTAAGGGCATTGAGGGTCTGGTGCCAGTGGTGGTTGATTAGATCCACACACTATACTTTTTATAATTATGTGGCGTTATGTCTCTATAAAAGTGGTGGTCTTTTATTATGTTATTTATTAATGGTATTTTTTTAATATCATATCAATATTGTACCCCGCACGGGGGGAGGTAGGGGGGTAGGTAGTGACGAAAAATAACGATACGGGACTCTTACGAGGTCTCGTAATCGGAATGAGTTTCTGCGACTACCATTGTTTGTCGCGGGTAACGGGGAATCAGGGTTCGATTCCGGTGAGGGAGCCTGAGAAACTGCTACCACATCCAAGGAAGGCAGCAGGCGCGCAAATTACCCACTCCCTGCACGGGGGGGGAGGTACGGGTAGGTAGTGACGAAAAATAACGATACGGGACTCTTACGAGGGCTCGTCATCGAATAATCAATACACGAACTGCCCACACACTTGTAAATATAGACGCGCAAGATCGTTACACGAACCGCTTACCATTATAGTAAACTACTATGCAAACACACATAACATATACGCAATAAGGGAACTTTAAATTGGAGATTTTACCCTACCACACCCGTCTGTCTCATTCTGAAAACTATTCAAAATAATTGCTATTTTTCATTCTCATTCAAATATAAATAATAGTAAATAATATATAATTTTTGACTGAACTGAACCCAAGTGCCCGGCCTGCGGCCGGGCACCCCTCGTATTCATGTTCTAACCTAACCTAACCTAAATCTAGTTTTGATTCCTTTAGACTTTAGATTCAAGATTTAATGTGAATATATGCATTAATAAAAACTCATTACTATTTTAATACTAGTTATGCTGCTGTTGATGCACTGATGAAAGCCAGATAGCTAGATCAGTGATTAGTTAGTCGTAGTTGCCGGTGGGCTTAGGTCTAAAGTTATCCAAACTAGTTTTAAAAGGTTTGGATAGGTTAGGTTAGGTTAGAACATGAATAAGACGGGTGCCCGGCCGCAGGCCGGTCACTTAGGTTCAGTTCCGTTTAAAAAAAAAAAAAACAAAAAACAAAACGTACCAATACAAAGTACTCTTATTCATATTAGAAGATATTGTAAAATAACAATTAATTTCATTTTTTTTTTTTTTTTTCACTAACACATTAGGCCCGTCGCGCCGCGCCACTACTATATGGGGCGAAGGTGCGAAGTCGACGGCGACGACAAAGTACCGAGTCTAAGGAGACTGATGGCGGCGCCACACAGTGGCGTTATGTCTCTATAAAAGTGGTGGTCTTTTATTATGTTATTTATTAATGGTATTATTTTAATATCATATCAATATTGTACCCCGCACAGGGGGGAGGTACGGGTAGGTAGTGACGAAAAATAACGATACGGGACTCTTACGAGGTCTCGCAATCGGAATGAGTACACTTTAAATATTTTAACGAGGTAAAATTTAAGGGCATTGAGGGTCTGGTGCCAGTGGTGGTTGATTAGATCCACACACTATACTTTTTATAATTATGTGGCGTTATGTCTCTATAAAAGTGGTGGTCTTTTATTATGTTATTTATTAATGGTATTTTTTTAATATCATATCAATATTGTACCCCGCACGGGGGGAGGTAGGGGGGTAGGTAGTGACGAAAAATAACGATACGGGACTCTTACGAGGTCTCGTAATCGGAATGAGTTTCTGCGACTACCATTGTTTGTCGCGGGTAACGGGGAATCAGGGTTCGATTCCGGTGAGGGAGCCTGAGAAACTGCTACCACATCCAAGGAAGGCAGCAGGCGCGCAAATTACCCACTCCCTGCACGGGGGGGGAGGTACGGGTAGGTAGTGACGAAAAATAACGATACGGGACTCTTACGAGGTCTCGTCATCGAATAATCAATACACGAACTGCCCACACACTTGTAAATATAGACGCGCAAGATCGTTACACGAACCGCTTACCATTATAGTAAACTACTATGCAAACACACATAACATATACGCAATAAGGGAACTTTAAATTGGAGATTTTACCCTACCACACCCGTCTGTCTCATTCTGAAAACTATTCAAAATAATTGCTATTTTTCATTCTCATTCAAATATAAATAATAGTAAATAATATATAATTTTTGACTGAACTGAACCCAAGTGCCCGGCCTGTGGCCGGGCACCCCTCGTATTCATGTTCTAACCTAACCTAACCTAAATCTAGTTTTGACACCTTTAGACTTTAGATTCAAGATTTAATGTGAATATATGCATTAATAAAAACTCATTACTATTTTAATACTAGTTATGCTGCTGTTGATGCACTGATGAAAGCCAGATAGCTAGATCAGTGATTAGTTAATCGTAGTTGCCGGTGGGCTGAGGTCTAAAGGAATCCAAACTAGTTTTAAAAGGTTTGGATAGGTTAGGTTAGGTTAGAACATGAATAAGACGGGTGCCCGGCCTCAGGCCGGTCACTTAGGTTCAGTTCCGTTTAAAAAAAAAAAAAACAAAAAACAAAACGTACCAATACAAAGTACTCTTATTCATATTAGAAGATATTGTAAAATAACAATTAATTTCATTTTTTTTTTTTTTTCACTAACACATTAGGCCCGTCGCGCCGCGCCACTACTATATGGGGCGAAGGTGCGAAGTCGACGGCGACGACAAAGTACCGAGTCTAAGGAGACTGATGGCGGCGCCACACAGTGGCGTTATGTCTCTATAAAAGTGGTGGTCTTTTATTATGTTATTTATTAATGGTATTATTTTAATATCATATCAATATTGTACCCCGCACAGAGGGGAGGTACGGGTAGGTAGTGACGAAAAATAACGATACGGGACTCTTACGAGGTCTCGCAATCGGAATGAGTACACTTTAAATATTTTAACGAGGTAAAATTTAAGGGCATTGAGGGTCTGGTGCCAGTGGTGGTTGATTAGATCCACACACTATACTTTTTATAATTATGTGGCGTTATGTCTCTATAAAAGTGGTGGTCTTTTATTATGTTATTTATTAATGGTATTTTTTTAATATCATATCAATATTGTACCCCGCACGGGGGGAGGTAGGGGGGTAGGTAGTGACGAAAAATAACGATACGGGACTCTTACGAGGTCTCGTAATCGGAATGAGTTTCTGCGACTACCATTGTTTGTCGCGGGTAACGGGGAATCAGGGTTCGATTCCGGTGAGGGAGCCTGAGAAACTGCTACCACATCCAAGGAAGGCAGCAGGCGCGCAAATTACCCACTCCCTGCACGGGGGGGGAGGTACGGGTAGGTAGTGACGAAAAATAACGATACGGGACTCTTACGAGGGCTCGTCATCGAATAATCAATACACGAACTGCCCACACACTTGTAAATATAGACGCGCAAGATCGTTACACGAACCGCTTACCATTATAGTAAACTACTATGCAAACACACATAACATATACGCAATAAGGGAACTTTAAATTGGAGATTTTACCCTACCACACCCGTCTGTCTCATTCTGAAAACTATTCAAAATAATTGCTATTTTTCATTCTCATTCAAATATAAATAATAGTAAATAATATATAATTTTTGACTGAACTGAACCCAAGTGCCCGGCCTGCGGCCGGGCACCCCTCGTATTCATGTTCTAACCTAACCTAACCTAAATCTAGTTTTGATTCCTTTAGACTTTAGATTCAAGATTTAATGTGAATATATGCATTAATAAAAACTCATTACTATTTTAATACTAGTTATGCTGCTGTTGATGCACTGATGAAAGCCAGATAGCTAGATCAGTGATTAGTTAGTCGTAGTTGCCGGTGGGCTTAGGTCTAAAGTTATCCAAACTAGTTTTAAAAGGTTTGGATAGGTTAGGTTAGGTTAGAACATGAATAAGACGGGTGCCCGGCCGCAGGCCGGTCACTTAGGTTCAGTTCCGTTTAAAAAAAAAAAAAAACAAAAAACAAAACGTACCAATACAAAGTACTCTTATTCATATTAGAAGATATTGTAAAATAACAATTAATTTCATTTTTTTTTTTTTTTTTCACTAACACATTAGGCCCGTCGCGCCGCGCCACTACTATATGGGGCGAAGGTGCGAAGTCGACGGCGACGACAAAGTACCGAGTCTAAGGAGACTGATGGCGGCGCCACACAGTGGCGTTATGTCTCTATAAAAGTGGTGGTCTTTTATTATGTTATTTATTAATGGTATTATTTTAATATCATATCAATATTGTACCCCGCACAGGGGGGAGGTACGGGTAGGTAGTGACGAAAAATAACGATACGGGACTCTTACGAGGTCTCGCAATCGGAATGAGTACACTTTAAATATTTTAACGAGGTAAAATTTAAGGGCATTGAGGGTCTGGTGCCAGTGGTGGTTGATTAGATCCACACACTATACTTTTGATAATTATGTGGCGTTATGTCTCTATAAAAGTGGTGGTCTTTTATTATGTTATTTATTAATGGTATTTTTTTAATATCATATCAATATTGTACCCCGCACGGGGGGAGGTAGGGGGGTAGGTAGTGACGAAAAATAACGATACGGGACTCTTACGAGGTCTCGTAATCGGAATGAGTTTCTGCGACTACCATTGTTTGTCGCGGGTAACGGGGAATCAGGGTTCGATTCCGGTGAGGGAGCCTGAGAAACTGCTACCACATCCAAGGAAGGCAGCAGGCGCGCAAATTACCCACTCCCTGCACGGGGGGGGAGGTACGGGTAGGTAGTGACGAAAAATAACGATACGGGACTCTTACGAGGGCTCGTCATCGAATAATCAATACACGAACTGCCCACACACTTGTAAATATAGACGCGCAAGATCGTTACACGAACCGCTTACCATTATAGTAAACTACTATGCAAACACACATAACATATACGCAATAAGGGAACTTTAAATTGGAGATTTTACCCTACCACACCCGTCTGTCTCATTCTGAAAACTATTCAAAATAATTGCTATTTTTCATTCTCATTCAAATATAAATAATAGTAAATAATATATAATTTTTGACTGAACTGAACCCAAGTGCCCGGCCTGTGGCCGGGCACCCCTCGTATTCATGTTCTAACCTAACCTAACCTAAATCTAGTTTTGATTCCTTTAGACTTTAGATTCAAGATTTAATGTGAATATATGCATTAATAAAAACTCATTACTATTTTAATACTAGTTATGCTGCTGTTGATGCACTGATGAAAGCCAGATAGCTAGATCAGTGATTAGTTAGTCGTAGTTGCCGGTGGACTTAGGTCTAAAGTTATCCAAACTAGTTTTAAAAGGTTTGGATAGGTTAGGTTAGGTTAGAACATGAATAAGACGGGTGCCCGGCCGCAGGCCGGTCACTTAGGTTCAGTTCCGTTTAAAAAAAAAAAAAAAACAAAAAACAAAACGTACCAATACAAAGTACTCTTATTCATATTAGAAGATATTGTAAAATAACAATTAATTTCATTTTTTTTTTTTTTTTTCACTAACACATTAGGCCCGTCGCGCCGCGCCACTACTATATGGGGCGAAGGTGCGAAGTCGACGGCGACGACAAAGTACCGAGTCTAAGGAGACTGATGGCGGCGCCACACAGTGGCGTTATGTCTCTATAAAAGTGGTGGTCTTTTATTATGTTATTTATTAATGGTATTATTTTAATATCATATCAATATTGTACCCCGCACAGAGGGGAGGTACGGGTAGGTAGTGACGAAAAATAACGATACGGGACTCTTACGAGGTCTCGCAATCGGAATGAGTACACTTTAAATATTTTAACGAGGTAAAATTTAAGGGCATTGAGGGTCTGGTGCCAGTGGTGGTTGATTAGATCCACACACTATACTTTTTATAATTATGTGGCGTTATGTCTCTATAAAAGTGGTGGTCTTTTATTATGTTATTTATTAATGGTATTTTTTTAATATCATATCAATATTGTACCCCGCACGGGGGGAGGTAGGGGGGTAGGTAGTGACGAAAAATAACGATACGGGACTCTTACGAGGTCTCGTAATCGGAATGAGTTTCTGCGACTACCATTGTTTGTCGCGGGTAACGGGGAATCAGGGTTCGATTCCGGTGAGGGAGCCTGAGAAACTGCTACCACATCCAAGGAAGGCAGCAGGCGCGCAAATTACCCACTCCCTGCACGGGGGGGGAGGTACGGGTAGGTAGTGACGAAAAATAACGATACGGGACTCTTACGAGGTCTCGTCATCGAATAATCAATACACGAACTGCCCACACACTTGTAAATATAGACGCGCAAGATCGTTACACGAACCGCTTACCATTAAAGTAAACTACTATGCAAACACACATAACATATACGCAATAAGGGAACTTTAAATTGGAGATTTTACCCTACCACACCCGTCTGTCTCATTCTGAAAACTATTCAAAATAATTGCTATTTTTCATTCTCATTCAAATATAAATAATAGTAAATAATATATAATTTTTGACTGAACTGAACCCAAGTGCCCGGCCTGCGGCCGGGCACCCCTCGTATTCATGTTCTAACCTAACCTAACCTAAATCTAGTTTTGATTCCTTTAGACTTTAGATTCAAGATTTAATGTGAATATATGCATTAATAAAAACTCATTACTATTTTAATACTAGTTATGCTGCTGTTGATGCACTGATGAAAGCCAGATAGCTAGATCAGTGATTAGTTAGTCGTAGTTGCCGGTGGGCTTAGGTCTAAAGTTATCCAAACTAGTTTTAAAAGGTTTGGATAGGTTAGGTTAGGTTAGAACATGAATAAGACGGGTGCCCGGCCGCAGGCCGGTCACTTAGGTTCAGTTCCGTTTTAAAAAAAAAAAAAACAAAAAACAAAACGTACCAATACAAAGTACTCTTATTCATATTAGAAGATATTGTAAAATAACAATTAATTTAATTTTTTTTTTTTTTTTTTCACTCACACATTAGGCCCGTCGCGCCGCGCCACTACTATATGGGGCGAAGGTGCGAAGTCGACGGCGACGACAAAGTACCGAGTCTAAGGAGACTGATGGCGGCGCCACACAGTGGCGTTATGTCTCTATAAAAGTGGTGGTCTTTTATTATGTTATTTATTAATGGTATTATTTTAATATCATATCAATATTGTACCCCGCACAGAGGGGAGGTACGGGTAGGTAGTGACGAACAATAACGATACGGGACTCTTACGAGGTCTCGCAATCGGAATGAGTACACTTTAAATATTTTAACGAGGTAAAATTTAAGGGCATTGAGGGTCTGGTGCCAGTGGTGGTTGATTAGATCCACACACTATACTTTTTATAATTATGTGGCGTTATGTCTCTATAAAAGTGGTGGTCTTTTATTATGTTATTTATTAATGGTATTTTTTTAATATCATATCAATATTGTACCCCGCACGGGGGGAGGTAGGGGGGTAGGTAGTGACGAAAAATAACGATACGGGACTCTTACGAGGTCTCGTAATCGGAATGAGTTTCTGCGACTACCATTGTTTGTCGCGGGTAACGGGGAATCAGGGTTCGATTCCGGTGAGGGAGCCTGAGAAACTGCTACCACATCCAAGGAAGGCAGCAGGCGCGCAAATTACCCACTCCCTGCACGGGGGGGGAGGTACGGGTAGGTAGTGACGAAAAATAACGATACGGGACTCTTACGAGGTCTCGTCATCGAATAATCAATACACGAACTGCCCACACACTTGTAAATATAGACGCGCAAGATCGTTACACGAACCGCTTACCATTATAGTAAACTACTATGCAAACACACATAACATATACGCAATAAGGGAACTTTAAATTGGAGATTTTACCCTACCACACCCGTCTGTCTCATTCTGAAAACTATTCAAAATAATTGCTATTTTTCATTCTCATTCAAATATAAATAATAGTAAATAATATATAATTTTTGACTGAACTGAACCCAAGTGCCCGGCCTGCGGCCGGGCACCCCTCGTATTCATGTTCTAACCTAACCTAACCTAAATCTAGTTTTGATTCCTTTAGACTTTAGATTCAAGATTTAATGTGAATATATGCATTAATAAAAACTCATTACTATTTTAATACTAGTTATGCTGCTGTTGATGCACTGATGAAAGCCAGATAGCTAGATCAGTGATTAGTTAGTCGTAGTTGCCGGTGGGCTTAGGTCTAAAGTTATCCAAACTAGTTTTGCTTGATAAATCCTCATTAATCTGTGGTCGAAGTAATAGATAATGGCTACACTATGGATTTCCATCCTCCATTTTTTATATTTCCGCATCCTTATCTGCCCGCATCACGCCGCCAATTAGTTGCACACCTATATCCGCGGCAAACGCACGTCAATCTTCCGCTCATCCATTCAATAAAACCACATGGTCGGCCGGCCAAAGAACCTTATACTGGACGATTAATAGTATTTAAACCTACATCAGTGCTTTAGTGTTTAGTGATAACCTGTGAAACCTTGTGAAGTGACGAGAAATCAAGAGAACTGCATTACGACGAACTGTAAGTCCACGTGCAAATACTTTTCTGTCCAACCCTAGTTATCCTTTGTTCTATATCCTTTAAAGCCATAGTTTAAACATTAAAAAGGGGAAAAGAATCCAGCAAAACCTAAAATATACAGTCCACTAAATTTACAAAGAAAATAAATACCATTTTATGGTGATGATTCCCCGAAAGTAAAAATGGCGTCACCATAAAATTTGGTCACTTCGAGCCGATTTCATAAAAAATATTTGATCACTTCCATCGAATTTCATAAATTTTAGTCATTCGATCCGAAGATCGGCCGATTCGATTTAAATTCATAATTTTAGGATTTAAATTATCGTTAATCATTACATTCTATGACTTTAAAGTTCGGAATTATTATTAGTCTATGCAACTTAAAGTACGCCATATTGTAGGTATTCACTAGTTCAGTTTGTAAGTTTAATACCGCTAAGATATTGTCTACATAATAGATTTAACGTTTTGTTTACTAAGTAAAGAAGTACTAAGTATTTTATAATTATATATCTCTTTTCCGCACCGCTTGCTTAGTATTTCTATATAGTTTTACCCCGCTACTTAGTATTAAAAACGGATGAATCGTAGGTAAAGATATCTATTTCAAACGCATCATACCTACCAAACAATGCGCTCGGCCGCAGTCGTTTTTGTCGCTCGCTGCATTCAAGGTCACGCATGACCTCTAACTTGTTAATTGTTATACCTAGTTCTTTGCCCGGTTTAGTTTTTAAAATAGCATTATAACGCTTTTATTTAACCGCTCGCGTCTATAAAGGGGTTGTGTGTTTATCATTATAAGACTGCAACTACTTTATATATTTTACGCATTTCTTGACGCATTTGCAAACACATATACACCTTTTTTATTATATTTTTATTTTTATAATTCGGTTTACTCCTTCAGAATGAATAAACCAGAGTCGGTTTCTTCACCAAGTCCATATAGCAAGGAAGAATGTAAGTTACGGTTGTTGGAAGGCAAACGGGACGTTATATTTGCTCGTATGCAAAGAATGTTTGACACCGCTATTCAAGTCGAATCGGACAGCAGTAAGCTGCCTTCTTTATTGTCTCAGGCTTCAAACATAGACACTTTACGCAAAGAGTTTGAGTTAAATTTAGATTTATTCAATGAGGCGCAGTTAATGTTGAATCCAAAGGCTATGATTAATTACCAATCGTGGACTTCATTTGAAGAAATGTTTTGCTATGTCAAACAAATAATGGAGCGTCACTCTAATGTTAATAATACGAGTTCAGAGAATGACAGCGCACGTCCTATCTCTAGTTTTCCTAAATTAAAATCCCATCTTCCGCCTATAGACTTAATGGAGTTTGACGGTCAGTTAACTAAATTTCCTTTGTTCTACCAGCAGTTTAAAAACATGATACATGATAATCCTAACTTAACCAATAATGAAAAGGTATTTTATTTAGTTGGTAGGTTAAAAGGGAAAGCCGCATCTGTATGTGCAGGATTGCCAGCCACCGCAGAAAATTATCCTATTATTTGGGAGGCGTTAATACAAAAATACGACGATCCGCGTTCGTTAGCCTGCGCTTATTTAAACCAATTATTGCAATTTAAACCGCTTGCTAGTACTAATGCTAATTCATTAGATAGCTTTATAAATACATTTAATTCTTCAGTAGAAGCTCTCAAACAATTAAAAATCGATCTTACTGATTTTATATTCTTTCACTTAGCCACGCTTAAATTAGATGCTGATACAGTTAAAATGTTTGAGATAATAAATCGCAAAAAACAAATTCCTACCTATAGGAGTCTTATAGAATTTGTGAAGGAACAGAATAAAGTAATGTCGCGCTCTCTTAATAAAGGATTAGAATTACCTCAAAATAGATATAAGGGGAATTCGATTCCGAAGCCTTCTACCAAAAGTTTTGTAAGTACAGAAACTGTAAATACTTTAAATAGTGCAGCTTGCAGTTTGTGTAAAATTGGTCAACACACACATCTTTATTCTTGCCCTGCATTTATGAAGTTGTCTCCGCATGAGCGGCATTTACATGTAAAAAATAATAACTTTTGTAACCGATGTTTATCGACTCATCATAAAACTTTAAACTGCTCTTCTCAGCGAAACTGTAAAAGGTGCTCATCGGCATCACATCATACTGAATTGCATTTTGAACGCAACAATTACAACGCTAAAGATTTATTACCTAAAACGTCCAAATCTAACATAGGTAAACCGCCCTCATCTCCTAACGCAATTAATTCGCCTCGCGTGTCATCAGTTATTACTGAGGCACCTTCGACAAGCTCCTCTAGTGAAAATACACTAAATAAAAATAATTTTATATCTCAGACCACAAATACCACTTTGGTATGTAACGTATCATATGATTGTTTAGAACGCGTCACAACAACCACTTTGTTAGGTACTGCGAAAATAAGAGTGTATGACAAAAATAATTGTGCACATCTTATAAGATGCCTAGTGGATCCCGCATCGCAAAGAGATTACGTTTCAATTAGTTGCTGTGAAAAATATTCGCTACCTATTAGCTTTCAGAGTCGTTTTTCTGAAGTTCAAGGCATCGGCGGAGTATCGCAAAAAATAATTGGTGTTTCAGAATTTACGTTTAAATCTCGTTTTAATGACGCGAATGAATACTCAATACGCCCTCTTGTAGTTGAGCGAATCACTTCTCAACTGCCTGACTCTCATGTAGACATCACAGCCATTGATGGTCTTATTAAAAATTTACCTCTGGCTGATGATGATTTCGCAGAACCTGGTCCAATTGATATATTACTAGGGGTAAATGTGTATCGCAAAATAGCAATGGCTGATAAAATAAATGGTTATGAAAATATGCCTTCCGCATTTGAAACCTCTTTGGGTTATATAATTATGGGCGATGCACCTATTTTATCTAAACCTAATAATTCCCGCGCTTTGTGTTTTTTCACGAGTGAACCTTTAGATAAAATGTTAGAGAGATTTTGGACAATAGAAGAGCCTCCTTCCCGCAAATTCTTAAGTCCTGATGAACAAAGGTGTGAGGACATATATACGGCTTCCACTGTACGCCAACAGGACGGAGCATATTCGGTAGATCTTCCCTTTAAAGAAGATCCTAATTTATTAGGTGATTCGTATTTTACCGCAAAGAAGCGTTTTCTCAATCTGGAAAAACGATTCATTAGAGATCCCGAACTTCATATTAGATATAATGAAGTTATTAAGGATTACCTTGATAAGGGTATCCTCAAACGCTTACCACCTGATGAACCTGCTTCACCAGGTTATATCTTAGCGCATCATCCAGTGATACGCGAAGACAAGAGTACCAAGGTACGAATCGTACTAGATGGTTCTTGTCCCACTGATTATTCTCTTCTTAAAATAGAAGAACCCTCCGCAAATAGGAAATTATCTTTAAATGATATTTTGTATACTGGTTGCAATTTGCAAGCAGACATATTTAACATTCTTTTGAATGTCCGCATTTTCCGCATCGCATTTTTTGCTGACGTCCGACAAATGTATTTGTCTATATATGTCAATTCTCCGCACCGCAAATATCAACGCATTATTTATCGATCTTCACCAAAGGACCCACTTGAAATGTATGAATTTACTCGAGTGACCTTTGGTCTCCGCTCATCGCCCTTTTTGGCATTACGCACACTGCGCCAGCTGGCTAGTGACGAGCGCCAGCAATGGCCTCTCGCTGCATCAGTGGTTGAGAGAGACGTCTACATGGACGACCTAGCTTCTTCCGCCTCATCTCTAGATGAAGCGGTAAAGATAGCTCAAGAGTTGATACAACTGTTTAAGGCTGGTGGATTTGACTTAGTGAAATGGACCAGCAATTCGACTGAATTGCTCGGACACATTCCTTCATTTCACCGCCAATCTGAGTCGATCTCTCTTGACACTGATGACTCCTTTAAGATTCTTGGTCTTCATTGGCTTCCCGCATCTGATGAATTTATTTTTAGAGTTTCGCAACCGCAAAGTGATTGTACCAAAAGAGCTATACTTTCAGCTACCGCGCGTCTTTATGACGTTCTAGGTCTTGTTGGTCCAGTCATTTTATTCGCTAAATTACTCATAAAGGAGTTATGGCTTCTAAAAATAGGATGGGACGAGTGTCCCCCTCAACACATATGTGAAAGATGGCAAAATTATATAATTGAACTGCCTATTATTCAGAATCTTAAGTATCCTCGTCATGTTGGAATAGAAGACACTTCTGAAATTTATCTTCTCGCATTCTCTGACGCTAGTGAGCAAGCATTTGGCTCTGTTTTATACTTATACGTTAAAAACAGAAATCAAAGGCCTATAATTACACTTATTTGCTCTAAATCCCGCGTAGCACCGGTAAAACCAACGGTCACGCTAGCTAGGTTAGAGTTAAATGGAATAGTATTGCTTGCTCGACTTGTAAATTCAGTATATAATATATTGTCAACCCGCATCAAAATAAAGGAAGTACTCGCGTTTTCTGATTCAGAAGTCGCCCTTTGTTGGGCACTCTCTTCGCCACACAGGTTTAATACATATGTAGCTAACCGCATCTCTCAAATTCATACGCTATTGACATCAATTAAGGTGAACTTTTATCACATACCTGGTGTTCAAAACCCCGCGGACTGTGTGTCTCGTGGCCTTATGCCCACACAGTTTTCAAAACACGACCTTTGGTTTAAGGGTCCCCCATGGTTGTCTTTATCTTCAGAAGAGTGGCCCATAATAAAGTTTTCCTCTCATCAGGTTTCTTCATTACCTGAGGAGAAAACTACAACGCACTTAATAATATCGCACGATAAATATACAATTATAAAGCTTGGATCTAAATGTTCTTCTTGGACTAAATTTCTTCACGCCACGATTTATGTACTCAGATTCATGAAAAAACTTCCGCGCAGAGATATTATTACAGCTGAAGATATCAATGCAGCTGAATTACTGATAATTCGCACAATACAACGCTCAGTCTTTCAGACTGATATTGACAACATTAAAAATAATAAACCATGTTCGTCAAAATTACGAAAATTATTTCCTTTTGTTTCTGAGGACATTCTTCGGGTGGGTGGACGTCTTGCTTACTCGTCGTTAGATTACTCGCATAAACACCCAATTTTATTACCCAAGAAGGGACACATAATAGATCTGTTAATTTATCACTATCATCGTAATCATTCACACGCTGGCCCTCAATTGCTTCTGTCTATATTGAGACAAAAATATTGGATATTATCCGCTCGTTGTGTGGTACGTCAACGCATACATAAGTGCAATGCATGTTTTAGGCATAATCCTAAGCCTACATTTCCACTTATGTCTGACCTTCCTAAGTGTAGGATAGAGAAAAGTAAGGCATTCCTACACACAGGTGTAGATTACGCTGGACCTCTCTATATCACATTGACTAGGAAACGCGGCATACGTAGTCAGAAGGCATATATATGCCTATTTGTTTGTTTGGTTACAAAGGCGGTTCATATAGAGCTAGCCTCTGATCTGAGTTCCTCCGCCTTCTTAAATTGTTTTAAAAGATTCCAGGCCAGGAGAGGAAATTGCGAAGTCCTGTATTCAGACCAAGGGACCAATTTCGTTTCATCCAAGGCTTATTTGAATGAGTTACATACCTTTTTAAAGTCAGAAGATTATTATAAGGACTTTAGTTCCGAATTAGCTAAATATCGTATAGATTGGAAACTTAATGCACCAACTGCAAGCCATTTTGGAGGAGTCTGGGAGAGTAATATTAAAAGTGTTAAAACTCTACTTTTTCGCGTAATCGGCAAACAAATTCTGACATACGAGGAAATGCTTACTGTACTTAATGAAATTGAGGCTGTACTTAACAGTCGACCTCTGTATGTTTTAAGTTCAGATCCCTCTGAACCCTCCGCGCTAACGCCTTCGCATTTTCTTTCAACCGTACCTTTGGAATTCATTCCAGCTCCAGACGTAACTGGAGAACGCGCTGGTCTTTTGTCTAGATTTTCTTTATTGGATTCTCTGGTTCAGTCATTCTGGAAGAGATTCAGAATGGAATATCTGCACAATTTGCAAGTGCGTCAAAAGTGGAACACTCCCACGAATCCGCTTACAATAGGGACTGTTGTGATAGTTATTGTACAAAACGCGCCGCCCTTACAGTGGCCACTTGGGGTCATTACTAAGGTGCTACCTGGCAAAGATGGAGTTGTCCGCGTAGTTCAAATAAAAACTAAGAACGGGACTTATATCCGGCCTATCGTTAAGTTATGTCCGCTGCCAACTCAATAATTTTTATCACTAGTTCTCATTTAATCTTATTATGTTTTAGTTAATTTATTTTAATTTTCTTTATGCATTACTCTTGTATAGTATACTTACAATATTAGGTCGTATTATAAGTTGCAATTATGTTTATATCCGTTTTATGAAGGGTTCCTTCATGTCCGGGGGGATGCTTGATAAATCCTCATTAATCTGTGGTCGAAGTAATAGATAATGGCTACACTATGGATTTCCATCCTCCATTTTTTATATTTCCGCATCCTTATCTGCCCGCATCACGCCGCCAATTAGTTGCACACCTATATCCGCGGCAAACGCACGTCAATCTTCCGCTCATCCATTCAATAAAACCACATGGTCGGCCGGCCAAAGAACCTTATACTGGACGATTAATAGTATTTAAACCTACATCAGTGCTTTAGTGTTTAGTGATAACCTGTGAAACCTTGTGAAGTGACGAGAAATCAAGAGAACTGCATTACGACGAACTGTAAGTCCACGTGCAAATACTTTTCTGTCCAACCCTAGTTATCCTTTGTTCTATATCCTTTAAAGCCATAGTTTAAACATTAAAAAGGGGAAAAGAATCCAGCAAAACCTAAAATATACAGTCCACTAAATTTACAAAGAAAATAAATACCATTTTATGGTGATGATTCCCCGAAAGTAAAAATGGCGTCACCAAGTTTTAAAAGGTTTGGATAGGTTAGGTTAGGTTAGAACATGAATAAGACGGGTGCCCGGCCGCAGGTCGGTCACTTAGGTTCAGTTCCGTTTAAAAAAAAAAAAAAACAAAAAACAAAACGTACCAATACAAAGTACTCTTATTCATAATAGAAGATATTGTAAAATAACAATTAATTAATTTTTTTTTTTTTTTTTCTCTCACACATTAGGCCCGTCGCGCCGCGCCACTACTATATGGGGCGAAGGTGCGAAGTCGACGGCGACGACAAAGTACCGAGTCTAAGGAGACTGATGGCGGCGCCACACAGTGGCGTTATGTCTCTATAAAAGTGGTGGTCTTTTATTATGTTATTTATTAATGGTATTATTTTAATATCATATCAATATTGTACCCCGCACAGGGGAGAGGTACGGGTAGGTAGTGACGAAAAATAACGATACGGGACTCTTACGAGGTCTCGCAATCGGAATGAGTACACTTTAAATATTTTAACGAGGTAAAATTTAAGGGCATTGAGGGTCTGGTGCCAGTGGTGGTTGATTAGATCCACACACTATACTTTTTATAATTATGTGGCGTTATGTCTCTATAAAAGTGGTGGTCTTTTATTATGTTATTTATTAATGGTATTTTTTTAATATCATATCAATATTGTACCCCGCACGGGGGGAGGTAGGGGGGTAGGTAGTGACGAAAAATAACGATACGGGACTCTTACGAGGTCTCGTAATCGGAATGAGTTTCTGCGACTACCATTGTTTGTCGCGGGTAACGGGGAATCAGGGTTCGATTCCGGTGAGGGAGCCTGAGAAACTGCTACCACATCCAAGGAAGGCAGCAGGCGCGCAAATTACCCACTCCCTGCACGGGGGGGGAGGTACGGGTAGGTAGTGACGAAAAATAACGATACGGGACTCTTACGAGGTCTCGTCATCGAATAATCAATACACGAACTGCCCAAACACTTGTAAATATAGACGCGCAAGATCGTTACACGAACCGCTTACCATTATAGTAAACTACTATGCAAACACACATAACATATACGCAATAAGGGAACTTTAAATTGGAGATTTTACCCTACCACACCCGTCTGTCTCATTCTGAAAACTATTCAAAATAATTGCTATTTTTCATTCGCATTCAAATATAAATAATAGTAAATAATATATAATTTTTGACTGAACTGAACCCAAGTGCCCGGCCTGTGGCCGGGCACCCCTCGTATTCATGTTCTAACCTAACCTAACCTAAATCTAGTTTTGACACCTTTAGACTTTAGATTCAAGATTTAATGTGAATATATGCATTAATAAAAACTCATTACTATTTTAATACTAGTTATGCTGCTGTTGATGCACTGATGAAAGCCAGATAGCTAGATCAGTGTTTAGTTAATCGTAGTTGCCGGTGGGCTGAGGTCTAAAGGAATCCAAACTAGTTTTAAAAGGTTTGGATAGGTTAGGTTAGGTTAGAACATGAATAAGACGGGTGCCCGGCCGCAGGCCGGTCACTTAGGTTCAGTGCCGTTTAAAAAAAAAAAAACAAAAAACAAAACGTACCAATACAAAGTACTCTTATTCATATTAGAAGATATTGTAAAATAACAATTAATTTAATTTTTTTTTTTTTTTTTTCACTTACACATTAGGCCCGTCGCGCCGCGCCACTACTATATGGGGCGAAGGTGCGAAGTCGACGGCGACGACAAAGTACCGAGTCTAAGGAGACTGATGGCGGCGCCACACAGTGGCGTTATGTCTCTATAAAAGTGGTGGTATTTTATTATGTTATTTATTAATGGTATTATTTTAATATCATATCAATATTGTACCCCGCACAGGGGGGAGGTACGGGTAGGTAGTGACGAAAAATAACGATACGGGACTCTTACGAGGTCTCGCAATCGGAATGAGTACACTTTAAATATTTTAACGAGGTAAAATTTAAGGGCATTGAGGGTCTGGTGCCAGTGGTGGTTGATTAGATCCACACACTATACTTTTTATAATTATGTGGCGTTATGTCTCTATAAAAGTGGTGGTCTTTTATTATGTTATTTATTAATGGTATTTTTTTAATATCATATCAATATTGTACCCCGCACGGGGGGAGGTAGGGGGGTAGGTAGTGACGAAAAATAACGATACGGGACTCTTACGAGGTCTCGTAATCGGAATGAGTTTCTGCGACTACCATTGTTTGTCGCGGGTAACGGGGAATCAGGGTTCGATTCCGGTGAGGGAGCCTGAGAAACTGCTACCACATCCAAGGAAGGCAGCAGGCGCGCAAATTACCCACTCCCTGCACGGGGGGGGAGGTACGGGTAGGTAGTGACGAAAAATAACGATACGGGACTCTTACGAGGTCTCGTCATCGAATAATCAATACACGAACTGCCCACACACTTGTAAATATAGACGCGCAAGATCGTTACACGAACCGCTTACCATTATAGTAAACTACTATGCAAACACACATAACATATACGCAATAAGGGAACTTTAAATTGGAGATTTTACCCTACCACACCCGTCTGTCTCATTCTGAAAACTATTCAAAATAATTGCTATTTTTCATTCTCATTCAAATATAAATAATAGTAAATAATATATAATTTTTGACTGAACTGAACCCAAGTGCCCGGCCTGTGGCCGGGCACCCCTCGTATTCATGTTCTAACCTAACCTAACCTAAATCTAGTTTTGACACCTTTAGACTTTAGATTCAAGATTTAATGTGAATATATGCATTAATAAAAACTCATTACTATTTTAATACTAGTTATGCTGCTGTTGATGCACTGATGAAAGCCAGATAGCTAGATCAGTGTTTAGTTAATCGTAGTTGCCGGTGGGCTGAGGTCTAAAGGAATCCAAACTAGTTTTAAAAGGTTTGGATAGGTTAGGTTAGGTTAGAACATGAATAAGACGGGTGCCCGGCCGCAGGCCGGTCACTTAGGTTCAGTGCCGTTTAAAAAAAAAAAAACAAAAAACAAAACGTACCAATACAAAGTACTCTTATTCATATTAGAAGATATTGTAAAATAACAATTAATTTAATTTTTTTTTTTTTTTTTTCACTTACACATTAGGCCCGTCGCGCCGCGCCACTACTATATGGGGCGAAGGTGCGAAGTCGACGGCGACGACAAAGTACCGAGTCTAAGGAGACTGATGGCGGCGCCACACAGTGGCGTTATGTCTCTATAAAAGTGGTGGTATTTTATTATGTTATTTATTAATGGTATTATTTTAATATCATATCAATATTGTACCCCGCACAGGGGGGAGGTACGGGTAGGTAGTGACGAAAAATAACGATACGGGACTCTTACGAGGTCTCGCAATCGGAATGAGTACACTTTAAATATTTTAACGAGGTAAAATTTAAGGGCATTGAGGGTCTGGTGCCAGTGGTGGTTGATTAGATCCACACACTATACTTTTTATAATTATGTGGCGTTATGTCTCTATAAAAGTGGTGGTCTTTTATTATGTTATTTATTAATGGTATTTTTTTAATATCATATCAATATTGTACCCCGCACGGGGGGAGGTAGGGGGGTAGGTAGTGACGAAAAATAACGATACGGGACTCTTACGAGGTCTCGTAATCGGAATGAGTTTCTGCGACTACCATTGTTTGTCGCGGGTAACGGGGAATCAGGGTTCGATTCCGGTGAGGGAGCCTGAGAAACTGCTACCACATCCAAGGAAGGCAGCAGGCGCGCAAATTACCCACTCCCTGCACGGGGGGGGAGGTACGGGTAGGTAGTGACGAAAAATAACGATACGGGACTCTTACGAGGGCTCGTCATCGAATAATCAATACACGAACTGCCCACACACTTGTAAATATAGACGCGCAAGATCGTTACACGAACCGCTTACCATTATAGTAAACTACTATGCAAACACACATAACATATACGCAATAAGGGAACTTTAAATTGGAGATTTTACCCTACCACACCCGTCTGTCTCATTCTGAAAACTATTCAAAATAATTGCTATTTTTCATTCTCATTCAAATATAAATAATAGTAAATAATATATAATTTTTGACTGAACTGAACCCAAGTGCCCGGCCTGCGGCCGGGCACCCCTCGTATTCATGTTCTAACCTAACCTAACCTAAATCTAGTTTTGATTCCTTTAGACTTTAGATTCAAGATTTAATGTGAATATATGCATTAATAAAAACTCATTACTATTTTAATACTAGTTATGCTGCTGTTGATGCACTGATGAAAGCCAGATAGCTAGATCAGTGATTAGTTAGTCGTAGTTGCCGGTGGGCTTAGGTCTAAAGTTATCCAAACTAGTTTTAAAAGGTTTGGATAGGTTAGGTTAGGTTAGAACATGAATAAGACGGGTGCCCGGCCGCAGCCGGTCACTTAGGTTCAGTTCCGTTTAAAAAAAAAAAAAAAACAAAAAACAAAACGTACCAATACAAAGTACTCTTATTCATATTAGAAGATATTGTAAAATAACAATTAATTTCATTTTTTTTTTTTTTTTTCACTAACACATTAGGCCCGTCGCGCCGCGCCACTACTATATGGGGCGAAGGTGCGAAGTCGACGGCGACGACAAAGTACCGAGTCTAAGGAGACTGATGGCGGCGCCACACAGTGGCGTTATGTCTCTATAAAAGTGGTGGTCTTTTATTATGTTATTTATTAATGGTATTATTTTAATATCATATCAATATTGTACCCCGCACAGAGGGGAGGTACGGGTAGGTAGTGACGAAAAATAACGATACGGGACTCTTACGAGGTCTCGCAATCGGAATGAGTACACTTTAAATATTTTAACGAGGTAAAATTTAAGGGCATTGAGGGTCTGGTGCCAGTGGTGGTTGATTAGATCCACACACTATACTTTTTATAATTATGTGGCGTTATGTCTCTATAAAAGTGGTGGTCTTTTATTATGTTATTTATTAATGGTATTTTTTTAATATCATATCAATATTGTACCCCGCACGGGGGGAGGTAGGGGGGTAGGTAGTGACGAAAAATAACGATACGGGACTCTTACGAGGTCTCGTAATCGGAATGAGTTTCTGCGACTACCATTGTTTGTCGCGGGTAACGGGGAATCAGGGTTCGATTCCGGTGAGGGAGCCTGAGAAACTGCTACCACATCCAAGGAAGGCAGCAGGCGCGCAAATTACCCACTCCCTGCACGGGGGGGGAGGTACGGGTAGGTAGTGACGAAAAATAACGATACGGGACTCTTACGAGGGCTCGTCATCGAATAATCAATACACGAACTGCCCACACACTTGTAAATATAGACGCGCAAGATCGTTACACGAACCGCTTACCATTATAGTAAACTACTATGCAAACACACATAACATATACGCAATAAGGGAACTTTAAATTGGAGATTTTACCCTACCACACCCGTCTGTCTCATTCTGAAAACTATTCAAAATAATTGCTATTTTTCATTCTCATTCAAATATAAATAATAGTAAATAATATATAATTTTTGACTGAACTGAACCCAAGTGCCCGGCCTGCGGCCGGGCACCCCTCGTATTCATGTTCTAACCTAACCTAACCTAAATCTAGTTTTGATTCCTTTAGACTTTAGATTCAAGATTTAATGTGAATATATGCATTAATAAAAACTCATTACTATTTTAATACTAGTTATGCTGCTGTTGATGCACTGATGAAAGCCAGATAGCTAGATCAGTGATTAGTTAGTCGTAGTTGCCGGTGGGCTTAGGTCTAAAGTTATCCAAACTAGTTTTAAAAGGTTTGGATAGGTTAGGTTAGGTTAGAACATGAATAAGACGGGTGCCCGGCCGCAGGCCGGTCACTTAGGTTCAGTTCCGTTTAAAAAAAAAAAAAAACAAAAAACAAAACGTACCAATACAAAGTACTCTTATTCATATTAGAAGATATTGTAAAATAACAATTAATTTCATTTTTTTTTTTTTTTTCACTAACACATTAGGCCCGTCGCGCCGCGCCACTACTATATGGGGCGAAGGTGCGAAGTCGACGGCGACGACAAAGTACCGAGTCTAAGGAGACTGATGGCGGCGCCACACAGTGGCGTTATGTCTCTATAAAAGTGGTGGTCTTTTATTATGTTATTTATTAATGGTATTATTTTAATATCATATCAATATTGTACCCCGCACAGAGGGGAGGTACGGGTAGGTAGTGACGAACAATAACGATACGGGACTCTTACGAGGTCTCGCAATCGGAATGAGTACACTTTAAATATTTTAACGAGGTAAAATTTAAGGGCATTGAGGGTCTGGTGCCAGTGGTGGTTGATTAGATCCACACACTATACTTTTTATAATTATGTGGCGTTATGTCTCTATAAAAGTGGTGGTCTTTTATTATGTTATTTATTAATGGTATTTTTTTAATATCATATCAATATTGTACCCCGCACGGGGGGAGGTAGGGGGGTAGGTAGTGACGAAAAATAACGATACGGGACTCTTACGAGGTCTCGTAATCGGAATGAGTTTCTGCGACTACCATTGTTTGTCGCGGGTAACGGGGAATCAGGGTTCGATTCCGGTGAGGGAGCCTGAGAAACTGCTACCACATCCAAGGAAGGCAGCAGGCGCGCAAATTACCCACTCCCTGCACGGGGGGGGAGGTACGGGTAGGTAGTGACGAAAAATAACGATACGGGACTCTTACGAGGGCTCGTCATCGAATAATCAATACACGAACTGCCCACACACTTGTAAATATAGACGCGCAAGATCGTTACATGAACCGCTTACCATTATAGTAAACTACTATGCAAACACACATAACATATACGCAATAAGGGAACTTTAAATTGGAGATTTTACCCTACCACACCCGTCTGTCTCATTCTGAAAACTATTCAAAATAATTGCTATTTTTCATTCTCATTCAAATATAAATAATAGTAAATAATATATAATTTTTGACTGAACTGAACCCAAGTGCCCGGCCTGCGGCCGGGCACCCCTCGTATTCATGTTCTAACCTAACCTAACCTAAATCTAGTTTTGATTCCTTTAGACTTTAGATTCAAGATTTAATGTGAATATATGCATTAATAAAAACTCATTACTATTTTAATACTAGTTATGCTGCTGTTGATGCACTGATGAAAGCCAGATAGCTAGATCAGTGATTAGTTAGTCGTAGTTGCCGGTGGGCTTAGGTCTAAAGTTATCCAAACTAGTTTTAAAAGGTTTGGATAGGTTAGGTTAGGTTAGAACATGAATAAGACGGGTGCCCGGCCGCAGGCCGGTCACTTAGGTTCAGTTCCGTTTAAAAAAAAAAAAAAACAAAAAACAAATTGTACCAATACAAAGTACTCTTATTCATATTAGAAGATATTGTAAAATAACAATTAATTTAATTTTTTTTTTTTTTTTTTCACTCACACATTAGGCCCGTCGCGCCGCGCCACTACTATATGGGGCGAAGGTGCGAAGTCGACGGCGACGACAAAGTACCGAGTCTAAGGAGACTGATGGCGGCGCCACACAGTGGCGTTATGTCTCTATAAAAGTGGTGGTCTTTTATTATGTTATTTATTAATGGTATTATTTTAATATCATATCAATATTGTACCCCGCACAGGGGGGAGGTACGGGTAGGTAGTGACGAAAAATAACGATACGGGACTCTTACGAGGTCTCGCAATCGGAATGAGTACACTTTAAATATTTTAACGAGGTAAAATTTAAGGGCATTGAGGGTCTGGTGCCAGTGGTGGTTGATTAGATCCACACACTATACTTTTTATAATTATGTGGCGTTATGTCTCTATAAAAGTGGTGGTCTTTTATTATGTTATTTATTAATGGTATTTTTTTAATATCATATCAATATTGTACCCCGCACGGGGGGAGGTAGGGGGGTAGGTAGTGACGAAAAATAACGATACGGGACTCTTACGAGGTCTCGTAATCGGAATGAGTTTCTGCGACTACCATTGTTTGTCGCGGGTAACGGGGAATCAGGGTTCGATTCCGGTGAGGGAGCCTGAGAAACTGCTACCACATCCAAGGAAGGCAGCAGGCGCGCAAATTACCCACTCCCTGCACGGGGGGGGAGGTACGGGTAGGTAGTGACGAAAAATAACGATACGGGACTCTTACGAGGTCTCGTCATCGAATAATCAATACACGAACTGCCCACACACTTGTAAATATAGACGCGCAAGATCGTTACACGAACCGCTTACCATTATAGTAAACTACTATGCAAACACACATAACATATACGCAATAAGGGAACTTTAAATTGGAGATTTTACCCTACCACACCCGTCTGTCTCATTCTGAAAACTATTCAAAATAATTGCTATTTTTCATTCTCATTCAAATATAAATAATAGTAAATAATATATAATTTTTGACTGAACTGAACCCAAGTGCCCGGCCTGCGGCCGGGCACCCCTCGTATTCATGTTCTAACCTAACCTAACCTAAATCTAGTTTTGATTCCTTTAGACTTTAGATTCAAGATTTAATGTGAATATATGCATTAATAAAAACTCATTACTATTTTAATACTAGTTATGCTGCTGTTGATGCACTGATGAAAGCCAGATAGCTAGATCAGTGATTAGTTAGTCGTAGTTGCCGGTGGGCTTAGGTCTAAAGTTATCCAAACTAGTTTTAAAAGGTTTGGATAGGTTAGGTTAGGTTAGAACATGAATAAGACGGGTGCCCGGCCGCAGGCCGGTCACTTAGGTTCAGTTCCGTTTAAAAAAAAAAAAAAACAAAAAACAAATTGTACCAATACAAAGTACTCTTATTCATATTAGAAGATATTGTAAAATAACAATTTAATTTTTTTTTTTTTTTTTTCACTCACACATTAGGCCCGTCGCGCCGCGCCACTACTATATGGGGCGAAGGTGCGAAGTCGACGGCGACGACAAAGTACCGAGTCTAAGGAGACTGATGGCGGCGCCACACAGTGGCGTTATGTGTCTATAAAAGTGGTGGTCTTTTATTATGTTATTTATTAATGGTATTATTTTAATATCATATCAATACTGTACCCCGCACAGGGGGGAGGTACGGGTAGGTAGTGACGAAAAATAACGATACGGGACTCTTACGAGGTCTCGCAATCGGAATGAGTACACTTTAAATATTTTAACGAGGTAAAATTTAAGGGCATTGAGGGTCTGGTGCCAGTGGTGGTTGATTAGATCCACACACTATACTTTTTATAATTATGTGGCGTTATGTCTCTATAAAAGTGGTGGTCTTTTATTATGTTATTTATTAATGGTATTTTTTTAATATCATATCAATATTGTACCCCGCACGGGGGGAGGTAGGGGGGTAGGTAGTGACGAAAAATAACGATACGGGACTCTTACGAGGTCTCGTAATCGGAATGAGTTTCTGCGACTACCATTGTTTGTCGCGGGTAACGGGGAATCAGGGTTCGATTCCGGTGAGGGAGCCTGAGAAACTGCTACCACATCCAAGGAAGGCAGCAGGCGCGCAAATTACCCACTCCCTGCACGGGGGGGGAGGTACGGGTAGGTAGTGACGAAAAATAACGATACGGGACTCTTACGAGGGCTCGTCATCGAATAATCAATACACGAACTGCCCACACACTTGTAAATATAGACGCGCAAGATCGTTACACGAACCGCTTACCATTATAGTAAACTACTATGCAAACACACATAACATATACGCAATAAGGGAACTTTAAATTGGAGATTTTACCCTACCACACCCGTCTGTCTCATTCTGAAAACTATTCAAAATAATTGCTATTTTTCATTCTCATTCAAATATAAATAATAGTAAATAATATATAATTTTTGACTGAACTGAACCCAAGTGCCCGGCCTGCGGCCGGGCACCCCTCGTATTCATGTTCTAACCTAACCTAACCTAAATCTAGTTTTGATTCCTTTAGACTTTAGATTCAAGATTTAATGTGAATATATGCATTAATAAAAACTCATTACTATTTTAATACTAGTTATGCTGCTGTTGATGCACTGATGAAAGCCAGATAGCTAGATCAGTGATTAGTTAGTCGTAGTTGCCGGTGGGCTTAGGTCTAAAGTTATCCAAACTAGTTTTAAAAGGTTTGGATAGGTTAGGTTAGGTTAGAACATGAATAAGACGGGTGCCCGGCCGCAGGCCGGTCACTTAGGTTCAGTTCCGTTTAAAAAAAAAAAAAAACAAAAAAAAAAACGTACCAATACAAAGTACTCTTATTCATATTAGAAGATATTGTAAAATAACAATTAATTTCATTTTTTTTTTTTTTTTCACTAACACATTAGGCCCGTCGCGCCGCGCCACTACTATATGGGGCGAAGGTGCGAAGTCGACGGCGACGACAAAGTACCGAGTCTAAGGAGACTGATGGCGGCGCCATACAGTGGCGTTATGTCTCTATAAAAGTGGTGGTCTTTTATTATGTTATTTATTAATGGTATTATTTTAATATCATATCAATATTGTACCCCGCACAGAGGGGAGGTACGGGTAGGTAGTGACGAAAAATAACGATACGGGACTCTTACGAGGTCTCGCAATCGGAATGAGTACACTTTAAATATTTTAACGAGGTAAAATTTAAGGGCATTGAGGGTCTGGTGCCAGTGGTGGTTGATTAGATCCACACACTATACTTTTTATAATTATGTGGCGTTATGTCTCTATAAAAGTGGTGGTCTTTTATTATGTTATTTATTAATGGTATTTTTTTAATATCATATCAATATTGTACCCCGCACGGGGGGAGGTAGGGGGGTAGGTAGTGACGAAAAATAACGATACGTGACTCTTACGAGGTCTCGTAATCGGAATGAGTTTCTGCGACTACCATTGTTTGTCGCGGGTAACGGGGAATCAGGGTTCGATTCCGGTGAGGGAGCCTGAGAAACTGCTACCACATCCAAGGAAGGCAGCAGGCGCGCAAATTACCCACTCCCTGCACGGGGGGGGAGGTACGGGTAGGTAGTGACGAAAAATAACGATACGGGACTCTTACGAGGTCTCGTCATCGAATAATCAATACACGAACTGCCCACACACTTGTAAATATAGACGCGCAAGATCGTTACACGAACCGCTTACCATTATAGTAAACTACTATGCAAACACACATAACATATACGCAATAAGGGAACTTTAAATTGGAGATTTTACCCTACCACACCCGTCTGTCTCATTCTGAAAACTATTCAAAATAATTGCTATTTTTCATTCTCATTCAAATATAAATAATAGTAAATAATATATAATTTTTGACTGAACTGAACCCAAGTGCCCGGCCTGCGGCCGGGCACCCCTCGTATTCATGTTCTAACCTAACCTAACCTAAATCTAGTTTTGATTCCTTTAGACTTTAGATTCAAGATTTAATGTGAATATATGCATTAATAAAAACTCATTACTATTTTAATACTAGTTATGCTGCTGTTGATGCACTGATGAAAGCCAGATAGCTAGATCAGTGATTAGTTAGTCGTAGTTGCCGGTGGGCTTAGGTCTAAAGTTATCCAAACTAGTTTTAAAAGGTTTGGATAGGTTAGGTTAGGTTAGAACATGAATAAGACGGGTGCCCGGCCGCAGGCCGGTCACTTAGGTTCAGTTCCGTTTAAAAAAAAAAAAAAACAAAAAACAAAACGTACCAATACAAAGTACTCTTATTCATATTAGAAGATATTGTAAAATAACAATTAATTTCATTTTTTTTTTTTTTTTTCACTAACACATTAGGCCCGTCGCGCCGCGCCACTACTATATGGGGCGAAGGTGCGAAGTCGACGGCGACGACAAAGTACCGAGTCTAAGGAGACTGATGGCGGCGCCATACAGTGGCGTTATGTCTCTATAAAAGTGGTGGTCTTTTATTATGTTATTTATTAATGGTATTATTTTAATATCATATCAATATTGTACCCCGCACAGAGGGGAGGTACGGGTAGGTAGTGACGAAAAATAACGATACGGGACTCTTACGAGGTCTCGCAATCGGAATGAGTTCACTTTAAATATTTTAACGAGGTAAAATTTAAGGGCATTGAGGGTCTGGTGCCAGTGGTGGTTGATTAGATCCACACACTATACTTTTTATAATTATGTGGCGTTATGTCTCTATAAAAGTGGTGGTCTTTTATTATGTTATTTATTAATGGTATTTTTTTAATATCATATCAATATTGTACCCCGCACGGGGGGAGGTAGGGGGGTAGGTAGTGACGAAAAATAACGATACGGGACTCTTACGAGGTCTCGTAATCGGAATGAGTTTCTGCGACTACCATTGTTTGTCGCGGGTAACGGGGAATCAGGGTTCGATTCCGGTGAGGGAGCCTGAGAAACTGCTACCACATCCAAGGAAGGCAGCAGGCGCGCAAATTACCCACTCCCTGCACGGGGGGGGAGGTACGGGTAGGTAGTGACGAAAAATAACGATACGGGACTCTTACGAGGTCTCGTCATCGAATAATCAATACACGAACTGCCCACACACTTGTAAATATAGACGCGCAAGATCGTTACACGAACCGCTTACCATTATAGTAAACTACTATGCAAACACACATAACATATACGCAATAAGGGAACTTTAAATTGGAGATTTTACCCTACCACACCCGTCTGTCTCATTCTGAAAACTATTCAAAATAATTGCTATTTTTCATTC
Organism: Pararge aegeria; assembly: GCF_905163445.1. Taxonomy (NCBI): domain Eukaryota; kingdom Metazoa; phylum Arthropoda; class Insecta; order Lepidoptera; family Nymphalidae; genus Pararge; species Pararge aegeria. Next base: position 19,220,134 of record NC_053191.1, read on the forward strand.
TCATTCAAATATAAATAATAGTAAATAATATATAATTTTTGACTGAACTGAACCCAAGTGCCCGGCCTGCGGCCGGGCACCCCTCGTATTCATGTTCTAACCTAACCTAACCTAAATCTAGTTTTGATTCCTTTAGACTTTAGATTCAAGATTTAATGTGAATATATGCATTAATAAAAACTCATTACTATTTTAATACTAGTTATGCTGCTGTTGATGCACTGATGAAAGCCAGATAGCTAGATCAGTGATTAGTTAGTCGTAGTTGCCGGTGGGCTTAGGTCTAAAGTTATCCAAACTAGTTTTAAAAGGTTTGGATAGGTTAGGTTAGGTTAGAACATGAATAAGACGGGTGCCCGGCCGCAGGCCGGTCACTTAGGTTCAGTTCCGTTTAAAAAAAAAAAAAAACAAAAAACAAAACGTACCAATACAAAGTACTCTTATTCATATTAGAAGATATTGTAAAATAACAATTAATTTAATTTTTTTTTTTTTTTTTCACTCACACATTAGGCCCGTCGCGCCGCGCCACTACTATATGGGGCGAAGGTGCGAAGTCGACGGCGACGACAAAGTACCGAGTCTAAGGAGACTGATGGCGGCGCCACACAGTGGCGTTATGTCTCTATAAAAGTGGTGGTCTTTTATTATGTTATTTATTAATGGTATTATTTTAATATCATATCAATACTGTCCCCCGCACAGGGGGGAGGTACGGGTAGGTAGTGACGAAAAATAACGATACGGGACTCTTACGAGGTCTCGCAATCGGAATGAGTACACTTTAAATATTTTAACGAGGTAAAATTTAAGGGCATTGAGGGTCTGGTGCCAGTGGTGGTTGATTAGATCCACACACTATACTTTTTATAATTATGTGGCGTTATGTCTCTATAAAAGTGGTGGTCTTTTATTATGTTATTTATTAATGGTATTTTTTTAATATCATATCAATATTGTACCCCGCACGGGGGGAGGTAGGGGGGTAGGTAGTGACGAAAAATAACGATACGGGACTCTTACGAGGTCTCGTAATCGGAATGAGTTTCTGCGACTACCATTGTTTGTCGCGGGTAACGGGGAATCAGGGTTCGATTCCGGTGAGGGAGCCTGAGAAACTGCTACCACATCCAAGGAAGGCAGCAGGCGCGCAAATTACCCACTCCCTGCACGGGGGGGGAGGTACGGGTAGGTAGTGACGAAAAATAACGATACGGGACTCTTACGAGGGCTCGTCATCGAATAATCAATACACGAACTGCCCACACACTTGTAAATATAGACGCGCAAGATCGTTACACGAACCGCTTACCATTATAGTAAACTACTATGCAAACACACATAACATATACGCAATAAGGGAACTTTAAATTGGAGATTTTACCCTACCACACCCGTCTGTCTCATTCTGAAAACTATTCAAAATAATTGCTATTTTTCATTCTCATTCAAATATAAATAATAGTAAATAATATATAATTTTTGACTGAACTGAACCCAAGTGCCCGGCCTGCGGCCGGGCACCCCTCGTATTCATGTTCTAACCTAACCTAACCTAAATCTAGTTTTGATTCCTTTAGACTTTAGATTCAAGATTTAATGTGAATATATGCATTAATAAAAACTCATTACTATTTTAATACTAGTTATGCTGCTGTTGATGCACTGATGAAAGCCAGATAGCTAGATCAGTGATTAGTTAGTCGTAGTTGCCGGTGGGCTTAGGTCTAAAGTTATCCAAACTAGTTTTAAAAGGTTTGGATAGGTTAGGTTAGGTTAGAACATGAATAAGACGGGTGCCCGGCCGCAGGCCGGTCACTTAGGTTCAGTTCCGTTTAAAAAAAAAAAAAAACAAAAAACAAAACGTACCAATACAAAGTACTCTTATTCATATTAGAAGATATTGTAAAATAACAATTAATTTCATTTTTTTTTTTTTTTTCACTAACACATTAGGCCCGTCGCGCCGCGCCACTACTATATGGGGCGAAGGTGCGAAGTCGACGGCGACGACAAAGTACCGAGTCTAAGGAGACTGATGGCGGCGCCACACAGTGGCGTTATGTCTCTATAAAAGTGGTGGTCTTTTATTATGTTATTTATTAATGGTATTATTTTAATATCATATCAATATTGTACCCCGCACAGAGGGGAGGTACGGGTAGGTAGTGACGAACAATAACGATACGGGACTCTTACGAGGTCTCGCAATCGGAATGAGTACACTTTAAATATTTTAACGAGGTAAAATTTAAGGGCATTGAGGGTCTGGTGCCAGTGGTGGTTGATAAGATCCACACACTATACTTTTTATAATTATGTGGCGTTATGTCTCTATAAAAGTGGTGGTCTTTTATTATGTTATTTATTAATGGTATTTTTTTAATATCATATCAATATTGTACCCCGCACGGGGGGAGGTAGGGGGGTAGGTAGTGACGAAAAATAACGATACGGGACTCTTACGAGGTCTCGTAATCGGAATGAGTTTCTGCGACTACCATTGTTTGTCGCGGGTAACGGGGAATCAGGGTTCGATTCCGGTGAGGGAGCCTGAGAAACTGCTACCACATCCAAGGAAGGCAGCAGGCGCGCAAATTACCCACTCCCTGCACGGGGGGGGAGGTACGGGTAGGTAGTGACGAAAAATAACGATACGGGACTCTTACGAGGTCTCGTCATCGAATAATCAATACACGAACTGCCCACACACTTGTAAATATAGACGCGCAAGATCGTTACACGAACCGCTTACCATTATAGTAAACTACTATGCAAACACACATAACATATACGCAATAAGGGAACTTTAAATTGGAGATTTTACCCTACCACACCCGTCTGTCTCATTCTGAAAACTATTCAAAATAATTGCTATTTTTCATTCTCATTCAAATATAAATAATAGTAAATAATATATAATTTTTGACTGAACTGAACCCAAGTGCCCGGCCTGCGGCCGGGCACCCCTCGTATTCATGTTCTAACCTAACCTAACCTAAATCTAGTTTTGATTCCTTTAGACTTTAGATTCAAGATTTAATGTGAATATATGCATTAATAAAAACTCATTACTATTTTAATACTAGTTATGCTGCTGTTGATGCACTGATGAAAGCCAGATAGCTAGATCAGTGATTAGTTAGTCGTAGTTGCCGGTGGGCTTAGGTCTAAAGTTATCCAAACTAGTTTTAAAAGGTTTGGATAGGTTAGGTTAGGTTAGAACATGAATAAGACGGGTGCCCGGCCGCAGGCCGGTCACTTAGGTTCAGTTCCGTTTAAAAAAAAAAAAAAACAAAAAACAAAACGTACCAATACAAAGTACTCTTATTCATATTAGAAGATATTGTAAAATAACAATTAATTTCATTTTTTTTTTTTTTTTCACTAACACATTAGGCCCGTCGCGCCGCGCCACTACTATATGGGGCGAAGGTGCGAAGTCGACGGCGACGACAAAGTACCGAGTCTAAGGAGACTGATGGCGGCGCCACACAGTGGCGTTATGTCTCTATAAAAGTGGTGGTCTTTTATTATGTTATTTATTAATGGTATTATTTTAATATCATATCAATATTGTACCCCGCACAGAGGGGAGGTACGGGTAGGTAGTGACGAACAATAACGATACGGGACTCTTACGAGGTCTCGCAATCGGAATGAGTACACTTTAAATATTTTAACGAGGTAAAATTTAAGGGCATTGAGGGTCTGGTGCCAGTGGTGGTTGATTAGATCCACACACTATACTTTTTATAATTATGTGGCGTTATGTCTCTATAAAAGTGGTGGTCTTTTATTATGTTATTTATTAATGGTATTTTTTTAATATCATATCAATATTGTACCCCGCACGGGGGGAGGTAGGGGGGTAGGTAGTGACGAAAAATAACGATACGGGACTCTTACGAGGTCTCGTAATCGGAATGAGTTTCTGCGACTACCATTGTTTGTCGCGGGTAACGGGGAATCAGGGTTCGATTCCGGTGAGGGAGCCTGAGAAACTGCTACCACATCCAAGGAAGGCAGCAGGCGCGCAAATTACCCACTCCCTGCACGGGGGGGGAGGTACGGGTAGGTAGTGACGAAAAATAACGATACGGGACTCTTACGAGGTCTCGTCATCGAATAATCAATACACGAACTGCCCACACACTTGTAAATATAGACGCGCAAGATCGTTACACGAACCGCTTACCATTATAGTAAACTACTATGCAAACACACATAACATATACGCAATAAGGGAACTTTAAATTGGAGATTTTACCCTACCACACCCGTCTGTCTCATTCTGAAAACTATTCAAAATAATTGCTATTTTTCATTCTCATTCAAATATAAATAATAGTAAATAATATATAATTTTTGACTGAACTGAACCCAAGTGCCCGGCCTGCGGCCGGGCACCCCTCGTATTCATGTTCTAACCTAACCTAACCTAAATCTAGTTTTGATTCCTTTAGACTTTAGATTCAAGATTTAATGTGAATATATGCATTAATAAAAACTCATTACTATTTTAATACTAGTTATGCTGCTGTTGATGCACTGATGAAAGCCAGATAGCTAGATCAGTGATTAGTTAGTCGTAGTTGCCGGTGGGCTTAGGTCTAAAGTTATCCAAACTAGTTTTAAAAGGTTTGGATAGGTTAGGTTAGGTTAGAACATGAATAAGACGGGTGCCCGGCCGCAGGCCGGTCACTTAGGTTCAGTTCCGTTTAAAAAAAAAAAAAAACAAAAAACAAAACGTACCAATACAAAGTACTCTTATTCATATTAGAAGATATTGTAAAATAACAATTAATTTCATTTTTTTTTTTTTTTCACTAACACATTAGGCCCGTCGCGCCGCGCCACTACTATATGGGGCGAAGGTGCGAAGTCGATGGCGACGACAAAGTACCGAGTCTAAGGAGACTGATGGCGGTGCCACACAGTGGCGTTATGTCTCTATAAAAGTGGTGGTCTTTTATTATGTTATTTATTAATGGTATTATTTTAATATCATATCAATATTGTACCCCGCACAGAGGGGAGGTACGGGTAGGTAGTGACGAACAATAACGATACGGGACTCTTACGAGGTCTCGCAATCGGAATGAGTACACTTTAAATATTTTAACGAGGTAAAATTTAAGGGCATTGAGGGTCTGGTGCCAGTGGTGGTTGATTAGATCCACACACTATACTTTTTATAATTATGTGGCGTTATGTCTCTATAAAAGTGGTGGTCTTTTATTATGTTATTTATTAATGGTATTTTTTTAATATCATATCAATATTGTACCCCGCACGGGGGGAGGTAGGGGGGTAGGTAGTGACGAAAAATAACGATACGGGACTCTTACGAGGTCTCGTAATCGGAATGAGTTTCTGCGACTACCATTGTTTGTCGCGGGTAACGGGGAATCAGGGTTCGATTCCGGTGAGGGAGCCTGAGAAACTGCTACCACATCCAAGGAAGGCAGCAGGCGCGCAAATTACCCACTCCCTGCACGGGGGGGGAGGTACGGGTAGGTAGTGACGAAAAATAACGATACGGGACTCTTACGAGGTCTCGTCATCGAATAATCAATACACGAACTGCCCACACACTTGTAAATATAGACGCGCAAGATCGTTACACGAACCGCTTACCATTATAGTAAACTACTATGCAAACACACATAACATATACGCAATAAGGGAACTTTAAATTGGAGATTTTACCCTACCACACCCGTCTGTCTCATTCTGAAAACTATTCAAAATAATTGCTATTTTTCATTCTCATTCAAATATAAATAATAGTAAATAATATATAATTTTTGACTGAACTGAACCCAAGTGCCCGGCCTGCGGCCGGGCACCCCTCGTATTCATGTTCTAACCTAACCTAACCTAAATCTAGTTTTGATTCCTTTAGACTTTAGATTCAAGATTTAATGTGAATATATGCATTAATAAAAACTCATTACTATTTTAATACTAGTTATGCTGCTGTTGATGCACTGATGAAAGCCAGATAGCTAGATCAGTGATTAGTTAGTCGTAGTTGCCGGTGGGCTTAGGTCTAAAGTTATCCAAACTAGTTTTAAAAGGTTTGGATAGGTTAGGTTAGGTTAGAACATGAATAAGACGGGTGCCCGGCCGCAGGCCGGTCACTTAGGTTCAGTTCCGTTTAAAAAAAAAAAAAAACAAAAAACAAAACGTACCAATACAAAGTACTCTTATTCATATTAGAAGATATTGTAAAATAACAATTAATTTCATTTTTTTTTTTTTTTTCACTAACACATTAGGCCCGTCGCGCCGCGCCACTACTATATGGGGCGAAGGTGCGAAGTCGACGGCGACGACAAAGTACCGAGTCTAAGGAGACTGATGGCGGCGCCACACAGTGGCGTTATGTCTCTATAAAAGTGGTGGTCTTTTATTATGTTATTTATTAATGGTATTATTTTAATATCATATCAATATTGTACCCCGCACAGAGGGGAGGTACGGGTAGGTAGTGACGAACAATAACGATACGGGACTCTTACGAGGTCTCGCAATCGGAATGAGTACACTTTAAATATTTTAACGAGGTAAAATTTAAGGGCATTGAGGGTCTGGTGCCAGTGGTGGTTGATTAGATCCACACACTATACTTTTTATAATTATGTGGCGTTATGTCTCTATAAAAGTGGTGGTCTTTTATTATGTTATTTATTAATGGTATTTTTTTAATATCATATCAATATTGTACCCCGCACGGGGGGAGGTAGGGGGGTAGGTAGTGACGAAAAATAACGATACGGGACTCTTACGAGGTCTCGTAATCGGAATGAGTTTCTGCGACTACCATTGTTTGTCGCGGGTAACGGGGAATCAGGGTTCGATTCCGGTGAGGGAGCCTGAGAAACTGCTACCACATCCAAGGAAGGCAGCAGGCGCGCAAATTACCCACTCCCTGCACGGGGGGGCAGGTACGGGTAGGTAGTGACGAAAAATAACGATACGGGACTCTTACGAGGGCTCGTCATCGAATAATCAATACACGAACTGCCCACACACTTGTAAATATAGACGCGCAAGATCGTTACACGAACCGCTTACCATTATAGTAAACTACTATGCAAACACACATAACATATACGCAATAAGGGAACTTTAAATTGGAGATTTTACCCTACCACACCCGTCTGCCTCATTCTGAAAACTATTCAAAATAATTGCTATTTTTCATTCTCATTCAAATATAAATAATAGTAAATAATATATAATTTTTGACTGAACTGAACCCAAGTGCCCGGCCTGCGGCCGGGCACCCCTCGTATTCATGTTCTAACCTAACCTAACCTAAATCTAGTTTTGATTCCTTTAGACTTTAGATTCAAGATTTAATGTGAATATATGCATTAATAAAAACTCATTACTATTTTAATACTAGTTATGCTGCTGTTGATGCACTGATGAAAGCCAGATAGCTAGATCAGTGATTAGTTAGTCGTAGTTGCCGGTGGGCTTAGGTCTAAAGTTATCCAAACTAGTTTTAAAAGGTTTGGATAGGTTAGGTTAGGTTAGAACATGAATAAGACGGGTGCCCGGCCGCAGGCCGGTCACTTAGGTTCAGTTCCGTTTAAAAAAAAAAAAAAAACAAAAAACAAAACGTACCAATACAAAGTACTCTTATTCATATTAGAAGATATTGTAAAATAACAATTAATTTCATTTTTTTTTTTTTTTTCACTAACACATTAGGCCCGTCGCGCCGCGCCACTACTATATGGGGCGAAGGTGCGAAGTCGACGGCGACGACAAAGTACCGAGTCTAAGGAGACTGATGGCGGCGCCACACAGTGGCGTTATGTCTCTATAAAAGTGGTGGTCTTTTATTATGTTATTTATTAATGGTATTATTTTAATATCATATCAATATTGTACCCCGCACAGAGGGGAGGTACGGGTAGGTAGTGACGAAAAATAACGATACGGGACTCTTACGAGGTCTCGCAATCGGAATGAGTACACTTTAAATATTTTAACGAGGTAAAATTTAAGGGCATTGAGGGTCTGGTGCCAGTGGTGGTTGATTAGATCCACACACTATACTTTTTATAATTATGTGGCGTTATGTCTCTATAAAAGTGGTGGTCTTTTATTATGTTATTTATTAATGGTATTTTTTTAATATCATATCAATATTGTACCCCGCACGGGGGGAGGTAGGGGGGTAGGTAGTGACGAATATAACGATACGGGACTCTTACGAGGTCTCGTAATCGGAATGAGTTTCTGCGACTACCATTGTTTGTCGCGGGTAACGGGGAATCAGGGTTCGATTCCGGTGAGGGAGCCTGAGAAACTGCTACCACATCCAAGGAAGGCAGCAGGCGCGCAAATTACCCACTCCCTGCACGGGGGGGCAGGTACGGGTAGGTAGTGACGAAAAATAACGATACGGGACTCTTACGAGGGCTCGTCATCGAATAATCAATACACGAACTGCCCACACACTTGTAAATATAGACGCGCAAGATCGTTACACGAACCGCTTACCATTATAGTAAACTACTATGCAAACACACATAACATATACGCAATAAGGGAACTTTAAATTGGAGATTTTACCCTACCACACCCGTCTGTCTCATTCTGAAAACTATTCAAAATAATTGCTATTTTTCATTCTCATTCAAATATAAATAATAGTAAATAATATATAATTTTTGACTGAACTGAACCCAAGTGCCCGGCCTGCGGCCGGGCACCCCTCGTATTCATGTTCTAACCTAACCTAACCTAAATCTAGTTTTGATTCCTTTAGACTTTAGATTCAAGATTTAATGTGAATATATGCATTAATAAAAACTCATTACTATTTTAATACTAGTTATGCTGCTGTTGATGCACTGATGAAAGCCAGATAGCTAGATCAGTGATTAGTTAGTCGTAGTTGCCGGTGGGCTTAGGTCTAAAGTTATCCAAACTAGTTTTAAAAGGTTTGGATAGGTTAGGTTAGGTTAGAACATGAATAAGACGGGTGCCCGGCCGCAGGCCGGTCACTTAGGTTCAGTTCCGTTTAAAAAAAAAAAAAAACAAAAAACAAAACGTACCAATACAAAGTACTCTTATTCATATTAGAAGATATTGTAAAATAACAATTAATTTCATTTTTTTTTTTTTCACTAACACATTAGGCCCGTCGCGCCGCGCCACTACTATATGGGGCGAAGGTGCGAAGTCGACGGCGACGACAAAGTACCGAGTCTAAGGAGACTGATGGCGGCGCCACACAGTGGCGTTATGTCTCTATAAAAGTGGTGGTCTTTTATTATGTTATTTATTAATGGTATTATTTTAATATCATATCAATATTGTACCCCGCACAGAGGGGAGGTACGGGTAGGTAGTGACGAAAAATAACGATACGGGACTCTTACGAGGTCTCGCAATCGGAATGAGTACACTTTAAATATTTTAACGAGGTAAAATTTAAGGGCATTGAGGGTCTGGTGCCAGTGGTGGTTGATTAGATCCACACACTATACTTTTTATAATTATGTGGCGTTATGTCTCTATAAAAGTGGTGGTCTTTTATTATGTTATTTATTAATGGTATTTTTTTAATATCATATCAATATTGTACCCCGCACGGGGGGAGGTAGGGGGGTAGGTAGTGACGAAAAATAACGATACGGGACTCTTACGAGGTCTCGTAATCGGAATGAGTTTCTGCGACTACCATTGTTTGTCGCGGGTAACGGGGAATCAGGGTTCGATTCCGGTGAGGGAGCCTGAGAAACTGCTACCACATCCAAGGAAGGCAGCAGGCGCGCAAATTACCCACTCCCTGCACGGGGGGGGAGGTACGGGTAGGTAGTGACGAAAAATAACGATACGGGACTCTTACGAGGTCTCGTCATCGAATAATCAATACACGAACTGCCCACACACTTGTAAATATAGACGCGCAAGATCGTTACACGAACCGCTTACCATTATAGTAAACTACTATGCAAACACACATAACATATACGCAATAAGGGAACTTTAAATTGGAGATTTTACCCTACCACACCCGTCTGTCTCATTCTGAAAACTATTCAAAATAATTGCTATTTTTCATTCTCATTCAAATATAAATAATAGTAAATAATATATAATTTTTGACTGAACTGAACCCAAGTGCCCGGCCTGCGGCCGGGCACCCCTCGTATTCATGTTCTAACCTAACCTAACCTAAATCTAGTTTTGATTCCTTTAGACTTTAGATTCAAGATTTAATGTGAATATATGCATTAATAAAAACTCATTACTATTTTAATACTAGTTATGCTGCTGTTGATGCACTGATGAAAGCCAGATAGCTAGATCAGTGATTAGTTAGTCGTAGTTGCCGGTGGGCTTAGGTCTAAAGTTATCCAAACTAGTTTTAAAAGGTTTGGATAGGTTAGGTTAGGTTAGAACATGAATAAGACGGGTGCCCGGCCGCAGGCCGGTCACTTAGGTTCAGTTCCATTTAAAAAAAAAAAAAAACAAAAAACAAAACGTACCAATACAAAGTACTCTTATTCATATTAGAAGATATTGTAAAATAACAATTAATTTAATTTTTTTTTTTTTTTTTTCACTCACACATTAGGCCCGTCGCGCCGCGCCACTACTATATGGGGCGAAGGTGCGAAGTCGACGGCGACGACAAAGTACCGAGTCTAAGGAGACTGATGGCGGCGCCACACAGTGGCGTTATGTCTCTATAAAAGTGGTGGTCTTTTATTATGTTATTTATTAATGGTATTATTTTAATATCATATCAATATTGTACCCCGCACAGGGGGGAGGTACGGGTAGGTAGTGACTAAAAATAACGATACGGGACTCTTACGAGGTCTCGTAATCGGAATGAGTTTCTGCGACTACCATTGTTTGTCGCGGTTAACGGGGAATCAGGGTTCGATTCCGGTGAGGGAGCCTGAGAAACTGCTACCACATCCAAGGAAGGCAGCAGGCGCGCAAATTACCCACTCCCAGCACGGGGGGGGAGGTACGGGTAGGTAGTGACGAAAAATAACGATACGGGACTCTTACGAGGGCTCGTCATCGAATAATCAATACACGAACTGCCCACACACTTGTAAATATAGACGCGCAAGATCGTTACACGAACCGCTTACCATTATAGTAAACTACTATGCAAACACACATAACATATACGCAATAAGGGAACTTTAAATTGGAGATTTTACCCTACCACACCCGTCTGTCTCATTCTGAAAACTATTCAAAATAATTGCTATTTTTCATTCTCATTCAAATATAAATAATAGTAAATAATATATAATTTTTGACTGAACTGAACCCAAGTGCCCGGCCTGCGGCCGGGCACCCCTCGTATTCATGTTCTAACCTAACCTAACCTAAATCTAGTTTTGATTCCTTTAGACTTTAGATTCAAGATTTAATGTGAATATATGCATTAATAAAAACTCATTACTATTTTAATACTAGTTATGCTGCTGTTGATGCACTGATGAAAGCCAGATAGCTAGATCAGTGATTAGTTAGTCGTAGTTGCCGGTGGGCTTAGGTCTAAAGTTATCCAAACTAGTTTTAAAAGGTTTGGATAGGTTAGGTTAGGTTAGAACATGAATAAGACGGGTGCCCGGCCGCAGGCCGGTCACTTAGGTTCAGTTCCGTTTAAAAAAAAAAAAAAAACAAAAAACAAAACGTACCAATACAAAGTACTCTTATTCATATTAGAAGATATTGTAAAATAACAATTAATTTAATTTTTTTTTTTTTTTTTCACTCACACATTAGGCCCGTCGCGCCGCGCCACTACTATATGGGGCGAAGGTGCGAAGTCGACGGCGACGACAAAGTACCGAGTCTAAGGAGACTGATGGCGGCGCCACACAGTGGCGTTATGTCTCTATAAAAGTGGTGGTCTTTTATTATGTTATTTATTAATGGTATTATTTTAATATCATATCAATATTGTACCCCGCACAGAGGGGAGGTACGGGTAGGTAGTGACGAAAAATAACGATACGGGACTCTTACGAGGTCTCGCAATCGGAATGAGTACACTTTAAATATTTTAACGAGGTAAAATTTAAGGGCATTGAGGGTCTGGTGCCAGTGGTGGTTGATTAGATCCACACACTATACTTTTTATAATTATGTGGCGTTATGTCTCTATAAAAGTGGTGGTCTTTTATTATGTTATTTATTAATGGTATTTTTTTAATATCATATCAATATTGTACCCCGCACGGGGGGAGGTAGGGGGGTAGGTAGTGACGAAAAATAACGATACGGGACTCTTACGAGGTCTCGTAATCGGAATGAGTTTCTGCGACTACCATTGTTTGTCGCGGGTAACGGGGAATCAGGGTTCGATTCCGGTGAGGGAGCCTGAGAAACTGCTACCACATCCAAGGAAGGCAGCAGGCGCGCAAATTACCCACTCCCTGCACGGGGGGGGAGGTACGGGTAGGTAGTGACGAAAAATAACGATACGGGACTCTTACGAGGTCTCGTCATCGAATAATCAATACACGAACTGCCCACACACTTGTAAATATAGACGCGCAAGATCGTTACACGAACCGCTTACCATTATAGTAAACTACTATGCAAACACACATAACATATACGCAATAAGGGAACTTTAAATTGGAGATTTTACCCTACCACACCCGTCTGTCTCATTCTGAAAACTATTCAAAATAATTGCTATTTTTCATTCTCATTCAAATATAAATAATAGTAAATAATATATAATTTTTGACTGAACTGAACCCAAGTGCCCGGCCTGCGGCCGGGCACCCCTCGTATTCATGTTCTAACCTAACCTAACCTAAATCTAGTTTTGATTCCTTTAGACTTTAGATTCAAGATTTAATGTGAATATATGCATTAATAAAAACTCATTACTATTTTAATACTAGTTATGCTGCTGTTGATGCACTGATGAAAGCCAGATAGCTAGATCAGTGATTAGTTAGTCGTAGTTGCCGGTGGGCTTAGGTCTAAAGTTATCCAAACTAGTTTTAAAAGGTTTGGATAGGTTAGGTTAGGTTAGAACATGAATAAGACGGGTGCCCGGCCGCAGGCCGGTCACTTAGGTTCAGTTCCGTTTAAAAAAAAAAAAAAACAAAAAACAAAACGTACCAATACAAAGTACTCTTATTCATATTAGAAGATATTGTAAAATAACAATTAATTTCATTTTTTTTTTTTTTTTCACTAACACATTAGGCCCGTCGCGCCGCGCCACTACTATATGGGGCGAAGGTGCGAAGTCGACGGCGACGACAAAGTACCGAGTCTAAGGAGACTGATGGCGGCGCCACACAGTGGCGTTATGTCTCTATAAAAGTGGTGGTCTTTTATTATGTTATTTATTAATGGTATTATTTTAATATCATATCAATATTGTACCCCGCACAGAGGGGAGGTACGGGTAGGTAGTGACGAAAAATAACGATACGGGACTCTTACGAGGTCTCGCAATCGGAATGAGTACACTTTAAATATTTTAACGAGGTAAAATTTAAGGGCATTGAGGGTCTGGTGCCAGTGGTGGTTGATTAGATCCACACACTATACTTTTTATAATTATGTGGCGTTATGTCTCTATAAAAGTGGTGGTCTTTTATTATGTTATTTATTAATGGTATTTTTTTAATATCATATCAATATTGTACCCCGCACGGGGGGAGGTAGGGGGGTAGGTAGTGACGAAAAATAACGATACGGGACTCTTACGAGGTCTCGTAATCGGAATGAGTTTCTGCGACTACCATTGTTTGTCGCGGGTAACGGGGAATCAGGGTTCGATTCCGGTGAGGGAGCCTGAGAAACTGCTACCACATCCAAGGAAGGCAGCAGGCGCGCAAATTACCCACTCCCTGCACGGGGGGGGAGGTACGGGTAGGTAGTGACGAAAAATAACGATACGGGACTCTTACGAGGTCTCGTCATCGAATAATCAATACACGAACTGCCCACACACTTGTAAATATAGACGCGCAAGATCGTTACACGAACCGCTTACCATTAAAGTAAACTACTATGCAAACACACATAACATATACGCAATAAGGGAACTTTAAATTGGAGATTTTACCCTACCACACCCGTCTGTCTCATTCTGAAAACTATTCAAAATAATTGCTATTTTTCATTCTCATTCAAATATAAATAATAGTAAATAATATATAATTTTTGACTGAACTGAACCCAAGTGCCCGGCCTGCGGCCGGGCACCCCTCGTATTCATGTTCTAACCTAACCTAACCTAAATCTAGTTTTGATTCCTTTAGACTTTAGATTCAAGATTTAATGTGAATATATGCATTAATAAAAACTCATTACTATTTTAATACTAGTTATGCTGCTGTTGATGCACTGATGAAAGCCAGATAGCTAGATCAGTGATTAGTTAGTCGTAGTTGCCGGTGGGCTTAGGTCTAAAGTTATCCAAACTAGTTTTAAAAGGTTTGGATAGGTTAGGTTAGGTTAGAACATGAATAAGACGGGTGCCCGGCCGCAGGCCGGTCACTTAGGTTCAGTTCCGTTTAAAAAAAAAAAAAAACAAAAAACAAAACGTACCAATACAAAGTACTCTTATTCATATTAGAAGATATTGTAAAATAACAATTAATTTAATTTTTTTTTTTTTTTTTTCACTCACACATTAGGCCCGTCGCGCCGCGCCACTACTATATGGGGCGAAGGTGCGAAGTCGACGGCGACGACAAAGTACCGAGTCTAAGGAGACTGATGGCGGCGCCACACAGTGGCGTTATGTCTCTATAAAAGTGGTGGTCTTTTATTATGTTATTTATTAATGGTATTATTTTAATATCATATCAATATTGTACCCCGCACAGAGGGGAGGTACGGGTAGGTAGTGACGAAAAATAACGATACGGGACTCTTACGAGGTCTCGCAATCGGAATGAGTACACTTTAAATATTTTAACGAGGTAAAATTTAAGGGCATTGAGGGTCTGGTGCCAGTGGTGGTTGATTAGATCCACACACTATACTTTTTATAATTATGTGGCGTTATGTCTCTATAAAAGTAGTGGTCCTATATTATGTTATTTATTAATGGTATTTTTTTAATATCATATCAATATTGTACCCCGCACGGGGGGAGGAAGGGGGGTAGGTAGTGACGAAAAATAACGATACGGGACTCTTACGAGGTCTCGTAATCGGAATGAGTTTCAGCGACTACCATTGTTTGTCGCGGGTAACGGGGAATCAGGGTTCGATTCCGGTGAGGGAGCCTGAGAAACTGCTACCACATCCAAGGAAGGCAGCAGGCGCGCAAATTACCCACTCCCTGCACGGGGGGGGAGGTACGGGTAGGTAGTGACGAAAAATAACGATACGGGACTCTTACGAGGTCTCGTCATCGAATAATCAATACACGAACTGCCCACACACTTGTAAATATAGACGCGCAAGATCGTTACACGAACCGCTTACCATTAAAGTAAACTACTATGCAAACACACATAACATATACGCAATAAGGGAACTTTAAATTGGAGATTTTACCCTACCACACCCGTCTGTCTCATTCTGAAAACTATTCAAAATAATTGCTATTTTTCATTCTCATTCAAATATAAATAATAGTAAATAATATATAATTTTTGACTGAACTGAACCCAAGTGCCCGGCCTGCGGCCAGGCACCCCTCGTATTCATGTTCTAACCTAACCTAACCTAAATCTAGTTTTGATTCCTTTAGACTTTAGATTCAAGATTTAATGTGAATATATGCATTAATAAAAACTCATTACTATTTTAATACTAGTTATGCTGCTGTTGATGCACTGATGAAAGCCAGATAGCTAGATCAGTGATTAGTTAGTCGTAGTTGCCGGTGGGCTTAGGTCTAAAGTTATCCAAACTAGTTTTAAAAGGTTTGGATAGGTTAGGTTAGGTTAGAACATGAATAAGACGGGTGCCCGGCCGCAGGCCGGTCACTTAGGTTCAGTTCCGTTTAAAAAAAAAAAAAACAAAAAACAAAACGTACCAATACAAAGTACTCTTATTCATATTAGAAGATATTGTAAAATAACAATTAATTTAATTTTTTTTTTTTTTTTTCACTCACACATTAGGCCCGTCGCGCCGCGCCACTACTATATGGGGCGAAGGTGCGAAGTCGACGGCGACGACAAAGTACCGAGTCTAAGGAGACTGATGGCGGCGCCACACAGTGGCGTTATGTCTCTATAAAAGTGGTGGTCTTTTATTATGTTATTTATTAATGGTATTATTTTAATATCATATCAATATTGTACCCCGCACAGAGGGGAGGTACGGGTAGGTAGTGACGAACAATAACGATACGGGACTCTTACGAGGTCTCGCAATCGGAATGAGTACACTTTAAATATTTTAACGAGGTAAAATTTAAGGGCATTGAGGGTCTGGTGCCAGTGGTGGTTGATTAGATCCACACACTATACTTTTTATAATTATGTGGCGTTATGTCTCTATAAAAGTGGTGGTCTTTTATTATGTTATTTATTAATGGTATTTTTTTAATATCATATCAATATTGTACCCCGCACGGGGGGAGGTAGGGGGGTAGGTAGTGACGAAAAATAACGATACGGGACTCTTACGAGGTCTCGTAATCGGAATGAGTTTCTGCGACTACCATTGTTTGTCGCGGGTAACGGGGAATCAGGGTTCGATTCCGGTGAGGGAGCCTGAGAAACTGCTACCACATCCAAGGAAGGCAGCAGGCGCGCAAATTACCCACTCCCTGCACGGGGGGGGAGGTACGGGTAGGTAGTGACGAAAAATAACGATACGGGACTCTTACGAGGTCTCGTCATCGAATAATCAATACACGAACTGCCCACACACTTGTAAATATAGACGCGCAAGATCGTTACACGAACCGCTTACCATTATAGTAAACTACTATGCAAACACACATAACATATACGCAATAAGGGAACTTTAAATTGGAGATTTTACCCTACCACACCCGTCTGTCTCATTCTGAAAACTATTCAAAATAATTGCTATTTTTCATTCTCATTCAAATATAAATAATAGTAAATAATATATAATTTTTGACTGAACTGAACCCAAGTGCCCGGCCTGCGGCCGGGCACCCCTCGTATTCATGTTCTAACCTAACCTAACCTAAATCTAGTTTTGATTCCTTTAGACTTTAGATTCAAGATTTAATGTGAATATATGCATTAATAAAAACTCATTACTATTTTAATACTAGTTATGCTGCTGTTGATGCACTGATGAAAGCCAGATAGCTAGATCAGTGATTAGTTAGTCGTAGTTGCCGGTGGGCTTAGGTCTAAAGTTATCCAAACTAGTTTTAAAAGGTTTGGATAGGTTAGGTTAGGTTAGAATATGAATAAGACGGGTGCCCGGCCGCAGGCCGGTCACTTAGGTTCAGTTCCGTTTAAAAAAAAAAAAAAAACAAAAAACAAAACGTACCAATACAAAGTACTCTTATTCATATTAGAAGATATTGTAAAATAACAATTAATTTCATTTTTTTTTTTTTTTTTCACTCACACATTAGGCCCGTCGCGCCGCGCCACTACTATATGGGGTGAAGGTGCGAAGTCGACGGCGACGACAAAGTACCGAGTCTAAGGAGACTGATGGCGGCGCCACACAGTGGCGTTATGTCTCTATAAAAGTGGTGGTCTTTTATTATGTTATTTATTAATGGTATTATTTTAATATCATATCAATATTGTACCCCGCACAGGGGGGAGGTACGGGTAGGTAGTGACGAAAAATAACGATACGGGACTCTTACGAGGTCTCGCAATCGGAATGAGTACACTTTAAATATTTTAACGAGGTAAAATTTAAGGGCATTGAGGGTCTGGTGCCAGTGGTGGTTGATTAGATCCACACACTATACTTTTTATAATTATGTGGCGTTATGTCTCTATAAAAGTGGTGGTCTTTTATTATGTTATTTATTAATGGTATTTTTTTAATATCATATCAATATTGTACCCCGCACGGGGGGAGGTAGGGGGGTAGGTAGTGACGAAAAATAACGATACGGGACTCTTACGAGGTCTCGTAATCGGAATGAGTTTCTGCGACTACCATTGTTTGTCGCGGGTAACGGGGAATCAGGGTTCGATTCCGGTGAGGGAGCCTGAGAAACTGCTACCACATCCAAGGAAGGCAGCAGGCGCGCAAATTACCCACTCCCTGCACGGGGGGGGAGGTACGGGTAGGTAGTGACGAAAAATAACGATACGGGACTCTTACGAGGTCTCGTCATCGAATAATCAATACACGAACTGCCCACACACTTGTAAATATAGACGCGCAAGATCGTTACACGAACCGCTTACCATTATAGTAAACTACTATGCAAACACACATAACATATACGCAATAAGGGAACTTTAAATTGGAGATTTTACCCTACCACACCCGTCTGTCTCATTCTGAAAACTATTCAAAATAATTGCTATTTTTCATTCTCATTCAAATATAAATAATAGTAAATAATATATAATTTTTGACTGAACTGAACCCAAGTGCCCGGCCTGCGGCCGGGCACCCCTCGTATTCATGTTCTAACCTAACCTAACCTAAATCTAGTTTTGATTCCTTTAGACTTTAGATTCAAGATTTAATGTGAATATATGCATTAATAAAAACTCATTACTATTTTAATACTAGTTATGCTGCTGTTGATGCACTGATGAAAGCCAGATAGCTAGATCAGTGATTAGTTAGTCGTAGTTGCCGGTGGGCTTAGATCTAAAGTTATCCAAACTAGTTTTAAAAGGTTTGGATAGGTTAGGTTAGGTTAGAACATGAATAAGACGGGTGCCCGGCCGCAGGCCGGTCACTTAGGTTCAGTTCCGTTTAAAAAAAAAAAAAAACAAAAAACAAAACGTACCAATACAAAGTACTCTTATTCATATTAGAAGATATTGTAAAATAACAATTAATTTAATTTTTTTTTTTTTTTTTTCACTCACACATTAGGCCCGTCGCGCCGCGCCACTACTATATGGGGCGAAGGTGCGAAGTCGACGGCGACGACAAAGTACCGAGTCTAAGGAGACTGATGGCGGCGCCACACAGTGGCGTTATGTCTCTATAAAAGTGGTGGTCTTTTATTATGTTATTTATTAATGGTATTATTTTAATATCATATCAATACTGTACCCCGCACAGGGGGGAGGTACGGGTAGGTAGTGACGAAAAATAACGATACGGGACTCTTACGAGGTCTCGCAATCGGAATGAGTACACTTTAAATATTTTAACGAGGTAAAATTTAAGGGCATTGAGGGTCTGGTGCCAGTGGTGGTTGATTAGATCCACACACTATACTTTTTATAATTATGTGGCGTTATGTCTCTATAAAAGTGGTGGTCTTTTATTATGTTATTTATTAATGGTATTTTTTTAATATCATATCAATATTGTACCCCGCACGGGGGGAGGTAGGGGGGTAGGTAGTGACGAAAAATAACGATACGGGACTCTTACGAGGGCTCGTCATCGAATAATCAATACACGAACTGCCCACACACTTGTAAATATAGACGCGCAAGATCGTTACACGAACCGCTTACCATTATAGTAAACTACTATGCAAACACACATAACATATACGCAATAAGGGAACTTTAAATTGGAGATTTTACCCTACCACACCCGTCTGTCTCATTCTGAAAACTATTCAAAATAATTGCTATTTTTCATTCTCATTCAAATATAAATAATAGTAAATAATATATAATTTTTGACTGAACTGAACCCAAGTGCCCGGCCTGCGGCCGGGCACCCCTCGTATTCATGTTCTAACCTAACCTAACCTAAATCTAGTTTTGATTCCTTTAGACTTTAGATTCAAGATTTAATGTGAATATATGCATTACTAAAAACTCATTACTATTTTAATACTAGTTATGCTGCTGTTGATGCACTGATGAAAGCCAGATAGCTAGATCAGTGATTAGTTAGTCGTAGTTGCCGGTGGGCTTAGGTCTAAAGTTATCCAAACTAGTTTTAAAAGGTTTGGATAGGTTAGGTTAGGTTAGAACATGAATAAGACGGGTGCCCGGCCGCAGGCCGGTCACTTAGGTTCAGTTCCGTTTAAAAAAAAAAAAAAACAAAAAACAAAACGTACCAATACAAAGTACTCTTATTCATATTAGAAGATATTGTAAAATAACAATTAATTTCATTTTTTTTTTTTTTTTCACTAACACATTAGGCCCGTCGCGCCGCGCCACTACTATATGGGGCGAAGGTGCGAAGTCGACGGCGACGACAAAGTACCGAGTCTAAGGAGACTGATGGCGGCGCCACACAGTGGCGTTATGTCTCTATAAAAGTGGTGGTCTTTTATTATGTTATTTATTAATGGTATTATTTTAATATCATATCAATATTGTACCCCGCACAGAGGGGAGGTACGGGTAGGTAGTGACGAAAAATAACGATACGGGACTCTTACGAGGTCTCGCAATCGGAATGAGTACACTTTAAATATTTTAACGAGGTAAAATTTAAGGGCATTGAGGGTCTGGTGCCAGTGGTGGTTGATTAGATCCACACACTATACTTTTTATAATTATGTGGCGTTATGTCTCTATAAAAGTGGTGGTCTTTTATTATGTTATTTATTAATGGTATTTTTTTAATATCATATCAATATTGTACCCCGCACGGGGGGAGGTAGGGGGGTAGGTAGTGACGAAAAATAACGATACGGGACTCTTACGAGGTCTCGTAATCGGAATGAGTTTCTGCGACTACCATTGTTTGTCGCGGGTAACGGGGAATCAGGGTTCGATTCCGGTGAGGGAGCCTGAGAAACTGCTACCACATCCAAGGAAGGCAGCAGGCGCGCAAATTACCCACTCCCTGCACGGGGGGGGAGGTACGGGTAGGTAGTGACGAAAAATAACGATACGGGACTCTTACGAGGTCTCGTCATCGAATAATCAATACACGAACTGCCCACACACTTGTAAATATAGACGCGCAAGATCGTTACACGAACCGCTTACCATTATAGTAAACTACTATGCAAACACACATAACATATACGCAATAAGGGAACTTTAAATTGGAGATTTTACCCTACCACACCCGTCTGTCTCATTCTGAAAACTATTCAAAATAATTGCTATTTTTCATTCTCATTCAAATATAAATAATAGTAAATAATATATAATTTTTGACTGAACTGAACCCAAGTGCCCGGCCTGCGGCCGGGCACCCCTCGTATTCATGTTCTAACCTAACCTAACCTAAATCTAGTTTTGATTCCTTTAGACTTTAGATTCAAGATTTAATGTGAATATATGCATTAATAAAAACTCATTACTATTTTAATACTAGTTATGCTGCTGTTGATGCACTGATGAAAGCCAGATAGCTAGATCAGTGATTAGTTAGTCGTAGTTGCCGGTGGGCTTAGGTCTAAAGTTATCCAAACTAGTTTTAAAAGGTTTGGATAGGTTAGGTTAGGTTAGAACATGAATAAGACGGGTGCCCGGCCGCAGGCCGGTCACTTAGGTTCAGTTCCGTTTAAAAAAAAAAAAAAACAAAAAACAAAACGTACCAATACAAAGTACTCTTATTCATATTAGAAGATATTGTAAAATAACAATTAATTTCATTTTTTTTTTTTTTTTCACTAACACATTAGGCCCGTCGCGCCGCGCCACTACTATATGGGGCGAAGGTGCGAAGTCGATGGCGACGACAAAGTACCGAGTCTAAGGAGACTGATGGCGGCGCCACACAGTGGCGTTATGTCTCTATAAAAGTGGTGGTCTTTTATTATGTTATTTATTAATGGTATTATTTTAATATCATATCAATATTGTACCCCGCACAGAGGGGAGGTACGGGTAGGTAGTGACGAACAATAACGATACGGGACTCTTACGAGGTCTCGCAATCGGAATGAGTACACTTTAAATATTTTAACGAGGTAAAATTTAAGGGCATTGAGGGTCTGGTGCCAGTGGTGGTTGATTAGATCCACACACTATACTTTTTATAATTATGTGGCGTTATGTCTCTATAAAAGTGGTGGTCTTTTATTATGTTATTTATTAATGGTATTTTTTTAATATCATATCAATATTGTACCCCGCACGGGGGGAGGTAGGGGGGTAGGTAGTGACGAAAAATAACGATACGGGACTCTTACGAGGTCTCGTAATCGGAATGAGTTTCTGCGACTACCATTGTTTGTCGCGGGTAACGGGGAATCAGGGTTCGATTCCGGTGAGGGAGCCTGAGAAACTGCTACCACATCCAAGGAAGGCAGCAGGCGCGCAAATTACCCACTCCCTGCACGGGGGGGGAGGTACGGGTAGGTAGTGACGAAAAATAACGATACGGGACTCTTACGAGGTCTCGTCATCGAATAATCAATACACGAACTGCCCACACACTTGTAAATATAGACGCGCAAGATCGTTACACGAACCGCTTACCATTATAGTAAACTACTATGCAAACACACATAACATATACGCAATAAGGGAACTTTAAATTGGAGATTTTACCCTACCACACCCGTCTGTCTCATTCTGAAAGCTATTCAAAATAATTGCTATTTTTCATTCTCATTCAAATATAAATAATAGTAAATAATATATAATTTTTGACTGAACTGAACCCAAGTGCCCGGCCTGCGGCCGGGCACCCCTCGTATTCATGTTCTAACCTAACCTAACCTAAATCTAGTTTTGATTCCTTTAGACTTTAGATTCAAGATTTAATGTGAATATATGCATTAATAAAAACTCATTACTATTTTAATACTAGTTATGCTGCTGTTGATGCACTGATGAAAGCCAGATAGCTAGATCAGTGATTAGTTAGTCGTAGTTGCCGGTGGGCTTAGGTCTAAAGTTATCCAAACTAGTTTTAAAAGGTTTGGATAGGTTAGGTTAGGTTAGAACATGAATAAGACGGGTGCCCGGCCGCAGGCCGGTCACTTAGGTTCAGTTCCGTTTAAAAAAAAAAAAAAACAAAAAACAAAACGTACCAATACAAAGTACTCTTATTCATATTAGAAGATATTGTAAAATAACAATTAATTTCATTTTTTTTTTTTTTTTCACTAACACATTAGGCCCGTCGCGCCGCGCCACTACTATATGGGGCGAAGGTGCGAAGTCGATGGCGACGACAAAGTACCGAGTCTAAGGAGACTGATGGCGGCGCCACACAGTGGCGTTATGTCTCTATAAAAGTGGTGGTCTTTTATTATGTTATTTATTAATGGTATTATTTTAATATCATATCAATATTGTACCCCGCACAGAGGGGAGGTACGGGTAGGTAGTGACGAACAATAACGATACGGGACTCTTACGAGGTCTCGCAATCGGAATGAGTACACTTTAAATATTTTAACGAGGTAAAATTTAAGGGCATTGAGGGTCTGGTGCCAGTGGTGGTTGATTAGATCCACACACTATACTTTTTATAATTATGTGGCGTTATGTCTCTATAAAAGTGGTGGTCTTTTATTATGTTATTTATTAATGGTATTTTTTTAATATCATATCAATATTGTACCCCGCACGGGGGGAGGTAGGGGGGTAGGTAGTGACGAAAAATAACGATACGGGACTCTTACGAGGTCTCGTAATCGGAATGAGTTTCTGCGACTACCATTGTTTGTCGCGGGTAACGGGGAATCAGGGTTCGATTCCGGTGAGGGAGCCTGAGAAACTGCTACCACATCCAAGGAAGGCAGCAGGCGCGCAAATTACCCACTCCCTGCACGGGGGGGGAGGTACGGGTAGGTAGTGACGAAAAATAACGATACGGGACTCTTACGAGGTCTCGTCATCGAATAATCAATACACGAACTGCCCACACACTTGTAAATATAGACGCGCAAGATCGTTACACGAACCGCTTACCATTATAGTAAACTACTATGCAAACACACATAACATATACGCAATAAGGGAACTTTAAATTGGAGATTTTACCCTACCACACCCGTCTGTCTCATTCTGAAAACTATTCAAAATAATTGCTATTTTTCATTCTCATTCAAATATAAATAATAGTAAATAATATATAATTTTTGACTGAACTGAACCCAAGTGCCCGGCCTGCGGCCGGGCACCCCTCGTATTCATGTTCTAACCTAACCTAACCTAAATCTAGTTTTGATTCCTTTAGACTTTAGATTCAAGATTTAATGTGAATATATGCATTAATAAAAACTCATTACTATTTTAATACTAGTTATGCTGCTGTTGATGCACTGATGAAAGCCAGATAGCTAGATCAGTGATTAGTTAGTCGTAGTTGCCGGTGGGCTTAGGTCTAAAGTTATCCAAACTAGTTTTAAAAGGTTTGGATAGGTTAGGTTAGGTTAGAACATGAATAAGACGGGTGCCCGGCCGCAGGCCGGTCACTTAGGTTCAGTTCCGTTTAAAAAAAAAAAAAAACAAAAAACAAAACGTACCAATACAAAGTACTCTTATTCATATTAGAAGATATTGTAAAATAACAATTAATTTCATTTTTTTTTTTTTTTCACTAACACATTAGGCCCGTCGCGCCGCGCCACTACTATATGGGGCGAAGGTGCGAAGTCGATGGCGACGACAAAGTACCGAGTCTAAGGAGACTGATGGCGGCGCCACACAGTGGCGTTATGTCTCTATAAAAGTGGTGGTCTTTTATTATGTTATTTATTAATGGTATTATTTTAATATCATATCAATATTGTACCCCGCACAGAGGGGAGGTACGGGTAGGTAGTGACGAACAATAACGATACGGGACTCTTACGAGGTCTCGCAATCGGAATGAGTACACTTTAAATATTTTATCGAGGTAAAATTTAAGGGCATTGAGGGTCTGGTGCCAGTGGTGGTTGATTAGATCCACACACTATACTTTTTATAATTATGTGGCGTTATGTCTCTATAAAAGTGGTGGTCTTTTATTATGTTATTTATTAATGGTATTTTTTTAATATCATATCAATATTGTACCCCGCACGGGGGGAGGTAGGGGGGTAGGTAGTGACGAAAAATAACGATACGGGACTCTTACGAGGTCTCGTAATCGGAATGAGTTTCTGCGACTACCATTGTTTGTCGCGGGTAACGGGGAATCAGGGTTCGATTCCGGTGAGGGAGCCTGAGAAACTGCTACCACATCCAAGGAAGGCAGCAGGCGCGCAAATTACCCACTCCCTGCACGGGGGGGGAGGTACGGGTAGGTAGTGACGAAAAATAACGATACGGGACTCTTACGAGGTCTCGTCATCGAATAATCAATACACGAACTGCCCACACACTTGTAAATATAGACGCGCAAGATTGTTACACGAACCGCTTACCATTATAGTAAACTACTATGCAAACACACATAACATATACGCAATAAGGGAACTTTAAATTGGAGATTTTACCCTACCACACCCGTCTGTCTCATTCTGAAAGCTATTCAAAATAATTGCTATTTTTCATTCTCATTCAAATATAAATAATAGTAAATAATATATAATTTTTGACTGAACTGAACCCAAGTGCCCGGCCTGCGGCCGGGCACCCCTCGTATTCATGTTCTAACCTAACCTAACCTAAATCTAGTTTTGATTCCTTTAGACTTTAGATTCAAGATTTAATGTGAATATATGCATTAATAAAAACTCATTACTATTTTAATACTAGTTATGCTGCTGTTGATGCACTGATGAAAGCCAGATAGCTAGATCAGTGATTAGTTAGTCGTAGTTGCCGGTGGGCTTAGGTCTAAAGTTATCCAAACTAGTTTTAAAAGGTTTGGATAGGTTAGGTTAGGTTAGAACATGAATAAGACGGGTGCCCGGCCGCAGGCCGGTCACTTAGGTTCAGTTCCGTTTAAAAAAAAAAAAAAACAAAAAACAAAACGTACCAATACAAAGTACTCTTATTCATATTAGAAGATATTGTAAAATAACAATTAATTTAATTTTTTTTTTTTTTTTTTCACTCACACATTAGGCCCGTCGCGCCGCGCCACTACTATATGGGGCGAAGGTGCGAAGTCGACGGCGACGACAAAGTACCGAGTCTAAGGAGACTGATGGCGGCGCCACACAGTGGCGTTATGTCTCTATAAAAGTGGTGGTCTTTTATTATGTTATTTATTAATGGTATTATTTTAATATCATATCAATATTGTACCCCGCACAGAGGGGAGGTACGGGTAGGTAGTGACGAAAAATAACCATACGGGACTCTTACGAGGTCTCGCAATCGGAATGAGTACACTTTAAATATTTTAACGAGGTAAAATTTAAGGGCATTGAGGGTCTGGTGCCAGTGGTGGTTGATTAGATCCACACACTATACTTTTTATAATTATGTGGCGTTATGTCTCTATAAAAGTGGTGGTCTTTTATTATGTTATTTATTAATGGTATTTTTTTAATATCATATCAATATTGTACCCCGCACGGGGGGAGGAAGGGGGGTAGGTAGTGACGAAAAATAACGATACGGGACTCTTACGAGGTCTCGTAATCGGAATGAGTTTCAGCGACTACCATTGTTTGTCGCGGGTAACGGGGAATCAGGGTTCGATTCCGGTGAGGGAGCCTGAGAAACTGCTACCACATCCAAGGAAGGCAGCAGGCGCGCAAATTACCCACTCCCTGCACGGGGGGGGAGGTACGGGTAGGTAGTGACGAAAAATAACGATACGGGACTCTTACGAGGTCTCGTCATCGAATAATCAATACACGAACTGCCCACACACTTGTAAATATAGACGCGCAAGATCGTTACACGAACCGCTTACCATTAAAGTAAACTACTATGCAAACACACATAACATATACGCAATAAGGGAACTTTAAATTGGAGATTTTACCCTACCACACCCGTCTGTCTCATTCTGAAAACTATTCAAAATAATTGCTATTTTTCATTCTCATTCAAATATAAATAATAGTAAATAATATATAATTTTTGACTGAACTGAACCCAAGTGCCCGGCCTGCGGCCAGGCACCCCTCGTATTCATGTTCTAACCTAACCTAACCTAAATCTAGTTTTGATTCCTTTAGACTTTAGATTCAAGATTTAATGTGAATATATGCATTAATAAAAACTCATTACTATTTTAATACTAGTTATGCTGCTGTTGATGCACTGATGAAAGCCAGATAGCTAGATCAGTGATTAGTTAGTCGTAGTTGCCGGTGGGCTTAGGTCTAAAGTTATCCAAACTAGTTTTAAAAGGTTTGGATAGGTTAGGTTAGGTTAGAACATGAATAAGACGGGTGCCCGGCCGCAGGCCGGTCACTTAGGTTCAGTTCCGTTTAAAAAAAAAAAAAACAAAAAACAAAACGTACCAATACAAAGTACTCTTATTCATATTAGAAGATATTGTAAAATAACAATTAATTTCATTTTTTTTTTTTTTTTCACTAACACATTAGGCCCGTCGCGCCGCGCCACTACTATATGGGGCGAAGGTGCGAAGTCGACGGCGACGACAAAGTACCGAGTCTAAGGAGACTGATGGCGGCGCCACACAGTGGCGTTATGTCTCTATAAAAGTGGTGGTCTTTTATTATGTTATTTATTAATGGTATTATTTTAATATCATATCAATATTGTACCCCGCACAGAGGGGAGGTACGGGTAGGTAGTGACGAAAAATAACGATACGGGACTCTTACGAGGTCTCGCAATCGGAATGAGTACACTTTAAATATTTTAACGAGGTAAAATTTAAGGGCATTGAGGGTCTGGTGCCAGTGGTGGTTGATTAGATCCACACACTATACTTTTTATAATTATGTGGCGTTATGTCTCTATAAAAGTGGTGGTCTTTTATTATGTTATTTATTAATGGTATTTTTTTAATATCATATCAATATTGTACCCCGCACGGGGGGAGGTAGGGGGGTAGGTAGTGACGAAAAATAACGATACGGGACTCTTACGAGGTCTCGTAATCGGAATGAGTTTCTGCGACTACCATTGTTTGTCGCGGGTAACGGGGAATCAGGGTTCGATTCCGGTGAGGGAGCCTGAGAAACTGCTACCACATCCAAGGAAGGCAGCAGGCGCGCAAATTACCCACTCCCTGCACGGGGGGGGAGGTACGGGTAGGTAGTGACGAAAAATAACGATACGGGACTCTTACGAGGTCTCGTCATCGAATAATCAATACACGAACTGCCCACACACTTGTAAATATAGACGCGCAAGATCGTTACACGAACCGCTTACCATTAAAGTAAACTACTATGCAAACACACATAACATATACGCAATAAGGGAACTTTAAATTGGAGATTTTACCCTACCACACCCGTCTGTCTCATTCTGAAAACTATTCAAAATAATTGCTATTTTTCATTCTCATTCAAATATAAATAATAGTAAATAATATATAATTTTTGACTGAACTGAACCCAAGTGCCCGGCCTGCGGCCGGGCACCCCTCGTATTCATGTTCTAACCTAACCTAACCTAAATCTAGTTTTGATTCCTTTAGACTTTAGATTCAAGATTTAATGTGAATATATGCATTAATAAAAACTCATTACTATTTTAATACTAGTTATGCTGCTGTTGATGCACTGATGAAAGCCAGATAGCTAGATCAGTGATTAGTTAGTCGTAGTTGCCGGTGGGCTTAGGTCTAAAGTTATCCAAACTAGTTTTAAAAGGTTTGGATAGGTTAGGTTAGGTTAGAACATGAATAAGACGGGTGCCCGGCCGCAGGCCGGTCACTTAGGTTCAGTTCCGTTTAAAAAAAAAAAAAAACAAAAAACAAAACGTACCAATACAAAGTACTCTTATTCATATTAGAAGATATTGTAAAATAACAATTAATTTAATTTTTTTTTTTTTTTTTTCACTCACACATTAGGCCCGTCGCGCCGCGCCACTACTATATGGGGCGAAGGTGCGAAGTCGACGGCGACGACAAAGTACCGAGTCTAAGGAGACTGATGGCGGCGCCACACAGTGGCGTTATGTCTCTATAAAAGTGGTGGTCTTTTATTATGTTATTTATTAATGGTATTATTTTAATATCATATCAATATTGTACCCCGCACAGAGGGGAGGTACGGGTAGGTAGTGACGAAAAATAACGATACGGGACTCTTACGAGGTCTCGCAATCGGAATGAGTACACTTTAAATATTTTAACGAGGTAAAATTTAAGGGCATTGAGGGTCTGGTGCCAGTGGTGGTTGATTAGATCCACACACTATACTTTTTATAATTATGTGGCGTTATGTCTCTATAAAAGTGGTGGTCTTTTATTATGTTATTTATTAATGGTATTTTTTTAATATCATATCAATATTGTACCCCGCACGGGGGGAGGTAGGGGGGTAGGTAGTGACGAAAAATAACGATACGGGACTCTTACGAGGTCTCGTAATCGGAATGAGTTTCTGCGACTACCATTGTTTGTCGCGGGTAACGGGGAATCAGGGTTCGATTCCGGTGAGGGAGCCTGAGAAACTGCTACCACATCCAAGGAAGGCAGCAGGCGCGCAAATTACCCACTCCCTGCACGGGGGGGGAGGTACGGGTAGGTAGGGACGAAAAATAACGATACGGGACTCTTACGAGGTCTCGTCATCGAATAATCAATACACGAACTGCCCACACACTTGTAAATATAGACGCGCAAGATCGTTACACGAACCGCTTACCATTATAGTAAACTACTATGCAAACACACATAACATATACGCAATAAGGGAACTTTAAATTGGAGATTTTACCCTACCACACCCGTCTGTCTCATTCTGAAAACTATTCAAAATAATTGCTATTTTTCATTCTCATTCAAATATAAATAATAGTAAATAATATATAATTTTTGACTGAACTGAACCCAAGTGCCCGGCCTGCGGCCGGGCACCCCTCGTATTCATGTTCTAACCTAACCTAACCTAAATCTAGTTTTGATTCCTTTAGACTTTAGATTCAAGATTTAATGTGAATATATGCATTAATAAAAACTCATTACTATTTTAATACTAGTTATGCTGCTGTTGATGCACTGATGAAAGCCAGATAGCTAGATCAGTGTTTAGTTAATCGTAGTTGCCGGTGGGCTGAGGTCTAAAGGAATCCAAACTAGTTTTAAAAGGTTTGGATAGGTTAGGTTAGGTTAGAACATGAATAAGACGGGTGCCCGGCCGCAGGCCGGTCACTTAGGTTCAGTTCCGTTTAAAAAAAAAAAAAAACAAAAAACAAAACGTACCAATACAAAGTACTCTTATTCATATTAGAAGATATTGTAAAATAACAATTAATTTCACTTTTTTTTTTTTTTTCACTAACACATTAGGCCCGTTGCGCCGCGCCACTACTATATGGGGCGAAGGTGCGAAGTCGACGGCGACGACAAAGTACCGAGTCTAAGGAGACTGATGGCGGCGCCACACAGTGGCGTTATGTCTCTATAAAAGTGGTGGTCTTTTATTATGTTATTTATTAATGGTATTATTCTAATATCATATCAATATTGTACCCCGCACAGAGGGGAGGTACGGGTAGGTAGTGACGAACAATAACGATACGGGACTCTTACGAGGTCTCGCAATCGGAATGAGTACACTTTAAATATTTTAACGAGGTAAAATTTAAGGGCATTGAGGGTCTGGTGCCAGTGGTGGTTGATTAGATCCACACACTATACTTTTTATAATTATGTGGCGTTATGTCTCTATAAAAGTGGTGGTCTTTTATTATGTTATTTATTAATGGTATTTTTTTAATATCATATCAATATTGTACCCCGCACGGGGGGAGGTAGGGGGGTAGGTAGTGACGAAAAATAACGATACGGGACTCTTACGAGGTCTCGTAATCGGAATGAGTTTCTGCGACTACCATTGTTTGTCGCGGGTAACGGGGAATCAGGGTTCGATTCCGGTGAGGGAGCCTGAGAAACTGCTACCACATCCAAGGAAGGCAGCAGGCGCGCAAATTACCCACTCCCTGCACGGGGGGGGAGGTACGGGTAGGTAGTGACGAAAAATAACGATACGGGACTCTTACGAGGTCTCGTCATCGAATAATCAATACACGAACTGCCCACACACTTGTAAATATAGACGCGCAAGATCGTTACACGAACCGCTTACCATTATAGTAAACTACTATGCAAACACACATAACATATACGCAATAAGGGAACTTTAAATTGGAGATTTTACCCTACCACACCCGTCTGTCTCATTCTGAAAACTATTCAAAATAATTGCTATTTTTCATTCTCATTCAAATATAAATAATAGTAAATAATATATAATTTTTGACTGAACTGAACCCAAGTGCCCGGCCTGCGGCCGGGCACCCCTCGTATTCATGTTCTAACCTAACCTAACCTAAATCTAGTTTTGATTCCTTTAGACTTTAGATTCAAGATTTAATGTGAATATATGCATTAATAAAAACTCATTACTATTTTAATACTAGTTATGCTGCTGTTGATGCACTGATGAAAGCCAGATAGCTAGATCAGTGATTAGTTAGTCGTAGTTGCCGGTGGGCTTAGGTCTAAAGTTATCCAAACTAGTTTTAAAAGGTTTGGATAGGTTAGGTTAGGTTAGAACATGAATAAGACGGGTGCCCGGCCGCAGGCCGGTCACTTAGGTTCAGTTCCGTTTTAAAAAAAAAAAAAACAAAAAACAAAACGTACCAATACAAAGTACTCTTATTCATATTAGAAGATATTGTAAAATAACAATTAATTTAATTTTTTTTTTTTTTTTTTCACTCACACATTAGGCCCGTCGCGCCGCGCCACTACTATATGGGGCGAAGGTGCGAAGTCGACGGCGACGACAAAGTACCGAGTCTAAGGAGACTGATGGCGGCGCCACACAGTGGCGTTATGTCTCTATAAAAGTGGTGGTCTTTTATTATGTTATTTATTAATGGTATTATTTTAATATCATATCAATATTGTACCCCGCACAGGGGGGAGGTACGGGTAGGTAGTGACGAAAAATAACGATACGGGACTCTTACGAGGTCTCGCAATCGGAATGCGTACACTTTAAATATTTTAACGAGGTAAAATTTAAGGGCATTGAGGGTCTGGTGCCAGTGGTGGTTGATTAGATCCACACACTATACTTTTTATAATTATGTGGCGTTATGTCTCTATAAAAGTGGTGGTCTTTTATTATGTTATTTATTAATGGTATTTTTTTAATATCATATCAATATTGTACCCCGCACGGGGGGAGGTAGGGGGGTAGGTAGTGACGAAAAATAACGATACGGGACTCTTACGAGGTCTCGTAATCGGAATGAGTTTCTGCGACTACCATTGTTTGTCGCGGGTAACGGGGAATCAGGGTTCGATTCCGGTGAGGGAGCCTGAGAAACTGCTACCACATCCAAGGAAGGCAGCAGGCGCGCAAATTACCCACTCCCTGCACGGGGGGGGGAGGTACGGGTAGGTAGTGACGAAAAATAACGATACGGGACTCTTACGAGGGCTCGTCATCGAATAATCAATACACGAACTGCCCACACACTTGTAAATATAGACGCGCAAGATCGTTACACGAACCGCTTACCATTATAGTAAACTACTATGCAAACACACATAACATATACGCAATAAGGGAACTTTAAATTGGAGATTTTACCCTACCACACCCGTCTGTCTCATTCTGAAAACTATTCAAAATAATTGCTATTTTTCATTCTCATTCAAATATAAATAATAGTAAATAATATATAATTTTTGACTGAACTGAACCCAAGTGCCCGGCCTGCGGCCGGGCACCCCTCGTATTCATGTTCTAACCTAACCTAACCTAAATCTAGTATTGATTCCTTTAGACTTTAGATTCAAGATTTAATGTGAATATATGCATTAATAAAAACTCATTACTATTTTAATACTAGTTATGCTGCTGTTGATGCACTGATGAAAGCCAGATAGCTAGATCAGTGATTAGTTAGTCGTAGTTGCCGGTGGGCTTAGGTCTAAAGTTATCCAAACTAGTTTTAAAAGGTTTGGATAGGTTAGGTTAGGTTAGAACATGAATAAGACGGGTGCCCGGCCGCAGGCCGGTCACTTAGGTTCAGTTCCGTTTAAAAAAAAAAAAAAACAAAACGTACCAATACAAAGTACTCTTATTCATATTAGAAGATATTGTAAAATAACAATTAATTTAATTTTTTTTTTTTTTTTTTCACTCACACATTAGGCCCGTCGCGCCGCGCCACTACTATATGGGGCGAAGGTGCGAAGTCGACGGCGACGACAAAGTACCGAGTCTAAGGAGACTGATGGCGGCGCCACACAGTGGCGTTATGTCTCTATAAAAGTGGTGGTCTTTTATTATGTTATTTATTAATGGTATTATTTTAATATCATATCAATATTGTACCCCGCACAGGGGGGAGGTACGGGTAGGTAGTGACGAAAAATAACGATACGGGACTCTTACGAGGTCTCGCAATCGGAATGAGTACACTTTAAATATTTTAACGAGGTAAAATTTAAGGGCATTGAGGGTCTGGTGCCAGTGGTGGTTGATTAGATCCACACACTATACTTTTTATAATTATGTGGCGTTATGTCTCTATAAAGTGGTGGTCTTTTATTATGTTATTTATTAATGGTATTTTTTTAATATCATATCAATATTGTACCCCGCACGGGGGGAGGTAGGGGGGTAGGTAGTGACGAAAAATAACGATACGGGACTCTTA
Organism: Pararge aegeria; assembly: GCF_905163445.1. Taxonomy (NCBI): domain Eukaryota; kingdom Metazoa; phylum Arthropoda; class Insecta; order Lepidoptera; family Nymphalidae; genus Pararge; species Pararge aegeria. Next base: position 19,253,880 of record NC_053191.1, read on the forward strand.
CGAGGTCTCGTAATCGGAATGAGTTTCTGCGACTACCATTGTTTGTCGCGGGTAACGGGGAATCAGGGTTCGATTCCGGTGAGGGAGCCTGAGAAACTGCTACCACATCCAAGGAAGGCAGCAGGCGCGCAAATTACCCACTCCCTGCACGGTGGGGGAGGTACGGGTAGGTAGTGACGAAAAATAACGATACGGGACTCTTACGAGGGCTCGTCATCGAATAATCAATACACGAACTGCCCACACACTTGTAAATATAGACGCACAAGATCGTTACACGAACCGCTTACCATTATAGTAAACTACTATGCAAACACACATAACATATACGCAATAAGGGAACTTTAAATTGGAGATTTTACCCTACCACACCCGTCTGTCTCATTCTGAAAGCTATTCAAAATAATTGCTATTTTTCATTCTCATTCAAATATAAATAATAGTAAATAATATATAATTTTTGACTGAACTGAACCCAAGTGCCCGGCCTGCGGCCGGGCACCCCTCGTATTCATGTTCTAACCTAACCTAACCTAAATCTAGTTTTGATTCCTTTAGACTTTAGATTCAAGATTTAATGTGAATATATGCATTAATAAAAACTCATTACTATTTTAATACTAGTTATGCTGCTGTTGATGCACTGATGAAAGCCAGATAGCTAGATCAGTGATTAGTTAGTCGTAGTTGCCGGTGGGCTTAGGTCTAAAGTTATCCAAACTAGTTTTAAAAGGTTTGGATAGGTTAGGTTAGGTTAGAACATGAATAAGACGGGTGCCCGGCCGCAGGCCGGTCACTTAGGTTCAGTTCCGTTTAAAAAAAAAAAAAAACCAAAAACAAAACGTACCAATACAAAGTACTCTTATTCATATTAGAAGATATTGTAAAATAACAATTAATTTAATTTTTTTTTTTTTTTTTTCACTCACACATTAGGCCCGTCGCGCCGCGCCACTACTATATGGGGCGAAGGTGCGAAGTCGACGGCGACGACAAAGTACCGAGTCTAAGGAGACTGATGGCGGCGCCACACAGTGGCGTTATGTCTCTATAAAAGTGGTGGTCTTTTATTATGTTATTTATTAATGGTATTATTTTAATATCATATCAATATTGTACCCCGCACAGGGGGGAGGTACGGGTAGGTAGTGACGAAAAATAACGATACGGGACTCTTACGAGGTCTCGCAATCGGAATGAGTACACTTTAAATATTTTAACGAGGTAAAATTTAAGGGCATTGAGGGTCTGGTGCCAGTGGTGGTTGATAAGATCCACACACTATACTTTTTATAATTATGTGGCGTTATGTCTCTATAAAGTGGTGGTCTTTTATTATGTTATTTATTAATGGTATTTTTTTAATATCATATCAATATTGTACCCCGCACGGGGGGAGGTAGGGGGGTAGGTAGTGACGAAAAATAACGATACGGGACTCTTACGAGGTCTCGTAATCGGAATGAGTTTCTGCGACTACCATTGTTTGTCGCGGGTAACGGGGAATCAGGGTTCGATTCCGGTGAGGGAGCCTGAGAAACTGCTACCACATCCAAGGAAGGCAGCAGGCGCGCAAATTACCCACTCCCTGCACGGGGGGGGAGGTACGGGTAGGTAGTGACGAAAAATAACGATACGGGACTCTTACGAGGGCTCGTCATCGAATAATCAATACACGAACTGCCCACACACTTGTAAATATAGACGCACAAGATCGTTACACGAACCGCTTACCATTATAGTAAACTACTATGCAAACACACATAACATATACGCAATAAGGGAACTTTAAATTGGAGATTTTACCCTACCACACCCGTCTGTCTCATTCTGAAAGCTATTCAAAATAATTGCTATTTTTCATTCTCATTCAAATATAAATAATAGTAAATAATATATAATTTTTGACTGAACTGAACCCAAGTGCCCGGCCTGCGGCCGGGCACCCCTCGTATTCATGTTCTAACCTAACCTAACCTAAATCTAGTTTTGATTCCTTTAGACTTTAGATTCAAGATTTAATGTGAATATATGCATTAATAAAAACTCATTACTATTTTAATACTAGTTATGCTGCTGTTGATGCACTGATGAAAGCCAGATAGCTAGATCAGTGATTAGTTAGTCGTAGTTGCCGGTGGGCTTAGGTCTAAAGTTATCCAAACTAGTTTTAAAAGGTTTGGATAGGTTAGGTTAGGTTAGAACATGAATAAGACGGGTGCCCGGCCGCAGGCCGGTCACTTAGGTTCAGTTCCGTTTAAAAAAAAAAAAAAACCAAAAACAAAACGTACCAATACAAAGTACTCTTATTCATATTAGAAGATATTGTAAAATAACAATTAATTTAATTTTTTTTTTTTTTTTTTCACTCACACATTAGGCCCGTCGCGCCGCGCCACTACTATATGGGGCGAAGGTGCGAAGTCGACGGCGACGACAAAGTACCGAGTCTAAGGAGACTGATGGCGGCGCCACACAGTGGCGTTATGTCTCTATAAAAGTGGTGGTCTTTTATTATGTTATTTATTAATGGTATTATTTTAATATCATATCAATATTGTACCCCGCACAGGGGGGAGGTACGGGTAGGTAGTGACGAAAAATAACGATACGGGACTCTTACGAGGTCTCGCAATCGGAATGAGTACACTTTAAATATTTTAACGAGGTAAAATTTAAGGGCATTGAGGGTCTGGTGCCAGTGGTGGTTGATAAGATCCACACACTATACTTTTTATAATTATGTGGCGTTATGTCTCTATAAAGTGGTGGTCTTTTATTATGTTATTTATTAATGGTATTTTTTTAATATCATATCAATATTGTACCCCGCACGGGGGGAGGTAGGGGGGTAGGTAGTGACGAAAAATAACGATACGGGACTCTTACGAGGTCTCGCAATCGGAATGAGTACACTTTAAATATTTTAACGAGGTAAAATTTAAGGGCATTGAGGGTCTGGTGCCAGTGGTGGTTGATAAGATCCACACACTATACTTTTTATAATTATGTGGCGTTATGTCTCTATAAAGTGGTGGTCTTTTATTATGTTATTTATTAATGGTATTTTTTTAATATCATATCAATATTGTACCCCGCACGGGGGGAGGTAGGGGGGTAGGTAGTGACGAAAAATAACGATACGGGACTCTTACGAGGTCTCGTAATCGGAATGAGTTTCTGCGACTACCATTGTTTGTCGCGGGTAACGGGGAATCAGGGTTCGATTCCGGTGAGGGAGCCTGAGAAACTGCTACCACATCCAAGGAAGGCAGCAGGCGCGCAAATTACCCACTCCCTGCACGGGGGGGGAGGTACGGGTAGGTAGTGACGAAAAATAACGATACGGGACTCTTACGAGGGCTCGTCATCGAATAATCAATACACGAACTGCCCACACACTTGTAAATATAGACGCACAAGATCGTTACACGAACCGCTTACCATTATAGTAAACTACTATGCAAACACACATAACATATACGCAATAAGGGAACTTTAAATTGGAGATTTTACCCTACCACACCCGTCTGTCTCATTCTGAAAGCTATTCAAAATAATTGCTATTTTTCATTCTCATTCAAATATAAATAATAGTAAATAATATATAATTTTTGACTGAACTGAACCCAAGTGCCCGGCCTGCGGCCGGGCACCCCTCGTATTCATGTTCTAACCTAACCTAACCTAAATCTAGTTTTGATTCCTTTAGACTTTAGATTCAAGATTTAATGTGAATATATGCATTAATAAAAACTCATTACTATTTTAATACTAGTTATGCTGCTGTTGATGCACTGATGAAAGCCAGATAGCTAGATCAGTGATTAGTTAGTCGTAGTTGCCGGTGGGCTTAGGTCTAAAGTTATCCAAACTAGTTTTAAAAGGTTTGGATAGGTTAGGTTAGGTTAGAACATGAATAAGACGGGTGCCCGGCCGCAGGCCGGTCACTTAGGTTCAGTTCCGTTTAAAAAAAAAAAAAACCAAAAACAAAACGTACCAATACAAAGTACTCTTATTCATATTAGAAGATATTGTAAAATAACAATTAATTTAATTTTTTTTTTTTTTTTTTCACTCACACATTAGGCCCGTCGCGCCGCGCCACTACTATATGGGGCGAAGGTGCGAAGTCGACGGCGACGACAAAGTACCGAGTCTAAGGAGACTGATGGCGGCGCCACACAGTGGCGTTATGTCTCTATAAAAGTGGTGGTCTTTTATTATGTTATTTATTAATGGTATTATTTTAATATCATATCAATATTGTACCCCGCACAGGGGGGAGGTACGGGTAGGTAGTGACGAAAAATAACGATACGGGACTCTTACGAGGTCTCGCAATCGGAATGAGTACACTTTAAATATTTTAACGAGGTAAAATTTAAGGGCATTGAGGGTCTGGTGCCAGTGGTGGTTGATTAGATCCACACACTATACTTTTTATAATTATGTGGCGTTATGTCTCTATAAAAGTGGTGGTCTTTTATTATGTTATTTATTAATGGTATTTTTTTAATATCATATCAATATTGTACCCCGCACGGGGGGAGGTAGGGGGTAGGTAGTGACGAAAAATAACGATACGGGACTCTTACGAGGTCTCGTAATCGGAATGAGTTTCTGCGACTACCATTGTTTGTCGCGGGTAACGGGGAATCAGGGTTCGATTCCGGTGAGGGAGCCTGAGAAACTGCTACCACATCCAAGGAAGGCAGCAGGCGCGCAAATTACCCACTCCCTGCACGGGGGGGGAGGTACGGGTAGGTAGTGACGAAAAATAACGATACGGGACTCTTACGAGGTCTCGTCATCGAATAATCAATACACGAACTGCCCACACACTTGTAAATATTAGTGTTGCCCAAATTCAGTCTTGGTCTTGCAGTCTTGGTCTTGTTCTTGCGTTTTTGCAAGACCAAGACCAAGAACAAGACCGCGTATTTTTAGCAAGACCAAGACCAAGACTGACCGTGCAAGACTTGAGCAAGAACAAGACATAGCCTGCAAGACTCTTGCGTCTTGCAGCTAGGACTTAGCGCTATTTCACGGAGTAGTTAGGTGTAACAGTTCGGTGTATAGGTAGGTAGGTACGCTTAGGAATTCTATGAGACGCAAAAAACTATATCAAAGAATATGAAAAACTGGACCTATGCGCATTACGACTAATACCATAAACATAGCGAATAAAAAAATATCTTTTAAAATCAAACTGAGTGCATGCATAGTTATGTTTTAACCATCGGCACTTTGATAATGCGGCATCAAAGGTTTTGTACTTACTTCTCAAAGAAATTTGCCGCTTTTCGGAAGTACATGGTTATGATACACGCGCCGGCGGCTTCTTTTGAAATCTAAAACAATCGTTGCCGCCGCGCCGAAATCATAACATTTGACACTATTCATGCAAAATAATTTCGAATTTTAAGAGTACCTACAGGTGTTCCAAAGAATAAATAAGTTTCAGATTGGTGATTTTAGATTGGTGGAGGACGCATGAGACAGAGTATCCGATTTTATCGAAAATGGCCCGTGATTTTCTCTCAATACCTGCAACTTCAGTACCTGCTGAGAGGTTATTTTCTAAAGCATCATTAGTAATTAGAAAACATAGAAATAGGTTAAGTGATGAGTCAGCCAGATGGTTACTTTGTATTAATTCTTGGTCAAAAGAATTGATATAAAGTATCATAACCTAATGATAAAGCTGTTGATTTGTGTTGTATTTTATTTTTTATTCAAATAAATGATAAATCGTAAAACTCTTTTATTAAATTTCTTATAAGTTGAGGGTTCAATCTCTTTCTAGACAGATAAGTATTGTTCTTTAAAATACAGTCAAGTTATTGTAATTAATTTGTTTTTTTACATGTTTTAGCAAATGTAAGCTTATAAATCATAAATGTTTATTAAGAAACAGTTACTTCCATGGAAAACGACATATAGGTCAGTTGATTTTTCGAATTTCTTATCAAATCTTCAGTTATTTATTAATCTGCTTGATCTTTACTATGGCTATGTTAATTCAAGCTCACAATGTTCCAATTCTAATACGTTTTTCTAAGATTTAAAGTAAACTTTAATAAATAGTAATAGACTAATAGGTAATTGCAAGACTTGCAAGACTCTTGCTGCAAGACCAAGACCAAGACCAAGACTGGGAGCGCAAGACCAAGACCAAGACCAAGACCAGGTGTATTGGCGCAAGACCAAGACCAAGACTGGCTAAGTCTCGTCTTGTTCTTGCATTTGGGCAACACTAGTAAATATAGACGCGCAAGATCGTTACACGAACCGCTTACCATTATAGTAAACTACTATGCAAACACACATAACATATACGCAATAAGGGAACTTTAAATTGGAGATTTTACCCTACCACACCCGTCTGTCTCATTCTGAAAACTATTCAAAATAATTGCTATTTTTCATTCTCATTCAAATATAAATAATAGTAAATAATATATAATTTTTGACTGAACTGAACCCAAGTGCCCGGCCTGCGGCCGGGCACCCCTCGTATTCATGTTCTAACCTAACCTAACCTAAATCTAGTTTTGATTCCTTTAGACTTTAGATTCAAGATTTAATGTGAATATATGCATTAATAAAAACTCATTACTATTTTAATACTAGTTATGCTGCTGTTGATGCACTGATGAAAGCCAGATAGCTAGATCAGTGATTAGTTAGTCGTAGTTGCCGGTGGGCTTAGGTCTAAAGTTATCCAAACTAGTTTTAAAAGGTTTGGATAGGTTAGGTTAGGTTAGAACATGAATAAGACGGGTGCCCGGCCGCAGGCCGGTCACTTAGGTTCAGTTCCGTTTAAAAAAAAAAAAAAACAAAACGTACCAATACAAAGTACTCTTATTCATATTAGAAGATATTGTAAAATAACAATTAATTTAATTTTTTTTTTTTTTTTTTCACTCACACATTAGGCCCGTCGCGCCGCGCCACTACTATATGGGGCGAAGGTGCGAAGTCGACGGCGACGACAAAGTACCGAGTCTAAGGAGACTGATGGCGGCGCCACACAGTGGCGTTATGTCTCTATAAAAGTGGTGGTCTTTTATTATGTTATTTATTAATGGTATTATTTTAATATCATATCAATATTGTACCCCGCACAGGGGGGAGGTACGGGTAGGTAGTGACGAAAAATAACGATACGGGACTCTTACGAGGTCTCGCAATCGGAATGAGTACACTTTAAATATTTTAACGAGGTAAAATTTAAGGGCATTGAGGGTCTGGTGCCAGTGGTGGTTGATTAGATCCACACACTATACTTTTTATAATTATGTGGCGTTATGTCTCTATAAAGTGGTGGTCTTTTATTATGTTATTTAATAATGGTATTTTTTTAATATCATATCAATATTGTACCCCGCACGGGGGGAGGTAGGGGGGTAGGTAGTGACGAAAAATAACGATACGGGACTCTTACGAGGTCTCGTAATCGGAATGAGTTTCTGCGACTACCATTGTTTGTCGCGGGTAACGGGGAATCAGGGTTCGATTCCGGTGAGGGAGCCTGAGAAACTGCTACCACATCCAAGGAAGGCAGCAGGCGCGCAAATTACCCACTCCCTGCACGGGGGGGGAGGTACGGGTAGGTAGTGACGAAAAATAACGATACGGGACTCTTACGAGGGCTCGTCATCGAATAATCAATACACGAACTGCCCACACACTTGTAAATATAGACGCACAAGATCGTTACACGAACCGCTTACCATTATAGTAAACTACTATGCAAACACACATAACATATACGCAATAAGGGAACTTTAAATTGGAGATTTTACCCTACCACACCCGTCTGTCTCATTCTGAAAGCTATTCAAAATAATTGCTATTTTTCATTCTCATTCAAATATAAATAATAGTAAATAATATATAATTTTTGACTGAACTGAACCCAAGTGCCCGGCCTGCGGCCGGGCACCCCTCGTATTCATGTTCTAACCTAACCTAACCTAAATCTAGTTTTGATTCCTTTAGACTTTAGATTCAAGATTTAATGTGAATATATGCATTAATAAAAACTCATTACTATTTTAATACTAGTTATGCTGCTGTTGATGCACTGATGAAAGCCAGATAGCTAGATCAGTGATTAGTTAGTCGTAGTTGCCGGTGGGCTTAGGTCTAAAGTTATCCAAACTAGTTTTAAAAGGTTTGGATAGGTTAGGTTAGGTTAGAACATGAATAAGACGGGTGCCCGGCCGCAGGCCGGTCACTTAGGTTCAGTTCCGTTTAAAAAAAAAAAAAAACAAAACGTACCAATACAAAGTACTCTTATTCATATTAGAAGATATTGTAAAATAACAATTAATTTAATTTTTTTTTTTTTTTTTCACTCACACATTAGGCCCGTCGCGCCGCGCCACTACTATATGGGGCGAAGGTGCGAAGTCGACGGCGACGACAAAGTACCGAGTCTAAGGAGACTGATGGCGGCGCCACACAGTGGCGTTATGTCTCTATAAAAGTGGTGGTCTTTTATTATGTTATTTATTAATGGTATTATTTTAATATCATATCAATATTGTACCCCGCACAGGGGGGAGGTACGGGTAGGTAGTGACGAAAAATAACGATACGGGACTCTTACGAGGTCTCGCAATCGGAATGAGTACACTTTAAATATTTTAACGAGGTAAAATTTAAGGGCATTGAGGGTCTGGTGCCAGTGGTGGTTGATTAGATCCACACACTATACTTTTTATAATTATGTGGCGTTATGTCTCTATAAAGTGGTGGTCTTTTATTATGTTATTTATTAATGGTATTTTTTTAATATCATATCAATATTGTACCCCGCACGGGGGGAGGTAGGGGGGTAGGTAGTGACGAAAAATAACGATACGGGACTCTTACGAGGTCTCGTAATCGGAATGAGTTTCTGCGACTACCATTGTTTGTCGCGGGTAACGGGGAATCAGGGTTCGATTCCGGTGAGGGAGCCTGAGAAACTGCTACCACATCCAAGGAAGGCAGCAGGCGCGCAAATTACCCACTCCCTGCACGGGGGGGGAGGTACGGGTAGGTAGTGACGAAAAATAACGATACGGGACTCTTACGAGGGCTCGTCATCGAATAATCAATACACGAACTGCCCACACACTTGTAAATATAGACGCACAAGATCGTTACACGAACCGCTTACCATTATAGTAAACTACTATGCAAACACACATAACATATACGCAATAAGGGAACTTTAAATTGGAGATTTTACCCTACCACACCCGTCTGTCTCATTCTGAAAGCTATTCAAAATAATTGCTATTTTTCATTCTCATTCAAATATAAATAATAGTAAATAATATATAATTTTTGACTGAACTGAACCCAAGTGCCCGGCCTGCGGCCGGGCACCCCTCGTATTCATGTTCTAACCTAACCTAACCTAAATCTAGTTTTGATTCCTTTAGACTTTAGATTCAAGATTTAATGTGAATATATGCATTAATAAAAACTCATTACTATTTTAATACTAGTTATGCTGCTGTTGATGCACTGATGAAAGCCAGATAGCTAGATCAGTGATTAGTTAGTCGTAGTTGCCGGTGGGCTTAGGTCTAAAGTTATCCAAACTAGTTTTAAAAGGTTTGGATAGGTTAGGTTAGGTTAGAACATGAATAAGACGGGTGCCCGGCCGCAGGCCGGTCACTTAGGTTCAGTTCCGTTTAAAAAAAAAAAAAAACCAAAAACAAAACGTACCAATACAAAGTACTCTTATTCATATTAGAAGATATTGTAAAATAACAATTAATTTAATTTTTTTTTTTTTTTTTCACTCACACATTAGGCCCGTCGCGCCGCGCCACTACTATATGGGGCGAAGGTGCGAAGTCGACGGCGACGACAAAGTACCGAGTCTAAGGAGACTGATGGCGGCGCCACACAGTGGCGTTATGTCTCTATAAAAGTGGTGGTCTTTTATTATGTTATTTATTAATGGTATTATTTTAATATCATATCAATATTGTACCCCGCACAGGGGGGAGGTACGGGTAGGTAGTGACGAAAAATAACGATACGGGACTCTTACGAGGTCTCGCAATCGGAATGAGTACACTTTAAATATTTTAACGAGGTATAATTTAAGGGCATTGAGGGTCTGGTGCCAGTGGTGGTTGATTAGATCCACACACTATACTTTTTATAATTATGTGGCGTTATGTCTCTATAAAAGTGGTGGTCTTTTATTATGTTATTTATTAATGGTATTTTTTTAATATCATATCAATATTGTACCCCGCACGGGGGGAGGTAGGGGGTAGGTAGTGACGAAAAATAACGATACGGGACTCTTACGAGGTCTCGTAATCGGAATGAGTTTCTGCGACTACCATTGTTTGTCGCGGGTAACGGGGAATCAGGGTTCGATTCCGGTGAGGGAGCCTGAGAAACTGCTACCACATCCAAGGAAGGCAGCAGGCGCGAAAATTACCCACTCCCTGCACGGGGGGGGAGGTACGGGTAGGTAGTGACGAAAAATAACGATACGGGACTCTTACGAGGTCTCGTCATCGAATAATCAATACACGAACTGCCCACACACTTGTAAATATAGACGCGCAAGATCGTTACACGAACCGCTTACCATTATAGTAAACTACTATGCAAACACACATAACATATACGCAATAAGGGAACTTTAAATTGGAGGTTTTACCCTACCACACCCGTCTGTCTCATTCTGAAAACTATTCAAAATAATTGCTATTTTTCATTCTCATTCAAATATAAATAATAGTAAATAATATATAATTTTTGACTGAACTGAACCCAAGTGCCCGGCCTGCGGCCGGGCACCCCTCGTATTCATGTTCTAACCTAACCTAACCTAAATCTAGTTTTGATTCCTTTAGACTTTAGATTCAAGATTTAATGTGAATATATGCATTAATAAAAACTCATTACTATTTTAATACTAGTTATGCTGCTGTTGATGCACTGATGAAAGCCAGATAGCTAGATCAGTGATTAGTTAGTCGTAGTTGCCGGTGGGCTTAGGTCTAAAGTTATCCAAACTAGTTTTAAAAGGTTTGGATAGGTTAGGTTAGGTTAGAACATGAATAAGACGGGTGCCCGGCCGCAGGCCGGTCACTTAGGTTCAGTTCCGTTTAAAAAAAAAAAAAAACAAAACGTACCAATACAAAGTACTCTTATTCATATTAGAAGATATTGTAAAATAACAATTAATTTAATTTTTTTTTTTTTTTTTTCACTCACACATTAGGCCCGTCTCGCCGCGCCACTACTATATGGGGCGAAGGTGCGAAGTCGACGGCGACGACAAAGTACCGAGTCTAAGGAGACTGATGGCGGCGCCACACAGTGGCGTTATGTCTCTATAAAAGTGGTGGTCTTTTATTATGTTATTTATTAATGGTATTATTTTAATATCATATCAATATTGTACCCCGCACAGGGGGGAGGTACGGGTAGGTAGTGACGAAAAATAACGATACGGGACTCTTACGAGGTCTCGCAATCGGAATGAGTACACTTTAAATATTTTAACGAGGTAAAATTTAAGGGCATTGAGGGTCTGGTGCCAGTGGTGGTTGATTAGATCCACACACTATACTTTTTATAATTATGTGGCGTTATGTCTCTATAAAAGTGGTGGTCTTTTATTATGTTATTTATTAATGGTATTTTTTTAATATCATATCAATATTGTACCCCGCACGGGGGGAGGTAGGGGGTAGGTAGTGACGAAAAATAACGATACGGGACTCTTACGAGGTCTCGTAATCGGAATGAGTTTCTGCGACTACCATTGTTTGTCGCGGGTAACGGGGAATCAGGGTTCGATTCCGGTGAGGGAGCCTGAGAAACTGCTACCACATCCAAGGAAGGCAGCAGGCGCGAAAATTACCCACTCCCTGCACGGGGGGGGAGGTACGGGTAGGTAGTGACGAAAAATAACGATACGGGACTCTTACGAGGGCTCGTCATCGAATAATCAATACACGAACTGCCCACACACTTGTAAATATAGACGCGCAAGATCGTTACACGAACCGCTTACCATTATAGTAAACTACTATGCAAAAACACATAACATATACGCAATAAGGGAACTTTAAATTGGAGATTTTACCCTACCACACCCGTCTGTCTCATTCTGAAAACTATTCAAAATAATTGCTATTTTTCATTCTCATTCAAATATAAATAATAGTAAATAATATATAATTTTTGACTGAACTGAACCCAAGTGCCCGGCCTGCGGCCGGGCACCCCTCGTATTCATGTTCTAACCTAACCTAACCTAAATCTAGTTTTGATTCCTTTAGACTTTAGATTCAAGATTTAATGTGAATATATGCATTAATAAAAACTCATTACTATTTTAATACTAGTTATGCTGCTGTTGATGCACTGATGAAAGCCAGATAGCTAGATCAGTGATTAGTTAGTCGTAGTTGCCGGTGGGCTTAGGTCTAAAGTTATCCAAACTAGTTTTAAAAGTTTTGGATAGGTTAGGTTAGGTTAGAACATGAATAAGACGGGTGCCCGGCCGCAGGCCGGTCACTTAGGTTCAGTTCCGTTTAAAAAAAAAAAAAAAACAAAAAACAAAACGTACCAATACAAAGTACTCTTATTCATATTAGAAGATATTGTAAAATAACAATTAATTTAATTTTTTTTTTTTTTTTTTCACTCACACATTAGGCCCGTCGCGCCGCGCCACTACTATATAAGGGCGAAGGTGCGAAGTCGACGGCGACGACAAAGTACCGAGTCTAAGGAGACTGATGGCGGCGCCACACAGTGGCGTTATGTCTCTATAAAAGTGGTGGTCTTTTATTATGTTATTTATTAATGGTATTATTTTAATATCATATCAATATTGTACCCCGCACAGGGGGGAGGTACGGGTAGGTAGTGACGAAAAATAACGATACGGGACTCTTACGAGGTCTCGCAATCGGAATGAGTACACTTTAAATATTTTAACGAGGTATAATTTAAGGGCATTGAGGGTCTGGTGCCAGTGGTGGTTGATTAGATCCACACACTATACTTTTTATAATTATGTGGCGTTATGTCTCTATAAAAGTGGTGGTCTTTTATTATGTTATTTATTAATGGTATTTTTTTAATATCATATCAATATTGTACCCCGCACGGGGGGAGGTAGGGGGGTAGGTAGTGACGAAAAATAACGATACGGGACTCTTACGAGGTCTCGTAATCGGAATGAGTTTCTGCGACTACCATTGTTTGTCGCGGGTAACGGGGAATCAGGGTTCGATTCCGGTGAGGGAGCCTGAGAAACTGCTACCACATCCAAGGAAGGCAGCAGGCGCGCAAATTACCCACTCCCTGCACGGGGGGGGGAGGTACGGGTAGGTAGTGACGAAAAATAACGATACGGGACTCTTACGAGGGCTCGTCATCGAATAATCAATACACGAACTGCCCACACACTTGTAAATATAGACGCGCAAGATCGTTACACGAACCGCTTACCATTATAGTAAACTACTATGCAAACACACATAACATATACGCAATAAAGGAACTTTAAATTGGAGATTTTACCCTACCACACCCGTCTGTCTCATTCTGAAAACTATTCAAAATAATTGCTATTTTTCATTCTCATTCAAATATAAATAATAGTAAATAATATATAATTTTTGACTGAACTGAACCCAAGTGCCCGGCCTGCGGCCGGGCACCCCTCGTATTCATGTTCTAACCTAACCTAACCTAAATCTAGTTTTGATTCCTTTAGACTTTAGATTCAAGATTTAATGTGAATATATGCATTAATAAAAACTCATTACTATTTTAATACTAGTTATGCTGCTGTTGATGCACTGATGAAAGCCAGATAGCTAGATCAGTGATTAGTTAGTCGTAGTTGCCGGTGGGCTTAGGTCTAAAGTTATCCAAACTAGTTTTAAAAGGTTTGGATAGGTTAGGTTAGGTTAGAACATGAATAAGACGGGTGCCCGGCCGCAGGCCGGTCACTTAGGTTCAGTTCCGTTTAAAAAAAAAAAAAACAAAACGTACCAATACAAAGTACTCTTATTCATATTAGAAGATATTGTAAAATAACAATTAATTTAATTTTTTTTTTTTTTTTTTCACTCACACATTAGGCCCGTCGCGCCGCGCCACTACTATATGGGGCGAAGGTGCGAAGTCGACGGCGACGACAAAGTACCGAGTCTAAGGAGACTGATGGCGGCGCCACACAGTGGCGTTATGTCTCTATAAAAGTGGTGGTCTTTTATTATGTTATTTATTAATGGTATTATTTTAATATCATATCAATATTGTACCCCGCACAGGGGGGAGGTACGGGTAGGTAGTGACGAAAAATAACGATACGGGACTCTTACGAGGTCTCGCAATCGGAATGAGTACACTTTAAATATTTTAACGAGGTAAAATTTAAGGGCATTGAGGGTCTGGTGCCAGTGGTGGTTGATTAGATCCACACACTATACTTTTTATAATTATGTGGCGTTATGTCTCTATAAAGTGGTGGTCTTTTATTATGTTATTTATTAATGGTATTTTTTTAATATCATATCAATATTGTACCCCGCACGGGGGGAGGTAGGGGGGTAGGTAGTGACGAAAAATAACGATACGGGACTCTTACGAGGTCTCGTAATCGGAATGAGTTTCTGCGACTACCATTGTTTGTCGCGGGTAACGGGGAATCAGGGTTCGATTCCGGTGAGGGAGCCTGAGAAACTGCTACCACATCCAAGGAAGGCAGCAGGCGCGCAAATTACCCACTCCCTGCACGGGGGGGGGAGGTACGGGTAGGTAGTGACGAAAAATAACGATACGGGACTCTTACGAGGGCTCGTCATCGAATAATCAATACACGAACTGCCCACACACTTGTAAATATAGACGCGCAAGATCGTTACACGAACCGCTTACCATTATAGTAAACTACTATGCAAACACACATAACATATACGCAATAAGGGAACTTTAAATTGGAGATTTTACCCTACCACACCCGTCTGTCTCATTCTGAAAACTATTCAAAATAATTGCTATTTTTCATTCTCATTCAAATATAAATAATAGTAAATAATATATAATTTTTGACTGAACTGAACCCAAGTGCCCGGCCTGCGGCCGGGCACCCCTCGTATTCATGTTCTAACCTAACCTAACCTAAATCTAGTTTTGATTCCTTTAGACTTTAGATTCAAGATTTAATGTGAATATATGCATTAATAAAAACTCATTACTATTTTAATACTAGTTATGCTGCTGTTGATGCACTGATGAAAGCCAGATAGCTAGATCAGTGATTAGTTAGTCGTAGTTGCCGGTGGGCTTAGGTCTAAAGTTATCCAAACTAGTTTTAAAAGGTTTGGATAGGTTAGGTTAGGTAAGAACATGAATAAGACGGGTGCCCGGCCGCAGGCCGGTCACTTAGGTTCAGTTCCGTTTAAAAAAAAAAAAAAACAAAAAACAAAACGTACCAATACAAAGTACTCTTATTCATATAAGAAGATATTGTAAAATAACAATTAATTTAATTTTTTTTTTTTTTTTTTCACTCACACATTAGGCCCGTCGCGCCGCGCCACTACTATATGGGGCGAAGGTGCGAAGTCGACGGCGACGACAAAGTACCGAGTCTAAGGAGACTGATGGCGGCGCCACACAGTGGCGTTATGTCTCTATAAAAGTGGTGGTCTTTTATTATGTTATTTATTAATGGTATTTTTTTAATATCATATCAATATTGTACCCCGCACGGGGGGAGGTAGGGGGGTAGGTAGTGACGAAAAATAACGATACGGGACTCTTACGAGGTAATCGGAATGAGTTTCTGCGACTACCATTGTTTGTCGCGGGTAACGGGGAATCAGGGTTCGATTCCGGTGAGGGAGCCTGAGAAACTGCTACCACATCCAAGGAAGGCAGCAGGCGCGCAAATTACCCACTCCCTGCACGGGGGGGGAGGTACGGGTAGGTAGTGACGAAAAATAACGATACGGGACTCTTACGAGGGCTCGTCATCGAATAATCAATACACGAACTGCCCACACACTTGTAAATATAGACGCGCAAGATCGTTACACGAACCGCTTACCATTATAGTAAACTACTATGCAAACACACATAACATATACGCAATAAGGGAACTTTAAATTGGAGATTTTACCCTACCACACCCGTCTGTCTCATTCTGAAAACTATTCAAAATAATTGCTATTTTTCATTCTCATTCAAATATAAATAATAGTAAATAATATATAATTTTTGACTGAACTGAACCCAAGTGCCCGGCCTGCGGCCGGGCACCCCTCGTATTCATGTTCTAACCTAACCTAACCTAAATCTAGTTTTGATTCCTTTAGACTTTAGATTCAAGATTTAATGTGAATATATGCATTAATAAAAACTCATTACTATTTTAATACTAGTTATGCTGCTGTTGATGCACTGATGAAAGCCAGATAGCTAGATCAGTGATTAGTTAGTCGTAGTTGCCGGTGGGCTTAGGTCTAAAGTTATCCAAACTAGTTTTAAAAGGTTTGGATAGGTTAGGTTAGGTTAGAACATGAATAAGACGGGTGCCCGGCCGCAGGCCGGTCACTTAGGTTCAGTTCCGTTTAAAAAAAAAAAAAAAACAAAAAACAAAACGTACCAATACAAAGTACTCTTATTCATATTAGAAGATATTGTAAAATAACAATTAATTTAATTTTTTTTTTTTTTTTTTCACTCACACATTAGGCCCGTCGCGCCGCGCCACTACTATATAAGGGCGAAGGTGCGAAGTCGACGGCGACGACAAAGTACCGAGTCTAAGGAGACTGATGGCGGCGCCACACAGTGGCGTTATGTCTCTATAAAAGTGGTGGTCTTTTATTATGTTATTTATTAATGGTATTATTTTAATATCATATCAATATTGTACCCCGCACAGGGGGGAGGTACGGGTAGGTAGTGACGAAAAATAACGATACGGGACTCTTACGAGGTCTCGCAATCGGAATGAGTACACTTTAAATATTTTAACGAGGTAAAATTTAAGGGCATTGAGGGTCTGGTGCCAGTGGTGGTTGATTAGATCCACACACTATACTTTTTATAATTATGTGGCGTTATGTCTCTATAAAAGTGGTGGTCTTTTATTATGTTATTTATTAATGGTATTTTTTTAATATCATATCAATATTGTACCCCGCACGGGGGGAGGTAGGGGGGTAGGTAGTGACGAAAAATAACGATACGGGACTCTTACGAGGTCTCGTAATCGGAATGAGTTTCTGCGACTACCATTGTTTGTCGCGGGTAACGGGGAATCAGGGTTCGATTCCGGTGAGGGAGCCTGAGAAACTGCTACCACATCCAAGGAAGGCAGCAGGCGCGCAAATTACCCACTCCCTGCACGGGGGGGGGAGGTACGGGTAGGTAGTGACGAAAAATAAC
Source organism: Pararge aegeria (assembly GCF_905163445.1). Taxonomy (NCBI): domain Eukaryota; kingdom Metazoa; phylum Arthropoda; class Insecta; order Lepidoptera; family Nymphalidae; genus Pararge; species Pararge aegeria. The sequence goes on from NC_053191.1 coordinate 19,271,340, forward strand.
GATACGGGACTCTTACGAGGGCTCGTCATCGAATAATCAATACACGAACTGCCCACACACTTGTAAATATAGACGCACAAGATCGTTACACGAACCGCTTACCATTATAGTAAACTACTATGCAAACACACATAACATATACGCAATAAGGGAACTTTAAATTGGAGATTTTACCCTACCACACCCGTCTGTCTCATTCTGAAAACTATTCAAAATAATTGCTATTTTTCATTCTCATTCAAATATAAATAATAGTAAATAATATATAATTTTTGACTGAACTGAACCCAAGTGCCCGGCCTGCGGCCGGGCACCCCTCGTATTCATGTTCTAACCTAACCTAACCTAAATCTAGTTTTGATTCCTTTAGACTTTAGATTCAAGATTTAATGTGAATATATGCATTAATAAAAACTCATTACTATTTTAATACTAGTTATGCTGCTGTTGATGCACTGATGAAAGCCAGATAGCTAGATCAGTGATTAGTTAGTCGTAGTTGCCGGTGGGCTTAGGTCTAAAGTTATCCAAACTAGTTTTAAAAGGTTTGGATAGGTTAGGTTAGGTTAGAACATGAATAAGACGGGTGCCCGGCCGCAGGCCGGTCACTTAGGTTCAGTTCCGTTTAAAAAAAAAAAAAAACAAAACGTACCAATACAAAGTACTCTTATTCATATTAGAAGATATTGTAAAATAACAATTAATTTAATTTTTTTTTTTTTTTTTTCACTCACACATTAGGCCCGTCGCGCCGCGCCACTACTATATGGGGCGAAGGTGCGAAGTCGACGGCGACGACAAAGTACCGAGTCTAAGGAGACTGATGGCGGCGCCACACAGTGGCGTTATGTCTCTATAAAAGTGGTGGTCTTTTATTATGTTATTTATTAATGGTATTATTTTAATATCATATCAATATTGTACCCCGCACAGGGGGGAGGTACGGGTAGGTAGTGACGAAAAATAACGATACGGGACTCTTACGAGGTCTCGCAATCGGAATGAGTACACTTTAAATATTTTAACGAGGTAAAATTTAAGGGCATTGAGGGTCTGGTGCCAGTGGTGGTTGATTAGATCCACACACTATACTTTTTATAATTATGTGGCGTTATGTCTCTATAAAGTGGTGGTCTTTTATTATGTTATTTATTAATGGTATTTTTTTAATATCATATCAATATTGTACCCCGCACGGGGGGAGGTAGGGGGGTAGGTAGTGACGAAAAATAACGATACGGGACTCTTACGAGGTCTCGTAATCGGAATGAGTTTCTGCGACTACCATTGTTTGTCGCGGGTAACGGGGAATCAGGGTTCGATTCCGGTGAGGGAGCCTGAGAAACTGCTACCACATCCAAGGAAGGCAGCAGGCGCGCAAATTACCCACTCCCTGCACGGGGGGGGAGGTACGGGTAGGTAGTGACGAAAAATAACGATACGGGACTCTTACGAGGGCTCGTCATCGAATAATCAATACACGAACTGCCCACACACTTGTAAATATAGACGCACAAGATCGTTACACGAACCGCTTACCATTATAGTGAACTACTATGCAAACACACATAACATATACGCAATAAGGGAACTTTAAATTGGAGATTTTACCCTACCACACCCGTCTGTCTCATTCTGAAAACTATTCAAAATAATTGCTATTTTTCATTCTCATTCAAATATAAATAATAGTAAATAATATATAATTTTTGACTGAACTGAACCCAAGTGCCCGGCCTGCGGCCGGGCACCCCTCGTATTCATGTTCTAACCTAACCTAACCTAAATCTAGTTTTGATTCCTTTAGACTTTAGATTCAAGATTTAATGTGAATATATGCATTAATAAAAACTCATTACTATTTTAATACTAGTTATGCTGCTGTTGATGCACTGATGAAAGCCAGATAGCTAGATCAGTGATTAGTTAGTCGTAGTTGCCGGTGGGCTTAGGTCTAAAGTTATCCAAACTAGTTTTAAAAGGTTTGGATAGGTTAGGTTAGGTTAGAACATGAATAAGACGGGTGCCCGGCCGCAGGCCGGTCACTTAGGTTCAGTTCCGTTTAAAAAAAAAAAAAAACAAAAAACAAAACGTACCAATACAAAGTACTCTTATTCATATTAGAAGATATTGTAAAATAACAATTAATTTAATTTTTTTTTTTTTTTTTTTACTCACACATTAGGCCCGTCGCGCCGCGCCACTACTATATGGGGCGAAGGTGCGAAGTCGACGGCGACGACAAAGTACCGAGTCTAAGGAGACTGATGGCGGCGCCACACAGTGGCGTTATGTCTCTATAAAAGTGGTGGTCTTTTATTATGTTATTTATTAATGGTATTATTTTAATATCATATCAATATTGTACCCCGCACAGGGGGGAGGTACGGGTAGGTAGTGACGAAAAATAACGATACGGGACTCTTACGAGGTCTCGCAATCGGAATGAGTACACTTTAAATATTTTAACGAGGTAAAATTTAAGGGCATTGAGGGTCTGGTGCCAGTGGTGGTTGATTAGATCCACACACTATACTTTTTATAATTATGTGGCGTTATGTCTCTATAAAAGTGGTGGTCTTTTATTATGTTATTTATTAAAGGTATTTTTTTAATATCATATCAATATTGTACCCCGCACGGGGGGAGGTAGGGGGGTAGGTAGTGACGAAAAATAACGATACGGGACTCTTACGAGGTCTCGTAATCGGAATGAGTTTCTGCGACTACCATTGTTTGTCGCGGGTAACGGGGAATCAGGGTTCGATTCCGGTGAGGGAGCCTGAGAAACTGCTACCACATCCAAGGAAGGCAGCAGGCGCGCAAATTACCCACTCCCTGCACGGGGGGGGAGGTACGGGTAGGTAGTGACGAAAAATAACGATACGGGACTCTTACGAGGGCCCGTCATCGAATAATCAATACACGAACTGCCCACACACTTGTAAATATAGACGCGCAAGATCGTTACACGAACCGCTTACCATTATAGTAAACTACTATGCAAACACACATAACATATACGCAATAAGGGAACTTTAAATTGGAGATTTTACCCTACCACACCCGTCTGTCTCATTCTGAAAACTATTCAAAATAATTGCTATTTTTCATTCTCATTCAAATATAAATAATAGTAAATAATATATAATTTTTGACTGAACTGAACCCAAGTGCCCGGCCTGCGGCCGGGCACCCCTCGTATTCATGTTCTAACCTAACCTAACCTAAATCTAGTTTTGATTCCTTTAGACTTTAGATTCAAGATTTAATGTGAATATATGCATTAATAAAAACTCATTACTATTTTAATACTAGTTATGCTGCTGTTGATGCACTGATGAAAGCCAGATAGCTAGATCAGTGATTAGTTAGTCGTAGTTGCCGGTGGGCTTAGGTCTAAAGTTATCCAAACTAGTTTTAAAAGGTTTGGATAGGTTAGGTTAGGTAAGAACATGAATAAGACGGGTGCCCGGCCGCAGGCCGGTCACTTAGGTTCAGTTCCGTTTAAAAAAAAAAAAAAACAAAAAACAAAACGTACCAATACAAAGTACTCTTATTCATATTAGAAGATATTGTAAAATAACAATTAATTTAATTTTTTTTTTTTTTTTTCACTCACACATTAGGCCCGTCGCGCCGCGCCACTACTATATGGGGCGAAGGTGCGAAGTCGACGGCGACGACAAAGTACCGAGTCTAAGGAGACTGATGGCGGCGCCACACAGTGGCGTTATGTCTCTATAAAAGTGGTGGTCTTTTATTATGTTATTTATTAATGGTATTATTTTAATATCATATCAATATTGTACCCCGCACAGGGGGGAGGTACGGGTAGGTAGTGACGAAAAATAACGATACGGGACTCTTACGAGGTCTCGCAATCGGAATGAGTACACTTTAAATATTTTAACGAGGTAAAATTTAAGGGCATTGAGGGTCTGGTGCCAGTGGGGGTTGATTAGATCCACACACTATACTTTTTATAATTATGTGGCGTTATGTCTCTATAAAAGTGGTGGTCTTTTATTATGTTATTTATTAAAGGTATTTTTTTAATATCATATCAATATTGTACCCCGCACGGGGGGAGGTAGGGGGGTAGGTAGTGACGAAAAATAACGATACGGGACTCTTACGAGGTCTCGTAATCGGAATGAGTTTCTGCGACTACCATTGTTTGTCGCGGGTAACGGGGAATCAGGGTTCGATTCCGGTGAGGGAGCCTGAGAAACTGCTACCACATCCAAGGAAGGCAGCAGGCGCGCAAATTACCCACTCCCTGCACGGGGGGGGGAGGTACGGGTAGGTAGTGACGAAAAATAATGATACGGGACTCTTACGAGGGCTCGTCATCGAATAATCAATACACGAACTGCCCACACACTTGTAAATATAGACGCGCAAGATCGTTACACGAACCGCTTACCATTATAGTAAACTACTATGCAAACACACATAACATATACGCAATAAGGGAACTTTAAATTGGAGATTTTACCCTACCACACCCGTCTGTCTCATTCTGAAAACTATTCAAAATAATTGCTATTTTTCATTCTCATTCAAATATAAATAATAGTAAATAATATATAATTTTTGACTGAACTGAACCCAAGTGCCCGGCCTGCGGCCGGGCACCCCTCGTATTCATGTTCTAACCTAACCTAACCTAAATCTAGTTTTGATTCCTTTAGACTTTAGATTCAAGATTTAATGTGAATATATGCATTAATAAAAACTCATTACTATTTTAATACTAGTTATGCTGCTGTTGATGCACTGATGAAAGCCAGATAGCTAGATCAGTGATTAGTTAGTCGTAGTTGCCGGTGGGCTTAGGTCTAAAGTTATCCAAACTAGTTATAAAAGGTTTGGATAGGTTAGGTTAGGTTAGAACATGAATAAGACGGGTGCCCGGCCGCAGGCCGGTCACTTAGGTTCAGTTCCGTTTAAAAAAAAAAAAAAAACAAAAAACAAAACGTACCAATACAAAGTACTCTTATTCATATTAGAAGATATTGTAAAATAACAATTAATTTAATTTTTTTTTTTTTTTTTTCATTCACACATTAGGCCCGTCGCGCCGCGCCACTACTATATAAGGGCGAAGGTGCGAAGTCGACGGCGACGACAAAGTACCGAGTCTAAGGAGACTGATGGCGGCGCCACACAGTGGCGTTATGTCTCTATAAAAGTGGTGGTCTTTTATTATGTTATTTATTAATGGTATTATTTTAATATCATATCAATATTGTACCCCGCACAGGGGGGAGGTACGGGTAGGTAGTGACGAAAAATAACGATACGGGACTCTTACGAGGGCTCGTCATCGAATAATCAATACACGAACTGCCCACACACTTGTAAATATAGACGCGCAAGATCGTTACACGAACCGCTTACCATTATAGTAAACTACTATGCAAACACACATAACATATACGCAATAAGGGAACTTTAAATTGGAGATTTTACCCTACCACACCCGTCTGTCTCATTCTGAAAACTATTCAAAATAATTGCTATTTTTCATTCTCATTCAAATATAAATAATAGTAAATAATATATAATTTTTGACTGAACTGAACCCAAGTGCCCGGCCTGCGGCCGGGCACCCCTCGTATTCATGTTCTAACCTAACCTAACCTAAATCTAGTTTTGATTCCTTTAGACTTTAGATTCAAGATTTAATGTGAATATATGCATTAATAAAAACTCATTACTATTTTAATACTAGTTATGCTGCTGTTGATGCACTGATGAAAGCCAGATAGCTAGATCAGTGATTAGTTAGTCGTAGTTGCCGGTGGGCTTAGGTCTAAAATTATCCAAACTAGTTTTAAAAGGTTTGGATAGGTTAGGTTAGGTTAGAACATGAATAAGACGGGTGCCCGGCCGCAGGCCGGTCACTTAGGTTCAGTTCCGTTTAAAAAAAAAAAAAACAAAAAACAAAACGTACCAATACAAAGTACTCTTATTCATATTAGAAGATATTGTAAAATAACAATTAATTTAATTTTTTTTTTTTTTTTTTCACTCACACATTAGGCCCGTCGCGCCGCGCCACTACTATATGGGGCGAAGGTGCGAAGTCGACGGCGACGACAAAGTACCGAGTCTAAGGAGACTGATGGCGGCGCCACACAGTGGCGTTATGTCTCTATAAAAGTGGTGGTCTTTTATTATGTTATTTATTAATGGTATTATTTTAATATCATATCAATATTGTACCCCGCACAGGGGGGAGGTACGGGTAGGTAGTGACGAAAAATAACGATACGGGACTCTTACGAGGTCTCGCAATCGGAATGAGTACACTTTAAATATTTTAACGAGGTAAAATTTAAGGGCATTGAGGGTCTGGTGCCAGTGGTGGTTGATTAGATCCACACACTATACTTTTTATAATTATGTGGCGTTATGTCTCTATAAAGTGGTGGTCTTTTATTATGTTATTTATTAATGGTATTTTTTTAATATCATATCAATATTGTACCCCGCACGGGGGGAGGTAGGGGGGTAGGTAGTGACGAAAAATAACGATACGGGACTCTTACGAGGTCTCGTAATCGGAATGAGTTTCTGCGACTACAAATTGGAGATTTTACCCTACCACACCCGTCTGTCTCATTCTGAAAACTATTCAAAATATTTGCTATTTTTCATTCTCATTCAAATATAAATAATAGTAAATAATATATAATTTTTGACTGAACTGAACCCAAGTGCCCGGCCTGCGGCCGGGCACCCCTCGTATTCATGTTCTAACCTAACCTAACCTAAATCTAGTTTTGATTCCTTTAGACTTTAGATTCAAGATTTAATGTGAATATATGCATTAATAAAAACTCATTACTATTTTAATACTAGTTATGCTGCTGTTGATGCACTGATGAAAGCCAGATAGCTAGATCAGTGATTAGTTAGTCGTAGTTGCTGGTGGGCTTAGGTCTAAAGTTATCCAAACTAGTTTTAAAAGGTTTGGATAGGTTAGGTTAGGTTAGAACATGAATAAGACGGGTGCCCGGCCGCAGGCCGGTCACTTAGGTTCAGTTCCGTTTAAAAAAAAAAAAAACAAAAAACAAAACGTACCAATACAAAGTACTCTTATTCATATTAGAAGATATTGTAAAATAACAATTAATTTCATTTTTTTTTTTTTTTTCACTAACACATTAGGCCCGTCGCGCCGCGCTACTACTATATGGGGCGAAGGTGCGAAGTCGACGGCGACGACAAAGTACCGAGTCTAAGGAGACTGATGGCGGCGCCACAAAGTGGCGTTATGTCTCTATAAAAGTGGTGGTCTTTTATTATGTTATTTATTAATGGTATTATTTTAATATCATATCAATATTGTACCCCGCACAGAGGGGAGGTACGGGTAGGTAGTGACGAAAAATAACGATACGGGACTCTTACGAGGTCTCGCAATCGGAATGAGTACACTTTAAATATTTTAACGAGGTAAAATTTAAGGGCATTGAGGGTCTGGTGCCAGTGGTGGTTGATTAGATCCACACACTATACTTTTTATAATTATGTGGCGTTATGTCTCTATAAAAGTGGTGGTCTTTTATTATGTTATTTATTAATGGTATTTTTTTAATATCATATCAATATTGTACCCCGCACGGGGGGAGGTAGGGGGGTAGGTAGTGACGAAAAATAACGATACGGGACTCTTACGAGGTCTCGTAATCGGAATGAGTTTCTGCGACTACCATTGTTTGTCGCGGGTAACGGGGAATCAGGGTTCGATTCCGGTGAGGGAGCCTGAGAAACTGCTACCACATCCAAGGAAGGCAGCAGGCGCGCAAATTACCCACTCCCTGCACGGGGGGGGAGGTACGGGTAGGTAGTGACGAAAAATAACGATACGGGACTCTTACGAGGGCTCGTCATCGAATAATCAATACACGAACTGCCCACACACTTGTAAATATAGACGCGCAAGATCGTTACACGAACCGCTTACCATTATAGTAAACTACTATGCAAACACACATAACATATACGCAATAAGGGAACTTTAAATTGGAGATTTTACCCTACCACACCCGTCTGTCTCATTCTGAAAACTATTCAAAATAATTGCTATTTTTCATTCTCATTCAAATATAAATAATAGTAAATAATATATAATTTTTGACTGAACTGAACCCAAGTGCCCGGCCTGTGGCCGGGCACCCCTCGTATTCATGTTCTAACCTAACCTAACCTAAATCTAGTTTTGACACCTTTAGACTTCAGATTCAAGATTTAATGTGAATATATGCATTAATAAAAACTCATTACTATTTTAATACTAGTTATGCTGCTGTTGATGCACTGATGAAAGCCAGATAGCTAGATCAGTGTTTAGTTAATCGTAGTTGCCGGTGGGCTGAGGTCTAAAGGAATCCAAACTAGTTTTAAAAGGTTTGGATAGGTTAGGTTAGGTTAGAACATGAATAAGACGGGTGCCCGGCCGCAGGCCGGTCACTTAGGTTCAGTTCCGTTTAAAAAAAAAAAAAAAACAAAAAACAAAACGTACCAATACAAAGTACTCTTATTCATATTAGAAGATATTGTAAAATAACAATTAATTTCATTTTTTTTTTTTTTTTCACTAACACATTAGGCCCGTCGCGCCGCGCCACTACTATATGGGGCGAAGGTGCGAAGTCGACGGCGACGACAAAGTACCGAGTCTAAGGAGACTGATGGCGGCGCCACACAGTGGCGTTATGTCTCTATAAAAGTGGTGGTCTTTTATTATGTTATTTATTAATGGTATTATTTTAATATCATATCAATATTGTACCCCGCACAGAGGGGAGGTACGGGTAGGTAGTGACGAAAAATAACGATACGGGACTCTTACGAGGTCTCGCAATCGGAATGAGTACACTTTAAATATTTTAACGAGGTAAAATTTAAGGGCATTGAGGGTCTGGTGCCAGTGGTGGTTGATTAGATCCACACACTATACTTTTTATAATTATGTGGCGTTATGTCTCTATAAAAGTGGTGGTCTTTTATTATGTTATTTATTAATGGTATTTTTTTAATATCATATCAATATTGTACCCCGCACGGGGGGAGGTAGGGGGGTAGGTAGTGACGAAAAATAACGATACGGGACTCTTACGAGGTCTCGTAATCGGAATGAGTTTCTGCGACTACCATTGTTTGTCGCGGGTAACGGGGAATCAGGGTTCGATTCCGGTGAGGGAGCCTGAGAAACTGCTACCACATCCAAGGAAGGCAGCAGGCGCGCAAATTACCCACTCCCTGCACGGGGGGGGAGGTACGGGTAGGTAGTGACGAAAAATAACGATACGGGACTCTTACGAGGTCTCGTCATCGAATAATCAATACACGAACTGCCCACACACTTGTAAATATAGACGCGCAAGATCGTTACACGAACCGCTTACCATTATAGTAAACTACTATGCAAACACACATAACATATACGCAATAAGGGAACTTTAAATTGGAGATTTTACCCTACCACACCCGTCTGTCTCATTCTGAAAACTATTCAAAATAATTGCTATTTTTCATTCTCATTCAAATATAAATAATAGTAAATAATATATAATTTTTGACTGAACTGAACCCAAGTGCCCGGCCTGCGGCCGGGCACCCCTCGTATTCATGTTCTAACCTAACCTAACCTAAATCTAGTTTTGATTCCTTTAGACTTTAGATTCAAGATTTAATGTGAATATATGCATTAATAAAAACTCATTACTATTTTAATACTAGTTATGCTGCTGTTGATGCACTGATGAAAGCCAGATAGCTAGATCAGTGATTAGTTAGTCGTAGTTGCCGGTGGGCTTAGGTCTAAAGTTATCCAAACTAGTTTTAAAAGGTTTGGATAGGTTAGGTTAGGTTAGAACATGAATAAGACGGGTGCCCGGCCGCAGGCCGGTCACTTAGGTTCAGTTCCGTTTAAAAAAAAAAAAAAACAAAAAACAAAACGTACCAATACAAAGTACTCTTATTCATATTAGAAGATATTGTAAAATAACAATTAATTTCATTTTTTTTTTTTTTTTTCACTCACACATTAGGCCCGTCGCGCCGCGCCACTACTATATGGGGCGAAGGTGCGAAGTCGACGGCGACGACAAAGTACCGAGTCTAAGGAGACTGATGGCGGCGCCACACAGTGGCGTTATGTCTCTATAAAAGTGGTGGTCTTTTATTATGTTATTTATTAATGGTATTATTTTAATATCATATCAATATTGTACCCCGCACAGGGGGGAGGTACGGGTAGGTAGTGACGAAAAATAACGATACGGGACTCTTACGAGGTCTCGCAATCGGAATGAGTACACTTTAAATATTTTAACGAGGTAAAATTTAAGGGCATTGAGGGTCTGGTGCCAGTGGTGGTTGATTAGATCCACACACTATACTTTTTATAATTATGTGGCGTTATGTCTCTATAAAAGTGGTGGTCTTTTATTATGTTATTTATTAATGGTATTTTTTTAATATCATATCAATATTGTACCCCGCACGGGGGGAGGTAGGGGGGTAGGTAGTGACGAAAAATAACGATACGGGACTCTTACGAGGTCTCGTAATCGGAATGAGTTTCTGCGACTACCATTGTTTGTCGCGGGTAACGGGGAATCAGGGTTCGATTCCGGTGAGGGAGCCTGAGAAACTGCTACCACATCCAAGGAAGGCAGCAGGCGCGCAAATTACCCACTCCCTGCACGGGGGGGGAGGTACGGGTAGGTAGTGACGAAAAATAACGATACGGGACTCTTACGAGGGCTCGTCATCGAATAATCAATACACGAACTGCCCACACACTTGTAAATATAGACGCGCAAGATCGTTACACGAACCGCTTACCATTATAGTAAACTACTATGCAAACACACATAACATATACGCAATAAGGGAACTTTAAATTGGAGATTTTACCCTACCACACCCGTCTGTCTCATTCTGAAAACTATTCAAAATAATTGCTATTTTTCATTCTCATTCAAATATAAATAATAGTAAATAATATATAATTTTTGACTGAACTGAACCCAAGTGCCCGGCCTGCGGCCGGGCACCCCTCGTATTCATGTTCTAACCTAACCTAACCTAAATCTAGTTTTGACACCTTTAGACTTTAGATTCAAGATTTAATGTGAATATATGCATTAATAAAAACTCATTACTATTTTAATACTAGTTATGCTGCTGTTGATGCACTGATGAAAGCCAGATAGCTAGATCAGTGTTTAGTTAATCGTAGTTGCCGGTGGGCTGAGGTCTAAAGGAATCCAAACTAGTTTTAAAAGGTTTGGATAGGTTAGGTTAGGTTAGAACATGAATAAGACGGGTGCCCGGCCGCAGGCCGGTCACTTAGGTTCAGTTCCGTTTAAAAAAAAAAAAAAACAAAAAACAAAACGTACCAATACAAAGTACTCTTATTCATATTAGAAGATATTGTAAAATAACAATTAATTTAATTTTTTTTTTTTTTTTTTTTCTCTCACACATTAGGCCCGTCGCGCCGCGCCACTACTATATGGGGCGAAGGTGCGAAGTCGACGGCGACGACAAAGTACCGAGTCTAAGGAGACTGATGGCGGCGCCACACAGTGGCGTTATGTCTCTATAAAAGTGGTGGTCTTTTATTATGTTATTTATTAATGGTATTATTTTAATATCATATCAATATTGTACCCCGCACAGAGGGGAGGTACGGGTAGGTAGTGACGAAAAATAACGATACGGGACTCTTACGAGGTCTCGTAATCGGAATGAGTTTCTGCGACTACCATTGTTTGTCGCGGGTAACGGGGAATCAGGGTTCGATTCCGGTGAGGGAGCCTGAGAAACTGCTACCACATCCAAGGAAGGCAGCAGGCGCGCAAATTACCCACTCCCTGCACGGGGGGGGAGGTACGGGTAGGTAGTGACGAAAAATAACGATACGGGACTCTTACGAGGGCTCGTCATCGAATAATCAATACACGAACTGCCCACAGACTTGTAAATATAGACGCGCAAGATCGTTACACGAACCGCTTACCATTATAGTAAACTACTATGCAAACACACATAACATATACGCAATAAGGGAACTTTAAATTGGAGATTTTACCCTACCACACCCGTCTGTCTCATTCTGAAAACTATTCAAAATAATTGCTATTTTTCATTCTCATTCAAATATAAATAATAGTAAATAATATATAATTTTTGACTGAACTGAACCCAAGTGCCCGGCCTGCGGCCGGGCACCCCTCGTATTCATGTTCTAACCTAACCTAACCTAAATCTAGTTTTGATTCCTTTAGACTTTAGATTCAAGATTTAATGTGAATATATGCATTAATAAAAACTCATTACTATTTTAATACTAGTTATGCTGCTGTTGATGCACTGATGAAAGCCAGATAGCTAGATCAGTGATTAGTTAGTCGTAGTTGCCGGTGGGCTTAGGTCTAAAGTTATCCAAACTAGTTTTAAAAGGTTTGGATAGGTTAGGTTAGGTTAGAACATGAATAAGACGGGTGCCCGGCCGCAGGCCGGTCACTTAGGTTCAGTTCCGTTTAAAAAAAAAAAAAAACAAAAAACAAAACGTACCAATACTAAGTACTCTTATTCATATTAGAAGATATTGTAAAATAACAATTAATTTAATTTTTTTTTTTTTTTTTTTTCTCTCACACATTAGGCCCGTCGCGCCGCGCCACTACTATATGGGGCGAAGGTGCAAAGTCGACGGCGACGACAAAGTACCGAGTCTAAGGAGACTGATGGCGGCGCCACACAGTGGCGTTATGTCTCTATAAAAGTGGTGGTCTTTTATTATGTTATTTATTAATGGTATTATTTTAATATCATATCAATATTGTACCCCGCACAGAGGGGAGGTACGGGTAGGTAGTGACGAAAAATAACGATACGGGACTCTTACGAGGTCTCGCAATCGGAATGAGTACACTTTAAATATTTTAACGAGGTAAAATTTAAGGGCATTGAGGGTCTGGTGCCAGTGGTGGTTGATTAGATCCACACACTATACTTTTTATAATTATGTGGCGTTATGTCTCTATAAAAGTGGTGGTCTTTTATTATGTTATTTATTAATGGTATTTTTTTAATATCATATCAATATTGTACCCCGCACGGGGGGAGGTAGGGGGGTAGGTAGTGACGAAAAATAACGATACGGGACTCTTACGAGGTCTCGTAATCGGAATGAGTTTCTGCGACTACCATTGTTTGTCGCGGGTAACGGGGAATCAGGGTTCGATTCCGGTGAGGGAGCCTGAGAAACTGCTACCACATCCAAGGAAGGCAGCAGGCGCGCAAATTACCCACTCCCTGCACGGGGGGGGAGGTACGGGTAGGTAGTGACGAAAAATAACGATACGGGACTCTTACGAGGGCTCGTCATCGAATAATCAATACACGAACTGCCCACACACTTGTAAATATAGACGCGCAAGATCGTTACACGAACCGCTTACCATTATAGTAAACTACTATGCAAACACACATAACATATACGCAATAAGGGAACTTTAAATTGGAGATTTTACCCTACCACACCCGTCTGTCTCATTCTGAAAACTATTCAAAATAATTGCTATTTTTCATTCTCATTCAAATATAAATAATAGTAAATAATATATAATTTTTGACTGAACTGAACCCAAGTGCCCGGCCTGCGGCCGGGCACCCCTCGTATTCATGTTCTAACCTAACCTAACCTAAATCTAGTTTTGATTCCTTTAGACTTTAGATTCAAGATTTAATGTGAATATATGCATTAATAAAAACTCATTACTATTTTAATACTAGTTATGCTGCTGTTGATGCACTGATGAAAGCCAGATAGCTAGATCAGTGATTAGTTAGTCGTAGTTGCCGGTGGGCTTAGGTCTAAAGTTATCCAAACTAGTTTTAAAAGGTTTGGATAGGTTAGGTTAGGTTAGAACATGAATAAGACGGGTGCCCGGCCGCAGGCCGGTCACTTAGGTTCAGTTCCGTTTAAAAAAAAAAAAAAACAAAAAACAAAACGTACCTATACAAAGTACTCTTATTCATATTAGAAGATATTGTAAAATAACAATTAATTTAATTTTTTTTTTTTTTTTTTCACTCACACATTAGGCCCGTCGCGCCGCGCCACTACTATATGGGGCGAAGGTGCGAAGTCGACGGCGACGACAAAGTACCGAGTCTAAGGAGACTGATGGCGGCGCCACACAGTGGCGTTATGTCTCTATAAAAGTGGTGGTCTTTTATTATGTTATTTATTAATGGTATTATTTTAATATCATATCAATATTGTACCCCGCACAGAGGGGAGGTACGGATAGGTAGTGACGAAAAATAACGATACGGGACTCTTACGAGGTCTCGCAATCGGAATGAGTACACTTTAAATATTTTAACGAGGTAAAATTTAAGGGCATTGAGGGTCTGGTGCCAGTGGTGGTTGATTAGATCCACACACTATACTTTTTATAATTATGTGGCGTTATGTCTCTATAAAAGTGGTGGTCTTTTATTATGTTATTTATTAATGGTATTTTTTTAATATCATATCAATATTGTACCCCGCACGGGGGGAGGTAGGGGGGTAGGTAGTGACGAAAAATAACGATACGGGACTCTTACGAGGTCTCGTAATCGGAATGAGTTTCTGCGACTACCATTGTTTGTCGCGGGTAACGGGGAATCAGGGTTCGATTCCGGTGAGGGAGCCTGAGAAACTGCTACCACATCCAAGGAAGGCAGCAGGCGCGCAAATTACCCACTCCCTGCACGGGGGGGGAGGTACGGGTAGGTAGTGACGAAAAATAACGATACGGGACTCTTACGAGGGCTCGTCATCGAATAATCAATACACGAACTGCCCACACACTTGTAAATATAGACGCGCAAGATCGTTACACGAACCGCTTACCTTATAGTAAACTACTATGCAAACACACATAACATATACGCAATAAGGGAACTTTAAATTGGAGATTTTACCCTACCACACCCGTCTGTCTCATTCTGAAAACTATTCAAAATAATTGCTATTTTTCATTCTCATTCAAATATAAATAATAGTAAATAATATATAATTTTTGACTGAACTGAACCCAAGTGCCCGGCCTGCGGCCGGGCACCCCTCGTATTCATGTTCTAACCTAACCTAACCTAAATCTAGTTTTGACACCTTTAGACTTTAGATTCAAGATTTAATGTGAATATATGCATTAATAAAAACTCATTACTATTTTAATACTAGTTATGCTGCTGTTGATGCACTGATGAAAGCCAGATAGCTAGATCAGTGTTTAGTTAATCGAAGTTGCCGGTGGGCTGAGGTCTAAAGGAATCCAAACTAGTTTTAAAAGGTTTGGATAGGTTAGGTTAGGTTAGAACATGAATAAGACGGGTGCCCGGCCACAGGCCGGTCACTTAGGTTCAGTTCCGTTTAAAAAAAAAAAACAAAAAACAAAACGTACCAATACAAAGTACTCTTATTCATATTAGAAGATATTGTAAAATAACAATTAATTTAATTTTTTTTTTTTTT
Organism: Pararge aegeria; assembly: GCF_905163445.1. Taxonomy (NCBI): domain Eukaryota; kingdom Metazoa; phylum Arthropoda; class Insecta; order Lepidoptera; family Nymphalidae; genus Pararge; species Pararge aegeria. The sequence goes on from NC_053191.1 coordinate 19,286,905, forward strand.
TTTTCACTTACACATTAGGCCCGTCGCGCCGCGCCACTACTATATGGGGCGAAGGTGCGAAGTCGACGGCGACGACAAAGTACCGAGTCTAAGGAGACTGATGGCGGCGCCACACAGTGGCGTTATGTCTCTATAAAAGTGGTGGTCTTTTATTATGTTATTTATTAATGGTATTATTTTAATATCATATCAATATTGTACCCCGCACAGAGGGGAGGTACGGGTAGGTAGTGACGAACAATAACGATACGGGACTCTTACGAGGTCTCGCAATCGGAATGAGTACACTTTAAATATTTTAACGAAGTAAAATTTAAGGGCATTGAGGGTCTGGTGCCAGTGGTGGTTGATTAGATCCACACACTATACTTTTTATAATTATGTGGCGTTATGTCTCTATAAAAGTGGTGGTCTTTTATTATGTTATTTATTAATGGTATTTTTTTAATATCATATCAATATTGTACCCCGCACGGGGGGAGGTAGGGGGGTAGGTAGTGACGAAAAATAACGATACGGGACTCTTACGAGGTCTCGTAATCGGAATGAGTTTCTGCGACTACCATTGTTTGTCGCGGGTAACGGGGAATCAGGGTTCGATTCCGGTGAGGGAGCCTGAGAAACTGCTACCACATCCAAGGAAGGCAGCAGGCGCGCAAATTACCCACTCCCTGCACGGGGGGGGAGGTACGGGTAGGTAGTGACGAAAAATAACGATACGGGACTCTTACGAGGTCTCGTCATCGAATAATCAATACACGAACTGCCCACACACTTGTAAATATAGACGCGCAAGATCGTTACACGAACCGCTTACCATTATAGTAAACTACTATGCAAACACACATAACATATACGCAATAAGGGAACTTTAAATTGGAGATTTTACCCTACCACACCCGTCTGTCTCATTCTGAAAACTATTCAAAATAATTGCTATTTTTCATTCTCATTCAAATATAAATAATAGTAAATAATATATAATTTTTGACTGAACTAAACCCAAGTGCCCGGCCTGCGGCCGGGCACCCCTCGTATTCATGTTCTAACCTAACCTAACCTAAATCTAGTTTTGACACCTTTAGACTTTAGATTCAAGATTTAATGTGAATATATGCATTAATAAAAACTCATTACTATTTTAATACTAGTTATGCTGCTGTTGATGCACTGATGAAAGCCAGATAGCTAGATCAGTGATTAGTTAGTCGTAGTTGCCGGTGGGCTTAGGTCTAAAGTTATCCAAACTAGTTTTAAAAGGTTTGGATAGGTTAGGTTAGGTTAGAACATGAATAAGACGGGTGCCCGGCCGCAGGTCGGTCACTTAGGTTCAGTTCCGTTTAAAAAAAAAAAAAAACAAAAAACAAAACGTACCAATACAAAGTACTCTTATTCATAATAGAAGATATTGTAAAATAACAATTAATTAATTTTTTTTTTTTTTTTTTCACTGACACATTAGGCCCGTCGCGCCGCGCCACTACTATATGGGGCGAAGGTGCGAAGTCGACGGCGACGACAAAGTACCGAGTCTAAGGAGACTGATGGCGGCGCCACACAGTGGCGTTATGTCTCTATAAAAGTGGTGGTCTTTTATTATGTTATTTATTAATGGTATTATTTTAATATCATATCAATATTGTACCCCGCACAGAGGGGAGGTACGGGTAGGTAGTGACGAACAATAACGATACGGGACTCTTACGAGGTCTCGCAATCGGAATGAGTACACTTTAAATATTTTAACGAGGTAAAATTTAAGGGCATTGAGGGTCTGGTGCCAGTGGTGGTTGATTAGATCCACACACTATACTTTTTATAATTATGTGGCGTTATGTCTCTATAAAAGTGGTGGTCTTTTATTATGTTATTTAATAATGGTATTTTTTTAATATCATATCAATATTGTACCCCGCACGGGGGGAGGTAGGGGGGTAGGTAGTGACGAAAAATAACGATACGGGACTCTTACGAGGTCTCGTAATCGGAATGAGTTTCTGCGACTACCATTGTTTGTCGCGGGTAACGGGGAATCAGGGTTCGATTCCGGTGAGGGAGCCTGAGAAACTGCTACCACATCCAAGGAAGGCAGCAGGCGCGCAAATTACCCACTCCCTGCACGGGGGGGGGAGGTACGGGTAGGTAGTGACGAAAAATAACGATACGGGACTCTTACGAGGGCTCGTCATCGAATAATCAATACACGAACTGCCCTCACACTTGTAAATATAGACGCGCAAGATCGTTACACGAACCGCTTACCATTATAGTAAACTACTATGCAAACACACATAACATATACGCAATAAGGGAACTTTAAATTGGAGATTTTACCCTACCACACCCGTCTGTCTCATTCTGAAAACTATTCAAAATAATTGCTATTTTTCATTCTCATTCAAATATAAATAATAGTAAATAATATATAATTTTTGACTGAACTGAACCCAAGTGCCCGGCCTGCGGCCGGGCACCCCTCGTATTCATGTTCTAACCTAACCTAACCTAAATCTAGTTTTGATTCCTTTAGACTTTAGATTCAAGATTTAATGTGAATATATGCATTAATAAAAACTCATTACTATTTTAATACTAGTTATGCTGCTGTTGATGCACTGATGAAAGCCAGATAGCTAGATCAGTGTTTAGTTAATCGTAGTTGCCGGTGGGCTGAGGTCTAAAGGAATCCAAACTAGTTTTAAAAGGTTTGGATAGGTTAGGTTAGGTTAGAACATGAATAAGACGGGTGCCCGGCCGCAGGCCGGTCACTTAGGTTCAGTGCCGTTTAAAAAAAAAAAAACAAAAAACAAAACGTACCAATACAAAGTACTCTTATTCATATTAGAAGATATTGTAAAATAACAATTAATTTCATTTTTTTTTTTTTTTCACTAACACATTAGGCCCGTCGCGCCGCGCTACTACTATATGGGGCGAAGGTGCGAAGTCGACGGCGACGACAAAGTACCGAGTCTAAGGAGACTGATGGCGGCGCCACACAGTGGCGTTATGTCTCTATAAAAGTGGTGGTCTTTTATTATGTTATTTATTAATGGTATTATTTTAATATCATATCAATATTGTACCCCGCACAGAGGGGAGGTACGGGTAGGTAGTGACGAAAAATAACGATACGGGACTCTTACGAGGTCTCGCAATCGGAATGAGTACACTTTAAATATTTTAACGAGGTAAAATTTAAGGGCATTGAGGGTCTGGTGCCAGTGGTGGTTGATTAGATCCACACACTATACTTTTTATAATTATGTGGCGTTATGTCTCTATAAAAGTGGTGGTCTTTTATTATGTTATTTATTAATGGTATTTTTTTAATATCATATCAATATTGTACCCCGCACGGGGGGAGGTAGGGGGGTAGGTAGTGACGAAAAATAACGATACGGGACTCTTACGAGGTCTCGTAATCGGAATGAGTTTCTGCGACTACCATTGTTTGTCGCGGGTAACGGGGAATCAGGGTTCGATTCCGGTGAGGGAGCCTGAGAAACTGCTACCACATCCAAGGAAGGCAGCAGGCGCGCAAATTACCCACTCCCTGCACGGGGGGGGAGGTACGGGTAGGTAGTGACGAAAAATAACGATACGGGACTCTTACGAGGGCTCGTCATCGAATAATCAATACACGAACTGCCCACACACTTGTAAATATAGACGCGCAAGATCGTTACACGAACCGCTTACCATTATAGTAAACTACTATGCAAACACACATAACATATACGCAATAAGGGAACTTTAAATTGGAGATTTTACCCTACCACACCCGTCTGTCTTATTCTGAAAACTATTCAAAATAATTGCTATTTTTCATTCTCATTCAAATATAAATAATAGTAAATAATATATAATTTTTGACTGAACTGAACCCAAGTGCCCGGCCTGCGGCCGGGCACCCCTCGTATTCATGTTCTAACCTAACCTAACCTAAATCTAGTTTTGATTCCTTTAGACTTTAGATTCAAGATTTAATGTGAATATATGCATTAATAAAAACTCATTACTATTTTAATACTAGTTATGCTGCTGTTGATGCACTGATGAAAGCCAGATAGCTAGATCAGTGATTAGTTAGTCGTAGTTGCCGGTGGGCTTAGGTCTAAAGTTATCCAAACTAGTTTTAAAAGGTTTGGATAGGTTAGGTTAGGTTAGAACATGAATAAGACGGGTGCCCGGCCGCAGGCCGGTCACTTAGGTTCAGTTCCGTTTAAAAAAAAAAAAAAACCAAAAAACAAAACGTACCAATACAAAGTACTCTTATTCATATTAGAAGATATTGTAAAATAACAATTAATTTAATTTTTTTTTTTTTTTTTCACTCACACATTAGGCCCGTCGCGCCGCGCCACTACTATATGGGGCGAAGGTGCGAAGTCGACGGCGACGACAAAGTACCGAGTCTAAGGAGACTGATGGCGGCGCCACACAGTGGCGTTATGTCTCTATAAAAGTGGTGGTCTTTTATTATGTTATTTATTAATGGTATTATTTTAATATCATATCAATATTGTACCCCGCACAGGGGGGAGGTACGGGTAGGTAGTGACGAAAAATAACGATACGGGACTCTTACGAGGTCTCGCAATCGGAATGAGTACACTTTAAATATTTTAACGAGGTAAAATTTAAGGGCATTGAGGGTCTGGTGCCAGTGGTGGTTGATTAGATCCACACACTATACTTTTTATAATTATGTGGCGTTATGTCTCTATAAAAGTGGTGGTCTTTTATTATGTTATTTATTAATGGTATTTTTTTAATATCATATCAATATTGTACCCCGCACGGGGGGAGGTAGGGGGGTAGGTAGTGACGAAAAATAACGATACGGGACTCTTACGAGGTCTCGTAATCGGAATGAGTTTCTGCGACTACCATTGTTTGTCGCGGGTAACGGGGAATCAGGGTTCGATTCCGGTGAGGGAGCCTGAGAAACTGCTACCACATCCAAGGAAGGCAGCAGGCACGCAAATTACCCACTCCCTGCACGGGGGGGGAGGTACGGGTAGGTAGTGACGAAAAATAACGATACGGGACTCTTACGAGGTCTCGTCATCGAATAATCAATACACGAACTGCCCACACACTTGTAAATATAGACGCGCAAGATCGTTACACGAACCGCTTACCATTAAAGTAAACTACTATGCAAACACACATAACATATACGCAATAAGGGAACTTTAAATTGGAGATTTTACCCTACCACACCCGTCTGTCTCATTCTGAAAACTATTCAAAATAATTGCTATTTTTCATTCTCATTCAAATATAAATAATAGTAAATAATATATAATTTTTGACTGAACTGAACCCAAGTGCCCGGCCTGCGGCCGGGCACCCCTCGTATTCATGTTCTAACCTAACCTAACCTAAATCTAGTTTTGATTCCTTTAGACTTTAGATTCAAGATTTAATGTGAATATATGCATTAATAAAAACTCATTACTATTTTAATACTAGTTATGCTGCTGTTGATGCACTGATGAAAGCCAGATAGCTAGATCAGTGATTAGTTAGTCGTAGTTGCCGGTGGGCTTAGGTCTAAAGTTATCCAAACTAGTTTTAAAAGGTTTGGATAGGTTAGGTTAGGTTAGAACATGAATAAGACGGGTGCCCGGCCGCAGGCCGGTCACTTAGGTTCAGTTCCGTTTAAAAAAAAAAAAAAACAAAAAACAAAACGTACCAATACAAAGTACTCTTATTCATATTAGAAGATATTGTAAAATAACAATTAATTTAATTTTTTTTTTTTTTTTTTTTTCTCTCACACATTAGGCCCGTCGCGCCGCGCCACTACTATATGGGGCGAAGGTCGAAGTCGACGGCGACGACAAAGTACCGAGTCTAAGGAGACTGATGGCGGCGCCACACAGTGGCGTTATGTCTCTATAAAAGTGGTGGTCTTTTATTATGTTATTTATTAATGGTATTATTTTAATATCATATCAATATTGTACCCCGCACAGAGGGGAGGTACGGGTAGGTAGTGACGAAAAATAACGATACGGGACTCTTACGAGGTCTCGCAATCGGAATGAGTACACTTTAAATATTTTAACGAGGTAAAATTTAAGGGCATTGAGGGTCTGGTGCCAGTGGTGGTTGATTAGATCCACACACTATACTTTTTATAATTATGTGGCGTTATGTCTCTATAAAAGTGGTGGTCTTTTATTATGTTATTTATGAATGGTATTTTTTTAATATCATATCAATATTGTACCCCGCACGGGGGGAGGTAGGGGGGTAGGTAGTGACGAAAAATAACGATACGGGACTCTTACGAGGTCTCGTAATCGGAATGAGTTTCTGCGACTACCATTGTTTGTCGCGGGTAACGGGGAATCAGGGTTCGATTCCGGTGAGGGAGCCTGAGAAACTGCTACCACATCCAAGGAAGGCAGCAGGCGCGCAAATTACCCACTCCCTGCACGGGGGGGGAGGTACGGGTAGGTAGTGACGAAAAATAACGATACGGGACTCTTACGAGGTCTCGTCATCGAATAATCAATACACGAACTGCCCAAACACTTGTAAATATAGACGCGCAAGATCGTTACACGAACCGCTTACCATTATAGTAAACTACTATGCAAACACACATAACATATACGCAATAAGGGAACTTTAAATTGGAGATTTTACCCTACCACACCCGTCTGTCTCATTCTGAAAACTATTCAAAATAATTGCTATTTTTCATTCGCATTCAAATATAAATAATAGTAAATAATATATAATTTTTGACTGAACTGAACCCAAGTGCCCGGCCTGTGGCCGGGCACCCCTCGTATTCATGTTCTAACCTAACTTAACCTAAATCTAGTTTTGACACCTTTAGACTTTAGATTCAAGATTTAATGTGAATATATGCATTAATAAAAACTCATTACTATTTTAATACTAGTTATGCTGCTGTTGATGCACTGATGAAAGCCAGATAGCTAGATCAGTGTTTAGTTAATCGTAGTTGCCGGTGGGCTGAGGTCTAAAGGAATCCAAACTAGTTTTAAAAGGTTTGGATAGGTTAGGTTAGGTTAGAACATGAATAAGACGGGTGCCCGGCCGCAGGCCGGTCACTTAGGTTCAGTGCCGTTTAAAAAAAAAAAAACAAAAAACAAAACGTACCAATACAAAGTACTCTTATTCATATTAGAAGATATTGTAAAATAACAATTAATTTAATTTTTTTTTTTTTTTTTTTCACTTACACATTAGGCCCGTCGCGCCGCGCCACTACTATATGGGGCGAAGGTGCGAAGTCGACGGCGACGACAAAGTACCGAGTCTAAGGAGACTGATGGCGGCGCCACACAGTGGCGTTATGTCTCTATAAAAGTGGTGGTATTTTATTATGTTATTTATTAATGGTATTATTTTAATATCATATCAATATTGTACCCCGCACAGGGGGGAGGTACGGGTAGGTAGTGACGAAAAATAACGATACGGGACTCTTACAAGGTCTCGCAATCGGAATGAGTACACTTTAAATATTTTAACGAGGTAAAATTTAAGGGCATTGAGGGTCTGGTGCCAGTGGTGGTTGATTAGATCCACACACTATACTTTTTATAATTATGTGGCGTTATGTCTCTATAAAAGTGGTGGTCTTTTATTATGTTATTTATTAATGGTATTTTTTTAATATCATATCAATATTGTACCCCGCACGGGGGGAGGTAGGGGGGTAGGTAGTGACGAAAAATAACGATACGGGACTCTTACGAGGTCTCGTAATCGGAATGAGTTTCTGCGACTACCATTGTTTGTCGCGGGTAACGGGGAATCAGGGTTCGATTCCGGTGAGGGAGCCTGAGAAACTGCTACCACATCCAAGGAAGGCAGCAGGCGCGCAAATTACCCACTCCCTGCACGGGGGGGGAGGTACGGGTAGGTAGTGACGAAAAATAACGATACGGGACTCTTACGAGGTCTCGTCATCGAATAATCAATACACGAACTGCCCACACACTTGTAAATATAGACGCGCAAGATCGTTACACGAACCGCTTACCATTAAAGTAAACTACTATGCAAACACACATAACATATACGCAATAAGGGAACTTTAAATTGGAGATTTTACCCTACCACACCCGTCTGTCTCATTCTGAAAACTATTCAAAATAATTGCTATTTTTCATTCTCATTCAAATATAAATAATAGTAAATAATATATAATTTTTGACTGAACTGAACCCAAGTGCCCGGCCTGCGGCCGGGCACCCCTCGTATTCATGTTCTAACCTAACCTAACCTAAATCTAGTTTTGATTCCTTTAGACTTTAGATTCAAGATTTAATGTGAATATATGCATTAATAAAAACTCATTACTATTTTAATACTAGTTATGCTGCTGTTGATGCACTGATGAAAGCCAGATAGCTAGATCAGTGATTAGTTAGTCGTAGTTGCCGGTGGGCTTAGGTCTAAAGTTATCCAAACTAGTTTTAAAAGGTTTGGATAGGTTAGGTTAGGTTAGAACATGAATAAGACGGGTGCCCGGCCGCAGGCCGGTCACTTAGGTTCAGTTCCGTTTAAAAAAAAAAAAAAACAAAAAACAAAACGTACCAATACAAAGTACTCTTATTCATATTAGAAGATATTGTAAAATAACAATTAATTTAATTTTTTTTTTTTTTTTTTTCACTCACACATTAGGCCCGTCGCGCCGCGCCACTACTATATGGGGCGAAGGTGCGAAGTCGACGGCGACGACAAAGTACCGAGTCTAAGGAGACTGATGGCGGCGCCACACAGTGGCGTTATGTCTCTATAAAAGTGGTGGTCTTTTATTATGTTATTTATTAATGGTATTATTTTAATATCATATCAATATTGTACCCCGCACAGGGGGGAGGTACGGGTAGGTAGTGACGAAAAATAACGATACGGGACTCTTACGAGGTCTCGCAATCGGAATGAGTACACTTTAAATATTTTAACGAGGTAAAATTTAAGGGCATTGAGGGTCTGGTGCCAGTGGTGGTTGATTAGATCCACACACTATACTTTTTATAATTATGTGGCGTTATGTCTCTATAAAAGTGGTGGTCTTTTATTATGTTATTTATTAATGGTATTTTTTTAATATCATATCAATATTGTACCCCGCACGGGGGGAGGTAGGGGGGTAGGTAGTGACGAAAAATAACGATACGGGACTCTTACGAGGTCTCGTAATCGGAATGAGTTTCTGCGACTACCATTGTTTGTCGCGGGTAACGGGGAATCAGGGTTCGATTCCGGTGAGGGAGCCTGAGAAACTGCTACCACATCCAAGGAAGGCAGCAGGCGCGCAAATTACCCACTCCCTGCACGGGGGGGGAGGTACGGGTAGGTAGTGACGAAAAATAACGATACGGGACTCTTACGAGGGCTCGTCATCGAATAATCAATACACGAACTGCCCACACACTTGTAAATATAGACGCGCAAGATCGTTACACGAACCGCTTACCATTATAGTAAACTACTATGCAAACACACATAACATATACGCAATAAGGGAACTTTAAATTGGAGATTTTACCCTACCACACCCGTCTGTCTCATTCTGAAAACTATTCAAAATAATTGCTATTTTTCATTCTCATTCAAATATAAATAATAGTAAATAATATATAATTTTTGACTGAACTGAACCCAAGTGCCCGGCCTGTGGCCGGGCACCCCTCGTATTCATGTTCTAACCTAGACTAACCTAAATCTAGTTTTGACACCTTTAGACTTTAGATTCAAGATTTAATGTGAATATATGCATTAATAAAAACTCATTACTATTTTAATACTAGTTATGCTGCTGTTGATGCACTGATGAAAGCCAGATAGCTAGATCAGTGTTTAGTTAATCGTAGTTGCCGGTGGGCTGAGGTCTAAAGGAATCCAAACTAGTTTTAAAAGGTTTGGATAGGTTAGGTTAGGTTAGAACATGAATAAGACGGGTGCCCGGCCGCAGGCCGGTCACTTAGGTTCAGTTCCGTTTAAAAAAAAAAAAACAAAAAACAAAACGTACCAATACAAAGTACTCTTATTCATATTAGAAGATATTGTAAAATAACAATTAATTTAATTTTTTTTTTTTTTTTTTCACTCACACATTAGGCCCGTCGCGCCGCGCCACTACTATATGGGGCGAAGGTGCGAAGTCGACGGCGACGACAAAGTACCGAGTCTAAGGAGACTGATGGCGGCGCCACACAGTGGCGTTATGTCTCTATAAAAGTGGTGGTATTTTATTATGTTATTTATTAATGGTATTATTTTAATATCATATCAATATTGTACCCCGCACAGGGGGGAGGTACGGGTAGGTAGTGACGAAAAATAACGATACGGGACTCTTACGAGGTCTCGCAATCGGAATGAGTACACTTTAAATATTTTAACGAGGTAAAATTTAAGGGCATTGAGGGTCTGGTGCCAGTGGTGGTTGATTAGATCCACACACTATACTTTTTATAATTATGTGGCGTTATGTCTCTATAAAAGTGGTGGTCTTTTATTATGTTATTTATTAATGGTATTTTTTTAATATCATATCAATATTGTACCCCGCACGGGGGGAGGTAGGGGGGTAGGTAGTGACGAAAAATAACGATACGGGACTCTTACGAGGTCTCGTAATCGGAATGAGTTTCTGCGACTACCATTGTTTGTCGCGGGTAACGGGGAATCAGGGTTCGATTCCGGTGAGGGAGCCTGAGAAACTGCTACCACATCCAAGGAAGGCAGCAGGCGCGCAAATTACCCACTCCCTGCACGGGGGGGGAGGTACGGGTAGGTAGTGACGAAAAATAACGATACGGGACTCTTACGAGGTCTCGTCATCGAATAATCAATACACGAACTGCCCAAACACTTGTAAATATAGACGCGCAAGATCGTTACACGAACCGCTTACCATTATAGTAAACTACTATGCAAACACACATAACATATACGCAATAAGGGAACTTTAAATTGGAGATTTTACCCTACCACACCCGTCTGTCTCATTCTGAAAACTATTCAAAATAATTGCTATTTTTCATTCGCATTCAAATATAAATAATAGTAAATAATATATAATTTTTGACTGAACTGAACCCAAGTGCCCGGCCTGTGGCCGGGCACCCCTCGTATTCATGTTCTAACCTAACCTAACCTAAATCTAGTTTTGACACCTTTAGACTTTAGATTCAAGATTTAATGTGAATATATGCATTAATAAAAACTCATTACTATTTTAATACTAGTTATGCTGCTGTTGATGCACTGATGAAAGCCAGATAGCTAGATCAGTGTTTAGTTAATCGTAGTTGCCGGTGGGCTGAGGTCTAAAGGAATCCAAACTAGTTTTAAAAGGTTTGGATAGGTTAGGTTAGGTTAGAACATGAATAAGACGGGTGCCCGGCCGCAGGCCGGTCACTTAGGTTCAGTGCCGTTTAAAAAAAAAAAAACAAAAAACAAAACGTACCAATACAAAATACTCTTATTCATATTAGAAGATATTGTAAAATAACAATTAATTTAATTTTTTTTTTTTTTTTTTTCACTTACACATTAGGCCCGTCGCGCCGCGCCACTACTATATGGGGCGAAGGTGCGAAGTCGACGGCGACGACAAAGTACCGAGTCTAAGGAGACTGATGGCGGCGCCACACAGTGGCGTTATGTCTCTATAAAAGTGGTGGTATTTTATTATGTTATTTATTAATGGTATTATTTTAATATCATATCAATATTGTACCCCGCACAGGGGGGAGGTACGGGTAGGTAGTGACGAAAAATAACGATACGGGACTCTTACAAGGTCTCGCAATCGGAATGAGTACACTTTAAATATTTTAACGAGGTAAAATTTAAGGGCATTGAGGGTCTGGTGCCAGTGGTGGTTGATTAGATCCACACACTATACTTTTTATAATTATGTGGCGTTATGTCTCTATAAAAGTGGTGGTCTTTTATTATGTTATTTATTAATGGTATTTTTTTAATATCATATCAATATTGTACCCCGCACGGGGGGAGGTAGGGGGGTAGGTAGTGACGAAAAATAACGATACGGGACTCTTACGAGGTCTCGTAATCGGAATGAGTTTCTGCGACTACCATTGTTTGTCGCGGGTAACGGGGAATCAGGGTTCGATTCCGGTGAGGGAGCCTGAGAAACTGCTACCACATCCAAGGAAGGCAGCAGGCGCGCAAATTACCCACTCCCTGCACGGGGGGGGAGGTACGGGTAGGTAGTGACGAAAAATAACGATACGGGACTCTTACGAGGTCTCGTCATCGAATAATCAATACACGAACTGCCCACACACTTGTAAATATAGACGCGCAAGATCGTTACACGAACCGCTTACCATTATAGTAAACTACTATGCAAACACACATAACATATATGCAATAAGGGAACTTTAAATTGGAGATTTTACCCTACCACACCCGTCTGTCTCATTCTGAAAACTATTCAAAATAATTGCTATTTTTCATTCTCATTCAAATATAAATAATAGTAAATAATATATAATTTTTGACTGAACTGAACCCAAGTGCCCGGCCTGTGGCCGGGCACCCCTCGTATTCATGTTCTAACCTAACCTAACCTAAATCTAGTTTTGATTCCTTTAGACTTTAGATTCAAGATTTAATGTGAATATATGCATTAATAAAACTCATTACTATTTTAATACTAGTTATGCTGCTGTTGATGCACTGATGAAAGCCAGATAGCTAGATCAGTGATTAGTTAGTCGTAGTTGCCAGTGGGCTTAGGTCTAAAGTTATCCAAACTAGTTTTAAAAGGTTTGGATAGGTTAGGTTAGGTTAGAACATGAATAAGACGGGTGCCCGGCCGCAGGCCGGTCACTTAGGTTCAGTTCCGTTTAAAAAAAAAAAAAAACAAAAAACAAAACGTACCAATACAAAGTACTCTTATTCATATTAGAAGATATTGTAAAATAACAATTAATTTTTTTTTTTTTTTTTTTTCACTCACACATTAGGCCCGTCGCGCCGCGCCACTACTATATGGGGCGAAGGTGCGAAGTCGACGGCGACGACAAAGTACCGAGTCTAAGGAGACTGATGGCGGCGCCACACAGTGGCGTTATGTCTCTATAAAAGTGGTGGTCTTTTATTATGTTATTTATTAATGGTATTATTTTAATATCATATCAATATTGTACCCCGCACAGGGGGGAGGTACGGGTAGGTAGTGACGAACAATAACGATACGGGACTCTTACGAGGTCTCGCAATCGGAATGAGTACACTTTAAATATTTTAACGAGGTAAAATTTAAGGGCATTGAGGGTCTGGTGCCAGTGGTGGTTGATTAGATCCACACACTATACTTTTTATAATTATGTGGCGTTATGTCTCTATAAAAGTGGTGGTCTTTTATTATGTTATTTATTAATGGTATTTTTTTAATATCATATCAATATTGTACCCCGCACGGGGGGAGGTAGGGGGGTAGGTAGTGACGAAAAATAACGATACGGGACTCTTACGAGGTCTCGTAATCGGAATGAGTTTCTGCGACTACCATTGTTTGTCGCGGGTAACGGGGAATCAGGGTTCGATTCCGGTGAGGGAGCCTGAGAAACTGCTACCACATCCAAGGAAGGCAGCAGGCGCGCAAATTACCCACTCCCTGCACGGGGGGGGAGGTACGGGTAGGTAGTGACGAAAAATAACGATACGGGACTCTTACGAGGGCTCGTCATCGAATAATCAATACACGAACTGCCCACACACTTGTAAATATAGACGCGCAAGATCGTTACACGAACCGCTTACCATTATAGTAAACTACTATGCAAACACACATAACATATACGCAATAAGGGAACTTTAAATTGGAGATTTTACCCTACCACACCCGTCTGTCTCATTCTGAAAACTATTCAAAATAATTGCTATTTTTCATTCTCATTCAAATATAAATAATAGTAAATAATATATAATTTTTGACTGAACTGAACCCAAGTGCCCTCGTATTCATGTTCTAACCTAACCTAACCTAAATCTAGTTTTGATTCCTTTAGACTTTAGATTCAAGATTTAATGTGAATATATGCATTAATAAAAACTCATTACTATTTTAATACTAGTTATGCTGCTGTTGATGCACTGATGAAAGCCAGATAGCTAGATCAGTGATTAGTTAGTCGTAGTTGCCGGTGGGCTTAGGTCTAAAGTTATCCAAACTAGTTTTAAAAGGTTTGGATAGGTTAGGTTAGGTTAGAACATGAATAAGACGGGTGCCCGGCCGCAGGCCGGTCACTTAGGTTTAGTTCCGTTTAAAAAAAAAAAAAAACAAAAAACAAAACGTACCAATACAAAGTACTCTTATTCATATTAGAAGATATTGTAAAATAACAATTAATTTCATTTTTTTTTTTTTTTTCACTAACACATTAGGCCCGTCGCGCCGCGCCACTACTATATGGGGCGAAGGTGCGAAGTCGATGGCGACGACAAAGTACCGAGTCTAAGGAGACTGATGGCGGCGCCACACAGTGGCGTTATGTCTCTATAAAAGTGGTGGTCTTTTATTATGTTATTTATTAATGGTATTATTTTAATATCATATCAATATTGTACCCCGCACAGGGGGGAGGTACGGGTAGGTAGTGACGAAAAATAACGATACGGGACTCTTACGAGGTCTCGCAATCGGAATGAGTACACTTTAAATATTTTAACGAGGTAAAATTTAAGCGCATTGAGGGTCTGGTGCCAGTGGTGGTTGATTAGATCCACACACTATACTTTTTATAATTATGTGGCGTTATGTCTCTATAAAAGTGGTGGTCTTTTATTATGTTATTTATTAATGGTATTTTTTTAATATCATATCAATATTGTACCCCGCACGGGGGGAGGTAGGGGGGTAGGTAGTGACGAAAAATAACGATACGGGACTCTTACGAGGTCTCGTAATCGGAATGAGTTTCTGCGACTACCATTGTTTGTCGCGGGTAACGGGGAATCAGGGTTCGATTCCGGTGAGGGAGCCTGAGAAACTGCTACCACATCCAAGGAAGGCAGCAGGCGCGCAAATTACCCACTCCCTGCACGGGGGGGGAGGTACGGGTAGGTAGTGACGAAAAATAACGATACGGGACTCTTACGAGGGCTCGTCATCGAATAATCAATACACGAACTGCCCACACACTTGTAAATATAGACGCGCAAGATCGTTACACGAACCGCTTACCATTATAGTAAACTACTATGCAAACACACATAACATATACGCAATAAGGGAACTTTAAATTGGAGATTTTACCCTACCACACCCGTCTGTCTCATTCTGAAAACTATTCAAAATAATTGCTATTTTTCATTCTCATTCAAATATAAATAATAGTAAATAATATATAATTTTTGACTGAACTGAACCCAAGTGCCCGGCCTGCGGCCGGGCACCCCTCGTATTCATGTTCTAACCTAACCTAACCTAAATCTAGTTTTGATTCCTTTAGACTTTAGATTCAAGATTTAATGTGAATATATGCATTAATAAAAACTCATTACTATTTTAATACTAGTTATGCTGCTGTTGATGCACTGATGAAAGCCAGATAGCTAGATCAGTGATTAGTTAGTCGTAGTTGCCGGTGGGCTTAGGTCTAAAGTTATCCAAACTAGTTTTAAAAGGTTTGGATAGGTTAGGTTAGGTTAGAACATGAATAAGACGGGTGCCCGGCCGCAGGCCGGTCACTTAGGTTCAGTTCCGTTTAAAAAAAAAAAAAAACAAAAAACAAAACGTACCAATACAAAGTACTCTTATTCATATTAGAAGATATTGTAAAATAACAATTAATTTAATTTTTTTTTTTTTTTTTTCACTCACACATTAGGCCCGTCGCGCCGCGCCACTACTATATGGGGCGAAGGTGCGAAGTCGACGGCGACGACAAAGTACCGAGTCTAAGGAGACTGATGGCGGCGCCACACAGTGGCGTTATGTCTCTATAAAAGTGGTGGTCTTTTATTATGTTATTTATTAATGGTATTATTTTAATATCATATCAATATTGTACCCCGCACAGGGGGGAGGTACGGGTAGGTAGTGACGAAAAATAACGATACGGGACTCTTACGAGGTCTCGCAATCGGAATGAGTACACTTTAAATATTTTAACGAGGTAAAATTTAAGGGCATTGAGGGTCTGGTGCCAGTGGTGGTTGATTAGATCCACACACTATACTTTTTATAATTATGTGGCGTTATGTCTCTATAAAAGTGGTGGTCTTTTATTATGTTATTTATTAATGGTATTTTTTTAATATCATATCAATATTGTACCCCGCACGGGGGGAGGTAGGGGGGTAGGTAGTGACGAAAAATAACGATACGGGACTCTTACGAGGTCTCGTAATCGGAATGAGTTTCTGCGACTACCATTGTTTGTCGCGGGTAACGGGGAATCAGGGTTCGATTCCGGTGAGGGAGCCTGAGAAACTGCTACCACATCCAAGGAAGGCAGCAGGCGCGCAAATTACCCACTCCCTGCACGGGGGGGGAGGTACGGGTAGGTAGTGACGAAAAATAACGATACGGGACTCTTACGAGGGCTCGTCATCGAATAATCAATACACGAACTGCCCACACACTTGTAAATATAGACGCGCAAGATCGTTACACGAACCGCTTACCATTATAGTAAACTACTATGCAAACACACATAACATATACGCAATAAGGGAACTTTAAATTGGAGATTTTACCCTACCACACCCGTCTGTCTCATTCTGAAAACTATTCAAAATAATTGCTATTTTTCATTCTCATTCAAATATAAATAATAGTAAATAATATATAATTTTTGACTGAACTGAACCCAAGTGCCCGGCCTGCGGCCGGGCACCCCTCGTATTCATGTTCTAACCTAACCTAACCTAAATCTAGTTTTGATTCCTTTAGACTTTAGATTCAAGATTTAATGTGAATATATGCATTAATAAAAACTCATTACTATTTTAATACTAGTTATGCTGCTGTTGATGCACTGATGAAAGCCAGATAGCTAGATCAGTGATTAGTTAGTCGTAGTTGCCGGTGGGCTTAGGTCTAAAGTTATCCCAACTAGTTTTAAAAGGTTTGGATAGGTTAGGTTAGGTTAGAACATGAATAAGACGGGTGCCCGGCCGCAGGCCGGTCACTTAGGTTCAGTTCCGTTTATAAAAAAAAAAAAACAAAAAACAAAACGTACCAATACAAAGTACTCTTATTCATATTAGAAGATATTGTAAAATTACAATTAATTTAATTTTTTTTTTTTTTTTTTCACTCACACATTAGGCCCGTCGCGCCGCGCCACTACTATATGGGGCGAAGGTGCGAAGTCGACGGCGACGACAAAGTACCGAGTCTAAGGAGACTGATGGCGGCGCCACACAGTGGCGTTATGTCTCTATAAAAGTGGTGGTCTTTTATTATGTTATTTATTAATGGTATTATTTTAATATCATATCAATATTGTACCCCGCACAGAGGGGAGGTACGGGTAGGTAGTGACGAACAATAACGATACGGGACTCTTACGAGGTCTCGCAATCGGAATGAGTACACTTTAAATATTTTAACGAGGTAAAATTTAAGGGCATTGAGGGTCTGGTGCCAGTGGTGGTTGATTAGATCCACACACTATACTTTTTATAATTATGTGGCGTTATGTCTCTATAAAAGTGGTGGTCTTTTATTATGTTATTTATTAATGGTATTTTTTTAATATCATATCAATATTGTACCCCGCACGGGGGGAGGTAGGGGGGTAGGTAGTGACGAAAAATAACGATACGGGACTCTTACGAGGTCTCGTAATCGGAATGAGTTTCTGCGACTACCATTGTTTGTCGCGGGTAACGGGGAATCAGGGTTCGATTCCGGTGAGGGAGCCTGAGAAACTGCTACCACATCCAAGGAAGGCAGCAGGCGCGCAAATTACCCACTCCCTGCACGGGGGGGGAGGTACGGGTAGGTAGTGACGAAAAATAACGATACGGGACTCTTACGAGGGCTCGTCATCGAATAATCAATACACGAACTGCCCACACACTTGTAAATATAGACGCGCAAGATCGTTACACGAACCGCTTACCATTATAGTAAACTACTATGCAAACACACATAACATATACGCAATAAGGGAACTTTAAATTGGAGATTTTACCCTACCACACCCGTCTGTCTCATTCTGAAAACTATTCAAAATAATTGCTATTTTTCATTCTCATTCAAATATAAATAATAGTAAATAATATATAATTTTTGACTGAACTGAACCCAAGTGCCCGGCCTGCGGCCGGGCACCCCTCGTATTCATGTTCTAACCTAACCTAACCTAAATCTAGTTTTGATTCCTTTAGACTTTAGATTCAAGATTTAATGTGAATATATGCATTAATAAAAACTCATTACTATTTTAATACTAGTTATGCTGCTGTTGATGCACTGATGAAAGCCAGATAGCTAGATCAGTGATTAGTTAGTCGTAGTTGCCGGTGGGCTTAGGTCTAAAGTTATCCAAACTAGTTTTAAAAGGTTTGGATAGGTTAGGTTAGGTTAGAACATGAATAAGACGGGTGCCCGGCCGCAGGCCGGTCACTTAGGTTCAGTTCCGTTTAAAAAAAAAAAAAAACAAAAAACAAAACGTACCAATACAAAGTACTCTTATTCATATTAGAAGATATTGTAAAATAACAATTAATTTAATTTTTTTTTTTTTTTTTTCACTCACACATTAGGCCCGTCGCGCCGCGCCACTACTATATGGGGCGAAGGTGCGAAGTCGACGGCGACGACAAAGTACCGAGTCTAAGGAGACTGATGGCGGCGCCACACAGTGGCGTTATGTCTCTATAAAAGTGGTGGTCTTTTATTATGTTATTTATTAATGGTATTATTTTAATATCATATCAATATTGTACCCCGCACAGGGGGGAGGTACGGGTAGGTAGTGACGAAAAATAACGATACGGGACTCTTACGAGGTCTCGCAATCGGAATGAGTACACTTTAAATATTTTAACGAGGTAAAATTTAAGGGCATTGAGGGTCTGGTGCCAGTGGTGGTTGATTAGATCCACACACTATACTTTTTATAATTATGTGGCGTTATGTCTCTATAAAAGTGGTGGTCTTTTATTATGTTATTTATTAATGGTATTTTTTTAATATCATATCAATATTGTACCCCGCACGGGGGGAGGTAGGGGGGTAGGTAGTGACGAAAAATAACGATACGGGACTCTTACGAGGTCTCGTAATCGGAATGAGTTTCTGCGACTACCATTGTTTGTCGCGGGTAACGGGGAATCAGGGTTCGATTCCGGTGAGGGAGCCTGAGAAACTGCTACCACATCCAAGGAAGGCAGCAGGCGCGCAAATTACCCACTCCCTGCACGGGGGGGGAGGTACGGGTAGGTAGTGACGAAAAATAACGATACGGGACTCTTACGAGGGCTCGTCATCGAATAATCAATACACGAACTGCCCACACACTTGTAAATATAGACGCGCAAGATCGTTACACGAACCGCTTACCATTATAGTAAACTACTATGCAAACACACATAACATATACGCAATAAGGGAACTTTAAATTGGAGATTTTACCCTACCACACCCGTCTGTCTCATTCTGAAAACTATTCAAAATAATTGCTATTTTTCATTCTCATTCAAATATAAATAATAGTAAATAATATATAATTTTTGACTGAACTGAACCCAAGTGCCCGGCCTGCGGCCGGGCACCCCTCGTATTCATGTTCTAACCTAACCTAACCTAAATCTAGTTTTGATTCCTTTAGACTTTAGATTCAAGATTTAATGTGAATATATGCATTAATAAAAACTCATTACTATTTTAATACTAGTTATGCTGCTGTTGATGCACTGATGAAAGCCAGATAGCTAGATCAGTGATTAGTTAGTCGTAGTTGCCGGTGGGCTTAGGTCTAAAGTTATCCCAACTAGTTTTAAAAGGTTTGGATAGGTTAGGTTAGGTTAGAACATGAATAAGACGGGTGCCCGGCCGCAGGCCGGTCACTTAGGTTCAGTTCCGTTTATAAAAAAAAAAAAACAAAAAACAAAACGTACCAATACAAAGTACTCTTATTCATATTAGAAGATATTGTAAAATTACAATTAATTTAATTTTTTTTTTTTTTTTTTCACTCACACATTAGGCCCGTCGCGCCGCGCCACTACTATATGGGGCGAAGGTGCGAAGTCGACGGCGACGACAAAGTACCGAGTCTAAGGAGACTGATGGCGGCGCCACACAGTGGCGTTATGTCTCTATAAAAGTGGTGGTCTTTTATTATGTTATTTATTAATGGTATTATTTTAATATCATATCAATATTGTACCCCGCACAGAGGGGAGGTACGGGTAGGTAGTGACGAACAATAACGATACGGGACTCTTACGAGGTCTCGCAATCGGAATGAGTACACTTTAAATATTTTAACGAGGTAAAATTTAAGGGCATTGAGGGTCTGGTGCCAGTGGTGGTTGATTAGATCCACACACTATACTTTTTATAATTATGTGGCGTTATGTCTCTATAAAAGTGGTGGTCTTTTATTATGTTATTTATTAATGGTATTTTTTTAATATCATATCAATATTGTACCCCGCACGGGGGGAGGTAGGGGGGTAGGTAGTGACGAAAAATAACGATACGGGACTCTTACGAGGTCTCGTAATCGGAATGAGTTTCTGCGACTACCATTGTTTGTCGCGGGTAACGGGGAATCAGGGTTCGATTCCGGTGAGGGAGCCTGAGAAACTGCTACCACATCCAAGGAAGGCAGCAGGCGCGCAAATTACCCACTCCCTGCACGGGGGGGGAGGTACGGGTAGGTAGTGACGAAAAATAACGATACGGGACTCTTACGAGGTCTCGTCATCGAATAATCAATACACGAACTGCCCACACACTTGTAAATATAGACGCGCAAGATCGTTACACGAACCGCTTACCATTATAGTAAACTACTATGCAAACACACATAACATATACGCAATAAGGGAACTTTAAATTGGAGATTTTACCCTACCACACCCGTCTGTCTCATTCTGAAAACTATTCAAAATAATTGCTATTTTTCATTCTCATTCAAATATAAATAAAAGTAAATAATATATAATTTTTGACTGAACTGAACCCAAGTGCCCGGCCTGCGGCCGGGCACCCCTCGTATTCATGTTCTAACCTAACCTAACCTAAATCTAGTTTTGATTCCTTTAGACTTTAGATTCAAGATTTAATGTGAATATATGCATTAATAAAAACTCATTACTATTTTAATACTAGTTATGCTGCTGTTGATGCACTGATGAAAGCCAGATAGCTAGATCAGTGATTAGTTAGTCGTAGTTGCCGGTGGGCTTAGGTCTAAAGTTATCCAAACTAGTTTTAAAAGGTTTGGATAGGTTAGGTTAGGTTAGAACATGAATAAGACGGGTGCCCGGCCGCAGGCCGGTCACTTAGGTTCAGTTCCGTTTAAAAAAAAAAAAAAACAAAAAACAAAACGTACCAATACAAAGTACTCTTATTCATATTAGAAGATATTGTAAAATAACAATTAATTTAATTTTTTTTTTTTTTTTTCACTCACACATTAGGCCCGTCGCGCCGCGCCACTACTATATGGGGCGAAGGTGCGAAGTCGACGGCGACGACAAAGTACCGAGTCTAAGGAGACTGATGGCGGCGCCACACAGTGGCGTTATGTCTCTATAAAAGTGGTGGTCTTTTATTATGTTATTTATTAATGGTATTATTTTAATATCATATCAATATTGTACCCCGCACAGGGGGGAGGTACGGGTAGGTAGTGACGAAAAATAACGATACGGGACTCTTACGAGGTCTCGCAATCGGAATGAGTACACTTTAAATATTTTAACGAGGTAAAATTTAAGGGCATTGAGGGTCTGGTGCCAGTGGTGGTTGATTAGATCCACACACTATACTTTTTATAATTATGTGGCGTTATGTCTCTATAAAAGTGGTGGTCTTTTATTATGTTATTTATTAATGGTATTTTTTTAATATCATATCAATATTGTACCCCGCACGGGGGGAGGTAGGGGGGTAGGTAGTGACGAAAAATAACGATACGGGACTCTTACGAGGTCTCGTAATCGGAATGAGTTTCTGCGACTACCATTGTTTGTCGCGGGTAACGGGGAATCAGGGTTCGATTCCGGTGAGGGAGCCTGAGAAACTGCTACCACATCCAAGGAAGGCAGCAGGCGCGCAAATTACCCACTCCCTGCACGGGGGGGGAGGTACGGGTAGGTAGTGACGAAAAATAACGATACGGGACTCTTACGAGGGCTCGTCATCGAATAATCAATACACGAACTGCCCACACACTTGTAAATATAGACGCGCAAGATCGTTACACGAACCGCTTACCATTATAGTAAACTACTATGCAAACACACATAACATATACGCAATAAGGGAACTTTAAATTGGAGATTTTACCCTACCACACCCGTCTGTCTCATTCTTAAAACTATTCAAAATAATTGCTATTTTTCATTCTCATTCAAATATAAATAATAGTAAATAATATATAATTTTTGACTGAACTGAACCCAAGTGCCCGGCCTGCGGCCGGGCACCCCTCGTATTCATGTTCTAACCTAACCTAACCTAAATCTAGTTTTGATTCCTTTAGACTTTAGATTCAAGATTTAATGTGAATATATGCATTAATAAAAACTCATTACTATTTTAATACTAGTTATGCTGCTGTTGATGCACTGATGAAAGCCAGATAGCTAGATCAGTGATTAGTTAGTCGTAGTTGCCGGTGGGCTTAGGTCTAAAGTTATCCAAACTAGTTTTAAAAGGTTTGGATAGGTTAGGTTAGGTTAGAACATGAATAAGACGGGTGCCCGGCCGCAGGCCGGTCACTTAGGTTCAGTTCCGTTTAAAAAAAAAAAAAAACAAAAAACAAAACGTACCAATACAAAGTACTCTTATTCATATTAGAAGATATTGTAAAATAATTAATTTAATTTTTTTTTTTTTTTTTTCACTCACACATTAGGCCCGTCGCGCCGCGCCACTACTATATGGGGCGAAGGTGCGAAGTCGACGGCGACGACAAAGTACCGAGTCTAAGGAGACTGATGGCGGCGCCACACAGTGGCGTTATGTCTCTATAAAAGTGGTGGTCTTTTATTATGTTATTTATTAATGGTATTATTTTAATATCATATCAATATTGTACCCCGCACAGAGGGGAGGTACGGGTAGGTAGTGACGAACAATAACGATACGGGACTCTTACGAGGTCTCGCAATCGGAATGAGTACACTTTAAATATTTTAACGAGGTAAAATTTAAGGGCATTGAGGGTCTGGTGCCAGTGGTGGTTGATTAGATCCACACACTATACTTTTTATAATTATGTGGCGTTATGTCTCTATAAAAGTGGTGGTCTTTTATTATGTTATTTATTAATGGTATTTTTTTAATATCATATCAATATTGTACCCCGCACGGGGGGAGGTAGGGGGGTAGGTAGTGACGAAAAATAACGATACGGGACTCTTACGAGGTCTCGTAATCGGAATGAGTTTCTGCGACTACCATTGTTTGTCGCGGGTAACGGGGAATCAGGGTTCGATTCCGGTGAGGGAGCCTGAGAAACTGCTACCACATCCAAGGAAGGCAGCAGGCGCGCAAATTACCCACTCCCTGCACGGGGGGGGAGGTACGGGTAGGTAGTGACGAAAAATAACGATACGGGACTCTTACGAGGTCTCGTCATCGAATAATCAATACACGAACTGCCCACACACTTGTAAATATAGACGCGCAAGATCGTTACACGAACCGCTTACCATTATAGTAAACTACTATGCAAACACACATAACATATACGCAATAAGGGAACTTTAAATTGGAGATTTTACCCTACCACACCCGTCTGTCTCATTCTGAAAACTATTCAAAATAATTGCTATTTTTCATTCTCATTCAAATATAAATAAAAGTAAATAATATATAATTTTTGACTGAACTGAACCCAAGTGCCCGGCCTGCGGCCGGGCACCCCTCGTATTCATGTTCTAACCTAACCTAACCTAAATCTAGTTTTGATTCCTTTAGACTTTAGATTCAAGATTTAATGTGAATATATGCATTAATAAAAACTCATTACTATTTTAATACTAGTTATGCTGCTGTTGATGCACTGATGAAAGCCAGATAGCTAGATCAGTGATTAGTTAGTCGTAGTTGCCGGTGGGCTTAGGTCTAAAGTTATCCAAACTAGTTTTAAAAGGTTTGGATAGGTTAGGTTAGGTTAGAACATGAATAAGACGGGTGCCCGGCCGCAGGCCGGTCACTTAGGTTCAGTTCCGTTTAAAAAAAAAAAAAAACAAAAAACAAAACGTACCAATACAAAGTACTCTTATTCATATTAGAAGATATTGTAAAATAACAATTAATTTAATTTTTTTTTTTTTTTTTCACTCACACATTAGGCCCGTCGCGCCGCGCCACTACTATATGGGGCGAAGGTGCGAAGTCGACGGCGACGACAAAGTACCGAGTCTAAGGAGACTGATGGCGGCGCCACACAGTGGCGTTATGTCTCTATAAAAGTGGTGGTCTTTTATTATGTTATTTATTAATGGTATTATTTTAATATCATATCAATATTGTACCCCGCACAGGGGGGAGGTACGGGTAGGTAGTGACGAACAATAACGATACGGGACTCTTACGAGGTCTCGCAATCGGAATGAGTACACTTTAAATATTTTAACGAGGTAAAATTTAAGGGCATTGAGGGTCTGGTGCCAGTGGTGGTTGATTAGATCCACACACTATACTTTTTATAATTATGTGGCGTTATGTCTCTATAAAAGTGGTGGTCTTTTATTATGTTATTTATTAATGGTATTTTTTTAATATCATATCAATATTGTACCCCGCACGGGGGGAGGTAGGGGGTAGGTAGTGACGAAAAATAACGATACGGGACTCTTACGAGGTCTCGTAATCGGAATGAGTTTCTGCGACTACCATTGTTTGTCGCGGGTAACGGGGAATCAGGGTTCGATTCCGGTGAGGGAGCCTGAGAAACTGCTACCACATCCAAGGAAGGCAGCAGGCGCGCAAATTACCCACTCCCTGCACGGGGGGGGAGGTACGGGTAGGTAGTGACGAAAAATAACGATACGGGACTCTTACGAGGTCTCGTCATCGAATAATCAATACACGAACTGCCCACACACTTGTAAATATAGACGCGCAAGATCGTTACACGAACCGCTTACCATTATAGTAAACTACTATGCAAACACACATAACATATACGCAATAAGGGAACTTTAAATTGGAGATTTTACCCTACCACACCCGTCTGTCTCATTCTGAAAACTATTCAAAATAATTGCTATTTTTCATTCTCATTCAAATATAAATAATAGTAAATAATATATAATTTTTGACCGAACTGAACCCAAGTGCCCGGCCTGCGGCCGGGCACCCCTCGTATTCATGTTCTAACCTAACCTAACCTAAATCTAGTTTTGATTCCTTTAGACTTTAGATTCAAGATTTAATGTGAATATATGCATTAATAAAAACTCATTACTATTTTAATACTAGTTATGCTGCTGTTGATGCACTGATGAAAGCCAGATAGCTAGATCAGTGATTAGTTAGTCGTAGTTGCCGGTGGGCTTAGATCTAAAGTTATCCAAACTAGTTTTAAAAGGTTTGGATAGGTTAGGTTAGGTTAGAACATGAATAAGACGGGTGCCCGGCCGCAGGCCGGTCACTTAGGTTCAGTTCCGTTTAAAAAAAAAAAAAAACAAAAAACAAAACGTACCAATACAAAGTACTCTTATTCATATTAGAAGATATTGTAAAATAACAATTAATTTAATTTTTTTTTTTTTTTTCACTCACACATTAGGCCCGTCGCGCCGCGCCACTACTATATGGGGCGAAGGTGCGAAGTCGACGGCGACGACAAAGTACCGAGTCTAAGGAGACTGATGGCGGCGCCACACAGTGGCGTTATGTCTCTATAAAAGTGGTGGTCTTTTATTATGTTATTTATTAATGGTATTATTTTAATATCATATCAATATTGTACCCCGCACAGGGGGGAGGTACGGGTAGGTAGTGACGAACAATAACGATACGGGACTCTTACGAGGTCTCGCAATCGGAATGAGTACACTTTAAATATTTTAACGAGGTAAAATTTAAGGGCATTGAGGGTCTGGTGCCAGTGGTGGTTGATTAGATCCACACACTATACTTTTTATAATTATGTGGCGTTATGTCTCTATAAAAGTGGTGGTCTTTTATTATGTTATTTATTAATGGTATTTTTTTAATATCATATCAATATTGTACCCCGCACGGGGGGAGGTAGGGGGGTAGGTAGTGACGAAAAATAACGATACGGGACTCTTACGAGGTCTCGTAATCGGAATGAGTTTCTGCGACTACCATTGTTTGTCGCGGGTAACGGGGAATCAGGGTTCGATTCCGGTGAGGGAGCCTGAGAAACTGCTACCACATCCAAGGAAGGCAGCAGGCGCGCAAATTACCCACTCCCTGCACGGGGGGGGAGGTACGGGTAGGTAGTGACGAAAAATAACGATACGGGACTCTTACGAGGGCTCGTCATCGAATAATCAATACACGAACTGCCCACACACTTGTAAATATAGACGCGCAAGATCGTTACACGAACCGCTTACCATTATAGTAAACTACTATGCAAACACACATAACATATACGCAATAAGGGAACTTTAAATTGGAGATTTTACCCTACCACACCCGTCTGTCTCATTCTGAAAACTATTCAAAATAATTGCTATTTTTCATTCTCATTCAAATAAAAATAATAGTAAATAATATATAATTTTTGACTGAACTGAACCCAAGTGCCCGGCCTGTGGCCGGGCACCCCTCGTATTCATGTTCTAACCTAACCTAACCTAAATCTAGTTTTGACACCTTTAGACTTTAGATTCAAGATTTAATGTGAATATATGCATTAATAAAAACTCATTACTATTTTAATACTAGTTATGCTGCTGTTGATGCACTGATGAAAGCCAGATAGCTAGATCAGTGTTTAGTTAATCGTAGTTGCCGGTGGGCTGAGGTCTAAAGGAATCCAAACTAGTTTTAAAAGGTTTGGATAGGTTAGGTTAGGTTAGAACATGAATAAGACGGGTGCCCGGCCGCAGGCCGGTCACTTAGGTTCAGTTCCGTTTAAAAAAAAAAAAAAACAAAAAACAAAACGTACCAATACAAAGTACTCTTATTCATATTAGAAGATATTGTAAAATAACAATTAATTTAATTTTTTTTTTTTTTTTTTTCACTTACACATTAGGCCCGTCGCGCCGCGCCACTACTATATGGGGCGAAGGTGCGAAGTCGACGGCGACGACAAATTACCGAGTCTAAGGAGACTGATGGCGGCGCCACACAGTGGCGTTATGTCTCTATAAAAGTGGTGGTATTTTATTATGTTATTTATTAATGGTATTATTTTAATATCATATCAATATTGTACCCCGCACAGGGGGGAGGTACGGGTAGGTAGTGACGAAAAATAACGATACGGGACTCTTACGAGGTCTCGCAATCGGAATGAGTACACTTTAAATATTTTAACGAGGTAAAATTTAAGGGCATTGAGGGTCTGGTGCCAGTGGTGGTTGATTAGATCCACACACTATACTTTTTATAATTATGTGGCGTTATGTCTCTATAAAAGTGGTGGTCTTTTATTATGTTATTTATTAATGGTATTTTTTTAATATCATATCAATATTGTACCCCGCACGGGGGGAGGTAGGGGGGTAGGTAGTGACGAAAAATAACGATACGGGACTCTTACGAGGTCTCGTAATCGGAATGAGTTTCTGCGACTACCATTGTTTGTCGCGGGTAACGGGGAATCAGGGTTCGATTCCGGTGAGGGAGCCTGAGAAACTGCTACCACATCCAAGGAAGGCAGCAGGCGCGCAAATTACCCACTCCCTGCACGGGGGGGGGAGGTACGGGTAGGTAGTGACGAAAAATAACGATACGGGACTCTTACGAGGTCTCGTCATCGAATAATCAATACACGAACTGCCCACACACTTGTAAATATAGACGCGCAAGATCGTTACACGAACCGCTTACCATTATAGTAAACTACTATGCAAACACACATAACATATACGCAATAAGGGAACTTTAAATTGGAGATTTTACCCTACCACACCCGTCTGTCTCATTCTGAAAACTATTCAAAATAATTGCTATTTTTCATTCTCATTCAAATATAAATAATAGTAAATAATATATAATTTTTGACTGAACTGAACCCAAGTGCCCGGCCTGTGGCCGGGCACCCCTCGTATTCATGTTCTAACCTAACCTAACCTAAATCTAGTTTTGACACCTTTAGACTTTAGATTCAAGATTTAATGTGAATATATGCATTAATAAAAACTCATTACTATTTTAATACTAGTTATGCTGCTGTTGATGCACTGATGAAAGCCAGATAGCTAGATCAGTGATTAGTTAATCGTAGTTGCCGGTGGGCTGAGGTCTAAAGGAATCCAAACTAGTTTTAAAAGGTTTGGATAGGTTAGGTTAGGTTAGAACATGAATAAGACGGGTGCCCGGCCTCAGGCCGGTCACTTAGGTTCAGTTCCGTTTAAAAAAAAAAAAAACAAAAAACAAAACGTACCAATACAAAGTACTCTTATTCATATTAGAAGATATTGTAAAATAACAATTAATTTCATTTTTTTTTTTTTTTTTCACTAACACATTAGGCCCGTCGCGCCGCGCCACTACTATATGGGGCGAAGGTGCGAAGTCGACGGCGACGACAAAGTACCGAGTCTAAGGAGACTGATGGCGGCGCCACACAGTGGCGTTATGTCTCTATAAAAGTGGTGGTCTTTTATTATGTTATTTATTAATGGTATTATTTTAATATCATATCAATATTGTACCCCGCACAGAGGGGAGGTACGGGTAGGTAGTGACGAACAATAACGATACGGGACTCTTACGAGGTCTCGCAATCGGAATGAGTACACTTTAAATATTTTAACGAGGTAAAATTTAAGGGCATTGAGGGTCTGGTGCCAGTGGTGGTTGATTAGATCCACACACTATACTTTTTATAATTATGTGGCGTTATGTCTCTATAAAGTGGTGGTCTTTTATTATGTTATTTATTAATGGTATTTTTTTAATATCATATCAATATTGTACCCCGCACGGGGGGAGGTAGGGGGGTAGGTAGTGACGAAAAATAACGATACGGGACTCTTACGAGGTCTCGTAATCGGAATGAGTTTCTGCGACTACCATTGTTTGTCGCGGGTAACGGGGAATCAGGGTTCGATTCCGGTGAGGGAGCCTGAGAAACTGCTACCACATCCAAGGAAGGCAGCAGGCGCGCAAATTACCCACTCCCTGCACGGGGGGGGAGGTACGGGTAGGTAGTGACGAAAAATAACGATACGGGACTCTTACGAGGTCTCG
This sequence comes from Pararge aegeria, assembly GCF_905163445.1. Classification (NCBI taxonomy): domain Eukaryota; kingdom Metazoa; phylum Arthropoda; class Insecta; order Lepidoptera; family Nymphalidae; genus Pararge; species Pararge aegeria. The sequence continues at coordinate 19,316,504 of NC_053191.1, forward strand.
TCATCGAATAATCAATACACGAACTGCCCACACACTTGTAAATATAGACGCGCAAGATCGTTACACGAACCGCTTACCATTATAGTAAACTACTATGCAAACACACATAACATATACGCAATAAGGGAACTTTAAATTGGAGATTTTACCCTACCACACCCGTCTGTCTCATTCTGAAAACTATTCAAAATAATTGCTATTTTTCATTCTCATTCAAATAAAAATAATAGTAAATAATATATAATTTTTGACTGAACTGAACCCAAGTGCCCGGCCTGTGGCCGGGCACCCCTCGTATTCATGTTCTAACCTAACCTAACCTAAATCTAGTTTTGACACCTTTAGACTTTAGATTCAAGATTTAATGTGAATATATGCATTAATAAAAACTCATTACTATTTTAATACTAGTTATGCTGCTGTTGATGCACTGATGAAAGCCAGATAGCTAGATCAGTGATTAGTTAGTCGTAGTTGCCGGTGGGCTTAGGTCTAAAGGAATCCAAACTAGTTTTAAAAGGTTTGGATAGGTTAGGTTAGGTTAGAACATGAATAAGACGGGTGCCCGGCCTCAGGCCGGTCACTTAGGTTCAGTTCCGTTTAAAAAAAAAAAAAACAAAAAACAAAACGTACCAATACAAAGTACTCTTATTCATATTAGAAGATATTGTAAAATAACAATTAATTTCATTTTTTTTTTTTTTTTTCACTAACACATTAGGCCCGTCGCGCCGCGCCACTACTATATGGGGCGAAGGTGCGAAGTCGACGGCGACGACAAAGTACCGAGTCTAAGGAGACTGATGGCGGCGCCACACAGTGGCGTTATGTCTCTATAAAAGTGGTGGTCTTTTATTATGTTATTTATTAATGGTATTATTTTAATATCATATCAATATTGTACCCCGCACAGAGGGGAGGTACGGGTAGGTAGTGACGAACAATAACGATACGGGACTCTTACGAGGTCTCGCAATCGGAATGAGTACACTTTAAATATTTTAACGAGGTAAAATTTAAGGGCATTGAGGGTCTGGTGCCAGTGGTGGTTGATTAGATCCACACACTATACTTTTTATAATTATGTGGCGTTATGTCTCTATAAAAGTGGTGGTCTTTTATTATGTTATTTATTAATGGTATTTTTTTAATATCATATCAATATTGTACCCCGCACGGGGGGAGGTAGGGGGGTAGGTAGTGACGAAAAATAACGATACGGGACTCTTACGAGGTCTCGTAATCGGAATGAGTTTCTGCGACTACCATTGTTTGTCGCGGGTAACGGGGAATCAGGGTTCGATTCCGGTGAGGGAGCCTGAGAAACTGCTACCACATCCAAGGAAGGCAGCAGGCGCGCAAATTACCCACTCCCTGCACGGGGGGGGAGGTACGGGTAGGTAGTGACGAAAAATAACGATACGGGACTCTTACGAGGTCTCGTCATCGAATAATCAATACACGAACTGCCCACACACTTGTAAATATAGACGCGCAAGATCGTTACACGAACCGCTTACCATTATAGTAAACTACTATGCAAACACACATAACATATACGCAATAAGGGAACTTTAAATTGGAGATTTTACCCTACCACACCCGTCTGTCTCATTCTGAAAACTATTCAAAATAATTGCTATTTTTCATTCTCATTCAAATATAAATAATAGTAAATAATATATAATTTTTGACTGAACTGAACCCAAGTGCCCGGCCTGTGGCCGGGCACCCCTCGTATTCATGTTCTAACCTAACCTAACCTAAATCTAGTTTTGACACCTTTAGACTTTAGATTCAAGATTTAATGTGAATATATGCATTAATAAAAACTCATTACTATTTTAATACTAGTTATGCTGCTGTTGATGCACTGATGAAAGCCAGATAGCTAGATCAGTGATTAGTTAATCGTAGTTGCCGGTGGGCTGAGGTCTAAAGGAATCCAAACTAGTTTTAAAAGGTTTGGATAGGTTAGGTTAGGTTAGAACATGAATAAGACGGGTGCCCGGCCTCAGGCCGGTCACTTAGGTTCAGTTCCGTTTAAAAAAAAAAAAAACAAAAAACAAAACGTACCAATACAAAGTACTCTTATTCATATTAGAAGATATTGTAAAATAACAATTAATTTCATTTTTTTTTTTTTTTTTCACTAACACATTAGGCCCGTCGCGCCGCGCCACTACTATATGGGGCGAAGGTGCGAAGTCGACGGCGACGACAAAGTACCGAGTCTAAGGAGACTGATGGCGGCGCCACACAGTGGCGTTATGTCTCTATAAAAGTGGTGGTCTTTTATTATGTTATTTATTAATGGTATTATTTTAATATCATATCAATATTGTACCCCGCACAGAGGGGAGGTACGGGTAGGTAGTGACGAACAATAACGATACGGGACTCTTACGAGGTCTCGCAATCGGAATGAGTACACTTTAAATATTTTAACGAGGTAAAATTTAAGGGCATTGAGGGTCTGGTGCCAGTGGTGGTTGATTAGATCCACACACTATACTTTTTATAATTATGTGGCGTTATGTCTCTATAAAAGTGGTGGTCTTTTATTATGTTATTTATTAATGGTATTTTTTTAATATCATATCAATATTGTACCCCGCACGGGGGGAGGTAGGGGGGTAGGTAGTGACGAAAAATAACGATACGGGACTCTTACGAGGTCTCGTAATCGGAATGAGTTTCTGCGACTACCATTGTTTGTCGCGGGTAACGGGGAATCAGGGTTCGATTCCGGTGAGGGAGCCTGAGAAACTGCTACCACATCCAAGGAAGGCAGCAGGCGCGCAAATTACCCACTCCCTGCACGGCGGGGGAGGTACGGGTAGGTAGTGACGAAAAATAACGATACGGGACTCTTACGAGGTCTCGTCATCGAATAATCAATACACGAACTGCCCACACACTTGTAAATATAGACGCGCAAGATCGTTACACGAACCGCTTACCATTATAGTAAACTACTATGCAAACACACATAACATATACGCAATAAGGGAACTTTAAATTGGAGATTTTACCCTACCACACCCGTCTGTCTCATTCTGAAAACTATTCAAAATAATTGCTATTTTTCATTCTCATTCAAATATAAATAATAGTAAATAATATATAATTTTTGACTGAACTGAACCCAAGTGCCCGGCCTGCGGCCGGGCACCCCTCGTATTCATGTTCTAACCTAACCTAACCTAAATCTAGTTTTGATTCCTTTAGACTTTAGATTCAAGATTTAATGTGAATATATGCATTAATAAAACTCATTACTATTTTAATACTAGTTATGCTGCTGTTGATGCACTGATGAAAGCCAGATAGCTAGATCAGTGATTAGTTAGTCGTAGTTGCCGGTGGGCTTAGGTCTAAAGTTATCCAAACTAGTTTTAAAAGGTTTGGATAGGTTAGGTTAGGTTAGAACATGAATAAGACGGGTGCCCGGCCTGCGGCCGGGCACTTAGGTTCAGTTCCGTTTAAAAAAAAAAAAAACAAAAAACAAAACGTACCAATACAAAGTACTCTTATTCATATTAGAAGATATTGTAAAATAACAATTAATTTCATTTTTTTTTTTTTTTTTCACTAACACATTAGGCCCGTCGCGCCGCGCCACTACTATATGGGGCGAAGGTGCGAAGTCGACGGCGACGACAAAGTACCGAGTCTAAGGAGACTGATGGCGGCGCCACACAGTGGCGTTATGTCTCTATAAAAGTGGTGGTCTTTTATTATGTTATTTATTAATGGTATTATTTTAATATCATATCAATATTGTACCCCGCACAGAGGGGAGGTACGGGTAGGTAGTGACGAACAATAACGATACGGGACTCTTACGAGGTCTCGCAATCGGAATGAGTACACTTTAAATATTTTAACGAGGTAAAATTTAAGGGCATTGAGGGTCTGGTGCCAGTGGTGGTTGATTAGATCCACACACTATACTTTTTATAATTATGTGGCGTTATGTCTCTATAAAAGTGGTGGTCTTTTATTATGTTATTTATTAATGGTATTTTTTTAATATCATATCAATATTGTACCCCGCACGGGGGGAGGTAGGGGGGTAGGTAGTGACGAAAAATAACGATACGGGACTCTTACGAGGTCTCGTAATCGGAATGAGTTTCTGCGACTACCATTGTTTGTCGCGGGTAACGGGGAATCAGGGTTCGATTCCGGTGAGGGAGCCTGAGAAACTGCTACCACATCCAAGGAAGGCAGCAGGCGCGCAAATTACCCACTCCCTGCACGGGGGGGGAGGTACGGGTAGGTAGTGACGAAAAATAACGATACGGGACTCTTACGAGGTCTCGTCATCGAATAATCAATACACGAACTGCCCACACACTTGTAAATATAGACGCGCAAGATCGTTACACGAACCGCTTACCATTATAGTAAACTACTATGCAAACACACATAACATATACGCAATAAGGGAACTTTAAATTGGAGATTTTACCCTACCACACCCGTCTGTCTCATTCTGAAAACTATTCAAAATAATTGCTATTTTTCATTCTCATTCAAATATAAATAATAGTAAATAATATATAATTTTTGACTGAACTGAACCCAAGTGCCCGGCCTGCGGCCGGGCACCCCTCGTATTCATGTTCTAACCTAACCTAACCTAAATCTAGTTTTGATTCCTTTAGACTTTAGATTCAAGATTTAATGTGAATATATGCATTAATAAAAACTCATTACTATTTTAATACTAGTTATGCTGCTGTTGATGCACTGATGAAAGCCAGATAGCTAGATCAGTGATTAGTTAGTCGTAGTTGCCGGTGGGCTTAGGTCTAAAGTTATCCAAACTAGTTTTAAAAGGTTTGGATAGGTTAGGTTAGGTTAGAACATGAATAAGACGGGTGCCCGGCCGCAGGCCGGTCACTTAGGTTCAGTTCCGTTTAAAAAAAAAAAAACAAAAAACAAAACGTACCAATACAAAGTACTCTTATTCATATTAGAAGATATTGTAAAATAACAATTAATTTCATTTTTTTTTTTTTTTTTTCACTCACACATTAGGCCCGTCGCGCCGCGCCACTACTATATGGGGCGAAGGTGCGAAGTCGACGGCGACGACAAAGTACCGAGTCTAAGGAGACTGATGGCGGCGCCACACAGTGGCGTTATGTCTCTATAAAAGTGGTGGTCTTTTATTATGTTATTTATTAATGGTATTATTTTAATATCATATCAATATTGTACCCCGCACAGAGGGGAGGTACGGGTAGGTAGTGACGAACAATAACGATACGGGACTCTTACGAGGTCTCGTAATCGGAATGAGTTTCTGCGACTACCATTGTTTGTCGCGGGTAACGGGGAATCAGGGTTCGATTCCGGTGAGGGAGCCTGAGAAACTGCTACCACATCCAAGGAAGGCAGCAGGCGCGCAAATTACCCACTCCCTGCACGGGGGGGGAGGTACGGGTAGGTAGTGACGAAAAATAACGATACGGGACTCTTACGAGGGCTCGTCATCGAATAATCAATACACGAACTGCCCACACACTTGTAAATATAGACGCGCAAGATCGTTACACGAACCGCTTACCATTATAGTAAACTACTATGCAAACACACATAACATATACGCAATAAGGGAACTTTAAATTGTAGATTTTACCCTACCACACCCGTCTGTCTCATTCTGAAAACTATTCAAAATAATTGCTATTTTTCATTCTCATTCAAATATAAATAATAGTAAATAATATATAATTTTTGACTGAACTGAACCCAAGTGCCCGGCCTGCGGCCGGGCACCCCTCGTATTCATGTTCTAACCTAACCTAACCTAAATCTAGTTTTGATTCCTTTAGACTTTAGATTCAAGATTTAATGTGAATATATGCATTAATAAAAACTCATTACTATTTTAATACTAGTTATGCTGCTGTTGATGCACTGATGAAAGCCAGATAGCTAGATCAGTGATTAGTTAGTCGTAGTTGCCGGTGGGCTTAGGTCTAAAGTTATCCAAACTAGTTTTAAAAGGTTTGGATAGGTTAGGTTAGGTTAGAACATGAATAAGACGGGTGCCCGGCCGCAGGCCGGTCACTTAGGTTCAGTTCCGTTTAAAAAAAAAAAAAAACAAAAAACAAAACGTTCCAATACAAAGTACTCTTATTCATATTAGAAGATATTGTAAAATAACAATTAATTTAATTTTTTTTTTTTTTTTTTCACTCACACATTAGGCCCGTCGCGCCGCGCCACTACTATATGGGGCGAAGGTGCGAAGTCGACGGCGACGACAAAGTACCGAGTCTAAGGAGACTGATGGCGGCGCCACACAGTGGCGTTATGTCTCTATAAAAGTGGTGGTCTTTTATTATGTTATTTATTAATGGTATTATTTTAATATCATATCAATATTGTACCCCGCACAGAGGGGAGGTACGGGTAGGTAGTGACGAACAATAACGATACGGGACTCTTACGAGGTCTCGCAATCGGAATGAGTACACTTTAAATATTTTAACGAGGTAAAATTTAAGGGCATTGAGGGTCTGGTGCCAGTGGTGGTTGATTAGATCCACACACTATACTTTTTATAATTATGTGGCGTTATGTCTCTATAAAAGTGGTGGTCTTTTATTATGTTATTTATTAATGGTATTTTTTTAATATCATATCAATATTGTATCCCGCACGGGGGGAGGTAGGGGGGTAGGTAGTGACGAAAAATAACGATACGGGACTCTTACGAGGTCTCGTAATCGGAATGAGTTTCTGCGACTACCATTGTTTGTCGCGGGTAACGGGGAATCAGGGTTCGATTCCGGTGAGGGAGCCTGAGAAACTGCTACCACATCCAAGGAAGGCAGCAGGCGCGCAAATTACCCACTCCCTGCACGGGGGGGGAGGTACGGGTAGGTAGTGACGAAAAATAACGATACGGGACTCTTACGAGGGCTCGTCATCGAATAATCAATACACGAACTGCCCACACACTTGTAAATATAGACGCGCAAGATCGTTACACGAACCGCTTACCATTATAGTAAACTACTATGCAAACACACATAACATATACGCAATAAGGGAACTTTAAATTGGAGATTTTACCCTACCACACCCGTCTGTCTCATTCTGAAAACTATTCAAAATAATTGCTATTTTTCATTCTCATTCAAATATAAATAATAGTAAATAATATATAATTTTTGACTGAACTGAACCCAAGTGCCCGGCCTGCGGCCGGGCACCCCTCGTATTCATGTTCTAACCTAACCTAACCTAAATCTAGTTTTGATTCCTTTAGACTTTAGATTCAAGATTTAATGTGAATATATGCATTAATAAAAACTCATTACTATTTTAATACTAGTTATGCTGCTGTTGATGCACTGATGAAAGCCAGATAGCTAGATCAGTGATTAGTTAGTCGTAGTTGCCGGTGGGCTTAGGTCTAAAGTTATCCAAACTAGTTTTAAAAGGTTTGGATAGGTTAGGTTAGGTTAGAACATGAATAAGACGGGTGCCCGGCCGCAGGCCGGTCACTTAGGTTTAGTTCCGTTTAAAAAAAAAAAAAAACAAAAAACAAAACGTACCAATACAAAGTACTCTTATTCATATTAGAAGATATTGTAAAATAACAATTAATTTCATTTTTTTTTTTTTTTTCACTAACACATTAGGCCCGTCGCGCCGCGCCACTACTATATGGGGCGAAGGTGCGAAGTCGATGGCGACGACAAAGTACCGAGTCTAAGGAGACTGATGGCGGCGCCACACAGTGGCGTTATGTCTCTATAAAAGTGGTGGTCTTTTATTATGTTATTTATTAATGGTATTATTTTAATATCATATCAATATTGTACCCCGCACAGAGGGGAGGTACGGGTAGGTAGTGACGAACAATAACGATACGGGACTCTTACGAGGTCTCGCAATCGGAATGAGTACACTTTAAATATTTTAACGAGGTAAAATTTAAGGGCATTCAGGGTCTGGTGCCAGTGGTGGTTGATTAGATCCACACACTATACTTTTTATAATTATGTGGCGTTATGTCTCTATAAAAGTGGTGGTCTTTTATTATGTTATTTATTAATGGTATTTTTTTAATATCATATCAATATTGTACCCCGCACGGGGGGAGGTAGGGGGGTAGGTAGTGACGAAAAATAACGATACGGGACTCTTACGAGGTCTCGTAATCGGAATGAGTTTCTGCGACTACCATTGTTTGTCGCGGGTAACGGGGAATCAGGGTTCGATTCCGGTGAGGGAGCCTGAGAAACTGCTACCACATCCAAGGAAGGCAGCAGGCGCGCAAATTACCCACTCCCTGCACGGGGGGGGAGGTACGGGTAGGTAGTGACGAAAAATAACGATACGGGACTCTTACGAGGTCTCGTCATCGAATAATCAATACACGAACTGCCCACACACTTGTAAATATAGACGCGCAAGATCGTTACACGAACCGCTTACCATTATAGTAAACTACTATGCAAACACACATAACATATACGCAATAAGGGAACTTTAAATTGGAGATTTTACCCTACCACACCCGTCTGTCTCATTCTGAAAACTATTCAAAATAATTGCTATTTTTCATTCTCATTCAAATATAAATAATAGTAAATAATATATAATTTTTGACTGAACTGAACCCAAGTGCCCGGCCTGCGGCCGGGCACCCCTCGTATTCATGTTCTAACCTAACCTAACCTAAATCTAGTTTTGATTCCTTTAGACTTTAGATTCAAGATTTAATGTGAATATATGCATTAATAAAAACTCATTACTATTTTAATACTAGTTATGCTGCTGTTGATGCACTGATGAAAGCCAGATAGCTAGATCAGTGTTTAGTTAGTCGTAGTTGCCGGTGGGCTTAGGTCTAAAGTTATCCAAACTAGTTTTAAAAGGTTTGGATAGGTTAGGTTAGGTTAGAACATGAATAAGACGGGTGCCCGGCCGCAGGCCGGTCACTTAGGTTTAGTTCCGTTTAAAAAAAAAAAAAAACAAAAAACAAAACGTACCAATACAAAGTACTCTTATTCATATTAGAAGATATTGTAAAATAACAATTAATTTCATTTTTTTTTTTTTTTTCACTAACACATTAGGCCCGTCGCGCCGCGCCACTACTATATGGGGCGAAGGTGCGAAGTCGATGGCGACGACAAAGTACCGAGTCTAAGGAGACTGATGGCGGCGCCACACAGTGGCGTTATGTCTCTATAAAAGTGGTGGTCTTTTATTATGTTATTTATTAATGGTATTATTTTAATATCATATCAATATTGTACCCCGCACAGGGGGGAGGTACGGGTAGGTAGTGACGAAAAATAACGATACGGGACTCTTACGAGGTCTCGCAATCGGAATGAGTACACTTTAAATATTTTAACGAGGTAAAATTTAAGGGCATTGAGGGTCTGGTGCCAGTGGTGGTTGATTAGATCCACACACTATACTTTTTATAATTATGTGGCGTTATGTCTCTATAAAGTGGTGGTCTTTTATTATGTTATTTATTAATGGTATTTTTTTAATATCATATCAATATTGTACCCCGCACGGGGGGAGGTAGGGGGGTAGGTAGTGACGAAAAATAACGATACGGGACTCTTACGAGGTCTCGTAATCGGAATGAGTTTCTGCGACTACCATTGTTTGTCGCGGTTAACGGGGAATCAGGGTTCGATTCCGGTGAGGGAGCCTGAGAAACTGCTACCACATCCAAGGAAGGCAGCAGGCGCGCAAATTACCCACTCCCTGCACGGGGGGGGAGGTACGGGTAGGTAGTGACGAAAAATAACGATACGGGACTCTTACGAGGTCTCGTCATCGAATAATCAATACACGAACTGCCCACACACTTGTAAATATAGACGCGCAAGATCGTTACACGAACCGCTTACCATTATAGTAAACTACTATGCAAACACACATAACATATACGCAATAAGGGAACTTTAAATTGGAGATTTTACCCTACCACACCCGTCTGTCTCATTCTGAAAACTATTCAAAATAATTGCTATTTTTCATTCTCATTCAAATATAAATAATAGTAAATAATATATAATTTTTGACTGAACTGAACCCAAGTGCCCGGCCTGCGGCCGGGCACCCCTCGTATTCATGTTCTAACCTAACCTAACCTAAATCTAGTTTTGATTCCTTTAGACTTTAGATTCAAGATTTAATGTGAATATATGCATTAATAAAAACTCATTACTATTTTAATACTAGTTATGCTGCTGTTGATGCACTGATGAAAGCCAGATAGCTAGATCAGTGATTAGTTAGTCGTAGTTGCCGGTGGGCTTAGGTCTAAAGTTATCCAAACTAGTTTTAAAAGGTTTGGATAGGTTAGGTTAGGTTAGAACATGAATAAGACGGGTGCCCGGCCGCAGGCCGGTCACTTAGGTTCAGTTCCGTTTAAAAAAAAAAAAAAAACAAAAAACAAAACGTACCAATACAAAGTACTCTTATTCATATTAGAAGATATTGTAAAATAACAATTAATTTAATTTTTTTTTTTTTTTTTTCACTCACACATTAGGCCCGTCGCGCCGCGCCACTACTATATAAGGGCGAAGGTGCGAAGTCGACGGCGACGACAAAGTACCGAGTCTAAGGAGACTGATGGCGGCGCCATACAGTGGCGTTATGTCTCTATAAAAGTGGTGGTCTTTTATTATGTTATTTATTAATGGTATTATTTTAATATCATATCAATATTGTACCCCGCACAGAGGGGAGGTACGGGTAGGTAGTGACGAACAATAACGATACGGGACTCTTACGAGGTCTCGCAATCGGAATGAGTACACTTTAAATATTTTAACGAGGTAAAATTTAAGGGCATTGAGGGTCTGGTGCCAGTGGTGGTTGATTAGATCCACACACTATACTTTTTATAATTATGTGGCGTTATGTCTCTATAAAAGTGGTGGTCTTTTATTATGTTATTTATTAATGGTATTTTTTTAATATCATATCAATATTGTACCCCGCACGGGGGGAGGTAGGGGGGTAGGTAGTGACGAAAAATAACGATACGGGACTCTTACGAGGTCTCGTAATCGGAATGAGTTTCTGCGACTACCATTGTTTGTCGCGGGTAACGGGGAATCAGGGTTCGATTCCGGTGAGGGAGCCTGAGAAACTGCTACCACATCCAAGGAAGGCAGCAGGCGCGCAAATTACCCACTCCCTGCACGGGGGGGGAGGTACGGGTAGGTAGTGACGAAAAATAACGATACGGGACTCTTACGAGGTCTCGTCATCGAATAATCAATACACGAACTGCCCACACACTTGTAAATATAGACGCGCAAGATCGTTACACGAACCGCTTACCATTATAGTAAACTACTATGCAAACACACATAACATATACGCAATAAGGGAACTTTAAATTGGAGATTTTACCCTACCACACCCGTCTGTCTCATTCTGAAAACTATTCAAAATAATTGCTATTTTTCATTCTCATTCAAATATAAATAATAGTAAATAATATATAATTTTTGACTGAACTGAACCCAAGTGCCCGGCCTGTGGCCGGGCACCCCTCGTATTCATGTTCTAACCTAACCTAACCTAAATCTAGTTTTGATTCCTTTAGACTTTAGATTCAAGATTTAATGTGAATATATGCATTAATAAAAACTCATTACTATTTTAATACTAGTTATGCTGCTGTTGATGCACTGATGAAAGCCAGATAGCTAGATCAGTGATTAGTTAGTCGTAGTTGCCGGTGGGCTTAGGTCTAAAGTTATCCAAACTAGTTTTAAAAGGTTTGGATAGGTTAGGTTAGGTTAGAACATGAATAAGACGGGTGCCCGGCCGCAGGCCGGTCACTTAGGTTCAGTTCCGTTTAAAAAAAAAAAAAAACAAAAAACAAAACGTACCAATACAAAGTACTCTTATTCATATTAGAAGATATTGTAAAATAACAATTAATTTAATTTTTTTTTTTTTTTTTTCACTCACACATTATGCCCGTCGCGCCGCGCCACTACTATATGGGGCGAAGGTGCGAAGTCGACGGCGACGACAAAGTACCGAGTCTAAGGAGACTGATGGCGGCGCCACACAGTGGCGTTATGTCTCTATAAAAGTGGTGGTCTTTTATTATGTTATTTATTAATGGTATTATTTTAATATCATATCAATATTGTACCCCGCACAGGGGGGAGGTACGGGTAGGTAGTGACGAAAAATAACGATACGGGACTCTTACGAGGTCTCGCAATCGGAATGAGTACACTTTAAATATTTTAACGAGGTAAAATTTAAGGGCATTGAGGGTCTGGTGCCAGTGGTGGTTGATTAGATCCACACACTATACTTTTTATAATTATGTGGCGTTATGTCTCTATAAAGTGGTGGTCTTTTATTATGTTATTTATTAATGGTATTTTTTTAATATCATATCAATATTGTACCCCGCACGGGGGGAGGTAGGGGGGTAGGTAGTGACGAAAAATAACGATACGGGACTCTTACGAGGTCTCGTAATCGGAATGAGTTTCTGCGACTACCATTGTTTGTCGCGGTTAACGGGGAATCAGGGTTCGATTCCGGTGAGGGAGCCTGAGAAACTGCTACCACATCCAAGGAAGGCAGCAGGCGCGCAAATTACCCACTCCCTGCACGGGGGGGGAGGTACGGGTAGGTAGTGACGAAAAATAACGATACGGGACTCTTACGAGGGCTCGTCATCGAATAATCAATACACGAACTGCCCACACACTTGTAAATATAGACGCGCAAGATCGTTACACGAACCGCTTACCATTATAGTAAACTACTATGCAAACACACATAACATATACGCAATAAGGGAACTTTAAATTGGAGATTTTACCCTACCACACCCGTCTGTCTCATTCTGAAAACTATTCAAAATAATTGCTATTTTTCATTCTCATTCAAATATAAATAATAGTAAATAATATATAATTTTTGACTGAACTGAACCCAAGTGCCCGGCTACAGGCCGGGCACCCCTCGTATTCATGTTCTAACCTAACCTAACCTAAATCTAGTTTTGATTCCTTTAGACTTTAGATTCAAGATTTAATGTGAATATATGCATTAATAAAAACTCATTACTATTTTAATACTAGTTATGCTGCTGTTGATGCACTGATGAAAGCCAGATAGCTAGATCAGTGATTAGTTAGTCGTAGTTGCCGGTGGGCTTAGGTCTAAAGTTATCCAAACTAGTTTTAAAAGGTTTGGATAGGTTAGGTTAGGTTAGAACATGAATAAGACGGGTGCCCGGCCGCAGGCCGGTCACTTAGGTTCAGTTCCGTTTAAAAAAAAAAAAAAACAAAAAACAAAACGTACCAATACAAAGTACTCTTATTCATATTAGAAGATATTGTAAAATAACAATTAATTTCATTTTTTTTTTTTTTTTTCACTAACACATTTGGCCCGTCGCGCCGCGCCACTACTATATGGGGCGAAGGTGCGAAGTCGACGGCGACGACAAAGTACCGAGTCTAAGGAGACTGATGGCGGCGCCACACAGTGGCGTTATGTCTCTATAAAAGTGGTGGTCTTTTATTATGTTATTTATTAATGGTATTATTTTAATATCATATCAATATTGTACCCCGCACAGGGGGGAGGTACGGGTAGGTAGTGACGAAAAATAACGATACGGGACTCTTACGAGGTCTCGCAATCGGAATGAGTACACTTTAAATATTTTAACGAGGTAAAATTTAAGGGCATTGAGGGTCTGGTGCCAGTGGTGGTTGATTAGATCCACACACTATACTTTTTATAATTATGTGGCGTTATGTCTCTATAAAAGTGGTGGTCTTTTATTATGTTATTTATTAATGGTATTTTTTTAATATCATATCAATATTGTACCCCGCACGGGGGGAGGTAGGGGGGTAGGTAGTGACGAAAAATAACGATACGGGACTCTTACGAGGTCTCGTAATCGGAATGAGTTTCTGCGACTACCATTGTTTGTCGCGGGTAACGGGGAATCAGGGTTCGATTCCGGTGAGGGAGCCTGAGAAACTGCTACCACATCCAAGGAAGGCAGCAGGCGCGCAAATTACCCACTCCCTGCACGGGGGGGGAGGTACGGGTAGGTAGTGACGAAAAATAACGATACGGGACTCTTACGAGGGCTCGTCATCGAATAATCAATACACGAACTGCCCACACACTTGTAAATATAGACGCGCAAGATCGTTACACGAACCGCTTACCATTATAGTAAACTACTATGCAAACACACATAACATATACGCAATAAGGGAACTTTAAATTGGAGATTTTACCCTACCACACCCGTCTGTCTCATTCTGAAAACTATTCAAAATAATTGCTATTTTTCATTCTCATTCAAATATAAATAATAGTAAATAATATATAATTTTTGACTGAACTGAACCCAAGTGCCCGGCCTGCGGCCGGGCACCCCTCGTATTCATGTTCTAACCTAACCTAACCTAAATCTAGTTTTGATTCCTTTAGACTTTAGATTCAAGATTTAATGTGAATATATGCATTAATAAAAACTCATTACTATTTTAATACTAGTTATGCTGCTGTTGATGCACTGATGAAAGCCAGATAGCTAGATCAGTGATTAGTTAGTCGTAGTTGCCGGTGGGCTTAGGTCTAAAGTTATCCAAACTAGTTTTAAAAGGTTTGGATAGGTTAGGTTAGGTTAGAACATGAATAAGACGGGTGCCCGGCCGCAGGCCGGTCACTTAGGTTCAGTTCCGTTTAAAAAAAAAAAAAAACAAAAAACAAAACGTACCAATACAAAGTACTCTTATTCATATTATTGTAAAATAACAATTAATTTCATTTTTTTTTTTTTTTTTCACTAACACATTAGGCCCGTCGCGCCGCGCCACTACTATATGGGGCGAAGGTGCGAAGTCGACGGCGACGACAAAGTACCGAGTCTAAGGAGACTGATGGCGGCGCCACACAGTGGCGTTATGTCTCTATAAAAGTGGTGGTCTTTTATTATGTTATTTATTAATGGTATTATTTTAATATCATATCAATATTGTACCCCGCACAGAGGGGAGGTACGGGTAGGTAGTGACGAACAATAACGATACGGGACTCTTACGAGGTCTCGCAATCGGAATGAGTACACTTTAAATATTTTAACGAGGTAAAATTTAAGGGCATTGAGGGTCTGGTGCCAGTGGTGGTTGATTAGATCCACACACTATACTTTTTATAATTATGTGGCGTTATGTCTCTATAAAGTGGTGGTCTTTTATTATGTTATTTATTAATGGTATTTTTTTAATATCATATCAATATTGTACCCCGCACGGGGGGAGGTAGGGGGGTAGGTAGTGACGAAAAATAACGATACGGGACTCTTACGAGGTCTCGTAATCGGAATGAGTTTCTGCGACTACCATTGTTTGTCGCGGGTAACGGGGAATCAGGGTTCGATTCCGGTGAGGGAGCCTGAGAAACTGCTACCACATCCAAGGAAGGCAGCAGGCGCGCAAATTACCCACTCCCTGCACGGGGGGGGAGGTACGGGTAGGTAGTGACGAAAAATAACGATACGGGACTCTTACGAGGTCTCGTCATCGAATAATCAATACACGAACTGCCCACACACTTGTAAATATAGACGCGCAAGATCGTTACACGAACCGCTTACCATTATAGTAAACTACTATGCAAACACACATAACATATACGCAATAAGGGAACTTTAAATTGGAGATTTTACCCTACCACACCCGTCTGTCTCATTCTGAAAACTATTCAAAATAATTGCTATTTTTCATTCTCATTCAAATATAAATAATAGTAAATAATATATAATTTTTGACTGAACTGAACCCAAGTGCCCGGCCTGCGGCCGGGCACCCCTCGTATTCATGTTCTAACCTAACCTAACCTAAATCTAGTTTTGATTCCTTTAGACTTTAGATTCAAGATTTAATGTGAATATATGCATTAATAAAAACTCATTACTATTTTAATACTAGTTATGCTGCTGTTGATGCACTGATGAAAGCCAGATAGCTAGATCAGTGATTAGTTAGTCGTAGTTGCCGGTGGGCTTAGGTCTAAAGTTATCCAAACTAGTTTTAAAAGGTTTGGATAGGTTAGGTTAGGTTAGAACATGAATAAGACGGGTGCCCGGCCGCAGGCCGGTCACTTAGGTTCAGTTCCGTTTAAAAAAAAAAAAAACAAAAAACAAAACGTACCAATACAAAGTACTCTTATTCATATTAGAAGATATTGTAAAATAACAATTAATTTAATTTTTTTTTTTTTTTTTCACTCACACATTAGGCCCGTCGCGCCGCGCCACTACTATATGGGGCGAAGGTGCGAAGTCGACGGCGACGACAAAGTACCGAGTCTAAGGAGACTGATGGCGGCGCCACACAGTGGCGTTATGTCTCTATAAAAGTGGTGGTCTTTTATTATGTTATTTATTAATGGTATTATTTTAATATCATATCAATATTGTACCCCGCACAGGGGGGAGGTACGGGTAGGTAGTGACGAAAAATAACGATACGGGACTCTTACGAGGTCTCGCAATCGGAATGAGTACACTTTAAATATTTTAACGAGGTAAAATTTAAGGGCATTGAGGGTCTGGTGCCAGTGGTGGTTGATTAGATCCACACACTATACTTTTTATAATTATGTGGCGTTATGTCTCTATAAAAGTGGTGGTCTTTTATTATGTTATTTATTAATGGTATTTTTTTAATATCATATCAATATTGTACCCCGCACGGGGGGAGGTAGGGGGGTAGGTAGTGACGAAAAATAACGATACGGGACTCTTACGAAGTCTCGTAATCGGAATGAGTTTCTGCGACTACCATTGTTTGTCGCGGGTAACGGGGAATCAGGGTTCGATTCCGGTGAGGGAGCCTGAGAAACTGCTACCACATCCAAGGAAGGCAGCAGGCGCGCAAATTACCCACTCCCTGCACGGGGGGGGGAGGTACGGGTAGGTAGTGACGAAAAATAACGATACGGGACTCTTACGAGGGCTCGTCATCGAATAATCAATACACGAACTGCCCACACACTTGTAAATATAGACGCGCAAGATCGTTACACGAACCGCTTACCATTATAGTAAACTACTATGCAAACACACATAACATATACGCAATAAGGGAACTTTAAATTGGAGATTTTACCCTACCACACCCGTCTGTCTCATTCTGAAAACTATTCAAAATAATTGCTATTTTTCATTCTCATTCAAATATAAATAATAGTAAATAATATATAATTTTTGACTGAACTGAACCCAAGTGCCCGGCCTGCGGCCGGGCACCCCTCGTATTCATGTTCTAACCTAACCTAACCTAAATCTAGTTTTGATTCCTTTAGACTTTAGATTCAAGATTTAATGTGAATATATGCATTAATAAAAACTCATTACTATTTTAATACTAGTTATGCTGCTGTTGATGCACTGATGAAAGCCAGATAGCTAGATCAGTGATTAGTTAGTCGTAGTTGCCGGTGGGCTTAGGTCTAAAGTTATCCAAACTAGTTTTAAAAGGTTTGGATAGGTTAGGTTAGGTTAGAACATGAATAAGACGGGTGCCCGGCCGCAGGCCGGTCACTTAGGTTCAGTTCCGTTTAAAAAAAAAAAAAAACAAAAAACAAAACGTACCAATACAAAGTACTCTTATTCATATTAGAAGATATTGTAAAATAACAATTAATTTAATTTTTTTTTTTTTTTTTTCACTCACACATTAGGCCCGTCGCGCCGCGCCACTACTATATGGGGCGAAGGTGCGAAGTCGACGGCGACGACAAAGTACCGAGTCTAAGGAGACTGATGGCGGCGCAACACAGTGGCGTTATGTCTCTATAAAAGTGGTGGTCTTTTATTATGTTATTTATTAATGGTATTATTTTAATATCATATCAATATTGTACCCCGCACAGGGGGGAGGTACGGGTAGGTAGTGACGAAAAATAACGATACGGGACTCTTACGAGGTCTCGCAATCGGAATGAGTACACTTTAAATATTTTAACGAGGTAAAATTTAAGGGCATTGAGGGTCTGGTGCCAGTGGTGGTTGATTAGATCCACACACTATACTTTTTATAATTATGTGGCGTTATGTCTCTATAAAGTGGTGGTCTTTTATTATGTTATTTATTAATGGTATTTTTTTAATATCATATCAATATTGTACCCCGCACGGGGGGAGGTAGGGGGGTAGGTAGTGACGAAAAATAACGATACGGGACTCTTACGAGGTCTCGTAATCGGAATGAGTTTCTGCGACTACCATTGTTTGTCGCGGGTAACGGGGAATCAGGGTTCGATTCCGGTGAGGGAGCCTGAGAAACTGCTATCACATCCAAGGAAGGCAGCAGGCGCGCAAATTACCCACTCCCTGCACGGGGGGGGAGGTACGGGTAGGTAGTGACGAAAAATAACGATACGGGACTCTTACGAGGGCTCGTCATCGAATAATCAATACACGAACTGCCCACACACTTGTAAATATAGACGCGCAAGATCGTTACACGAACCGCTTACCATTATAGTAAACTACTATGCAAACACACATAACATATACGCAATAAGGGAACTTTAAATTGGAGATTTTACCCTACCACACCCGTCTGTCTCATTCTGAAAACTATTCAAAATAATTGCTATTTTTCATTCTCATTCAAATATAAATAATAGTAAATAATATATAATTTTTGACTGAACTGAACCCAAGTGCCCGGCCTGAGGCCGGGCACCCCTCGTATTCATGTTCTAACCTAACCTAACCTTAATCTAGTTTTGATTCCTTTAGACTTTAGATTCAAGATTTAATGTGAATATATGCATTAATAAAAACTCATTACTATTTTAATACTAGTTATGCTGCTGTTGATGCACTGATGAAAGCCAGATAGCTAGATCAGTGATTAGTTAGTCGTAGTTGCCGGTGGGCTTAGGTCTAAAGTTATCCAAACTAGTTTTAAAAGGTTTGGATAGGTTAGGTTAGGTTAGAACATGAATAAGACGGGTGCCCGGCCGCAGGCCGGTCACTTAGGTTCAGTTCCGTTTAAAAAAAAAAAAAAACAAAAAACAAAACGTACCAATACAAAGTACTCTTATTCATATTAGAAGATATTGTAAAATAACAATTAATTTCATTTTTTTTTTTTTTTCACTAACACATTAGGCCCGTCGCGCCGCGCCACTACTATATGGGGCGAAGGTGCGAAGTCGACGGCGACGACAAAGTACCGAGTCTAAGGAGACTGATGGCGGCGCCACACAGTGGCGTTATGTCTCTATAAAAGTGGTGGTCTTTTATTATGTTATTTATTAATGGTATTATTTTAATATCATATCAATATTGTACCCCGCACAGAGGGGAGGTACGGGTAGGTAGTGACGAAAAATAACGATACGGGACTCTTACGAGGTCTCGCAATCGGAATGAGTACACTTTAAATATTTTAACGAGGTAAAATTTAAGGGCATTGAGGGTCTGGTGCCAGTGGTGGTTGATTAGATCCACACACTATACTTTTTATAATTATGTGGCGTTATGTCTATAAAAGTGGTGGTCTTTTATTATGTTATTTATTAATGGTATTTTTTTAATATCATATCAATATTGTACCCCGCACGGGGGGAGGTAGGGGGGTAGGTAGTGACGAAAAATAACGATACGGGACTCTTACGAGGTCTCGTAATCGGAATGAGTTTCTGCGACTACCATTGTTTGTCGCGGGTAACGGGGAATCAGGGTTCGATTCCGGTGAGGGAGCCTGAGAAACTGCTACCACATCCAAGGAAGGCAGCAGGCGCGCAAATTACCCACTCCCTGCACGGGGGGGGAGGTACGGGTAGGTAGTGACGAAAAATAACGATACGGGACTCTTACGAGAGCTCGTCATCGAATAATCAATACACGAACTGCCCACACACTTGTAAATATAGACGCGCAAGATCGTTACACGAACCGCTTACCATTATAGTAAACTACTATGCAAACACACATAACATATACGCAATAAGGGAACTTTAAATTGGAGATTTTACCCTACCACACCCGTCTGTCTCATTCTGAAAACTATTCAAAATAATTGCTATTTTTCATTCTCATTCAAATATAAATAATAGTAAATAATATATAATTTTTGACTGAACTGAACCCAAGTGCCCGGCCTGCGGCCGGGCACCCCTCGTATTCATGTTCTAACCTAACCTAACCTAAATCTAGTTTTGATTCCTTTAGACTTTAGATTCAAGATTTAATGTGAATATATGCATTAATAAAAACTCATTACTATTTTAATACTAGTTATGCTGCTGTTGATGCACTGATGAAAGCCAGATAGCTAGATCAGTGATTAGTTAGTCGTAGTTGCCGGTGGGCTTAGGTCTAAAGTTATCCAAACTAGTTTTAAAAGGTTTGGATAGGTTAGGTTAGGTTAGAACATGAATAAGACGGGTGCCCGGCCGCAGGCCGGTCACTTAGGTTCAGTTCCGTTTAAAAAAAAAAAAAAACAAAAAACAAAACGTACCAATACAAAGTACTCTTATTCATATTAGAAGATATTGTAAAATAACAATTAATTTAATTTTTTTTTTTTTTTTTTCACTCACACATTAGGCCCGTCGCGCCGCGCCACTACTATATGGGGCGAAGGTGCGAAGTCGACGGCGACGACAAAGTACCGAGTCTAAGGAGACTGATGGCGGCGCCACACAGTGGCGTTATGTCTCTATAAAAGTGGTGGTCTTTTATTATGTTATTTATTAATGGTATTATTTTAATATCATATCAATATTGTACCCCGCACAGGGGGGAGGTACGGGTAGGTAGTGACGAAAAATAACGATACGGGACTCTTACGAGGTCTCGTAATCGGAATGAGTTTCTGCGACTACCATTGTTTGTCGCGGGTAACGGGGAATCAGGGTTCGATTCCGTTGAGGGAGCCTGAGAAACTGCTACCACATCCAAGGAAGGCAGCAGGCGCGCAAATTACCCACTCCCTGCACGGGGGGGGAGGTACGGGTAGGTAGTGACGAAAAATAACGATACGGGACTCTTACGAGGGCTCGTCATCGAATAATCAATACACGAACTGCCCACACACTTGTAAATATAGACGCGCAAGATCGTTACACGAACCGCTTACCATTATAGTAAACTACTATGCAAACACACATAACATATACGCAATAAGGGAACTTTAAATTGGAGATTTTACCCTACCACACCCGTCTGTCTCATTCTGAAAACTATTCAAAATAATTGCTATTTTTCATTCTCATTCAAATATAAATAATAGTAAATAATATATAATTTTTGACTGAACTGAACCCAAGTGCCCGGCCTGCGGCCGGGCACCCCTCGTATTCATGTTCTAACCTAACCTAACCTAAATCTAGTTTTGATTCCTTTAGACTTTAGATTCAAGATTTAATGTGAATATATGCATTAATAAAAACTCATTACTATTTTAATACTAGTTATGCTGCTGTTGATGCACTGATGAAAGCCAGATAGCTAGATCAGTGATTAGTTAGTCGTAGTTGCCGGTGGGCTTAGGTCTAAAGTTATCCAAACTAGTTTTAAAAGGTTTGGATAGGTTAGGTTAGGTTAGAACATGAATAAGACGGGTGCCCGGCCGCAGGCCGGTCACTTAGGTTCAGTTCCGTTTAAAAAAAAAAAAAAACAAAAAACAAAACGTACCAATACAAAGTACTCTTATTCATATTAGAAGATATTGTAAAATAACAATTAATTTAATTTTTTTTTTTTTTTTTTCACTCACACATTAGGCCCGTCGCGCCGCGCCACTACTATATGGGGCGAAGGTGCGAAGTCGACGGCGACGACAAAGTACCGAGTCTAAGGAGACTGATGGCGGCGCCACACAGTGGCGTTATGTCTCTATAAAAGTGGTGGTCTTTTATTATGTTATTTATTAATGGTATTATTTTAATATCATATCAATATTGTACCCCGCACAGGGGGGAGGTACGGGTAGGTAGTGACGAAAAATAACGATACGGGACTCTTACGAGGTCTCGCAATCGGAATGAGTACACTTTAAATATTTTAACGAGGTAAAATTTAAGGGCATTGAGGGTCTGGTGCCAGTGGTGGTTGATTAGATCCACACACTATACTTTTTATAATTATGTGGCGTTATGTCTCTATAAAAGTGGTGGTCTTTTATTATGTTATTTATTAATGGTATTTTTTTAATATCATATCAATATTGTACCCCGCACGGGGGGAGGTAGGGGGGTAGGTAGTGACGAAAAATAACGATACGGGACTCTTACGAGGTCTCGTAATCGGAATGAGTTTCTGCGACTACCATTGTTTGTCGCGGGTAACGGGGAATCAGGGTTCGATTCCGGTGAGGGAGCCTGAGAAACTGCTACCACATCCAAGGAAGGCAGCAGGCGCGCAAATTACCCACTCCCTGCACGGGGGGGGAGGTACGGGTAGGTAGTGACGAAAAATAACGATACGGGACTCTTACGAGGTCTCGTCATCGAATAATCAATACACGAACTGCCCACACACTTGTAAATATAGACGCGCAAGATCGTTACACGAACCGCTTACCATTATAGTAAACTACTATGCAAACACACATAACATATACGCAATAAGGGAACTTTAAATTGGAGATTTTACCCTACCACACCCGTCTGTCTCATTCTGAAAACTATTCAAAATAATTGCTATTTTTCATTCTCATTCAAATATAAATAATAGTAAATAATATATAATTTTTGACTGAACTGAACCCAAGTGCCCGGCCTGTGGCCGGGCACCCCTCGTATTCATGTTCTAACCTAACCTAACCTAAATCTAGTTTTGATTCCTTTAGACTTTAGATTCAAGATTTAATGTGAATATATGCATTAATAAAAACTCATTACTATTTTAATACTAGTTATGCTGCTGTTGATGCACTGATGAAAGCCAGATAGCTAGATCAGTGATTAGTTAGTCGTAGTTGCCGGTGGGCTTAGGTCTAAAGTTATCCAAACTAGTTTTAAAAGGTTTGGATAGGTTAGGTTAGGTTAGAACATGAATAAGACGGGTGCCCGGCCGCAGGCCGGTCACTTAGGTTCAGTTCCGTTTAAAAAAAAAAAAAAACAAAAAACAAAACGTACCAATACAAAATACTCTTATTCATATTAGAAGATATTGTAAAATAACAATTAATTTAATTTTTTTTTTTTTTTTTTTTCACTCACACATTAGGCCCGTCGCGCCGCGCCACTACTATATGGGGCGAAGGTGCGAAGTCGACGGCGACGACAAAGTACCGAGTCTAAGGAGACTGATGGCGGCGCCACACAGTGGCGTTATGTCTCTATAAAAGTGGTGGTCTTTTATTATGTTATTTATTAATGGTATTATTTTAATATCATATCAATATTGTACCCCGCACAGAGGGGAGGTACGGGTAGGTAGTGACGAAAAATAACGATACGGGACTCTTACGAGGTCTCGCAATCGGAATGAGTACACTTTAAATATTTTAACGAGGTAAAATTTAAGGGCATTGAGGGTCTGGTGCCAGTGGTGGTTGATTAGATCCACACACTATACTTTTTATAATTATGTGGCGTTATGTCTCTATAAAAGTGGTGGTCTTTTATTATGTTATTTATTAATGGTATTTTTTTAATATCATATCAATATTGTACCCCGCACGGGGGGAGGTAGGGGGGTAGGTAGTGACGAAAAATAACGATACGGGACTCTTACGAGGTCTCGTAATCGGAATGAGTTTCTGCGACTACCATTGTTTGTCGCGGGTAACGGGGAATCAGGGTTCGATTCCGGTGAGGGAGCCTGAGAAACTGCTACCACATCCAAGGAAGGCAGCAGGCGCGCAAATTACCCACTCCCTGCACGGGGGGGGAGGTACGGGTAGGTAGTGACGAAAAATAACGATACGGGACTCTTACGAGGGCTCGTCATCGAATAATCAATACACGAACTGCCCACACACTTGTAAATATAGACGCGCAAGATCGTTACACGAACCGCTTACCATTATAGTAAACTACTATGCAAACACACATAACATATACGCAATAAGGGAACTTTAAATTGGAGATTTTACCCTACCACACTCGTCTGTCTCATTCTTAAAACTATTCAAAATAATTGCTATTTTTCATTCTCATTCAAATATAAATAATAGTAAATAATATATAATTTTTGACTGAACTGAACCCAAGTGCCCGGCCGCAGGCCGGGCACCCCTCGTATTCATGTTCTAACCTAACCTAACCTAAATCTAGTTTTGATTCCTTTAGACTTTAGATTCAAGATTTAATGTGAATATATGCATTAATAAAAACTCATTACTATTTTAATACTAGTTATGCTGCTGTTGATGCACTGATGAAAGCCAGATAGCTAGATCAGTGATTAGTTAGTCGTAGTTGCCGGTGGGCTTAGGTCTAAAGTTATCCAAACTAGTTTTAAAAGGTTTGGATAGGTTAGGTTAGGTTAGAACATGAATAAGACGGGTGCCCGGCCGCAGGCCGGTCACTTAGGTTCAGTTCCGTTTAAAAAAAAAAAAAAACAAAAAACAAAACGTACCAATACAAAGTACTCTTATTCATATTAGAAGATATTGTAAAATAACAATTAATTAAATTTTTTTTTTTTTTATTTCACTCACACATTAGGCCCGTCGCGCCGCGCCACTACTATATGGGGCGAAGGTGCGAAGTCGACGGCGACGACAAAGTACCGAGTCTAAGGAGACTGATGGCGGCGCCACACAGTGGCGTTATGTCTCTATAAAAGTGGTGGTCTTTTATTATGTTATTTATTAATGGTATTATTTTAATATCATATCAATATTGTACCCCGCACAGAGGGGAGGTACGGGTAGGTAGTGACGAACAATAACGATACGGGACTCTTACGAGGTCTCGCAATCGGAATGAGTACACTTTAAATATTTTAACGAGGTAAAATTTAAGGGCATTGAGGGTCTGGTGCCAGTGGTGGTTGATTAGATCCACACACTATACTTTTTATAATTATGTGGCGTTATGTCTCTATAAAAGTGGTGGTCTTTTATTATGTTATTTATTAATGGTATTTTTTTAATATCATATCAATATTGTACCCCGCACGGGGGGAGGTAGGGGGGTAGGTAGTGACGAAAAATAACGATACGGGACTCTTACGAGGTCTCGTAATCGGAATGAGTTTCTGCGACTACCATTGTTTGTCGCGGGTAACGGGGAATCAGGGTTCGATTCCGGTGAGGGAGCCTGAGAAACTGCTACCACATCCAAGGAAGGCAGCAGGCGCGCAAATTACCCACTCCCTGCACGGGGGGGGAGGTACGGGTAGGTAGTGACGAAAAATAACGATACGGGACTCTTACGAGAGCTCGTCATCGAATAATCAATACACGAACTGCCCACACACTTGTAAATATAGACGCGCAAGATCGTTACACGAACCGCTTACCATTATAGTAAACTACTATGCAAACACACATAACATATACGCAATAAGGGAACTTTAAATTGGAGATTTTACCCTACCACACCCGTCTGTCTCATTCTGAAAACTATTCAAAATAATTGCTATTTTTCATTCTCATTCAAATATAAATAATAGTAAATAATATATAATTTTTGACTGAACTGAACCCAAGTGCCCGGCCTGCGGCCGGGCACCCCTCGTATTCATGTTCTAACCTAACCTAACCTAAATCTAGTTTTGATTCCTTTAGACTTTAGATTCAAGATTTAATGTGAATATATGCATTAATAAAAACTCATTACTATTTTAATACTAGTTATGCTGCTGTTGATGCACTGATGAAAGCCAGATAGCTAGATCAGTGATTAGTTAGTCGTAGTTGCCGGTGGGCTTAGGTCTAAAGTTATCCAAACTAGTTTTAAAAGGTTTGGATAGGTTAGGTTAGGTTAGAACATGAATAAGACGGGTGCCCGGCCGCAGGCCGGTCACTTAGGTTCAGTTCCGTTTAAAAAAAAAAAAAAACAAAAAACAAAACGTACCAATACAAAGTACTCTTATTCATATTAGAAGATATTGTAAAATAACAATTAATTTAATTTTTTTTTTTTTTTTTTCACTCACACATTAGGCCCGTCGCGCCGCGCCACTACTATATGGGGCGAAGGTGCGAAGTCGACGGCGACGACAAAGTACCGAGTCTAAGGAGACTGATGGCGGCGCCACACAGTGGCGTTATGTCTCTATAAAAGTGGTGGTCTTTTATTATGTTATTTATTAATGGTATTATTTTAATATCATATCAATATTGTACCCCGCACAGGGGGGAGGTACGGGTAGGTAGTGACGAAAAATAACGATACGGGACTCTTACGAGGTCTCGCAATCGGAATGAGTACACTTTAAATATTTTAACGAGGTAAAATTTAAGGGCATTGAGGGTCTGGTGCCAGTGGTGGTTGATTAGATCCACACACTATACTTTTTATAATTATGTGGCGTTATGTCTCTATAAAAGTGGTGGTCTTTTATTATGTTATTTATTAATGGTATTTTTTTAATATCATATCAATATTGTACCCCGCACGGGGGGAGGTAGGGGGGTAGGTAGTGACGAAAAATAACGATACGGGACTCTTACGAGGTCTCGTAATCGGAATGAGTTTCTGCGACTACCATTGTTTGTCGCGGGTAACGGGGAATCAGGGTTCGATTCCGGTGAGGGAGCCTGAGAAACTGCTACCACATCCAAGGAAGGCAGCAGGCGCGCAAATTACCCACTCCCTGCACGGGGGGGGAGGTACGGGTAGGTAGTGACGAAAAATAACGATACGGGACTCTTACGAGGGCTCGTCATCGAATAATCAATACACGAACTGCCCACACACTTGTAAATATAGACGCGCAAGATCGTTACACGAACCGCTTACCATTATAGTAAACTACTATGCAAACACACATAACATATACGCAATAAGGGAACTTTAAATTGGAGATTTTACCCTACCACACTCGTCTGTCTCATTCTTAAAACTATTCAAAATAATTGCTATTTTTCATTCTCATTCAAATATAAATAATAGTAAATAATATATAATTTTTGACTGAACTGAACCCAAGTGCCCGGCCTGCGGCCGGGCACCCCTCGTATTCATGTTCTAACCTAACCTAACCTAAATCTAGTTTTGATTCCTTTAGACTTTAGATTCAAGATTTAATGTGAATATATGCATTAATAAAAACTCATTACTATTTTAATACTAGTTATGCTGCTGTTGATGCACTGATGAAAGCCAGATAGCTAGATCAGTGATTAGTTAGTCGTAGTTGCCGGTGGGCTTAGGTCTAAAGTTATCCAAACTAGTTTTAAAAGGTTTGGATAGGTTAGGTTAGGTTAGAACATGAATAAGACGGGTGCCCGGCCGCAGGCCGGTCACTTAGGTTCAGTTCCGTTTAAAAAAAAAAAAAAACAAAAAACAAAACGTACCAATACAAAGTACTCTTATTCATATTAGAAGATATTGTAAAATAACAATTAATTAAATTTTTTTTTTTTTTATTTCACTCACACATTAGGCCCGTCGCGCCGCGCCACTACTATATGGGGCGAAGGTGCGAAGTCGACGGCGACGACAAAGTACCGAGTCTAAGGAGACTGATGGCGGCGCCACACAGTGGCGTTATGTCTCTATAAAAGTGGTGGTCTTTTATTATGTTATTTATTAATGGTATTATTTTAATATCATATCAATATTGTACCCCGCACAGGGGGGAGGTACGGGTAGGTAGTGACGAACAATAACGATACGGGACTCTTACGAGGTCTCGCAATCGGAATGAGTACACTTTAAATATTTTAACGAGGTAAAATTTAAGGGCATTGAGGGTCTGGTGCCAGTGGTGGTTGATTAGATCCACACACTATACTTTTTATAATTATGTGGCGTTATGTCTCTATAAAAGTGGTGGTCTTTTATTATGTTATTTATTAATGGTATTTTTTTAATATCATATCAATATTGTACCCCGCACGGGGGGAGGTAGGGGGGTAGGTAGTGACGAAAAATAACGATACGGGACTCTTACGAGGTCTCGTAATCGGAATGAGTTTCTGCGACTACCATTGTTTGTCGCGGGTAACGGGGAATCAGGGTTCGATTCCGGTGAGGGAGCCTGAGAAACTGCTACCACATCCAAGGAAGGCAGCAGGCGCGCAAATTACCCACTCCCTGCACGGGGGGGGAGGTACGGGTAGGTAGTGACGAAAAATAACGATACGGGACTCTTACGAGACCTCGTCATCGAATAATCAATACACGAACTGCCCACACACTTGTAAATATAGACGCGCAAGATCGTTACACGAACCGCTTACCATTATAGTAAACTACTATGCAAACACACATAACATATACGCAATAAGGGAACTTTAAATTGGAGATTTTACCCTACCACACCCGTCTGTCTCATTCTGAAAACTATTCAAAATAATTGCTATTTTTCATTCTCATTCAAATATAAATAATAGTAAATAATATATAATTTTTGACTGAACTGAACCCAAGTGCCCGGCCTGCGGCCGGGCACCCCTCGTATTCATGTTCTAACCTAACCTAACCTAAATCTAGTTTTGATTCCTTTAGACTTTAGATTCAAGATTTAATGTGAATATATGCATTAATAAAAACTCATTACTATTTTAATACTAGTTATGCTGCTGTTGATGCACTGATGAAAGCCAGATAGCTAGATCAGTGATTAGTTAGTCGTAGTTGCCGGTGGGCTTAGGTCTAAAGTTATCCAAACTAGTTTTAAAAGGTTTGGATAGGTTAGGTTAGGTTAGAACATGAATAAGACGGGTGCCCGGCCGCAGGCCGGTCACTTAGGTTCAGTTCCGTTTAAAAAAAAAAAAAAACAAAAAACAAAACGTACCAATACAAAGTACTCTTATTCATATTAGAAGATATTGTAAAATAACAATTAATTTAATTTTTTTTTTTTTTTTTTCACTCACACATTAGGCCCGTCGCGCCGCGCCACTACTATATGGGGCGAAGGTGCGAAGTCGACGGCGACGACAAAGTACCGAGTCTAAGGAGACTGATGGCGGCGCCACACAGTGGCGTTATGTCTCTATAAAAGTGGTGGTCTTTTATTATGTTATTTATTAATGGTATTATTTTAATATCATATCAATATTGTACCCCGCACAGGGGGGAGGTACGGGTAGGTAGTGACGAAAAATAACGATACGGGACTCTTACGAGGTCTCGCAATCGGAATGAGTACACTTTAAATATTTTAACGAGGTAAAATTTAAGGGCATTGAGGGTCTGGTGCCAGTGGTGGTTGATTAGATCCACACACTATACTTTTTATAATTATGTGGCGTTATGTCTCTATAAAAGTGGTGGTCTTTTATTATGTTATTTATTAATGGTATTTTTTTAATATCATATCAATATTGTACCCCGCACGGGGGGAGGTAGGGGGGTAGGTAGTGACGAAAAATAACGATACGGGACTCTTACGAGGTCTCGTAATCGGAATGAGTTTCTGCGACTACCATTGTTTGTCGCGGGTAACGGGGAATCAGGGTTCGATTCCGGTGAGGGAGCCTGAGAAACTGCTACCACATCCAAGGAAGGCAGCAGGCGCGCAAATTACCCACTCCCTGCACGGGGGGGGAGGTACGGGTAGGTAGTGACGAAAAATAACGATACGGGACTCTTACGAGGGCTCGTCATCGAATAATCAATACACGAACTGCCCACACACTTGTAAATATAGACGCGCAAGATCGTTACACGAACCTCTTACCATTATAGTAAACTACTATGCAAACACACATAACATATACGCAATAAGGGAACTTTAAATTGGAGATTTTACCCTACCACACCCGTCTGTCTCATTCTGAAAACTATTCAAAATAATTGCTATTTTTCATTCTCATTCAAATATAAATAATAGTAAATAATATATAATTTTTGACTGAACTGAACCCAAGTGCCCGGCCTGCGGCCGGGCACCCCTCGTATTCATGTTCTAACCTAACCTAACCTAAATCTAGTTTTGATTCCTTTAGACTTTAGATTCAAGATTTAATGTGAATATATGCATTAATAAAAACTCATTACTATTTTAATACTAGTTATGCTGCTGTTGATGCACTGATGAAAGCCAGATAGCTAGATCAGTGATTAGTTAGTCGTAGTTGCCGGTGGGCTTAGGTCTAAAGTTATCCAAACTAGTTTTAAAAGGTTTGGATAGGTTAGGTTAGGTTAGAACATGAATAAGACGGGTGCCCGGCCGCAGGCCGGTCACTTAGGTTCAGTTCCGTTTAAAAAAAAAAAAAAACAAAAAACAAAACGTACCAATACAAAGTACTCTTATTCATATTAGAAGATATTGTAAAATAACAATTAATTAAATTTTTTTTTTTTTTATTTCACTCACACATTAGGCCCGTCGCGCCGCGCCACTACTATATGGGGCGAAGGTGCGAAGTCGACGGCGACGACAAAGTACCGAGTCTAAGGAGACTGATGGCGGCGCCACACAGTGGCGTTATGTCTCTATAAAAGTGGTGGTCTTTTATTATGTTATTTATTAATGGTATTATTTTAATATCATATCAATATTGTACCCCGCACAGAGGGGAGGTACGGGTAGGTAGTGACGAACAATAACGATACGGGACTCTTACGAGGTCTCGCAATCGGAATGAGTACACTTTAAATATTTTAACGAGGTAAAATTTAAGGGCATTGAGGGTCTGGTGCCAGTGGTGGTTGATTAGATCCACACACTATACTTTTTATAATTATGTGGCGTTATGTCTCTATAAAAGTGGTGGTCTTTTATTATGTTATTTATTAATGGTATTTTTTTAATATCATATCAATATTGTACCCCGCACGGGGGGAGGTAGGGGGGTAGGTAGTGACGAAAAATAACGATACGGGACTCTTACGAGGTCTCGTAATCGGAATGAGTTTCTGCGACTACCATTGTTTGTCGCGGGTAACGGGGAATCAGGGTTCGATTCCGGTGAGGGAGCCTGAGAAACTGCTACCACATCCAAGGAAGGCAGCAGGCGCGCAAATTACCCACTCCCTGCACGGGGGGGGAGGTACGGGTAGGTAGTGACGAAAAATAACGATACGGGACTCTTACGAGAGCTCGTCATCGAATAATCAATACACGAACTGCCCACACACTTGTAAATATAGACGCGCAAGATCGTTACACGAACCGCTTACCATTATAGTAAACTACTATGCAAACACACATAACATATACGCAATAAGGGAACTTTAAATTGGAGATTTTACCCTACCACACCCGTCTGTCTCATTCTGAAAACTATTCAAAATAATTGCTATTTTTCATTCTCATTCAAATATAAATAATAGTAAATAATATATAATTTTTGACTGAACTGAACCCAAGTGCCCGGCCTGCGGCCGGGCACCCCTCGTATTCATGTTCTAACCTAACCTAACCTAAATCTAGTTTTGATTCCTTTAGACTTCAGATTCAAGATTTAATGTGAATATATGCATTAATAAAAACTCATTACTATTTTAATACTAGTTATGCTGCTGTTGATGCACTGATGAAAGCCAGATAGCTAGATCAGTGATTAGTTAGTCGTAGTTGCCGGTGGGCTTAGGTCTAAAGTTATCCAAACTAGTTTTAAAAGGTTTGGATAGGTTAGGTTAGGTTAGAACATGAATAAGACGGGTGCCCGGCCGCAGGCCGGTCACTTAGGTTCAGTTCCGTTTAAAAAAAAAAAAAAACAAAAAACAAAACGTACCAATACAAAGTACTCTTATTCATATTAGAAGATATTGTAAAATAACAATTAATTTCATTTTTTTTTTTTTTTTCACTAACACATTAGGCCCGTCGCGCCGCGCCACTACTATATGGGGCGAAGGTGCGAAGTCGACGGCGACGACAAAGTACCGAGTCTAAGGAGACTGATGGCGGCGCCACACAGTGGCGTTATGTCTCTATAAAAGTGGTGGTCTTTTATTATGTTATTTATTAATGGTATTATTTTAATATCATATCAATATTGTACCCCGCACAGAGGGGAGGTACGGGTAGGTAGTGACGAAAAATAACGATACGGGACTCTTACGAGGTCTCGCAATCGGAATGAGTACACTTTAAATATTTTAACGAGGTAAAATTTAAGGGCATTGAGGGTCTGGTGCCAGTGGTGGTTGATTAGATCCACACACTATACTTTTTATAATTATGTGGCGTTATGTCTCTATAAAAGTGGTGGTCTTTTATTATGTTATTTATTAATGGTATTTTTTTAATATCATATCAATATTGTACCCCGCACGGGGGGAGGTAGGGGGGTAGGTAGTGACGAAAAATAACGATACGGGACTCTTACGAGGTCTCGTAATCGGAATGAGTTTCTGCGACTACCATTGTTTGTCGCGGGTAACGGGGAATCAGGGTTCGATTCCGGTGAGGGAGCCTGAGAAACTGCTACCACATCCAAGGAAGGCAGCAGGCGCGCAAATTACCCACTCCCTGCACGGGGGGGGAGGTACGGGTAGGTAGTGACGAAAAATAACGATACGGGACTCTTACGAGGGCTCGTCATCGAATAATCAATACACGAACTGCCCACACACTTGTAAATATAGACGCGCAAGATCGTTACACGAACCGCTTACCATTATAGTAAACTACTATGCAAACACACATAACATATACGCAATAAGGGAACTTTAAATTGGAGATTTTACCCTACCACACTCGTCTGTCTCATTCTTAAAACTATTCAAAATAATTGCTATTTTTCATTCTCATTCAAATATAAATAATAGTAAATAATATATAATTTTTGACTGAACTGAACCCAAGTGCCCGGCCGCAGGCCGGGCACCCCTCGTATTCATGTTCTAACCTAACCTAACCTAAATCTAGTTTTGATTCCTTTAGACTTTAGATTCAAGATTTAATGTGAATATATGCATTAATAAAAACTCATTACTATTTTAATACTAGTTATGCTGCTGTTGATGCACTGATGAAAGCCAGATAGCTAGATCAGTGATTAGTTAGTCGTAGTTGCCGGTGGGCTTAGGTCTAAAGTTATCCAAACTAGTTTTAAAAGGTTTGGATAGGTTAGGTTAGGTTAGAACATGAATAAGACGGGTGCCCGGCCGCAGGCCGGTCACTTAGGTTCAGTTCCGTTTAAAAAAAAAAAAAAACAAAAAACAAAACGTACCAATACAAAGTACTCTTATTCATATTAGAAGATATTGTAAAATAACAATTAATTAAATTTTTTTTTTTTTTATTTCACTCACACATTAGGCCCGTCGCGCCGCGCCACTACTATATGGGGCGAAGGTGCGAAGTCGACGGCGACGACAAAGTACCGAGTCTAAGGAGACTGATGGCGGCGCCACACAGTGGCGTTATGTCTCTATAAAAGTGGTGGTCTTTTATTATGTTATTTATTAATGGTATTATTTTAATATCATATCAATATTGTACCCCGCACAGAGGGGAGGTACGGGTAGGTAGTGACGAACAATAACGATACGGGACTCTTACGAGGTCTCGCAATCGGAATGAGTACACTTTAAATATTTTAACGAGGTAAAATTTAAGGGCATTGAGGGTCTGGTGCCAGTGGTGGTTGATTAGATCCACACACTATACTTTTTATAATTATGTGGCGTTATGTCTCTATAAAAGTGGTGGTCTTTTATTATGTTATTTATTAATGGTATTTTTTTAATATCATATCAATATTGTACCCCGCACGGGGGGAGGTAGGGGGGTAGGTAGTGACGAAAAATAACGATACGGGACTCTTACGAGGTCTCGTAATCGGAATGAGTTTCTGCGACTACCATTGTTTGTCGCGGGTAACGGGGAATCAGGGTTCGATTCCGGTGAGGGAGCCTGAGAAACTGCTACCACATCCAAGGAAGGCAGCAGGCGCGCAAATTACCCACTCCCTGCACGGGGGGGGAGGTACGGGTAGGTAGTGACGAAAAATAACGATACGGGACTCTTACGAGAGCTCGTCATCGAATAATCAATACACGAACTGCCCACACACTTGTAAATATAGACGCGCAAGATCGTTACACGAACCGCTTACCATTATAGTAAACTACTATGCAAACACACATAACATATACGCAATAAGGGAACTTTAAATTGGAGATTTTACCCTACCACACCCGTCTGTCTCATTCTGAAAACTATTCAAAATAATTGCTATTTTTCATTCTCATTCAAATATAAATAATAGTAAATAATATATAATTTTTGACTGAACTGAACCCAAGTGCCCGGCCTGCGGCCGGGCACCCCTCGTATTCATGTTCTAACCTAACCTAACCTAAATCTAGTTTTGATTCCTTTAGACTTTAGATTCAAGATTTAATGTGAATATATGCATTAATAAAAACTCATTACTATTTTAATACTAGTTATGCTGCTGTTGATGCACTGATGAAAGCCAGATAGCTAGATCAGTGATTAGTTAGTCGTAGTTGCCGGTGGGCTTAGGTCTAAAGTTATCCAAACTAGTTTTAAAAGGTTTGGATAGGTTAGGTTAGGTTAGAACATGAATAAGACGGGTGCCCGGCCGCAGGCCGGTCACTTAGGTTCAGTTCCGTTTAAAAAAAAAAAAAAACAAAAAACAAAACGTACCAATACAAAGTACTCTTATTCATATTAGAAGATATTGTAAAATAACAATTAATTTAATTTTTTTTTTTTTTTTTTCACTCACACATTAGGCCCGTCGCGCCGCGCCACTACTATATGGGGCGAAGGTGCGAAGTCGACGGCGACGACAAAGTACCGAGTCTAAGGAGACTGATGGCGGCGCCACACAGTGGCGTTATGTCTCTATAAAAGTGGTGGTCTTTTATTATGTTATTTATTAATGGTATTATTTTAATATCATATCAATATTGTACCCCGCACAGGGGGGAGGTACGGGTAGGTAGTGACGAAAAATAACGATACGGGACTCTTACGAGGTCTCGCAATCGGAATGAGTACACTTTAAATATTTTAACGAGGTAAAATTTAAGGGCATTGAGGGTCTGGTGCCAGTGGTGGTTGATTAGATCCACACACTATACTTTTTATAATTATGTGGCGTTATGTCTCTATAAAAGTGGTGGTCTTTTATTATGTTATTTATTAATGGTATTTTTTTAATATCATATCAATATTGTACCCCGCACGGGGGGAGGTAGGGGGGTAGGTAGTGACGAAAAATAACGATACGGGACTCTTACGAGGTCTCGTAATCGGAATGAGTTTCTGCGACTACCATTGTTTGTCGCGGGTAACGGGGAATCAGGGTTCGATTCCGGTGAGGGAGCCTGAGAAACTGCTACCACATCCAAGGAAGGCAGCAGGCGCGCAAATTACCCACTCCCTGCACGGGGGGGGAGGTACGGGTAGGTAGTGACGAAAAATAACGATACGGGACTCTTACGAGGGCTCGTCATCGAATAATCAATACACGAACTGCCCACACACTTGTAAATATAGACGCGCAAGATCGTTACACGAACCGCTTACCATTATAGTAAACTACTATGCAAACACACATAACATATACGCAATAAGGGAACTTTAAATTGGAGATTTTACCCTACCACACCCGTCTGTCTCATTCTGAAAACTATTCAAAATAATTGCTATTTTTCATTCTCATTCAAATATAAATAATAGTAAATAATATATAATTTTTGACTGAACTGAACCCAAGTGCCCGGCCTGCGGCCGGGCACCCCTCGTATTCATGTTCTAACCTAACCTAACCTAAATCTAGTTTTGATTCCTTTAGACTTTAGATTCAAGATTTAATGTGAATATATGCATTAATAAAAACTCATTACTATTTTAATACTAGTTATGCTGCTGTTGATGCACTGATGAAAGCCAGATAGCTAGATCAGTGATTAGTTAGTCGTAGTTGCCGGTGGGCTTAGGTCTAAAGTTATCCAAACTAGTTTTAAAAGGTTTGGATAGGTTAGGTTAGGTTAGAACATGAATAAGACGGGTGCCCGGCCGCAGGCCGGTCACTTAGGTTCAGTTCCGTTTAAAAAAAAAAAAAAACAAAAAACAAAACGTACCAATACAAAGTACTCTTATTCATATTAGAAGATATTGTAAAATAACAATTAATTTAATTTTTTTTTTTTTTTTCACTCACACTTTAGGCCCGTCGCGCCGCGCCACTACTATATGGGGCGAAGGTGCGAAGTCGACGGCGACGACAAAGTACCGAGTCTAAGGAGACTGATGGCGGCGCCACACAGTGGCGTTATGTCTCTATAAAAGTGGTGGTCTTTTATTATGTTATTTATTAATGGTATTATTTTAATATCATATCAATATTGTACCCCGCACAGAGGGGAGGTACGGGTAGGTAGTGACGAAAAATAACGATACGGGACTCTTACGAGGTCTCGCAATCGGAATGAGTACACTTTAAATATTTTAACGAGGTAAAATTTAAGGGCATTGAGGGTCTGGTGCCAGTGGTGGTTGATTAGATCCACACACTATACTTTTTATAATTATGTGGCGTTATGTCTCTATAAAGTGGTGGTCTTTTATTATGTTATTTATTAATGGTATTTTTTTAATATCATATCAATATTGTACCCCGCACGGGGGGAGGTAGGGGGGTAGGTAGTGACGAAAAATAACGATACGGGACTCTTACGAGGTCTCGTAATCGGAATGAGTTTCTGCGACTACCATTGTTTGTCGCGGGTAACGGGGAATCAGGGTTCGATTCCGGTGAGGGAGCCTGAGAAACTGCTACCACATCCAAGGAAGGCAGCAGGCGCGCAAATTACCCACTCCCTGCACGGGGGGGGAGGTACGGGTAGGTAGTGACGAAGTAGGTAGTGTCGTAGTTGCCGGTGGGCTTAGGTCTAAAGTTATCCAAACTAGTTTTAAAAGGTTTGGATAGGTTAGGTTAGGTTAGGTTAGGTTAGGTTAGGTTAGGTTAGGTTAGGTTAGGTTTTTTTTTTTTTTTTTTTTTTTTTTTTTTTTTTTTTTTTTTTTTTTTTTTTTCTATTTGTTTCCTCTGACATGGTGGTCAGAGACTTTGCGTCGTTAAATTCAATTACTATTTTAAGGTTCCCTAATTTTAAGGTTAACTTTTATTTCTATTTGTTTCTTTTTATTACTTTTTCAGCTATTTTTATACAATATTCTAAAAACAAGTTTCTGGATGATTCCTCTAACATTATTAAACTTAAATTACTACTGCTTACTTTTTTATTTATTTCCATCTCTATCTCGAATCTTTCTTTTCCATACATAGGGCAGTCGAGGATGATGTGTGTCACGGATTCGTTCACTCCCGGTTCGCACAGACATGATGGGTCCTCCTTACACTTGAACCGGTTTAAATATTCTGAGAACCCACCGTGACCCGTTAACACCTGCGTCATTACCATCGTTAGTTCAATCTTTTTAACAATTTTATAGCCACTTGTGGCGTCTGGAAAGAAAAGCTTTGTAACGGCCGCTGTTTCATCCGACTTGTACCTTCGATTCCATTCCTCAATCGACCTGTCACGGAGTTGTCGTTTGACGAATGAAACCGGGCACTGGTCATAGTCCGGCCTTTTCTTCAGTGTTAGAGCTGCTTCTTTCGCGAGCACGTCGGCTCTCTCATTTCCCTCCAGTCCAGCGTGCGCTTTTACCCAGAAGAGGAGAACTTCTTTACTCTGGTTGCGACATACCCTCAGCTTATCTCTGATATTTGCAACCAGTGGGTGGAGGGAATTTTTACCGACTACCGACTCAAGGGAGGACCTTGAATCAGAGTAAATGCCGATGGTCTTTTCTTTGGTTTGCACTGCGATAGAAGCAGCCCTACTTAGAGCCACCAATTCCGCCTGGTAGACCGAGCAGTGCGAATCTAACTTTAGTTTGAGGGTTTTGGTTTCGGTCTCGTAATTCCATATGGATAACGCAGCCCCTACCTTGCCCTCAATTTTACTACCATCAGTAAAGATTCGCACTGCTTGTTTATTGTGTGTCTCCACCTCTATTCGATCGACCAAGTTTGTGAACTTCAAGTCCATTTGCTCTGCCGGATGGGGTTTTGTGGTGTACAGTGCTTTAACTTCTATCTCCCTGTCTCCCAGCACTGGCTGGAATATTCCTCTCTTCGCTTCAAACAGGGTGGCTGCCTCCTGGATTCTGAGGTCCAGAGGGAGCATTCCAGCCAGGATTAATGCTGAATTCAGGGAAACAGTTCGATATGCTTTTGTCATTTTCTGGGCGAAGCTTCTTTGAATTGCACTTAAGCGCTTTCTCACTCCGAGCTTTTTAGCGGCAGGTGCCCAGGCACCAGCTGCATATAAAACTATAGGTTCCACCACTGCAGTATAGATAGTCTGAATTACCTGAGGGTGGAGACCCCAACTTACTTTGGCGGCTCTTGATAGTTGTTTGTAGATATTTTGCACTTTAATGCACGTGTTTGTAACATGTGCATTAAAGGTCAATTTATCGTCAATTGTGAGCCCTAGTATTTTGATTTCACGTGACAATTGAATGTTAATTCCCCCCATGTGCAGGAGAGGGGAGTCATATTTCATTTTGTTAGTTATAATCATAGCTTTGGTTTTTTGAGGTGCAAACTTCAGCTTGTTACTGACTCCCCACTCCTGGACATAGGCGAGAGCGGCATTTGCCTGTCTTTGGACCTCCATTCCGGTATCACCATTAAATACGAGGACGATATCGTCTGCAAAAGCTTGACAATAGTCGCCACGTTCTTCGAGCCCTTTCAATAAGGGGTCAAGAAGCAAATTCCAAAGAATAGGCCCCCCTATCGATCCCTGAACGCAGCCTTTTGAGGTAGCTTTTTCGTGTTCTGTGCCTGCATATCTCACCCGGACCTTCCTGTCCTGGAGATAACTGTCGATGACTCTTCTTATATTAACTGGGCAGTTTTTCTCAGCCAACCTTAGTCTGATGGCAGGCCACCATGCACTATCAAAGGCTCCCTCTATGTCTAGTGATATCATTGTTATAAGCTTTTTGTGTTTCAATTTATCGTATATTTGTTGCATTAGGTCATAGAGAGAATCTTCAGTGCTTTTTTGTGGCATAAAACCATATTGGCGAGTACTGAGACCAGGAAGTATGTGCCATTTCACTCTGTTCACGATCAGCTTCTCCAGGATCTTACCCAGTACCGGCAACAGTCCGATAGGCCGGTAAGATTTCGGGTTTGTATAGTCTTCCCGACCCTGTTTTTGTAGCACTACAACCGTGGCTTCTTTCCAAATGGTCGGGAAGTGGCTGATTTCAAGGCATTTGTTAGCTAGTGTTAGGTACATTTCAAGGCTCCATGTTATCGCATATTTACAAATATCAGCCGTGAGCCCATCCGATCCCGGTGCCTTTTTAGGATTGAAACTATCAATTACACTTTTGACTTCGACAGAGGTAAACGGTGGATCCAAAGGTTCATTTTGAGAAAAGACATTTACTTGTTTAGCTAGATCCCTTGTTCTTCTGTGTTCTAAGTTGTCTTCATCCTCCCGATCTTCTGGGTAAAATATCTCCGCTAACATAGCTGCCGACTCCTTTGGATCGTATGCTTTCCCATCTTTTACTAAGGGTAGGTCCTCTTGTCTCCTTTTTGTTCTCCCTATAACTCTGTAAATACCTTCCCATAGGCCCTCCCTGTCTTGCTTC
This sequence comes from Pararge aegeria, assembly GCF_905163445.1. Lineage (NCBI taxonomy): Eukaryota > Metazoa > Arthropoda > Insecta > Lepidoptera > Nymphalidae > Pararge > Pararge aegeria. Next base: position 19,356,300 of record NC_053191.1, read on the forward strand.
TCACAAAAGCTCTTCCAACTCTCAATGTGGTTAGGTTAGGTTAGGTTAGGTTAGGTTAGGTTAGGTTAGGTTAGGTTAGGTTAGGTTAGGTTAGGTTAGGTTAGGTTAGGTTAGGTTAGGTTAGGTTAGGTTAGGTTAGGTTAGGTTAGGTTAGGTTAGGTTAGGTTAGGTTAGGTTAGGTTAGGTTAGGTTAGGTTAGGTTAGGTTAGGTTAGGTTAGGTTAGGTTAGGTTAGGTTAGGTTAGGTTAGGTTTTTTTTTTTTTTTTTTTTTTTTTTTTTTTTTTTTTTTTTTTTTTTTTTTTCTATTTGTTTCCTCTGACATGGTGGTCAGAGACTTTGCGTCGTTAAATTCAAATGAGAGCATTGATGTTTTTTATATTCTTTTATACTATTTTAAGGTTCCCTAATTTTAAGGTTAACTTTTATTTCTATTTGTTTCTTTTTATTACTTTTTCAGCTATTTTTATACAATATTCTAAAAACAAGTTTCTGGATGATTCCTCTAACATTATTAAACTTAAATTACTACTGCTTACTTTTTTATTTATTTCCATCTCTATCTCGAATCTTTCTTTTCCATACATAGGGCAGTCGAGGATGATGTGTGTCACGGATTCGTTCACTCCCGGTTCGCACAGACATGATGGGTCCTCCTTACACTTGAACCGGTTTAAATATTCTGAGAACCCACCGTGACCCGTTAACACCTGCGTCATTACCATCGTTAGTTCAATCTTTTTAACAATTTTATAGCCACTTGTGGCGTCTGGAAAGAAAAGCTTTGTAACGGCCGCTGTTTCATCCGACTTGTACCTTCGATTCCATTCCTCAATCGACCTGTCACGGAGTTGTCGTTTGACGAATGAAACCGGGCACTGGTCATAGTCCGGCCTTTTCTTCAGTGTTAGAGCTGCTTCTTTCGCGAGCACGTCGGCTCTCTCATTTCCCTCCAGTCCAGCGTGCGCTTTTACCCAGAAGAGGAGAACTTCTTTACTCTGGTTGCGACATACCCTCAGCTTATCTCTGATATTTGCAACCAGTGGGTGGAGGGAATTTTTACCGACTACCGACTCAAGGGAGGACCTTGAATCAGAGTAAATGCCGATGGTCTTTTCTTTGGTTTGCACTGCGATAGAAGCAGCCCTACTTAGAGCCACCAATTCCGCCTGGTAGACCGAGCAGTGCGAATCTAACTTTAGTTTGAGGGTTTTGGTTTCGGTCTCGTAATTCCATATGGATAACGCAGCCCCTACCTTGCCCTCAATTTTACTACCATCAGTAAAGATTCGCACTGCTTGTTTATTGTGTGTCTCCACCTCTATTCGATCGACCAAGTTTGTGAACTTCAAGTCCATTTGCTCTGCCGGATGGGGTTTTGTGGTGTACAGTGCTTTAACTTCTATCTCCCTGTCTCCCAGCACTGGCTGGAATATTCCTCTCTTCGCTTCAAACAGGGTGGCTGCCTCCTGGATTCTGAGGTCCAGAGGGAGCATTCCAGCCAGGATTAATGCTGAATTCAGGGAAACAGTTCGATATGCTTTTGTCATTTTCTGGGCGAAGCTTCTTTGAATTGCACTTAAGCGCTTTCTCACTCCGAGCTTTTTAGCGGCAGGTGCCCAGGCACCAGCTGCATATAAAACTATAGGTTCCACCACTGCAGTATAGATAGTCTGAATTACCTGAGGGTGGAGACCCCAACTTACTTTGGCGGCTCTTGATAGTTGTTTGTAGATATTTTGCACTTTAATGCACGTGTTTGTAACATGTGCATTAAAGGTCAATTTATCGTCAATTGTGAGCCCTAGTATTTTGATTTCACGTGACAATTGAATGTTAATTCCCCCCATGTGCAGGAGAGGGGAGTCATATTTCATTTTGTTAGTTATAATCATAGCTTTGGTTTTTTGAGGTGCAAACTTCAGCTTGTTACTGACTCCCCACTCCTGGACATAGGCGAGAGCGGCATTTGCCTGTCTTTGGACCTCCATTCCGGTATCACCATTAAATACGAGGACGATATCGTCTGCAAAAGCTTGACAATAGTCGCCACGTTCTTCGAGCCCTTTCAATAAGGGGTCAAGAAGCAAATTCCAAAGAATAGGCCCCCCTATCGATCCCTGAACGCAGCCTTTTGAGGTAGCTTTTTCGTGTTCTGTGCCTGCATATCTCACCCGGACCTTCCTGTCCTGGAGATAACTGTCGATGACTCTTCTTATATTAACTGGGCAGTTTTTCTCAGCCAACCTTAGTCTGATGGCAGGCCACCATGCACTATCAAAGGCTCCCTCTATGTCTAGTGATATCATTGTTATAAGCTTTTTGTGTTTCAATTTATCGTATATTTGTTGCATTAGGTCATAGAGAGAATCTTCAGTGCTTTTTTGTGGCATAAAACCATATTGGCGAGTACTGAGACCAGGAAGTATGTGCCATTTCACTCTGTTCACGATCAGCTTCTCCAGGATCTTACCCAGTACCGGCAACAGTCCGATAGGCCGGTAAGATTTCGGGTTTGTATAGTCTTCCCGACCCTGTTTTTGTAGCACTACAACCGTGGCTTCTTTCCAAATGGTCGGGAAGTGGCTGATTTCAAGGCATTTGTTAGCTAGTGTTAGGTACATTTCAAGGCTCCATGTTATCGCATATTTACAAATATCAGCCGTGAGCCCATCCGATCCCGGTGCCTTTTTAGGATTGAAACTATCAATTACACTTTTGACTTCGACAGAGGTAAACGGTGGATCCAAAGGTTCATTTTGAGAAAAGACATTTACTTGTTTAGCTAGATCCCTTGTTCTTCTGTGTTCTAAGTTGTCTTCATCCTCCCGATCTTCTGGGTAAAATATCTCCGCTAACATAGCTGCCGACTCCTTTGGATCGTATGCTTTCCCATCTTTTACTAAGGGTAGGTCCTCTTGTCTCCTTTTTGTTCTCCCTATAACTCTGTAAATACCTTCCCATAGGCCCTCCCTGTCTTGCTTCTCACAAAAGCTCTTCCAACTCTCAATGTGGTTAGGTTAGGTTAGGTTTTTTTTTTTTTTTTTTTTTTTTTTTTTTTTTTTTTTTTTTTTTTTTATTACTCCATCTTCCTGGAGCGCTGATTTCCTCCGATGTGGTGGTCGGAGACCTTTTGTATCCTTTTAACTTTTAATTCAGTATTTTTTTATTTGTTTATTTATATATTATTATTTTTAATTTATTAATTCATGTTTTTATTTATCTATTTATTGTTTGTTTATTTATATATTTATTTAATTATTTATGTTTTTATTTATCCATTTATTGTTTATTTCTTTATTTATTTATTTATTATTATTATTATTGTTTATTCATATATTTGTTACAGATTTTGAGTAGAAGTAGAAAGAGATAGGGCACTACGATGTTACACATGTAAATCTTTATATTCTTATAATATAAATTATACATTGCGTCTTTTACTACTGTGTCCTATTTCTTTCTATTGCTACTCTGGCTACTTTAACACAGTAATTTAAGAATAGATCCCTTGCAGAAGCATTATTTAGGATTACTGGAATGGAGTTCTTGCAGAGATTTATTACTGGAATGGAGTTCTTGCAGAGATTTATGTGTATTTGTTGATGCAGGTCCTCGAGTGCTCACCGGTTAGGTTAGGTTAGGTTAGGTTAGGTTAGGTTAGGTTAGGTTAGGTTAGGTTAGGTTAGGTTAGGTTAGGTTAGGTTAGGTTAGGTTAGGTTAGGTTAGGTTAGGTTAGGTTAGGTTAGGTTAGGTTAGGTTAGGTTAGGTTAGGTTAGGTTAGGTTAGGTTAGGTTAGGTTAGGTTAGGTTAGGTTAGGTTAGGTTAGGTTAGGTTAGGTTAGGTTAGGTTAGGTTAGGTTAGGTTAGGTTAGGTTAGGTTAGGTTAGGTTAGGTTAGGTTAGGTTAGGTTAGGTTAGGTTAGGTTAGGTTAGGTTAGGTTAGGTTAGGTTAGGTTAGGTTAGGTTAGGTTAGGTTAGGTTAGGTTAGGTTAGGTTAGGTTAGGTTAGGTTAGGTTAGGTTAGGTTAGGTTAGGTTAGGTTAGGTTAGGTTAGGTTAGGTTAGGTTAGGTTAGGTTAGGTTAGGTTAGGTTAGGTTAGGTTAGGTTAGGTTAGGTTAGGTTAGGTTAGGTTAGGTTAGGTTTTTTTTTTTTTTTTTTTTTATTACTCCATCTTCCTGGAGCGCTGATTTCCTCCGATGTGGTGGTCGGAGACCTTTTGTATCCTTTTAACTTTTAATTCAGTATTTTTTTATTTGTTTATTTATATATTATTATTTTTAATTTATTAATTCATGTTTTTATTTATCTATTTATTGTTTGTTTATTTATATATTTATTTAATTATTTATCCATTTATTGTTTATTTCTTTATTTATTTATTTATTATTATTATTATTGTTTATTCATATATTTGTTACAGATTTTGAGTAGAAGTAGAAAGAGATAGGGCACTACGATGTTACACATGTAAATCTTTATATTCTTATAATATAAATTATACATTGCGTCTTTTACTACTGTGTCCTATTTCTTTCTATTGCTACTCTGGCTACTTTAACACAGTAATTTAAGAATGGATCCCTTGCAGAAGCATTATTTAGGATTACTGGAATGGAGTTCTTGCAGAGATTTATGTGTATTTGTTGATGCAGGTCCTCGAGTGCTCTGCTGTGCTGCGGGCAGTCAATCAACAAGTGAAAAATTGTCTCGTCAACATTTTCATCGCATACACAGCCGGGATCGTCCTTACACTTAAATCTGTGCAAGTACTCTGAAAACCCACCGTGTCCTGTGAAGACCTGGGTAAGTAGCGGCGACAGCGTGATCTTCTTTAATATTTTGTTTGCCTGTTCCACTGATGGCAGAAAGATTTTCGTCACGGCTGCAGTCTCTCCGTTTTTGTACCTTTTACCCCATTCATCGAGGATACTCTGTCGAATGGTTCTCTTGATGAATGAGATTGGGCATCTGTCGTAACTAGACTTTGTTTTTAGTTTAGTGACTGCTTCTCTGGCAAGAAAGTCCGCCCTTTCATTGCCATCCACTCCTACATGAGCACGTATCCAGAAAAGGTGAGTAATCGTTTGTGTTTCCCTCAGGAGACTCAAATTTCTCCTGATTGTAAAAACTAGTGGATGGGAGTTTTTAGTGCTACCGAGGGCTTCCAATGCTGATCTTGAGTCGCTTAGGATATTCACTGTATTCCTGTTTGTTTTTAAGGCAACTTCAGTGGCTTGGTACAGTGCGTACATCTCCGCCTGAAAGACTGTACAGAAGGCTTCGAGACGAAATTTCTTGGACATTATTTCCTCTCCAGCTTCCCAGCAGGACAGAGCTGCATCCACTCCACCATTCATTTTACTGCCGTCAGTGAATATCCTAAACCCCGTGATTGCATGTTTCGCCACAGTTTCCGGCTCAAGGTCCTCTAGACACTGAAACTTCACCTCCACCTCTTCAGACGGATGCGGAGCGTTCAGGAAGCTGACCCTTTTTTCCATCTTTCTGCCTTTAAGTGTAGGCTGCGGTCTTCCCCTTTTTGCCTCAAACAATTGGGATGCCTCTTGGATTCTCAGGTCCAATGGAATGAGACCAGCCAGTATTAAGGCCGCGTTTAATGAGACAGTGCGATACGATTTGCAGATTTTTTGAGCAAAACTCCGCTGGACAGTGTTTAGCTGCTTCTGTGTCATCAATTTTTGTGTGGCAGGTGCCCACACGCTGGACGCGTACATGATTATGGGTTCGATAACCGCCACATATATGGTTCTAATAGTCTCGGAGTTTAATCCCCAATTAATTTTGGCTGCTCTTGCTAATGGTTTGTATATGTTAGTAGCTTTACGACATACCTCTTTAATGTGGTTATTAAATGTTAATTTTTCATCTACTAACAGGCCTAATATTTTAATTTCTTTAACTATTTCTATCTGTATGTTGCTCATGTGTATGCGTGGGGTATCGTACTTCATTTTTTTTGTTACCACCATAGCATTGGTTTTATGTGGTGCAAATTTTAATTTATTTGAAAGACCCCAGTCATACACACTTTGCAGCACAGTTTCAGATTTTCCTTCAATTTCCGTAATGTTGAACCCCGAGAATACAAGAACCACATCGTCCGCAAAAGCTTGGCAATATGTACCTTGGTCAGTTATCTCATTTAAGAGGGAATCCAAAAGTATGTTCCAATAAGTTGGACCACTTATGGACCCCTGCACGCAGCCTTTTGTAGTTTGAGTGCCAAATTCTTCCCCGGCATATTTCACACTCACTCTTCTTCCTTCCAGGTAGCTGTGAGTTATTTTCTGTAGATTTGAGGGGCATTTCTTTTCCGCTAATCTGCACTTGATTGCTGGCCACCATGCACTATCGAAAGCCCCTTCAATATCTAGTGAAACCACTATGCTGATCTTTTTGGCCTTCACGTTATCCCTCAAGTGATGGACAAGATCGTACAGTGCATCCTCTGTACACCGCTGAGGAACGAAACCGTACTGCCTCGTATTGAGTTTTGGTAGCAGGTGCCAACGAATCCTCTTCACTATCATCTTCTCCAGTATTTTTCCGAGGACCGATAGTAGTCCTATGGGCCTATACGACTTTGGTTTACTATAATCATCTTTTCCTGGCTTCCGTAGGACCACTATCGTGGCCTCCTTCCACAATACTGGAAAATAAGATAAGGAGAGGCACCTGTTTACCAAACTCAAAAATATTTGTACGTTTACTTTGAGGGCAGCAACACATATATCTGCTGTAAACCCGTCCGCTCCAGGTGCTTTTTTAGGGTTGAAGCTTTTGGCTGCCTCCATCAGTTCCTCGGTTGTAAAAGGTGGATCTTTAATGCAGTCTTGGGCTTCTGCTATGCTATGTTCAGCCATCCTGCGAGTTTCAGTGTGGATAGAATTGTCTTCTTCCGTTGTATCTTGTGGAAAGAACGTCCTAGCCAAAAGCCTGACTGAGCCCTTGGGGTCCAGAACCGTTCCGTTCTCCACAAGGTAATGGTCCTCATGTATCTTCGAGGTTTTCCTTATTACCCTGTATATGCCGTCCCAGAGGCTTTCCCGATCCTGTGTCCCACAAAACTCTTTCCATCCTTTGGTCTGAGCCTTCATCGCTTCCAGTTCATATTTCTTTTTTGCTTTCAGGTACATCTCCACAACGTGTCGTCTTCGGGTTGGAGCTGCGCACGCCACTCTTCTCTTCTTCGTGACCATTTCTCTCTTCAAGTTATTCAACTCTTCGGTCCACCATGGTAAGTTAAATTTTGTTTTTTTCCCTATAGGTGGTATTGCTTCTTGACATGCTTTGCCTATACTATTTACGTACTTATTAATTACTTCTTCTAATTTTTCTGGTGACCCTACCTTTTCTATTTCTGGAACATTAATTTTATTTGATATAAGTTCCTGTTCCAGAACCTCTTTGAACTTTCCCCATTTAGCTTTCCGTGTGTTATACTTTCTTGTGGTCGACAGGATTCTAGTGCCGGTTGGTTTCTTCAGATGGATTGTGAACGTAATAGCATTGTGATCAGAGCATGTCATACCCTGGTCAACGCTCCAGTCAGAAACTAATCCAATCAGCTCTTGGCTGCACGCTGTGATATCCACGATGCTTTTGCACACAGTTCCATTCCTTATCGTAAAGAAGGTCGGTTCATGCCCTTCATTAACGATGTGCATCCCCATCTCCTCAATTGTGCCCATCATAGCCTCTCCTCTATGGTCCTCCGTCTCACTGCCCCACCACGTACTCCATGCATTTGCGTCTCCTCCTATTATTATGTGATTCGGGTACATCTTTTTGTTTATCGTTTTAATGTGTTCCAGGTAAGGCTCGATCGGCAGGCTGTCTTCAAAATAGATTGATACCACGCATAATTCCCAAGATCGCGTTCTAAGGAGTGCCACTACTATATTTTCCGTAGTAAGTGTTGGATCTTGAGTAATTTCAATGTCATCATCCAACACTATTATTGCAGATTTTACTGGTTTTGTCCTTGAACGCGTCCTCTGGATCACCCTATATCCTCTCATTTGAGCAAGCTCTCCCTCTGTTCCAACATACGGCTCCTGCACCATCGCGAAGCTAACCCCTCTCTTTTGTGATTCCAGGATAAGTTCCTTCGTAGCCAGCTTCGCTCGTTGTAAATTAGCTTGGACGACCTTGTATACCCCGTCCGTCCCAAATTCTTGAGCCTCCTGAGTTTTTCCGTGTGCGCCTTTAGCAGTAGGCTACCTTCGTTCTCGCCAGGGCATCCCACTTCTTCCTTATCGGGCAACTCTCGTCGAAGGAGTTGTGGTCTGTTCGGTCCTGTTTACCGCTCTGGCAATTGCGACAGGTAGGTTGGTCTCCAGCCAGCCACGACGGGCATTCACTACGAATATGCGAGCCCGCGCAGTGGCTGCAGGTATCTTTAGTTTCTTTGCAGTTTTTTCGGCCGTGACCGTATACCAGACACCTGGAGCACATCACTAACGGAGACTGATCTTTGACGACCACTCGCTGAAGATCTATGTGCACTTTACCTATGGCAGTTAGACTCTGCCATACTGGCGGTGAAACTTGGAGGACTACATGGCTTTCTAACGGATTTCTGGCTTTCCTGCGGTACCTTACGCTAGCCCTGTATTCCTGATCCGGTATCACCCCCAGTATGCCAGAATTTTGCCTTCTCAAGGCGCCCAGGATGTCCTCA